>NC_051854.1:84619504-85244504 GCF_905115235.1 Hermetia illucens | reverse complement strand
CACCTTCATATCGCCGTGGGCTACGCCGACGGAGTTGTTGAAGTCTTCAATATTGAGCAGCGCACTTCTGTTTGCAGCTTAGCCCTCCACAAAACAGCTGTCAGCATACTGCGATACGATGAAAGAGGAATACGCCTGCTATCAGGCGGGCTGGACACGGAAGTGGTTGTCTGCGACATGATCGCCCAAAGGGGCAAACATCGACTGATAGGCCATAACGCCCCAGTCACCGACACGCACTTTCTCGAAAAATTCGGTATTCCAAACGTTGTCGTCTCGTCTTCTAAGGACACCCAGATCAAATTTTGGAACTTGGAGACACAATCTTGCTTCAAGACCATCGTCGACAACCGAACAGAGGTGTGGGCACTGGGATTAGCGGGAGACTTCCTGGTTGCTGGAACTGGTGAGAGCACAATGAACGTCTATCGGGTGCTCAAGAAGGAGGAGTTGCAGCTCACATCGGGCGCTCTAATCGAAGGCCTGAGCCTAGACGACGAGGACACAATCAGTCCAATCAACGTAACTAATTGCGGAGCCCTTCAACGCGCAGGAAAAGGCCGAACAGTGAGTTTAGTTTCGGACGCAACCGGAAAAATTCTGTCTTGTCACGGTACAAACGATTTGGTAGAGAATTTCTACTTCTGCAGCAAGGATGAGGCGATGTCTCGTCTCGCGAAGCGATTGAAGAAAAGTTCGAAGCAATCATCTTCTCCAAACAGCACCGAGCTCAGTCTAACAGATGAAATCAAGCGACTGCCACACATAAAATGCGGAACCAAGATCAAGTCAATAGATCTTGTTCTGGGACAAGATACGAATCTGCAAATTTTAGTGAACACAGCGAATAATAGTCTTCGCCTGTATGCACTCGACATAAATGCGAAGAATTCTGAGGCCAGGCAAGCTCGTTCCATTACTCAGAGCGGCCATCAATCAGAAGTCAGGGCTGTGAGCTTCAGCTCGGACTCGCTGGCCATTGTTTCCGGCAGCGGCGAGTCATTAAAGCTCTGGAGCCAGACATCAATGCAATGTCTTCGAACAATTGAGACGGGGTACATTTTAGCTGTCTGTTTTGTGCCTGGTGATCGACACGTTTTGTGCGGGACAAAAACCGGTCAACTTCTGATCGTGGACATCGGAACTGGAGACGTCATTGAAGAGATCCCGGCGCATAAAAGCGAGCTGTGGAGCATATGTTTGTTACCGGATTTGAAAGGATGCGTGACAGGCAGCGGGGATACAACTGTGAAGCTATGGAGCTTTGAATTGGCCGTTGACGCGTCGGAAGATGGCTCTGAGAAAAAAGTTCTATCTTTGCTTCACAAAAACACGTTAAAACTAGAAGAAACTGTTCTCTGTGTGAAAGTGGATCCAAATAGTAAATTTCTAGCAGTTGGTCTTCTGGACTGTACAGTTAAAATTTTTTTCCTCGATTCCTTTAAATTCTATCTTTCCTTGTACGGGCATAAATTGCCGGTTTTGTGTATGGACATTTCGTACGACTCCAGTCTAATCGTAACCGGATCGGCTGATAGGAATGTGAAGATATGGGGTCTGGATTTCGGTGACTGCCACAGGTCGCTTTTTGCACATGATGACTCCGTAATGGGGATTCAATTTGTTCCTAAAACGCATATGTTTTTCACGTGTGGCAAAGACGGAAAAGTGAAAGAATGGGACGCGGACACGTTTAATAAAATCATCACCCTGCCCGGGCATGTCGGCGAAGCATATTCACTGGCAGTGAGTCCGAATGGAAGATTCGTAGTCTCTTGCGGCTCTGACAGGACTCTGAGACTTTTCGAAAGAACTGATGAACCTTTAGTTCTTCAGGACGTGCAAGAAGAGGAGCGAGAAGAAATCGAAAATCGAACTCTGGCGACTGGTGATGACAACAGCGTTCCAACCATGCCTGGTCTGAAATTACCGTCACGAAAAACAGTCGGGGCAGAGAAAGCAGCAGAATCGATCCTAGAATGCATCGACATTTGCAAGTTGTATGACGAAGCTGATGAAAAACAACGCGAGTTACATCCCCTTATGTTAGCACACGAAGCTACAAATTCATTAGATTTCCTCGTTGCAGTTTTGCAGAGGATACGCGCCTCTGACTTGGAAGAAGCTCTAGTGATTTTGCCCTTCACTCACGTAGTTCAGTTGTTGGAGAGAGTGCCGGATTTAGCAAATTGTCGAAAAGATCAAACCGAGCTCATATGCAAAGTTGTTCTGTTTCTGTTTCAAATACATCAGAAGCAGATTGCTAGCAACGAAACGCTTTTACCTGTTATAGGAACGATAGTCAGAAATTTGCGGGATTTAATAGTAGAATTGCGGGATATGGTTGGTGTTAATTATCATGGATTGCAAATGTTACAACTGGCAATCGAAGAACGCGAGGGAGTAGAATTATTCAGGGATGCGACGCGTAGTAAAAAGCAGAAAGATAGGAAGCACAAGAGAAGGCAATTGACGAAACGACTTCATATACAAATGAGTTGAAAACTTTCAGTTGTTAGTTTTAAGGAATAAATTTAATTCTATGTAAATACCGAATAGTTTCAGTTAACTGTTTTGCGCCGAGGTCCACCAATTCGATATTCCTAAAAGCTGTCTGACGTCCTGACCTACGGCATCCTCCGTCCAGTCCGTCCAGTTGTGACTTCGTAACAAGTTGTTTTCCGTGTAGGATTGTCAGCCCTACCCAACCCCGAATCTGGAGGACCAGCTGGTACAATTTGTCTCGTTTTTAAGCGCGTCAATTCCGGTATATGCATTTCCTGTGTGATCCTCGTCTAATCGAAGCAGTAGTTTAACAACAATATACGTTAGTCCTTTAAAAAATAAGATGGTTGCCGTAAATCCCTATGTAGGATACAGCGGGTCAACTGCTCCTATGAGTTATCGCTGTGGGTTGCTGTCGCATTCAGTTTCATCCAGGTTTTTCCAAGAATGATTGGAGCGCAAGGCTGTCATACGGAAGGTCGTGGTTCAAATCTCACTGATGGCAGTGGGGTTTGTATCGTGATTTGACGTGGGATACCAGTCGACTCGGCTGTGAATAAGTACCTGAATCAATTCAGGGTAATAATCTCGGGGAAGCGCAATGTTGACAGAGTGTACTCCTGTAATGTACCGTTACGGTCTTGAATGAAGAGTGCTCTAACACACTTCAAGGCCCTGATCCAATATGGATTATTGTGCCAACGATTATTATTATAAGGGACATTAGGCCAGTTTTGCACCAACTTTTGGTGATTAGGAAATTTAATATTTAGTGAAATACTTCTTTGCTTTTTTCAAATGTTTTATCCTATTTTTCATAGAATCATTGCGTTTGGAAACATGTTCTGGTGATATCGATTGTTATTCATTCAATATGCAGTCTCACCACTCATTAGTGCGCTTTGGCGCTGTTCTCTCCCAATTCTCTATAGGATTCAAATCCCGGATTTGTCCATGCTATTTTCAAACGCGAAATTTACAGGATGCGATTCATTCCTTTGCTGTCAAAGAGCCGCCACCACGCTCCACCGTTTCCTTTACTGCCAGCGGATGGGTTTCTCATTGCCATACCCTACCGTTGATTGGAAAGGATATATCTTGATTTCATAAGAACAAATAACCTTTAAATAGTAAAATAGAGACTGAATTTTCCTACCCATTGCCAGAGAGGGCGAAGAGCGTTTGTGGGCAGGGAGAGGTGATGACCCCTTAAAGTGCTGTTTTTAGATAATATTATGAACAAATTTGAACCCCAGAGAATGAGAGAACGGCGAAAGTATATGGGAGGAAGGGAAGACTCCTCTCTCTAATTTCGTTGAAAAATCGCAGCGATCATCCCCCTAAAAAAAATGTATTGTACCCCAAAGTGGGGCTATTTTGATATCTGGACGATATGAATTTCTCTCTCTCTTTGAAGAAAGCGTGGGCTTGCTCTTTTTAATTACATGATTCAGACCGATTGTTTGGGTACTCGCTGCATTGTCTTTTGTTACAATTTTATTTCGACGACACCAGTGCTTCCTTTTAGGCTTTCCATAGACAGGTGACTAGCATCCCCGGGGTTGATTTTGTTAGCTATTCTGCCTTTTTTTGTGCGCCATGATTTATTTGAGTTACTTTCTGCGTTTTTAGTGACTTTGCACAAATGACTTGTTAATTTTCAAAATTTCTGCAAATTTGCGGCCCATTCGTCCTTCTGTGCTTGGATTAATATATCTTTGATAACTGAATTTCTTTTTTATGTATTGCCATAAGAGCAGATAGGTAGAGAGAATTTGATTTTCTGAAATTTAGGTACCGTTATAACGATCATAAAATTTTGGTGCAAAACAGGTCCAACGGACTATTCACAGATTTCTCGGAAAATTCAGAAATTCAATTTCATAGATTCCAGAGTACGCATATATTATCTTGTTTTCTTCAGTCTTTGTCCCGTTCACTAGCGCGGTCGGACTCGTCTTGATCGGTTTCGCCATTTAGTTCTATCAAATGCCTGATCTGGATGGAGTCGCGAGGCTTTTAAATCCTTATCCAGCGTATCAGGCCACCGTTGTTTTGGTCGGCCTTCTTTGTTCGGTTACCATCGACTTCGATGTTCAGACCAATCTTGGTGAGTGAATTCTCGTTAGCCCCGATGCAACTCCATATTGATCGCAAATATCCTGATTTCGGATGTGATCAAAACGTGTCACGTTACTAGTCCAACGCAACATCTTTGTCTCTATTACCGCAAGAATATGATACCACAAAAATATCAAATTCAATCTTTTTGCACAAAATACATACTTAAAAAAATTTAAAGTGTTTTTTTAGTTTATACTATTCTTTAGACCAATTTTGCATCATACTATAGATGAAGTTGACACCCCAGTTGCTAACCTTCACGAAAGCGGCTAGCCTAAGATGACATTAAACTATAATCTAAAATCTGTTCACCACATACTTCATTTAAAGTCCTCCGGGGGTTTTTCGCTGCGTAAAGTTTCAATTTTAATGCAATTTAAATTGGCTAAAAAACAACTTTTTCGATAACTCTAGCTGACTTATAGGATTGTTGTGGTGTAATCAAGAAAGTAAAGGTCAAATTAAAGAGAAAAAAAAACACAGTTTGAACGCATGCATAAAATATTGTATTTTTTAAAATTACGAACTTAAATTTAATTCAAACGCTTTTTATTTTTCGTCCTTTTACCGATGCGTTAGATATTGTCTTCTATTTGTAGTTAAGTCTAAAATTGATAGACCAGTAGCTTACTCCAAACTACAATTTTATTTTATTATGTATATATATATTTCGGGAGCAACTTACTCCCTTCATCGGTACAAAGCTACTAAAAACAATTGCGATTCTACGGTTCTATTTATACTAAAAACACTAATTACCTAAATTACTTTTTAACAAAAAAAATATTAAATTATTAACCTAATTATCTATTAATTACCGCGGCAAGTCTTATTAATTTTGAGGGGTAATTACCGGAATCTATGTTTAATAACCGCCTCGCGTCTTCTCTCAGAATTTCTAGACTTTCCCAAGGGTCCAAGGTTGTCGTTCGGTTAGTATGCCGCAAGAGTTCGAGGTTTTCGCGTTGAATGATATGGGCTTCTTCGACTATGTGCGCTGCCACTGATGACCTTATGCACGACTTTTGTCTCCGAACACTACTTACCGCTTCCTTGATGTGTTCGTTAAATCTCGCCGTTATTAGGCGTTTCGTTTGTCCTATGTATAATTTATTGCAGTTGCTGCACGTTATTCGGTAAATCTCGCTTTTTTCGTCCGCTGCCAAAGGATCCTTAACGCTTCCCAGTAAATTTCGCAAGGTGGACGCTCGACTCGAACCTACGACTTCCAGTTGGTACTTTTTTACCCAATTCCTGATGTTGTTAAATAGGTAGGAATATGGGATACTTATTCATCTAGTGGTTACTTCCTTCTGCTGCGAAAATAGCGCTGTATAGGCATGTCTGTTCTGTTGCTTGACTTTCCTTCCAATCAATTTCTCAATGGTCTGAGAATTATACCCATTCTTAATAGCGGTGTCAATAAAAAACTGTCGTTCCTTATTGAAACCGTATTCCGAAAAAGGGTATGTGATCAGTCGGTGAATCATGCAATTATAGGCAGCCATTTTTTGGGAAAATGTGTGATGTGAAGTTACTGGTATCGTTCTCTGCGTTGCTGTAGGCGTACGGTATATCTCGAACTTAAGCTTTCCGTTGGAGTTGACGATATTTAGATCCAGGAAAGGTAGAACCCCATCCTTTTCTACCTCTAGTGTAAACTCGATTTTATTATGAATCTTGTTTATAGAGGAGAGGTTCTAAATAAAAAATTCGCCACCCTAAAAAACTAAAAACTAACTAAACGAAACTAAGGATGAAATTCGTTCGGGTCTAAGTAAAATCATTCGGAATAACGCGCCGTTAAAAATTTGTAAACGCTATTTAAAAACAATACGTGAAAATCGTGATAAACCGCTATACTTCCTCAAGGCGGACAAGGGGAACAACGTCGTCGTCATGGAAAAAACAAACAAACAAAACACTTACTGGGGGTGAATAGCAAAAGAAAGTCTATTTTCATAAGCAAAATTGAAATTCGGACAGTGCTATAAAGTCGGAATAATGACTTTAAAAACTCAAAAAAATGATTAGTTAATATTTCAAATTGAGAGTGATAGATAATGTACATTCTTTACGGGGCAGTGGCATAGATGTGACTAAACGTTGGACATATTCGGTTGGATTTTTTCTCCACTATTCGAGAAGGCGTTCCATCAAGTAATTTTTGTTTGAAATGGGACCCTCGACATAATCTCGCAGGTTCTCAATAATATTGCACTTCGTGGATTGTGGAGAGGTCTTGAGTAACTTTGGGTAACTGAATACTACCACATGCGTGTTTTTCAAGCTTTATGTTTCAGGTCATTGTTTTGGCATATCTTGAATAAAAAATCTAAAACAGTTTCCTTTAACTTTACTAATTTTTTTTTATCAATTTGCGAATATGCATATTTCGGCGACTACTTGTCGCTTTCCTCAAATTAGTAAAGTTAAAGGCGACCGTTTTGATTTTTTTATTTATATGGACACTATTTACTCAAATGCTCTAAATGTAAGTTTTATTAATATCTTGGATGTTTGACAAATACCCGATTTCTCTGCGCTGGTATGCATTTTTTTAAATATCAATCTTTATTGGTAACCTTTTTCGGGACACTTATGCATTTCCTACGACGTTGTCCGGATTTCATTTTGCTCTCTGTATATTGTTTTCTATAGTTTCATAATTTTGCATTGCCGATGTGGCACTCAATTCTAGATTTTTTAGAATGAAACCAACTGATCATTGATTAATTGCCGGGAGATCGTTATTTTCGCGACTGACTATTTTAACAAATATTTCAAGTTACGTTTGTATAAACAACATATTCGAATTTAACGTTCAATTTGAGCATCCACTTGTCCCAGAAAAACTAATTCTGAATTGAGAAAGCGGGACGGATGTATTTTACCCATCTGACAATACTTTCCCACATTCCAAGTCCACTTGATAAAACAACTGACATTTCCAATTGATGTACTTGTCGACAAATTTGTGATGTGTCGGTTGTCGACTTTACCCGTAAAATTGCACTGAATGAGCCCAAATACAAGACATTTCAAGTTCGGAACACCTACAAATTCCTCGCGATGTCGTGGATCAGTGATTTAGCCGGTCGCGCGGAGAACATCCTTAACAAACTCGACCAAAATGCAGCAAATGTCCTTCAACAACCCAACCGTCCGGAGTCTACAAAAAGTGAAACCGAAGAACCCCGCATAGACCCAATATCAACAGAAACAATCAGAAGAAATCTTTCATCAAACTCCCTCTCCCTTAGCCGCTCACTAACTCCTAAAAGGAGCGCTCGAAATGACTTGAATGTGCCAATGAAAATTGAAAATGGCGAGGGCTCAGTGAAATCAGACAAACTCAGCGGAGGCGGATCGAATATTTCTTCTCGTCGAAGTTCAATTGGTTCCCGGACGGACGGCACAGTTATCGAACAAGAGATGACATCCTCGACTCACTCCAATTCGAAAACATCCAATCAGGATTTGAGTCTTGAACGTGAGCTGGCTGCCATGAAAATTATCCTGGCTGAAGTCACAGCCGAGCGGAACGAGCTTCAAGGAGACCTTGATGTCCTGCAGGCGCAGATTAAACAATCTGGGGCAGAGAATCGAATACGAGAACTGGAGCAATTGGTTGATGCGCTGGCCGTTGAACGCGATGAAGTGACGAAAGAACGTGACCAAATTAAATCAAGTGTGGACGAATATATCAAGTCAATTTCTGAACTGGAGACGAACCTCTCGAAAGTGAGGCAGTCTATTATCGAGTTGACTGAGAAAAGTGATTGGCAAACGAAGGAGATAAGCCAGAAATCGATTGAACTGCAAGAATATAGAAAGAAAGCCCAAGCGACGTTACAAATGAAGGAGAAGATCATCGAAGAATTAAAAGCAAAAGGTAAGATTTTTCAGTGAATGGTACGTTTATTGTAAGGCAAGTTAAAAATGCGGCGCTTATTATTTGGATACATATGCTTTATGGGCTCCAATATCCTCTCCTCCTCTTCCTTCAACACCTCAGAATTATTTAACTGTTACGCATAGCTGAATTTTTTTGAGAGGTGAGAGAGCCAAGCGACCGTTTATTCTAAAGTATTCCTTTGCCAATAACGTATTGAAAAGGTTTGCTTCCTGATTTTTGCTTGGAATATCCTGTAATGGAATTGTCGCCCCTTTTTCAACATGTGTGTTCTATCAATGGGAATTGGCCATGTCCCGAACAACGCGTTCATGTATATATGGGCCGTATGCCGACTCTGGATAGGATATGTGTGCGTTTTTATGGGTAGGACGAGTGAATGCATTTACGCACTGAGATTAGCCGTTGCACTACCAAGTAAACACCTCCCGTCATCAGAGAACTAGCCTGGAATCGTTCGACAGATTACTTCGGATTGGTTCTCCGGGTATGCCTTATTAGAGAGCCTTCAAGTCAGGCAATTTCTTTCACCGACGGGCGAAGGAGACAGGGGGCAGGGAATTGGTAGTTCAAAGAACTGTTTGCTATCCGGTCCTTCCACCGATTGAGCGCGTAATGCGCGACTTGGCTCCATCAGTATCTTTTTAACAATATTGTTCAGAAAGAGTTCAATTGGATCTGCATAAAGTTGCTGACGGATCCCATCCCACTTTCCACACGAAAAAATGTGTGATCGTCCACGACCTCATTGCAGAACACGCAATCAGTGGATCTCGTTCAGGTACGACGGAAAACCTCCATAACCGCTTGGCAGCTAGGTAAGAAAATAATAATCTCATCATGTTTTCGGTTCAACTACTATCAGCAGCATCAGCTCGTGCCTCTGGGCTATAAAGCAAAAAATACCGCGTTGCACACATGAGAAGACGTCTTTTGCTACAAGGAGGAGTTCTAGCTTTTGCCATTA
Organism: Hermetia illucens; assembly: GCF_905115235.1. Lineage (NCBI taxonomy): Eukaryota > Metazoa > Arthropoda > Insecta > Diptera > Stratiomyidae > Hermetia > Hermetia illucens. Next base: position 85,234,992 of record NC_051854.1, on the reverse strand, counting down.
CCCTACTTAAGTTCGGAACTTTGTCCGCTGCTGCCTTGATTTGCTGGAAAAAGTTCATAATCGAGTCGAGCGTCGAAGGTACTTAAGCGTTGATCAACTTGCCGATTGACATAGGATTGGAATCGGGATTCACTATTTTGTCGGTTTTTTCAGGCCAAAGCTGAAACTATGATCAGTTATACATTCGTTTACCCATCATCATCATCAACGGCGCAACAGCCGGTATCCGGTCTAGGCCTGCCTTAATAAGGAACTCCAGACATCCCGGTTTTGCGCCGAGGTCCACCAATTCGATATCCCCAAAAGCTGTCTGGCGTCCTGACCCACGCCATCGCTCCATCTTAGGCAGGGTCTGCCTCGTTTTCTTTTTCTACCATAGATATTGCCCTTATAGACTTTCCGGGTGGGACCATCCTCATCCATACGGATTAAGTGACCCGCCCACCGTAACCTATTGAGCCGGATTTTATCCACAACCGGACGGTCATGGTATCGCTCATAGATTTCGTCATTGTGTAGGCTACGGAATCGTCCATCCTCATGTAGGGGGCCAAAAATTCTTCGGAGGATTCTTCTCTCGAACGCGACCAAGAGTTCGCAATTTTTCTTGCTAAGAACCCAAGTTTCCGAGGAATACATGAGGACTGGCAAGATCATAGTCTTGTACAGTAAGAGCTTTGACCCTATGGTGAGACGTTTCGAGCGGAACAGTCTTTGTAAGCTGAAATAGGCTCTGTTGGCTGACAACAACCGTGCGCGGATTTCATCATCGTAGTTGTTATCGGTTGTGATTTTCGACCCTAGATAGGAGAAACTGTCAACAGTCTCAAAGTTGTATTCTCCTATCCTTATTCTTCTTCGTGTTTGTGTTTGACCAGTGCGGTTTGATGTTGTTGGTTGATTCGTCTTCGGTGCTGACGTTGCCACCATATATTTTGTCTTGCCTTCATTGATGTGCAGCCCAAAATCTCGCGCCGCCTGCTCGATCTGGATGAAGGCAGTTTGTACGTCTCGGATGATTCTTCCCATGATGTCGATATCGTCAGCATAGACCAGTAGTTGGGTGGACTTGAAGAGGATCGTACCCCTTGCATTTACCTCGGCATCACGGATCACTTTCTCGAGGGCCAAGTTGAAGAGGACGCATGATAGCGCATCCCCTTGTCGTAGACCGTTGTTGATGTCGAATGGTCTTGAGAGTGATCCTGCTGCTTTTATCTGGCCTCGCACATTGGTCAGGGTCAGCCTAATCAGTCTTATTAATTTCGTCGGGATACCGAATTCTCTCATGGCCGTGTACAGTTTTACCCTGGCTATGCTAGCATAGGCGTCTTTAAAGTCGATGAACAGATGGTGCAACTATTGTCCATATTCCAACAGTTTTTCCATCGCTTGCCGCAGAGAGAAAATCTGATCTGTTGCTGATTTGCCTGGAGTGAAGCCTCTTTGGTATGGGCCAATGATGTTCTGGGCGTATGGGGCCTAGTAAGATAGTGGAGAATATCTTATAGATGGTACTCAGCAACGTGATACCTCTATAATTGCTGCACTGTGTGATATCACCCTTTTTATGTATGAGACAGATAATGCCTCGTTGTCAATCGTCAGGCATTGATTCGCTGTCCCATACCTTGAGCACAAGTTGATGAACCACTTGGTGTAACATTCGTTTACCCGTCGCATCAAAATATCAAGCTCTGGTTTTCGCCTGCGTCCGGCAGTAAATGCCGGAACATCATCTACATAACCGATCAGGCGCGGCTCTTTTGGCATGTCGAGTCTTAGCAGATTATCATAGAAAGTGTTCCGAAGGTCCGGCCCTACGAAGGAGCCCCGTTTCACCCCGATGTGATCTCCATCCCCTCTCTGGTCTTTCAAGGTCCACAGATTAGTAAGTGTTCTCTCAGATCATCCATCAATATCCGCAAGAGGTAGCCTAGCGCATAGAATACAAAATTGAAGCATTCTGATATGTTCGGTGAGCCATTTCAAGTGTACAGAGTGGTCGGTATGCAAACACCTTTTCCTTTGGCGTTCAATGTGACTTTATCACCTTCCAACGACAAGGGAAAATGCCCTCCGGCAAGCGTTGAACGCGCTGAGGTGTAGGTCTGCCGAGATAACGTCGGGCCCTGGTACCTTCTTAATTTTTTAGAGAATACTGCCTCTTCATAATGAAAAGTGGGCAATCCTTAACGTCTTCTAGGCTGTTGTCATCAACCCGAAAAGATGCATAGGGGATAATCATTGTACAATGCGGCCCAGTTCGGCGTTAAGTGAGTAGGGATTCCGCAGAATGCGCGGGCCTTTCTACAAAACAGGGAGGACTGCCCTCCAAATTCCTACTATGGAATTTCGAATCCCAGAATAATACGAACAAGCTGAATCGCCTGGTATCCGACATCCAGTCACGATAACAAATTCTTCAGCCACCCAGTGAAATTTGAACCGCGGATTTCCGCTGCGACAGCCTAGCGCTCTAAACACTTGAATCATCCGGACAACCCCAGAATGTCCACGTTTGAGAAAGCGAACATAATAGGATTTTCGATGTTAAATTCTTTCATCATAGCCTAAATCGCGAACGTTAAGTCCGTCCTTATTCGGGGCACGGATAATGTATAGTCCCTGGCCATATTATTAGACGTCGTGTTTTCCAGCTTTAAAATTTATTAATAGACACATTTATATAATTTGTATGTATAATATACATAGTTACCTAATTGCCATAAAATATTAATATTTTCGTGAGCCACCTTTTGCTGCTACGATAACTTCAATTCTGCGCGGCATGCTGTCAATGTAACATTGTACTGTATCCTGCAATTGAAGATGATGGTTCCACACATGGTTTATTTTCTCTAGAAGCTAGAAGTTTTGGTTGTGATCACCTCTTTAGCCACTTCCCTCTTCATCAGCTCCCACACATTTTCAATGGGGTTCATATCGAGGCAATTACCCGACCAATCCAATAGAGGAATATTCTGCTCTTCCAAATAAGTTTTCAAAGATCGCGCCGTGTGACAGGGAGCATCATCCTGCATGAAAATGAATGGCTCCCCATTCGGTAACCACTTTCTGAGCTGGGGAACCAACCGAGTTTGCAAGACTTCTATATACTGATCTTGCCTCATAATGCCTTTTAGGACGTACAAACATCCAGTACCTTTGCCGCTGATAATTCATCATCTTTGTAGGGTGCTTCACAGTGTGAATCACGAAGTCAGGATTAAATTTTTCTCCAGGACGACGGCGCACAAACTGAGTTCTATTCTTCAAAATTTCAAATGTGCTTTCATCGCTAAAGCAGACCTATCAAGAATAAAAAAAAATAAATGAATATCCTAAGTATCAATGCTTATCTTTCATTATTTTATAATGATGCATCTAATATCAACTTACCGATCTCCGGAAGTTGAAATCTTTATCACGCCACTAAGTGGCCCATTTCCGACGCTTGGCTTTCATCGCAGCCGTTAATTCTCTCTTGGCGAGTCGGTAGGCCTTTAAATGTAAATCCTTTAATTTTCTACGTAAAGTGCGCTCAAATGCAATTACATTAGCATCTTCCAGTTGAGATTTTATCTATCCTGTGGTAGCACATCTGTTTTCTAAGCAAATTTTCCAGATATCTTTCTGACCTGGTAGTACAAATGGGTTTCCTACAGCATCTATTCCTTCGTTTCGCGCTTAGTACGGTGGCTTCAGATACCTTCAACCTTCGTGATATTTCGCGGTTGGAAAACGTTTTCAGATCAATGAGGGCCATTACTTCTGTTATTCTACGTGGTTAAAGGTCGCCTTTTTAAGGTTTTGAGTAAACACAAAACCTTATTAAAATCGGTTCACTGTCTGTCTGTCTGTGAGACGGTTATGGCGATTGACACCAAATTTGGTAGAAAGCTGGGAACTGTGAACGCTCACGCATACAGTGAGTTAGATCCTTTTATGACGAATTTAAGGGGGGTGCAAATTTTTTTTCATCAAATGTAGTCATGGTGGGTATCAAATGAAAGGTCTCGGTTAGTGCTTTCCGAAGCCACTATTAGTTTTGACATTTGCTGGAAAGGTGGGGAGTGCAGCAGAGTTAGCAGCAGGGAGAGTGAGAATAGGCTGGGTTATGTGTCGCCTTAGGGAACAGGTGGCGTTAAAACGGTGCTTTAGATGCCTTGGCTTTGGTCACATTGCGAAGTCATGCACTAACCCAAATGACAGGTCAAAGCAATGCAGGAGATGCGGAGTGGAAGGCCACATCAGTCCAGCCCAGCCTTCCAGGAAATAATGGAGCACCCGGAGGAGGGCTTCATCAGAGCGAAGGTGAAGGGCATCTACATCTACAGCTGCTATGCTCCACCCAGCGCTACACTCGTCGAGTATAAGCGGATGCTTGCTGCTCTTGTTTTGGATGCAAGAGGACGTTGGCCGATCATAATAGGAAGCGATTTCAATGCGTGGGCTCTTGAATGGGGCAGCCGGGTAACTAATGTCAGGGGACGTGTTCTCCTCGAAGCATTCGCGGAGCTGGACGTGGTACTGGCGAATATTGGGTCTTCGTACACTTTCCGGGGAAGGAGCCTGGGGTCTATAGTGGACCTGACATACGTGAGTGCCACTTTAGCCAGTAGAATCGCTTGGCATGTCAGTGAGGACTATACTCACAGCGACCACCAGGCAATCTGCATAGAGATCAAGGGCGGATCGAGCTCGAAAAAGAGTTTTCGCAGAATGCCGGGTGGTATGCTTGGCTGGACAGTGAAAGCTTTCGAGGGGGACACGTTTTCCGCGCTGCTCAAATCCGACATATCCCTGAATGGTACGGCTGGAGAGAAAGCCACCCAGATCACTCCATGGGTGACGGAAGCATGCGATGTTACTATGCCCAGAAGGCGATTGCTCCCCAGTAGGCAATCCAACTACTGGTGGAACAACGAAATCGCAAGTTTGCGAGCCGCATGTTTTCGGGCAAGGAGGCTTTGCCAGAGGCTCAGGGGAAAACCCGGTGGCGACGGTCGAGAGGAGGCACACAAGCAATTGCGTGGCCGCCTAAAGGAAGCCATTCGGAGGAGCAAAAAGAACTGCTTTAAACAGCTGTGCGACCATGCCGACATAAACCCTTGGGGCGAGGCTTACAGAGTGGTGATGAAAAGGCTGTGGAAATCACCCCAGGTGACCTGTCCGCGCCTCCTGAAACAGATTGTTACTACTCTGTTCCCTCACCACGAAAATAGGGGAAGGCAAATTTTTGTCCAGCTAAATGACGACATAATACCGCCTGTAACTGTGGAGGAGCTGCGGGAAATATGTGGTACGTTCGGTGACAACAAGGCCCCAGGGTTGGATGGCATCCCCAACCGAGCTTTGAAACTGGCAGTGAAGACTAGGCCCGACCTTTTCGCCAACACCTTTGAGGCGTGCCTAAAAGAAAGAATATTCCCTGCCCAGTGGAAAAAGCAAGCCACCTGGAAACCCAGCGTCGTATCGTCCTATCTGCCTGTTGGATACAATGGGGAAGTCCACTCTACGGTGGACGCAATTGGCATGGTGGTAAACCTGGCAAAAGGTGCACTGATTTCTGGCGGCTGCTGTGCCGTGGTGGCGTTGGATGTCAAAAACGCATTCAACTCGGCCAACTGGAATAGAATTAAACGGGCGTTGGCTGACATAGGTGTCCCCGGATACTTAGCGAATTTAGTGGAAAACTACCTCTCAGAGAGGACTCTCTGGTACGGGACGGATGAGGGCCTCAAAGAGTACATTGTCACAGCCGGGGTACCACAGGGATCGGTACTTGGTCCCCTGCTGTGGAATATCATGTATAATGGGGTGTTTGCTCTTCCCGCCCCAGAGGGGACTACGATTGTCGGCTTTGCTGATGACCTAGCTGTGGTTGTTGCAGCAAAACACCCAGAAGATGTGGAGGTTTACGCAATAGAAACAGTGAGAGCGGTAAAGACCTGGCTAGAAAAGGCCGGGCTGACCTTGGCGGACGCGAAAACGGAAGCGGTCTTAATAACGAAACGCAAGAAAAATAACACTGTAAAAGTGGAGGTCGGTGGACATACGGTCGTATCAAAGCCGGCTATCAAATACTTGGGGGTAATAATTGACACCAAATTGAGTTTTAGGGAACACCTAGAGTATGCATGCCAAAAGGCAGCCAGTGCCACCACGGCACTTGCAAAAATGTTGCCAAATATTGGTGGGCCGAAACATTGCCGGAGGTTGGTGGTAGCCGGAGTGGTGCGGTCCATCCTGCTCTACTCGTCGCCTGTGTGGGCAGAGGCGCTTGCAAACTGTCAGAGACGGAAGCAGGTGAACTCGGTTTACCGGCGGATGGCTTTGAGGGTTTGCAGTGCTTTTAGAACCACATCAGATGAGGCAGTATTGGTGGTGGCAGGCATGATCCCGGTTGACATTCTGGCCAAAGAAATGAGTGTCCTGTACAATGCAAGACATATGGAGGGGCATGCACAGCGTAGAAGTGCGGCAAGGTCAGAGTCGCTTAATCTCTGGCAACGCAGATGGGACGAGTCTGCGAAAGGTCGGTGGACGCACATTAGGGTGTGGCTTGAGCGAAAACATGGGGAGACCAACTACCACATTACCCAGTTCCTCACGGGACACGGTGGTTGCTACAGGCAGTATCTGCACCGCTTTGGGTTGGATGATTTTCCGAACTGTCCCAGATGCGATGGCATACCGGAGGATCCAGAGCATGTGATGTTTCACTGCCCACGATTTGCGATGGAGAGAAGGAGCTTAAACCAGGTGCTGGGCAGGAGCGGGACCCCGGAGAGCTTGGTTACTGAGATACTGGAGTCCGAGGAGAAGTGGCTTGCGGTTGGCTCCGCAATCATCCAAATGCAGGAGGAGTTGCTGAAGGAACAAAGAAGGAGGAAAGCTGCAAATAGGAGAAGGATGAGTGCCTAAGAGCAAACCTACCCCGCGAAGTAATACCTCAATGGTGGTCCCGCGGGGCTGCGGCTGGAGAGACCGGGGGTGGTTTTTAGTGGGTGTGAATCCCACACGCGCCCGCTGTAGGAGCTGCGGCGGACGTGTCTTTCTAAGATTTTCCACCTCCGTGTAAGCACAACAAAAAAAAACAAGTCGGGAAACCGGAAGCTGGACGCTTCAGGTACGAAAGGTTTTGTGTATTTCTTAGTACGTAGCACGTAATATATGCATATATTATGTGGGAATATCCACTTTCGGATGATATTGACATTCATAGTCTTGAATTTGCAAAGAAGCGACAACTTTGACGTATTATAACTTTGTTAGTAATAGTGCGATTTCCACCAAACTTGGTAAGATTATGCTCTATGTTATACCCTATATTGTTGCGAAATTTCGTGGTCCTAGCATGAATTTAAGGGGGTTCTGCAGGGAATTACTAAAAATTATAGTAATATACTATTATTAACTTTATTTATGCAGATATCAGTGTGGAAGGTATTTCGGAGCCCAGGCACCATATAGTGGCAGCCTCTTGATTTTTTTTCAGATTTTTCGGTTTGGTAGTTTCTGAGAATGGCCCCCGTAAAGGAATGGTCACTTTCAACCACCCGCACTCCCCACCTTTTCAACAAATGTGAAAACTAAGACCAGCTTCGAAAAGTACTGACCGAGACCTTTAATCTGATACCCCACATGACTATATTTGATGAAAAAAAAATTTACACCCCCCTTTTGCATGTATGGGGACCCCCCCTTAAATTCGTTGTAAAAGGATGTAATTCACTGTATGCGTGAGCGTTCACAGTTCCCAGCTTTCCACCAAATTTGGTGTCAATCGCTATAACCGTCTCCGAGAAAAATGCGTGTGACGGACAGACAGACAGACAGACAGACGGACAGACAGACAGACAGACAGTAAACCGATTTTAATAAGGTTTTGTGTTTACACAAAACCTTAAAAAGGGGGGGGGGGTGCAATTTTTTTTCATCAAATGTAGTCATGTGGGGTATCAAATGAAAGATCTCGGTTAGTACTTTTCAAAGCCACTCTTAATTTTGACATTTGCTGAAAAGGTGGGGAGTGCGGGGGGTTGAAAATGATCATTCCTTTAAGGGGGCCATTCTCAGAATCTACCCAACCGAAAAATTTGAAAAAAGTCAGGAGGCTGCCACTATATGGTGCCTGGGCTCCGAAATACCTTCCATACTGATATCTGTACAAATAAAGTTAATAATAGTATATTACTATAATTGTTAGTAATTGGCTGCAAAACCCTCCTTAAGTTCATTATAGCACCACGAACAATATAGGGTATAATATAGAGCATGATCTCTCCAAGTTCGGTGGAAATCGCACTATTACTAACAAAGTTAAAAGACTTCAAAGTTGTCGCTTATTTGGAAATTCAAGAATATGAATGTCAATATCATCCGAAAGTGGATATCCTCACATAATATATGCATATATTACGTGCTACGTACTAAGAAATACATAAAACCTTTCATACCTGAAGCGTCCAGCTTCCGGTTTCCCGACTTGTTTACCCATGGTCAAAATGTCCAAATTTATTATTCATATTTGATAAATGCCCTGCACACAAAATAAAAAATAGATGCGTAGTATAAAACTATAGCAGACGAGAATCCAAAGAAACAAATTTATACTTATCATACGTTGTTTCTTCTGGTCATATCCCGCACAAAGTGAGGAAAAAAGGGAGACCCTGTATTCGAGTGCAGTGCCAGGGCGTTAAGGTCTGAATACTTGTACTTTTTTCGCGAAAATGAATAGAATCTGAAAACGTGGTTCGAGAAAGTTAAGTCTATCTTCAATGACCGCAATGGACCGACTCTACGATACAAGAGGTTGCCGACATACTTCTGAATCCACCACTAACCCTGCCGATCAGCAGCGGTACAAGTTCTCCAACAGCCTCGAGATTGGTGAAAAGAAGCTAAGAAAAAATAGTGTCAAGAACGCTCCAGGTCAAGAAAATAAAGCCAACTAGGCGACAATGTGACAGTTTGCAGTGCAGAAGGCGGCAGGATTTGCTGATACAATCGCAATTACAGGCCGAAACCACGCCCACAATTCCAGATCTCTCTTCTGTTCTGTCTTGAAAATCGACCACAAAAACGAATAGTGTCACTACTGACAATGGCTCTACGATTACATTATGTAACTTAATTTCAACTGTTAGGCCGAGGGCAAGTTGAAATGCAGGGCGATGCAGGAAAACAAGAAGTGAAATTATCAGTGTACAGGGTGAGCGAAATTCGAGGCGCAAGCTCATCGTCGTTATTTGTTTTGGATAGTGCACCGGTGTGCCGTCAGTCTTACCCACTTTTCTCTAAAGCCGCTACACCGATTGAAACGACATTTGGTGGGCATATAGGAACTATGAAATCCCACGCATATATGCAAACGGGGACATACATTTTTTTCTTCGAATATAGGCTTTTGGAATATCAAATAAAAAGCCTCTCTTAGTACTATCACGAACCGATCTTAGTTTTCATACCCGTTGCGAAATAAGGGAGACGGGACGGGAATCATTTGAATGGTAGAGGATTCAGGCTGCCACTTGCATTTTATTGTAAATAAGTATGGAATTTTCTTTTAATTTCTTCAAATAATCCAACAAATAATGTTATCTCCTTGATTCTACCATCTTTCAGGCTCTAGTACTGACCAAAATCTTGACAACAACAATGAAAAAATTCTGAATATGGAAATAAATGGTTTGCGACAAGAAAATCAACATCTCCGTGACGAAATGAAAAATCTTCACGATCAAATCGAATCGTCCAAAGCTTTTATAGAAAACCTTGAACAACAACTCAACGACAAAACAGCAGAAATCTCATCAATACATAATGCAAATCGTGAAAAACTCACAATAGAACAACGTCGTGCACAACAATTCGAATCGGAAAATCTCATCTTAAACCAGGAATTGAATGCAGTACGTGACGAAATGAACAGACAACAAAAATCATTTTCTGCTCGACTTCATGAGAAGACAAATGAACTGATGAAGTTGCGTTCCCAAATGTCCGAGTCGCCTACATTGCTTTCAGATAATGGTAACTTTGAGAATCGAATGCAATCACTTACTCAAGCGCTGGTAAAGAAGCAGGCAGCTTTGGAAACAGTTACGGCTGAGAGGAATGCTATGCGATTGCAGTTGGAGAAAGTAGAGGTAATAGTTTTATACCAATTGATTTGAAATGAATCAAGATAACTTTTTATTGGACCAAATTAATATATATTTACTCAGATGGTGGGAGGATAAAAGTAAGAATAAAATTTTAAGGTTCCGAAGGATTTTTTAACTGCAAGGAGGTAAGTAGCAGCTGGTATCTACCATCACAATCTGAACATGTACACCGCGGAGACCAAGAATTATATTTACCTTATCTTCGAAGCAAAGCGAAAGAGGGAGCGGAGCCGGACTGGAGATAACACCAGCAAAACAAAGGGTCTCAGTCTGATGGGTCATTGCGCTCTTCCTATCTCTAGTAACGTAGTAAACATTGAGACGTCGATTAATTTGTCTATCTTGGTAGCGTTTTCTTTCCTCACGATGACACCGCGTGGGATCCGTCAACACTCAACATCAAGTTGTTCCGCGCCAATGTTCTCTCTGTGCTGTTATATGGCAACATGTTTCTATAAAGCTCCAAGCCTTCATCGTGGTACTCTGGTTCGACAACACTATTGCTGTTCCAGAGTGCCGACGAGCGGATCACCTTGAAAACACAAAACAGTAGAGGAGGAAAGTAGGCTTCTCATGGAAACTTGGAGGAAACTGAAGTACTGAAGTAGCCTGAGTTAAACCGCTTCTTTGTCTGTGTTTAAAAGGGCCTGAACCGCTCAGTTCGATGGGAACTATTAGCAAGTTATTCTCTGAGCTTGAAACATTGGTGTTGAGACAAAAGGAATTGAGCGGATGACGGTAAAGTGCGATTGTATCCATGGGCAGAGGCGAAAAAGCCCTCAAGTTACTGGGTATGCGAAGTACCGGTCTTATAAATAGAATAGTCCTGATCTTATAAATTCTTTGTTTCCTCGACACCCGTTACCCTATTCGGTATTGCCGTGAGCGAAATCAATTTTTCTTTCTCAAAATCGAATGTATGAAAATGAGACAACCATTTAATAAACCATGCACTGGCAAGAAAAAATTACTAGTGTTAGCAAAGTCGACGTCATTCTCATTGCGTGTACCAAAGCCTTCATTCCCTGACACTGGTTACATTTTGCCTTTTTACCGAGATGATCATAGTTGTCGGCAGATTCGGGAAGAGAGAATGACCGAAGATATTACGTTGGATCGGTGGCGTAACATGCTGTGGTCACGTCCGAAATAAGAACATCAGCGATCGATATATGGTTGCACCCATCGTCCAAGATTGTGAAAGAGGTTACTTGGATGATATGGTAATGTATTTCGTCCTGACAAAAATTCGCTAGCAAAGAGTGTTCTGAGTATGGACGCCAATGGGTTGTCAAAAAGACTTAACGAAAGTACGATGGTTGAGCGGTCGCTGCAGTACAAGCAGTATACCCTTGCTGCCTTCTTGGATATAGAAGGAGCCTACAACAACGTCAGTACCAACGCCATCAAGGAAGCCTTGACCGGTGTTGGATTGGAGGGGTATCTCACGCATTGGATTATATCCATGCTGAGTACCAGGATAATCCAATCCGATCTGGGAGGCAACCACTTGACCAGAGCTGTGAACAGAGGCACGCCCCAGGGTGGTGCTATCTCACCGGTGCTCTGGTTAATAGTAATGGACAAAATTTTACGTACGTTAGACAGCAGCGGGGTGAAGGCGGTGGCGTATGCCGACGACTTGGTGATACTAGTATCTGGGATGTTTCCGTCCATTATGAGCGACATCATGGAAGGAGCGTTGCGAAAGGTGTGCCTGTGGGCCGCAAGATGCGGACTCAGCATAAACCCAACCAAAACGCAACTGATGCTATTCACCACCAAGACAAGGATACCTGAATTCCATCTACCACGGCTGAATGAACAAAGATTGGTTCTTTCCTCTAATGTGAAGTATCTGGGTGTAATCCTGGATCCTAAGCTAAATTGGAGGTTGAACATAGAACTGAGGGTTAAGAAGGCCTGTATAGCCTTCTATGCCTGTAAGAGAACCTTTGCCAAGAAATGGGGTCTCCGGCCGAGGATGGTTCTCTGGATGTACACCGCTGTAGTGCGTCCGATCCTGACGTACGGATCTATTGTATGGTGGCAGGCTTTGAAGAAGAAATACAATAGAACGAAGCTTAATAGGATTCAAAGAACCGCGTGTGCAGGTGCTACGGGGGCTCTGCAGTCTTGCCCGGCAGATGCTCTCAATGTACTGCATCTCCTCCCCCTTGACCTCCACATCAAATATGTTGCAGCGTGTAGCGCCGTCAGACTACGTGAGTCCGGATGCTGGGCAGCGAAGTCCTACGGCCACAGCAACATTCTACATAGATGAAATACCTCGAGAAATCTGGGCATCCCCCACGGACTATGTCACACGCAAGCTGAACTTCACGAGAAACTTTGCTGTGGACCTTCCAACCAGGGCAAAGTGGAAGACCGGCGGCGTGTTGCAAGACTATGACACGGTATTCTTTACGGACGGATCAAAGATGGCCTATGGAGTCGGCGCGGGGGTTTTCTCGAATACACACGGTGTGCCCAAGTCGTATGGTCTCCCAGGTTTCACCAGTGTATTCCAGGCGGAAGTACTGGCGATATTGGAAGTCTGTCGATGGCTGGAGCGTGATTCGAGCCCCAAGCGTAACATAGCCATTCTGACCGACAGCCAAGCGGCCATCAAGGCCTTGTACTCAACGACGACATCTTCCCGGTTGGTGGGGCAGTGCAGAGATACGCTCAACCATCTGGGCGGCACGCTCAAGATAACTCTCCTCTGGGTTCCCGGGCATAGGAACATAGAAGGGAATGAGCGGGCTGACGGATTGGCCAGGCAAGGCTCTGCTCTTGGCAGTCCCTCGGGGAACACAGTCGGTGTTCCGCTGGCGGCTGTCGGGGGCCGAGTCTACTCGCACTACCTAGCAGCCGCGGGCCTGAGATGGCGAAGGCTTACAAGCTGTGCCAAATCAAGGAGAATTTGGCCCGCTTATAACATAGCCCGATCAGCTCCTGTGCCAGACGCGTGCAAATGCATTCAAGATTACGGCGGTCTGCACGGGGCACTGGCCCATAGGGGACCATGCCGCTAGGCTCGGCTTACCCTACAACTCGCATTGCCGAAGCTGCGGAGAAGGAAGGGAAACCCTCATGCACTTTCTCTGCGATTGCCCGGCTCTGGCTCGAGTCAGGCTGCGGACACTGGGTAAACCATTCTTTGGGGACCTCAGTGAGATTTCTAGTTACATGGTCGGAGAGCTGCTTTCTTTCGTGAATGCTACGGGCTGGCTCTGAAGATCCGAGCCAACTGGACTCCACTTCCCTGTTCCTATAACAACAGTCACGGTCTTAGGAGTTTGTGGCATCAAAACGGCGCACCAAAGCGCTAATTGGGCTCCTAGGAGCGGCCACTGATACCTACCTACCTACCTACGATGGCTTATCAAATGATCATTTGAGAGCCTCTCGACTCAATCTAGATCACTCATATGAGGAACCGACCCTATTTCTGAACAAGGCAAAGGCTAAAGAAGAGAAGAAATGCTGAGTAATTACCTCTAATCCTCCTCATTAATTTGGGCTTGGGATCAGCATATTATGTAAATAATATGGCGGAGTTGTTTTGAATATCATGATCAATGGGTAAAGCTATGAATTAGCTGTCGATAAATGAAGAAAGGCCACTCACGATCCCTACTCCCAGGCGGTCTCCAGTGATCGTATGGATTGTATCGTTTATCTTTATTGGTAGAATCAGCTTTTCAATCACGGTTTATTTACGTATCGTTGGGGAGAGTGGATGAGAGTTAAGCGCAACATCTCAATGCATTACTTGACATATTTTGTCTACTGCTGCCTTTATTTAATTCCGTTACTGATATGTTAATTGGTAGATCTGCTGCGCTGGAAATCCTCCATGGATACTTTGGGGCACTACTTCCTTAGATTACTTTGTGTCGTTTCATAATTGCCACAACATAAAAATATATTTAATTAGTAGGTAGGTTTTCGTGTTCAATTATGTAGCTTTGTAATTATTATTTGGTTTAAGTATATAAAATATAGAAAAGGTATTGGCTTATCATCTGTTTTCTATTACAATTTTAGGACCAACTTCGTCATTTAATGGTCGAACAGAGGCAGCAGAGATCGCAGATTATCAATGTCAATGACACTGATGATGTCAAGGCTCAAATGCCTCTTCTAATGCAAGAAAATCCATTTGATACAAATGTGACACGCCGTGTTAAACGTGCGTACACTTCTCTGGATTCAGCTGGAATACGGTTGGGGGTATTTTTACGGCGTTATCCATTAGTGAGGATTATGGTCTTCATTTACATTGCATTCCTACATTTATGGGTTATGTTTGTTCTTCTCTCTTCAACACCTTCGTGATAAATCGTGACCTGTTAATAATTAAATTATATTTAAAGGACTATTATATGTACTATATGCATACGGCAACTAAGTTGTCTTTTATGTTTCAAATTGTATTATGCACATTTAGAAATAACAAATAAAATACATTCTATTAAATTTCAAAACTGATGAACATTTTTTTCCATTGTTCTGACTTCTTGGTACGTATTCTCGATGTTTCATTATATAATAAGAATGTGTAAAACAAAACCTTATTAAAATCGGTTTACTGACTGAAACGGTTACTCCTATTGATATGAAATTTAGTAGAAAGGTGGGAACTGTGAATCCCTTCGCTGCATTAAGTAGCCTAGTTCTACATTCAGTTTAAGGGGGTCATGTGGAGTATCCAATTAAAGATCTCGATTAGTAGTTTCCGGATCGGGTATTAGTTTTGACGTTCGTTGCGTGCGTTTAAAGAAAAGTCAGTTACTTCAGGAGACTCAAAATACTCTCCATACCGATACCTGTTTAAATAAAGTAAATAATAGTATTTTATCATACTTATTAAAGTATATTTTTTAGAAATTGCTTCGAAACCGCGGGGTCCTCTTTAACCTGACCCTGAAAAAAGTGATCCGTGGTGCTCATATAAATGCGAAAGACCATTCTCTTTAAGTTCACTCAACTACTGCCCTATGCACATCAATGAAGGCAAGAAACAACGTCAAACCGCGCTGGTCAAACGAGAAAAATAAAGATAGGAGACTACAACTTTGAGACCGTTGATAATTTATCCTATCTAGGGTCGAAAATCACAACTGATAACAGCTACCTCGATGAAATCCGCGCACGGTTGTTGGTAGCAAACAGAGCTTATTTCAGCTTACAGAAAACTTACAAAATCGTCTCACCATAGGGTCAAAGCTCTTACTGTACAAGACACTTGACCGCCTTGACTTGATCCTCCGAAGAATTTTTGGCCCCCTACATAACTATGAAATCTATTAATGACCGTCAGGTTGTGGATAAAATCTGGCTCAATAGGTTACGGTGGGCGGGTCACCTCATCCGTATGGATGAGGATGATCCAGCCTGAAAAGTCTATGGTAGAAAAAGAAAACGAGGGAGAGCCTGCCAATGATGGAACAATGGCGTAGACCAGGACGCCAGACAGCTTTTAGGAATATCGAATTGTCCGATATGTCTGGAGTTCCTTAATAAGGTAGGACTAGACCAGATACCGGTTGTTGCGCCGTTGCTGATAATGATTAACACATGCCTCATGGATTTCAAGTTTTAAAGGAAAGTGGAAAGACATGTGTGCTCTTCATTCCTTGGTTTCAGAGATAAAGGACGCAACTCGGAAAGGTGAGTACGTAATGGTGGTGTTTGTGAACATTGAAGGGGCCTTCGATTGTAGCCCTTTGAAAAACTTTGTGTTACCGCTACAGAGCATGGTGCCGATGACACTTTAATTAAGTGGAGTGCTATGCTAACGCAGAGATTGCTGTGTGTTAAAGTGGGTGTTAACCTCTTCTTACTAACGGAAGCGGCGAAACCCTACTCTCAAGGAGGTGTGCTATCATCGTTCCTGGGGAGTATGTTAATTAATTCACTTCTATGAAAACTGCAAAGCTTAAGCGGATGACGTCGCTGTGCTAGCTGTTGATCGAGATTACGGAACTGTGTAGAAATATACAATGATTGTTGATTGATTGACAGTTGATGCCTCAGGCATGGACTTAAATCTAAATAAATCTAAATCTAGCAATGTTATTATTTACAAAAAGGAGGAAACTGAATTGTTTTTTGGATTCCAGAGATGAGGGGTTTAATCCTTCAACTCATTGAAGAAGTGAAATATCTCGTAATTATTTTGGATGTAAAGATAAAGATGAAGCAAGTTCTCAAAGCCTATGAACTCTACAGGAAGGCCTTTGCCTTGACATGGGGACTAAGGCCTCATATAGTAATGTGGATATACATATGTTGCTATCGCTAGGCCGATGTGCACTTACGCATCTGTAATGTGGTGGGTAAGGCGAAACAAAAGAATTTTCAATGTAAACTAGCCTCACCACAAAGAACTCGAATGTTTGGGTATTATCGCTGCCATGAGCTTGACACCATAGACTAATTTATTTAGATCTATGACGAAATAGCGGACTTGAGGGGTAAATGAGCATTGGAAGAGTTACTGGAGGAACTGAATAAAGTCTTTGTGATGTTCTGTTGTTCTGTTCTGATTCGCTGATCCCCCTGCAATTGCTTGGCTGAAGAGATTAAGTTATCCTCAAAGGTAGAAAAAACTGGGCCGGCGAGATACGTCTGCGTTGACGATTCAAAAATAGAAGAGGGTTCTGCAGCAGGAATCTGCCTTTCGAATAAAAATTAGAAGAGCGGTTAAAGGACGTATCGCAATCTGTAGCTATAGTCAAACCGTACTGAGGGCGTTGAGTGGGCCTTTGATTACCTCGAAAATCGTCCAGGAATGTTGAAATAGATTGAACTTTATCTCTAGATTTAATTCAGTGGAACTAACATACTCTGGGTACCTGGCCACTGTGGTGTAGTGGGAAAAAATTCAGTTTTCCACATTCCGAGATCAGAACTAGCAATTGGAGTGTCAGCAGCATTGGCTGATGCTGCTATCAAAAGCGGGAAAAAAACTTCCCATAAGGACAAGTAGCAAATCCTAAATGCTAGCTAGACATTAAAGTGTTCTTGTCAGAGCCAAACATACTGCAAAGTTTATTCTATTGAAAAGCAGGAATTGCTGACATTCTGACTGACCATAATTCACTAGTTGGCGATATGTTCAAAGTAGGATTTTCACAAGATGATATGAGTACACGCTGTACAGAGGAAGCGGATTCCACGGAACACATTCTATGAGTATCCGATCTGTGGAAGCATCGCACAGACATCAGATCTTTGGTGCTGATGTGCTCAACTTGCCGCGGGTAGCATCACACCCAATAATATAAATTCAGCGACTTACAAACGTATCTGAGATATTTGGTTAGATGGGGAAACACTTAGACCGTAAGTAAACCACTGCCCAGCGGCTACGCCTCTCTCCCAGTTGAAACTCACCCAAGCACAAAGGTTCCATCTGTATCAAGTATCTTCAGAGGCATGCTGAGTACCACTATTCCCAGCATGAATTGTGCAAATGCCAAGAAGGCCGGCATGTATAAAAAGTTTACTTATACACAGGAATTCTTATTTATTAGAATGTTATACCGATGAAAATTGTGATGTGATGATATCTTCATTCCTATCGAATCGTAATCGCAGAAACGTGGAAACATATTAATTCCACTTCTCATCCACGAAGCACTCGATCTCTCGCTAATTTCTTCTTATTATTCATTCATTGACCCATATAAATGAAATTAGGTCAAAGTGCTTTCCGCCGAGGCGAAAGTAGATACCAACAAATAAGTTCAAGTTCAGAGTTATTTACATTTTCCATCGTTACTCGCCGCGCGCACTTTCCTTTCCACGTTCACCAAATCACGTACGTACACAGCAACATCAACAGGTGCGGTTGTTTTGTTTACAAATTTGTTGCTCAACATTTCCACCATGTGCTTTTTCGGCCACTTTCGCGATCACTGTCGATATTTTACGAAACGACGGGTGATTGTCAATGATGACATTTGCGGTATTATCGGAAGCTGATTGGATTTCCAAGTTTTTCACTGGCTGATTTCCGTTCAAAATCAATGCTAAGTAATAGCAGTAAAGAGTGACTGCCATGGATTTCGATAGTCCAGACGTGGAGAGGGACTTTCCGGGACTTTATGCATCTGAATCAGGCACCTCTAAAAAGAAGGACGAAAGTGATTGTGAGTACAAAGAATTTGATTGATTTTGTGTTTACCACTTTCTGCTTATTATTTGTATGGTTTTAAGTTATCTACTTGGCGGTCACTTGCGTACTACTTCAAGTAGTCTTCTTATAGATCCAAAAGAAGATTTAGATTAACAGCATAAAGACCTAGGCAGGATGTTCATGGCATTTCTCTGAAACAGTATTTTTGATAATTCCCAGAATCGTGATAGGATATTATAGAGAAGAAATAAACCCATACTCTAGGCCTTACGATGTCCTATTTATCATACATTTCTTCCTTGGCTATCTAGGATTTTATTGGAGGGTCCACCCTCTTTCGCTTGTTCTTCTCACGAAGCTTCACAGTCGCCGAGTTTCGGCCCTATGAACAAAATGGGTTCTACAGATTACGAAGTACAACGTTCCTCTTGTTCCAGTTCTAGTTAGAGCCTCTCTATAGGCCCCGTGCCGACGAGCTTTGTCATTGTGGATTTGTGATTCGTCTTTGCTAAAATGTCTTGCAAGTTTTGCTTGAGTTGCAGATGCTGAGGAATATCATGTCAAGATAAGAGTTGAGCATTCGAAGCTTCGTATATTTTATTAGTCATGGTGGTCTTTTGGGCAGCCCACACGCCCACCTAGTTTTCTTAATCGGTTGCTCAAACGATCTTTGGTTGGCTTTGTTTATTCTATAAAAGCAACTAAGGAAAATAAGCACTTGAACACTTGAGACAAAAACCAAATTAATAATTTCTTTTTCCCCGAGTTGAACTGAGTTAAATTACCAACACGGAACATCCGAAGCAACACGCTTGAGATAATAGAGAAATCGAACGGGCATATATGAACAGGTTCGAGGAGAGAAAACTCGGGCCCTGGGTGAAAATTATGCGCAAAAACGGGGCCCGAGGTGAAAACCATATGGGCGGGGAGTGAAAATTGTGCAAGCCACCTATTAGCCCTTTTTTTCTTTTCTTTTTCAGGGAAATCTCCTTCCTTCCACCCCGCTCTATCGAAAGTTGATATTTCAGAATTTGGGACTAAGCTTTCTGGACAAAATTCTTTTATCTGAGAATTCAGAATTAGTAAAACGTATTTTTAAAAACTATTGTCACACAATTTGCCATATCTTTTTCATTTTGCTTGCTATGGTCATTATGCTGTTGTTTTCAATATGAGTAACTAGATGTACCGTGAAAACATTGGGTAGACGGGTGATCTGGTGGGGCGAGTGACATTCCGTTGAAGGTCATACTGTGCAAGTAACAGGCGGAAAAATTAGAGCAGAAAAAGTGTATCTACAGCAATTTACTGAGGTCGACATGTGCCTACGAAAAAATAAAATAATACGCAATCACTTTCAGTGTCCGTGTTCTAGTCAGCTCGATACTCTTAAATATGTTCTCGGTAACATATTTGATTTCGAACTTGCATCCAGGCAGAAAGGGAAGAAGGACTCAGCTACATAGAAGACATTGTAGGAACTAAGCGACCAACCTTCGTTTCAAGAATTTTAATTCAATTTAGTAAGTTTGCATGGCAAGATATAGAAGAATCAATGCTTGTGACACCTTCTGCATCGGAGAACAAAATTTGAAGAGTCGACGAAACGGAAAGGCCCTACACAATCCCTTTATTATCAACAGTTTAGATACAGTGGAACCCATTTAAACGCAAGACGCATAAACGCACTTTAAATTCACGCATTCTTTGAACCACATCCCTTTCCCTTTAAGCTTGTTCTAGAATTTGATTGATTATTGCAACACGTATAAATACAAAATAAATTTTAGGCGAATAAGGGGCACATCTTGTGTTTAGATACGGTTAAATGGAAACTCAAGTTACTTCGTTAAACAAATGGTAGCAGCCGCATACTACACACGTGTGCATACCTTCTTTCATTTATTTACTGATTTTTTGTTGCTTTTCTGCTTTCTTCTCTGTTTGGATACTAATTTTAAATCCCAATTACTTATCCAAATCTAAGTATTAACTTTTGACCCGATGTTAAAAAAAAATGCCATTCAATTCATTCAAATGTTTAACGTTGATCGTTTCGAGGCCACTTCTAGGGAACTTCATAGATGGAAAGTCCGTGAAATTCTTTTTTTATTAAATAAGTGGTGAGGTACAGCTTGGTTAAATGCAATAGATTTGAAGCCACAATTGATTGATTGATTGATATTTAAATGGGCTCCACTGTATACCAAATCATTGTATGTACTTTCAAACGTACGGTAACTGCGGTAGTAACTAAAGTGTCAATTTCTTTGCCTTAGTGTACGTTGAAGTGGGACAAAGATTCCAATCACAACCAAAACGCCTTTTATAGGCGATCTAAAGTCAACCACTGTTTCCAACGCTCCAGAGAGACTTGTGCCTACTAAAATCCAGTCGAGCCTGTCTTACGTTGATGCTGTAAAATTGAAACGCGAATCAACACAGGGTGCTGCCCATTCACGAACTAATTCACGATATCAATGCAAATTATGATGCAAGAACTTTTGCGAAATCAGATGCTAACTCTTTAAATCCTTCTCGCAAAAAATGACCTGCAATCTACCACTGGCATTATAGAATAGTATTAGTCGACATAAAATGGAACGTATAAAGCACTATGTCATGGAACACTTTGCTAAGGACTATATGCAAGCCACATCTATGTGAGTAGAAGAATGAGGTCATCATGTTCATGGCTTCTGCTGTTTACTGCCATCTGAAATTTACCATTTCCGCGGAATAGCTTGTAAGCGTTTTCAACACGCTTGGAAGAAAATTTATTGCAGTTACCACAGGGGTACAGGGACTGGAAACTAATCTTGCCCATGGAAAAACCAGCTCAATGTTATTGAGCGGCCATCTAGCCTACTGACCAACTGATTACCGTAAAATACTTTATCGACTTTGGCATATCGAGGAATCACCAATCGAATCGAAGTATATACAAACTGGTGGCAAAATAGGCTAACTGCCTTAATTATTGGTACATCTCTTCCAACTTACGAATAAACCCGACCATTTCTTTACCGAAGTGTTAATATCAGCCATGCCAGCAGGTGTGGCATTCACACCAAATTCCCAATCTCTAATTTAGAATTCTCCAAAGCGCTCAAATATAAACGACCAGTTTATTAGAAAACTACGACAACTGCGGCGCGAATGGCAACAGCTTAAATCAGCGAATTCGATAAAGAATCTAGCAGCAGCTAGAAAAGAGCTAATAGAACCGTTGGAAAAGTGTAAATATAAGGATCTGAAATGACTACTTAAAAATTTAATGGCTTTTCAAACCACGAAATATTGAGAGGACAGTGAAGAAATTTAATAGGCCACACCTGTGCGAGTCGCCAATCTGATTATGGGACGGTAGCCGGGTGAGAAGTCCTACCGAGGAGATTTTAATCTTTGTTCAACATTCGAGAGGTGTTTCTCAACCATATTCATAGCTACCGGAGGAAGATCACTACTTTCAATAACCCATGATACACTACAGCACATTACAGGTAAAATTATGCAAGAGCTGCTGGGATCAACCATCATTAAACTGACGAATGCTTCACGCTTTGGCTAGTTGTCTGCTCCCTTATCAAAGCTATTCGAGAACCACTATCCAAGCTACAATATTTTGACGAGAACGAAATTATTCCTTTTCACCAGTTCGGGATCAAGAGAAAACTTGAAACCGAAGAACAAGTTCATTGGTTAGCCTCCGAAATAAGCCGTTCTTTGGGAGATAGAATGGGCTACTCTCCCATATTCCTTGACGTGGCACAGGCATTTGATAAGGTCTGGCATGTAAACCTCCTATACAAAATCAAAGCAAAGCTACCTACGAATACCTATAAAATTTTTCAGTTATATCTCACCGGCAAGGGATTTCTTACAAAGAAGAATTTTCGCTCACGGGAGCCCAACATAAAATCAGGGTCAGCATCCTCGGCCCTCTGCTTTAATTTTTGTATACTGCAGATTTGTTCACAAATAAACGCCTATTTACCTTCATCGACGATACGGCGATCCTTTGCACAAATTCCTATTTCATCACATGAAAGAAGTTGAACAATGGTTGATGCGTTGGAGAATCAAAACCAACAAGCAAAGTGTAGTAATGTCGCCATCACATTGAGAAACAAACATGTCCACCAGTTAACCCTAACGGTATACCAACTTTTTAGTCGTACAGAACCACACCTAGACAGAAGGCTTGCTTGCAAGAAACGTTGAGGCTAAAACTCAAGTCAACCTGAGATTCAAAAAGCACTGCAACCTAGACTAATAGTGCACAATTCTGGGGCTCTGCTCGCTCATCTTTTTCTTTTGCTTCAGCCTTTGTCCCGTTCACAAGCGGGACCGGCTCGTCGTGATCGGTTTCGCCATTTGGCTCTATCGAATGCCTGATCTGGGTGCAATCTCGAGGCTTTTAAATCTCCATCCAGTGTACCAAGCCGTTGTTTCAGCCTGCCTTTTGGTCGCTTACCATCGACTTCGATGGTCAGACCAATCTTGGCAAGTGAATTCTCGTTAGCACGAATTTCGTGACCATACCATCGAAGACACTTCTCTCGCAATTTTTCCACGATAGGCGCAACCCTATAACGATCGCGGATGGCCTCATTTCGGATGTGATCAAAACGTGTCACGCCACTAGTCCAACGCAACATCTTCGTCTTCATTACCGCAAGACGCCGTTCATTGTCTTTTATAGTCGACCAACATTGTGTCCGGATAGCTGAGTGGTTAGAGCGCAAGGCTGTCGTACGGAAAGTCGCGGTTCAAATCTCACTGGTGGCAGTGGAATTTGTATCGTGATTTGACGTCGGATACCAGTCGACTCAACTGTGAATGAGTACCTGAGTCAAATCATTTGTCGTCGACCATCATTTTTGCTATTAGATGCTAGGAAAACATCATCTGCATAAAGCATTGTATAGGGCGCTGGACGTTGGATATCCCCGTGTGACGGTGTCTATAACAAGAACAAAGAGTAGTGGTGAGAGGGCACTTCCTTGATGAACACCAACAGAGACACGAAGCGGTTTCGATACACCCGCCATACTTCCGGATCGTGGTAGAGCAGTTGGACCCAGCGCCCTAGTTTATGTGGCACACGGTCAAACGTTTTCTCTAGATCCAGAAATGCAATGTAAAGAGGGCGATGCTTCTCACGGTGTTTCTCCACGCGCAGCGTATATTGCGTCAATAGTTCCGCAGTTTTTGACAAATCCGGCTTGATTCACGGTTATTTCAACGTTTTCGCGAATACGGTTGTCAAGAATGCGTTCAAAAATCTTCATGGTATGGGAAAGTAACTGAATGAGACGATAATTTGAACATTCTGCTGGACTACCTTTGTTTTTCTATATTGGAACAGTGGTACTTTCTTGCCAGTCAGATGGTGTTTTTCCTTCTTGAATAACCCGATTAAAGAATTCACTGAGCCACAGAGTGTAGGTCCAGGCTTTCCAGAGCTCAGATGCGATGTCGTCATGTGTGGAAGTGGAGGATGAGCAAATTCTTCAGTTGAAATCTGCTCGAAGTATTCTCGCCATCTATCCGTTGCGGCTCGACGATTGGTAAGCAAAGTACCGTTCTTGTCATTAACGCAACAGAAGTGTTCGATATCCTGTGTGCGTTTGTTGCGGCTTTTAGCAAGTCGATACAGATCTCTCTCGTCATCCCGAGTGAGCTTATCATAAAGATTTTTGTAATGGTCCGCTCGGGTGACGGTGACTGCTTTTTTTGCTTCCCGGTTGGCACTCTCATAAATTTGCCAATTGGCTAGCGTTCATTTGGTTCCACGATTCTTCCACATTCGTAATGGTCGGTAATGGCGTGAGTGAGATAATTTCTTCTTTCTTCTTACGAAATCGCCACCATTTAATGCGCGGCGTGCCAGTGCGTTCCTCACGCTGTTTTATCGGTGGCTTAATTCGCGGTACGGCAATAAATGGTACAGCCTCATGATGATTCAGTGACAATTTGTCCGGCCAAATATCAATGAATGTATTCGTATTGTGCCAGATAAGAACATATTGCTCTCTTGGACTAAATTTTTACCACGTTCATGGATATCGTTAAATCACTGTAAATATCGAGAAAATATCGTTACATCCTGACTGGCTGATGATTAGTAGAACAAAATGGCTGGAAACAATTCGATGAACGCTGAAGCTCAAAGTGTGCGTCACATCTCGACGTTTCGGAATCACAATTCCGCAAATTGAGGAGCACAATATGATAGATTAATATTCGTCATGTTGTTTCCTTTCGCTTGGTTCCATGCAAGCGATTGAACTATTTTGTTTTTGGTTTTTCTTTTTACAATCCTCTTGGGGGGAAGGATGCATGTCATTGAAGGACACGAATATTTTTGTTGAAATGTGACAAAAGTATCAAGAAGCTCAGCAACATACATAAACTAGTTAGCATAGCGATCGCATGCACAATCATCGGGAACTTCTGTGAAATTGGACGGTCACCATTCGCCAATTTCGTAGCGATTTAGGGCCTTGGCACTTGGCTTTCGATGCAGGGAAGTCTGTTATGTGAGTATTTTATTGTGGCTCAAAAGAGTTTCACATGAATTTACATCTAAATCGCAAGGGCAACAATAAAACAGGAAAATATTCATATAATTGCTTCAACTTGTCGTTCTCATACCATATAAGCTTTTTTGAGAGACCCTTCTCCCTTGCTTAAATAAGGCTTGTGATGGTTTTTAAGGTTTTGTGTAAAACAAAACAGCTCAACCTTAATTTATTTCTTTAACTTTCCATCATAACATCCGATTTTATAAAGAATATGATGCATAATAGGCTTAAGGGTAAATACATTTCATTCGCTATGGAAAATGAAGAGAATGAATAGTGTTCCCGACACAAGTTCTTTACATAGATTTATTTGATTTTTTTGAAAATTATTTACAACTGTGGTATTTTTCTGTTGCTTCCTAGTCAGCGAGGGAGATCACGAGAAAGTCAGTAAGAAAGAACTTCTGATTGGCCGACGGAAAGATAAAAAGGATAAAAAAGACCGCGGATATGCTGCGTTGGAAGGTGAAAGTTCTCCAGAGGAAGACACCGAAACAAAGTAAGTTTTGACCAAATATTTAATGCAATTTCAATTTTATTAATTCGACTTATAGGAGTCCATCTA
This sequence comes from Hermetia illucens, assembly GCF_905115235.1. Taxonomy (NCBI): domain Eukaryota; kingdom Metazoa; phylum Arthropoda; class Insecta; order Diptera; family Stratiomyidae; genus Hermetia; species Hermetia illucens. The sequence goes on along the minus strand of NC_051854.1, from coordinate 85,209,504 downwards.
AATCTACCAAAAAAGTTAAGGCATTCAAGTTTTCTTCATCAAAAAATAAGGAGAAACGCGAAAAATCCCGTGAGAAGGATAAAATTGATAAGGAAGTAAAAGAAAAGGATAAAGAAATTGTTGAAGTAAAAGATAAGGATAAAAAGAAAGAAAAGGATAAGAAAGACAAGGAAAAAGAGAAAGAAATGGTGGAAGTTAAAGAAAAGGATAAAAAGAAAGATAAAGATAAAAAGGAAAAAGATAAAAAAGAGAAAACGAAAGATAAAGATAAAAAGGATAAGAAATCCAAACAAGCAAGTATTTGTGAAGAAGTTCTAGAACTTGGCGATGTACAACCTGTATTTGGGGTGTCAGTAAGTCTAGCAACTGAACGTAGTCGGTGTCATGATGGTGTAGATCTACCTCTAGTAGTTCGCGATTGCATTGACTATCTACAAGAACACGCGCTACACAGTGATCAACTCTATAAGGTAGAACCTGTTAAAACTCGCCTGCAACACTTTAAACGACTTTACAACAATCGAGAATCTACAGGAACTGACGATATGGATATCCCTACAGCTTGTGGCTTGCTTAAATTATTTTTAAGGTGGGTTCGATTGATTGAAAAATAAATATTTTATTTAAAAAAGTATTTGTCTTCCAAACAGAGAATTACCAGAACCGGTACTAACGACAGATTTGTGTGCTCGTTTTGAAGAAGCTGCTTCGCAAACTGATGTTACACAACAAGAGCAAGACTTACGTACTCTCTTGGAACAGCTACCTAGTTGTAATGTCACATTACTTGGTTGGGTGTTGTTGCACTTTGATAGCGTTATCCAAAATGAAAAAACCAATAAAATGAATGCGCAAAGTTTAGCTATGTTGCTGAGTCCAACTTTACAAATGTCTCATCGTTTGTTAGTGACGTTATTGTTATATGGATCAAGCCTTTTTCCTAGCATCAAGTTAATCAAGTAAGTCTGAATTTGATTAAATATAATTTAGCAAAATAGATGATTGCCGCGATGGCAGTGCCGACTGTAAAAGTTAGAACGTTAAAAAAGTTGTTCTTAGGACAACATACTATTTTAAGTACACCATATTAAAATCGATCCTTGTTATGTGCCATTCCCCATTTCATAAAAATTATTTAATCTTTAAAATATGAAATTCTTTATATGTAGTGAGTGACACAATTTTAATGCAAGTTAGAGTAAATCTGCGTTTTCCGTTTGAATTTACTTCATCTTAAAACATAAAATCACAATATTGCATTACAGTGAATATTCTAACCCAATAATAATAAAACTACGTCTAGCTACGGATACGGTCAACTATGTCTAAATTCCAAATGCATTATCCAAACTCTGCCGTGGAGCGGATGAACCTGTCTCGTGACATCGGAGGTAGCGGCGTGATTGACGTGACCGCACAACATCATCGCCAAGTCGACTCACTGCGCGCTTATTTTTACAGCAACGAACATGCGAGTCCCGTGCATGCGACTGTTTGTGAGGTAGACTGTGAACTCACATAAACTTAATTTGAAGGATCGATCTTTCAATTCTCTGAGTGAGGTGAAGTCGGATCAAGAGCGGATTGATGAATGGAAGTCGAAGGCAAAGCATGGTAAACACGTGAATTGTCTTTAGCAGCCATTTGTCGAACAGATGGCTATGTGCTGGGAAGCCCTTTGCTGAAACGGGGGGATTCCTGTGTGCTATTCAGGGCGGCGCGGTCGCCACCCGAGCTTATAAAAACCTCATAATGAGAGAACGCATGGAGAACGACCAGTGCAAAATGTGTGGTCCGACGTTAGAGACGTTGGGCCATCTCATTTCTGACTGCACTGTTATGACACCGGGGCAATACACGAGCAGGTATTATGCTGTATGTAAGGTGATCCATCAAAACCTTGCATACAAGCATGGGCTGATCACGGGAGCATGTTCCGTTTACCGATATGAGCCGCAAGCAGTATTTGATAACTCTGCTTACAGCATGTATTGGGACCGGCAAATTTTAATTGATCGCCATATTCCACACAACAAGCCTGACGTGCTGTTATTTGGCAAGATGGGTCGCTTCGCGTATATGATTGATGTTGCTACCCCCATAATAGCAACATTGAACATAAAAATGTGTGGAGAAGAAGGTGAACTATGAGCCATTGGCTCGGGAAATCAAAGATCAAGCCACCACCACCAGCGCCCCTTTATAATTTAAGTAGGTAGGATCGTCCGAACCTAAATGATTGGCACTTTCTGCTAGTATTAGGTAAAATCCGGCATCTGCCGAGATTGTGGCAACTCGCAAAACTACAAACTCATACATAACTGATGCCCAACTTCTGGTTCCCGTTTTGTTTTTTATTATTTCATTTTATTTATTATACTAAAACGATTGGAAACTGAAGTATAATCTTGGCGATAATTAGATGAAAAATACTACACTCATTAGATAAAAAATATTATAAGAAAATTGATTCTGTCCACGTTCTAAACTACATTATCTAGGAATTTATAGTAGGTGAGTCTAAAAATCCTTTGAATCGGCCTTAAACAAATGAAGGAAAGCCAATCGCATGTGTAGACATGCATTCAGATATTTAAATTGTTGAAAAGGCATAGGGCCACGATGAAACATTAAGTTCTGCTTCAATTTGGGAAAAATGGCGATGAAAACCTATAAAATCTTAAATTTTACGAGGACGCTTTCACGCGGTCATAGAATCAGTGGAGGACGATCCAATGTGTTTTTTTTTTTCAAGTCAGAAAATACGTGACTCTTTTGTCAGAGGATATGTGGCTCAAAAACAATCAACTGTAAAGCAGACTTAATTGAAAAAAAATGAGGCTTAATGATAGAGCAATGTTAATTGGTTGCAGGCCCGAAAAATAGCAGCAAGTCGTGCACAAGCACGTAACTTTACTAGCAAAAGAACTGATGTCTCGCAAATCAGCAAATCGAGAATAAACATTACAGAACTGAAAAATAGCTGACGGTTTCGTCGCATAGCAGGGGCAACTCTTTAGACGCCGCCTAACCTCTGCCCCGCGGAAAAACTTCATTGAAAACTTCCAACTATATTGATTCATAAACACAATGTAAGTATGAATCATTACGAGCAGTGATACCCTCAGAGTCTACTCTTAGCTATCGTAAGCCTAGGCAAATATTTTTTTTTTCTTTTTTGAGGATGTGAGTTGTTTCTGAGTTCTTCTTTTTCTTCAGCCTTTGTCCCGTTCACAAGCGGGGTCGGCTCGTCGTGATCGGCTTCGCCATTTGGCTCTATCGAATGCCTGATCTGGGTGTAATCTCGAGGCTTTCAAATCCATATCCAGCGTATAAAGCCACCGTTGCTTAGGTCTGCCTTTTGGTCGTTTACCATCGACTTCGATGTTCACACCAATCTTTGCAAGTGAATTCTCGTTTGCACGAATTGCGTGGCCATACCATCTCGCAACTTTTCCACGATCGGTGCAACCCCATAACGATCGCGGATATCCTCATTTCGGATGTGATCTAAACGTGTGACGCCACTAGTCCAACGTAGCATCTTCGTCTCCATTACCGCAAGACGCCGTTCATTGTCTTTTATGGTCGGCCAACACTCAGAACCATACAGAGCGACTGTACGGACGACATTGCGGTAAATTTTAGATTTGAGACGTTCGTTGATACGTCGATCACAAAGGACACTAGTTGTGGAACGCCATTTCATCCAGGTTGCGTTAATGCGTGAAGCAATTTCATAACGCAGCTCTCCATTGGCTGATAGCGTTGACCCGAGGTATTTAAATCGCTCAGTTCTGGGCAGATCACTGCCGCTGACAGTGATTGTGCCTGTTTCATGGGGTCGGTCGTCAAAAATTCAGTTTTGTTTAAATTCAATCTGAGACCGTGTTTAATGAGGCGATCATTCCATTTTTGAACAAGTTGCTCGAGATCATTTTTGCTATCAGATGCTAGGAAAACATCATCTGCATAAAGCAGTGTGTAGGGCGCTGGACGTTGAATATCCCGTGTGACGGTGTCCATAACAAGGACAAAGAGGAGTGGTGAGAGGGCACTTCCTTGATGAACTCCAACAGAGACACGAAGCGGTTTTGATACACCCGCCATACTTCGAACTTTACTTTTCGGATCGTGGTAGAGCAATTGAACCCAGCGCACGAGTTCTTCTGGCACGAAGTGTTGTCGTAAAGCATACCAGATGAGTTCGTGTGGTACACGGTCAAAGGCTTTCTCTAGATCCAGAAAGGCAATGTAAAGAGGGCGATGCTTCTCACGGTGTTTCTCCATGAGTAACCGCGCAGCGTGTATTGCGTCAGTAGTTCCGCAGTTCTTGACAAATCCGGCTTGATTCACGGTTATTTCAACGATTTCGCGAATACGGTTGTCAAGAATGCGTTCAAAAATCTTCATGGTATGGGAAAGTAACCGGATCGGACGGTAATTTGAACATTCTGCGGGGCTACCTTTCTTTTTCCATATTGGAACAGTGGTACTTTCTTGCCAGTCAGATGGTGTTCTTCCTTCCTGAATAACCCGGTTAAAGAATTCACTGAGCCACAATGTTGGGTCCCAGCTTTTCGCTTTCCAGAGCTCAGATGCGATGTCGTCAGGTCCTGTTGCTTTCCCCGATTTCATTTGTTTTATTGCCTCCTCGACTTCAGTTGCGCTGACTGGTGGAACTGCTCCAAATGTCGGCAAAAATTGTGGAAGTGGAGGATGAGCAAATTCTTCAGTTGAAATCTGCTCGAAGTACAGTCGATACAGATCTTTCTCGCCATCCCGAGTGTCCAGTTTATCGTAAAGATTTTTGAAATGGTTCGCTCGGGTGACAGCGACCGCTTTCTTTGCTTCCCGGTTGGCATTCTTATAAATTTGCCAATTAGCAGACGTTTTATCGTCGAGAAATTTGTAGTAGAGGCGTTTCTTTTCACGGACCTTCATTTCAACATCATCATTCCAAAGCCAAGTATCTCGGTTGATGTACCGCTTACCCGGCTTGGTGACCCCGAGGGTTGCAGAGGCCGCTTTGTGGATCGTGTCTTTCATTTGGTTCCATGATTCTTCCACATTCGTAATGGTTGGCAATCGTATGAGTGAGACCGTTTCTTCTTTCTTCTCACCAAATCGCCACCATTTAATGCGCGGCGTGCCAGTGCGTTCCTCACGCTGTTTTATCGGTGGCTTAATTCAATCAACGGCCGATGTTGAGGTGCGATGGTCTCATAGGGAACGACTTTGCAATCAGTGACAGTGGTAAAATGTTGACGTCTTATGAGAATATAATCGATTTGCGTTTTATTGTTCCCACTATAAAATGTGGGAAGATGAGACAATCGTTTGATGAACCATGTATTCATAAGTACAAGGTCATGGGTGTCCGCAAAATCGATTATACGCTCGCCACCTTCATTGCGCGCTCCGAACCCCTTTCCCCCATGGCACCTGCTACCGTCTGCCTTTTCACCCACATGACCATTAAGGTCGCCGGCAATAATTATGTAATCGTCAGCAGGCACGTGACAAGTCTTTTCATCGAGAAGTTGCCAGAAGGCATCTTTCTCGGCATCAGGTCGGCCTGTCTGTGGTGCATACGCGGTGAAGAAGTGAATAGTGCGATCAGCTGATATAATGGTGAGCTTCATCAGCCGATCATCAAATCGTTCGACTTCTTTAATGGCATCACGGAAACCCTCTGAGATGGCAATGCCAACACCATATTGAGTGTGTGGGTTACCAAAATAGAGAAATTTGTAGCCATTTTTACCGCGTTCGCGTTCAATGTCGCAGCTTTTGGAACCAGACTATCGGGTTTTTTGCAGAGCGCAGATGTCAATGCACCTTTTCCGAAGGGCTCTTGCGAGTTCCTCCGTCTTCCCAGTTAGGGTAACAAACTTTTAGCGTGCAGACACGTATTTGTTTTGTTCGTTGTGTGCGGACTAACTTGCTTACGTCCTGACGCCGTCCATGCGTCAAGAACCCTTGCCCATTTCTCGACAGGACCGGGACCCGTCCTGCCGCATCGACTGAGGTGGACGCCCTAGCATTTCTCCGAGGCCTGTGACTTAATCCGATCATCACCATCCCATCTTATATTAATATAATAATATAATACAGAGGAATTCCGATAATTCGTACATCGAATATCCTTATTTCCGGCTAATTCGTACAAATTTGCCGGTCCCCAGATGTATTTTCGTTATTTTGCACTAACAATAATTGGTAATCCCGATATTTCGTAACAAATTGTCAGTTCCTTGACCATACGAATTATCAGGATTCTACTGTATGTAATAATTTTTTTAGAGCAACTAACTCCTACATTTCAGTTCATAAATCATTGGTTTTGGGCAAATATACCGAAGGTTTCGTTCCAGAAAAGAGGCAATTCTTTAGATGCTCGCTCACTTGTGCCTTAAAAATATAGGCGCTTGCCCAAAACGAACACTCAATGGACTTAAATTCAGAAGTGAGTTGCTTGCACGTCAGTTTGATACTATATACTTGATTATTTGTACCAACTGGGTAGCGTGTATAGGCCCCACCTAAGTTTCTAGTGAATATAACTAATCTTCCTTGCGTTCTCCATGAGCCTGTTTCGGGAGCACCAACATACTGTGTCCGCAAAGTTGCTGATAACTATTTCGACTAGGTTGTCCTCAAATGTGACCTTCGTGACCTCCATTACCAAGAATCATAGCAAAAGAAAAAGAATCCGTTCCTGTAGGCAGCCCTTTAGGCTTTTTGTCTTAATAGACTTCCTTCCGATCAAATGCGTATCTTTTTTTCACTCCAACATGTGAAGAATTCCATACTGTCTTGCCACAAATTGTCACAAACGAGGCAATATGTGGATCAATATGTATGATACATTTGCAGCCTTTCAATAGATTCAATTTTCGCTACCATTAAAGATACGTTTATATAATTAACGGAGTCTTTGTCATTTACCTGTAACCAAAGCTCTGTCTGTCTTACAAATCACTACGTTACGTGCACCACTAAATTCGAAATCGAGAAATGGCTATCAGTAGATTATAATCATGCTTCAACATTGTTGGATCAACGTCTGATAATTCCACGTTTGCCGTTTCTGGATGATTGATATCTGGCGATTATACACCAATCGATCTTATTGGAATAGCAGGAAGTCCACAAAGAATAGATCCGAGTCATATTTCTCATTGACAGATCCCAAGAAAGATTTTCCGATATCGTCTAAGAATTTCTATTCCAGGAACTTGACTTCACGTTTAATCAGAGCTTTGCCTGTACTTACGGAGTGTATTCTGTATCTTTCCATTTGTCGTCGTATCCAAGAGAAAGCCCGTTTCTGCCGGTGTCCCGCTAGGATAGTTACTTTCCTGTGGGTTGGGAGTTGTAGAGTGAATTTTACAACTGCTTGATGTGAAAGACGACTAAGAGGAATACTGATTTGTGGACCAGCAACTCTCGAAATTGGAATCCAACTGACCTTTCGACTACGACCTTTCGCTTTCGTCGACGGTTCATGATTAGATTTTGGAGCGCACGCTTGTCGACGACGACGACGCTTCGCACAACGTTAGCGAGAATTTCAGCGCTACAGATTGGACATTCTGAAGTTAGGCGGGGTAAAACCGTGACTCTGGAGAACACTCTTTTCGCTCTAGCGACACTATGTTATATAAGAACAGCACATCGAAAGTGACCTCAGTTACCCAAAAGCTCTAAGCCTTCGTTAACACCTCCGTGGTCTCATCCATGTACTCTGGCCTAAGGAAATTTCAAAAGAGTGCCTGAATCGGCGCACGGACCAGTTACCAATAGACGTATTGATTAGAGGGCGGAAGTGGCAGTAGAAGGTCACAATTTAAAAAGCCCAAACCTACTTTTGTAGAATGACGAGTGGGATGGCCCAGAACAGAAGAAGAGGAGGTTTCTCGGAAACACCTGCATTTCGCGGAATTAGGAACGATGGTGTGTAGTTGCGGTAGATGTCATATGCATCGGAGTTGTGTTCTGACTTTTTCGGGAAATGAGTTCTGAATTTTTTATGGTTACAATTCTCCCCAAACACGACTCCTACGGAACATCGCTGTTTATTTGCTAAAATATGTTGTGGAGAAGCTATTCTTCCGGGCCTCTTCGAGGAGCATACACTCCTCCTTTACTATTCCGCGGGTAATCTGGTGTAATGGATTGCATTAAATTGCATAGTTAGTAATAGAGTTGTCGCCATTTCTCCATAAAGATGTCACGACACATACAAAATTCGGTTGACTCATTCTTCCCCATAGCTACTTTCAGACATACTTCCCGCATTTGAAACAACAGATTACTAGTCATCCTTGTTTACCGATCCTGTCGCTAGCCTTACAGTTCGATTCTGTTTGAAACTTTTCAGGTTTGCGATTGCACCTTCTGATGATGTTTGTCCCACGTGAGGTGTTCCCATTAGGGCGTATAAAAGTGAAGAAGGAGACAAGTCTTTCGGAAAATATCAATGTCTTCAAATCGAACAAATAACACCAGCGAACAGTATAAATACTCCGTTTGCTCATTTATTTATTTAATTGTTGTTCCTACCATCAGCCGTTAGTTTAACGTTCATTGAATTTTCTCCAGTGCGAAAAGAATCGCCTACACCCGCTCGGCAAACGTTTTCTAATTCCTTCTGATGAGACGCAGCTCATCGCAAATGGTGGGTTCATTTTTGGACGTTCTTTTAACGTCACAGAACTACTCGCGATCTGTATTTCACTTTTAATGTTTCCTAAGTTTCATTAGGGACATGTGGCGTAGACTCAATAAACTGTGAAACCGACTTAATTGGAAAATAATGTGGCTTTATTATAGAACGATATTAATCGATCGGCTGACAAAAGTAAACTAAAATCATATCTAGGCCCACAGGCCAGACAAGTGAAAAGAATTCGCATAGACGGTGGTAGCAGTTCAAAGCAAAGTCCGACAAGATTATATTCTGTCATTGATAGTTTGCTTATGTTAATGTTGCTGGTAATGCCTTCTATGTTGCCGTAGTTGTTTCAATGGTTTCTAAAACACATTGAAACATGGACCATGATGAAATAGCTATCAATTAGGGTTGGAAAAGATGACAAGGAGGGTCGGACAAAAGATAAATACGAACCAAAGTTCTCAGTCAGACTATTTTCATGAGTATAGCGTTGTTTCTCACAACGGCGGCGTCAAAATTGATGTCATTCGACGTATTTGCAACTCACAGTCTACCAGCGCTTTTGTCTAAAATCTGCAAATCACATTTCATTCCTGGTTATGCTATGCAATGCAATCTACTATCCCAGAAATGCCGACGATATGTTTTGATAAGATTCGGATGGCTTGAGTGGTTTGGCCACGCTGGGCGAATAAGTCAAGCTGCTAGGCAAATATCATAAAAGAAAAACGCATAATTACATTTATCTGTGATCGTTTTTAATGCAAAACTGAACAGTATTGCCGGAAGTTCTCCCAACAATTGAGTTTTTAATCAATTCATCGCTAATTTCCGTGCAAAAACCACTCATAATTGCTCTAACTTCTTAAAATCTGATTAAATTTGCTATGTAGGAATTTTTTGTTAAAAAGAAAGCATTTTTACAAATCGATGTTAGAAGCGAATCGAAAGAAGAAAATAGAAACTATTAAACACTAGGATTTGCCGTTTGAGTTGATGATTATCTCGACGAAATGAAAACAGCAGACAAAAATGAAAAGCATTTGACAATAAGCAATTAACGTCGACCTTCGAAAACACTTGCAAACACAAAAAAAAATGCTTCAAGCAAACTCGATAAATGAAATCAATTTGATTCACTTTCCACTGGCTTTTTCGCTACTAACTGGAATCGAGTAATAAAATCTCTTCCACAGTTCCAATGGTAAGTGAAAGTAATATATTCAAAAAATATTCCAAAAAATTACTAGCGTCTCTGAACAATTGAAGCTTATTCACCTCTCACACGTATGTATGTGCCGCTTTGAATAAAGAACTCACAAGAAACACTGCATTGTGACCGAGATAATGTGATTATGAAAAATAAATATGAGATAAGTGAAGCAGTTGAAACTCATTACAAGTTGAAAGCATCTCATTCTATTGTTTGTGCATGTTACAATGAGTGGGAATAACCAGTCAAGAATTCTAATCAAGCTCCCGGACACAGTTCACAATTCATAATTTAAATTCAATTCTTAGATATGGAGAAAAAGTCTTTAAAATTAGGAACTTTTGCCAAGTTTTTTTCAAAAAAGTTTAGTTTGTAAGATTCTAACAAATAAATGTTCACATTTGCACTTTTTCTAGATATGTGCCACCGATCACTTCAATGAGCCCGAAACTACCTGAAACGCGGGAAGAAATTCAAATAGAATTGGCCAAGCAAGAGAGCCTCCTAGCGCAGATTCATGCCGAAATGAATGCAGGGTTCGCCTCAAAAAAGCGTGAGGAACAACTATGGGAAGTCCAACGAATCATTACACAACTGAAACGCAAACTGCGAACGTTCGAAAGAAAACAGGATTCGACCCAAAAAAGCATGGAAGACACTATAGACGGCGAAGCTTGCACCGACTCACATATTCCACCGAAAGCCAAATCATCGTGTTCCGATGATGAATCCATTAAAACCGTGACAATCCTTTCCACAGAATCGGCAACAAATACAGAAACAAAAAGTACTCCACAGGATATCTACCCGGACGTACCGTCGACTGTATGTGAAGAAAATCCTAGTGAAATATCAGAAAACATATCACCTTCTCTAGATGATACAAGTGCGACGAGTACATCAAAGAATCCTGAAAAGTTTTATATAAGTGAATCAGGTTTGCTCATGTTACCCGAATCTCACCCGGAACGCTTGACCCTCATCCGACTACAACTGGAAAACCAAGAGCTTACGAATTGGAAATGTCAACTTCAGGCTCGAATTAATGCAGAACGAGCGGATCTGTTGCGCCTTAAAAAGTTGACTCAAGCTACTGAAAATGAGGAACCTCCTCCGCCAACCATACCCCCACCTCCTCCACCTTCAGCTGGTGTAGGAGCAGGTGGGGCAGATGAGAGCGACTATGAACGAATCATTGAACATTATGTCCGCGAAAATACACTCCTCGAACAGAAACGTGATATGCTGGCGAAAGAAATTTTCGAAGAAAATCAGGAATTGATACAAATGAAAGTGGAATTAGCGTTACGACAATATAAGATCTAAACGGGAAACAAGACGGGAGAGAAATTGCAAATATATAACGAATCTTAGTGATTAGATCCATTCCAAATTGAAAGAGGAAAATTTACCCTATTGATAAAAACAAACTAAATTATTGATGTCTTGAGATATTTTAAAAATGTTAAATGAATGCTTGTGAATATTGTGACGTACTGGAAGGTAGACAACTTGGCTTAACCAAATCGAATTGGAATGCTTGAGCTCGATGCATTTTCGATTTGCACGCGATGCATGTATGTTAAGTTTTTTGACCTGAACTGAGTCTCGTTGAAATTGTGATGAATACTTTCACTAAACTTTAGAAATTTTAGTTATTCTTGGACTCTATATCAAATAATTTATCGAATTTACATTATAAACTCCACATTTTATTACGAATATGACTATACACTTTCACTCGTAGTTTTTCTTACTTTCAAAATATAGGGATGACCTTAGGCAGCTTATTTGATTTCTAGGGTTACAATTGAGAATAACTCGCTTCGATTTTTACCCTATGGAACTCATAAGGATATTATATATATTTTTACCTGTTTTATTCTCACTTATTAGTCAAAATAAAAATTTAGCTTGATCGAGAGATGGCTTACAAATTATATGTACAACTTGATTTTTTATTCCTGAAATATGTTTCAACTCAACAAGGAAAACAGTCATAAACATGAAGTATTTTCCCAACTTAACTCTTTGAATAATTAAAAATAACGAGTTGATTTTGTTTCTGTCATTTAAAACTCCTGACCGATGCTATACAAGTGAAAGAAATATTGCTAAATCATCGTATTTTCTCCCTTAAATTTGGCAGATTATTCAGTTGCTCAATTTTTCTGACTTCTTTAAGTTTGTTACCATAATGTTCTTGATTTTCATCCTATATATGTTGTATTATGTGTATTACTTAGATTTTCTTACTTCGTGAGAGTAGAAAAATCTTAGAAGTAGCCATATGTGGAATCGTCCCCCAATCAAAACTATGTACCTTTGCCCCACAGACAGAATCATCGTTAACTACTACTGAAACAAGTTTGGCCAGATCTGTGTCTTCTTTTCGCCTATTTTTTCACCCACCTTATCGTGGATTTCTTTGATTAGTGAGATTACCGCCAGCCAGTCTCCCTCTAATTTAAGCATTTCCCCAATTAAGTATTCGGATAAACCAACACATTCGGAGCATCACACAAAGCCCTCGCCCCCTTGCAACATTTGGCAATAGAACAGTGCATTTTTCGGGCCTTCCGGTGTATTACCACATAGGGCAATTTGAGAAAATATCAAAGGTAAACCCCCTGTAACATCCATTATAAGGGACTAGGTGAAGTGAATATTCACGCCTTCATATTGTCTCTAATTGCACTCTTTGATATAAAGAGTAAACTTGTGGGTCCAGTAACCCTTTTAATGTAGTCGTAAGCATACGATAGGTACGCTTTGAGGTTCACTTTTCGTCGGTCATATCGCTGACATATTTGATAACCAAGTCCGGTAATTGTGCTTTTCTCCTTTCCATCAAGATTGCCTCCGTCTTCTCTTCCGGCTCCCCCCAACCATACTTTTACTGACGAATTTATTCACATACTTGTGGGGTCTTTTGCAATAATGGTCACAGCCACATCATCGGCAGTGTATTGACTTTCTCTGGAGCAGGTGGCATTGCCGACATTTGGAACTATTCCACCTGTCAGCGCGGGGAAAGCCACAGAACCTGACATCACATCTGAACTGTGGAACGCGAATAGCTGGGACTCAACACTGCGGCAGTGAATTCTTCATCGGATGTTGTTGTTGTTGTTAGTAATGGTGTGATTTTGATCAAACTTGGGGATAATATGCTTCATATTATTATCTATACTACTACCTACCTTTATAACTCTGGGATAAACTTAAGGGGGATTTTTACTCAATTTCCCTAAAAATATGGTAATATATTATTATTAACTTAATTTGAGCAGGTATCGATATGGAGAGTATTTTGAGGCCTTGACACCATATAGAGGCAGCTTCATGATTTTTTTCAGATTTTTCGGTTGAGTAGTTTCTCACCCCACCCACTCCCCGCTTTTCTAACAAATATCAAAACTAACACTGGCTTGGAAAACTACCTTTCATTTGAAAAAAAAAAAAAATGTACACCCCCCTTTGGCTTGTATGGAAAACACCATGAGAAGCAGTTCGCAGTATGGCGGGTGTATCAAAATCGCTTCGTGTCTCTGTTGGTGTTCATCAAGGAAGCGCCCTCTCACGATTCCTCTTTGCTCTTGTTATGGACACTGTTACATGGGACATCCGACTTCCAGCGCCCTATACACTGCTTTATGCAGATGATGTTTTCCTAGCGTCCAATAGCAAAAATGATCTCGAATAACTTGTCCAAAAATGGAATGATCGCCTCATGCAACACGGTCTCAGATTGAATCTAAATGAAACTGAATTTTTGACTACCGATCTCCATGAAACAGGCACAATCACTGTCAATGGCAATCACCTTCCCAGAGCTGGGCGATTTAAATATCTCGGGTTAGTCAATGCTATCAGCCAATGAAGAACTGCATTATGAAATTGCTTTACGCATTAGCGCAACCTGAATGAAGTGATCGACGTAACAACGAACGTCTCAAATCTAAAATTTACCGCAATGTCGTCCGCCTTGTTGCCCTCTATGATTGTGAGTATTAGCCGACTATAAAAGGCAATGAACGGCGTCTTGCGGTAATGGAAACGAAGATGTTGCGTTGGACTATTGGCGTGCCACGCTTTGATCACATCCGAAATGAGGATATCCGCGATCGTTATGGGGTTGCACCAATCATGGAAAAATTGAGAGAGAGGCGTCTTCGATGGTATGATCACGCAATTCGCGCTAACGAGAATTTACTTACCAAGATTGGTCTAAACATCGAAGTCGATGGTAAACGACCAAAAGGCAGCCCGATACGCTGGATGGGGATTTAAAAGCCTCGAGATTGCACCCAGATCAGGCATTCGATAGAGCCAAATGGCGAAATCGATTACGACGAGCCAACCCCGCTTGTGAACGGGACAAAGGCTGAAGAAAAAGAAGAAAATGCGTTTGAGGCAAACGTTGGATTAAAGCAAGGAAAAACTGGTGAATACCTTCGAGGAGAGAGTCATGAGGAGAATATTAAGAGCTAAACTAGGAGACGACCAACGCCGAACCAGATAAAACCATGTTACCTTTTTGTGTTATCCCTTTACACGAACTTCTTTCCACATATCCAAAAAGATTACTTCAGGCAAGCTCCCGTTATAAATGATTGCAAGAGGAAGAGAAATGTTACACTTTTTAGGAAGAGATTGGGAATACCATCAAGGCAATCACTTGTCGTTCATTTACCACATCAAAGTTAGTGAGGTTTTGCTCTTTCACATTTTCTGGTTCCTATTTTTTTCTACTTGTGAACACTGTGTACGTAGTCGATCCTGTATTCGATGCAGTTCTTTTTTTTTTGATTATTTAAATTTTAATGTTATATTCTGAAGTTCTCGGAGAAATCTAATTCTATTCAGTAAGAAAAAACAATTTCCGTTCTTGAAGTCGGTTCCATTTAATCTGTGCGCTCCGAAAATGTATTCATAAGTGATCAGCAGCGACCTCAATCAAGAAGAATAGTCCGCCGGTGTTTTGTTTTCCAGCGCATATACCCTCCTTCCTCATCGGCTGCAAATTGATTGCATCCAGTGATTACCACGTGTAAGTGAGGATAGGAATCGGTAGCAGAGATGAATATGATATTTAAACACAGACTCCACGGAGTTATACTAGTTTTTTGGACTCATTCCAGTAGAAATAATATTTATTTTATCCGTCCTTGTACAAGGTCTTGTAAAGCAAAAACACAGTCATCAATTATCAAAAATTTAATAGAATTTCCAGTCAAACCGATATACAAAACTGTAATTTGATTTACATGAATAACCGCTTAAAAACTCAGTCTAGAATAACCAAAAGTAATTACACTTAGAAACAAATAAATGTGACCATGCGACAATATCGCGCCATCAGTACTTCTTAATTGTCTTCCTAATCAGCGCGAGCCTCTGCTTGTGTGCTTCTGTAACCGTCGCCCGTTTGTACGGTCGCAATTCATCCGTGCCAAAGCCAGGAATCCACATATTCCATTTCCTTTCCAGGTGCAATTGCACATCCCGCACTTCGATTTTCGATACTTTTCGGTGTTTGGCGAACGCACAGGCAGCCTTCACGGTGTCTTCTACAAAATCGTCTGCGATTTGGAGTAGCAGCTCTTCAACTTCTTCGTCTAACTGCTCGGTGGGGTCTACTTCGCGCACCAATTCCTGCAGGCGAGGCTTTGTTAGAACCTGGAAACAACTCAAATCAGTAATGCACTTTGTGAATGTAGCGAAATAAAATGTACCGGTCCCTGAGCGTCTACACTATTCGTTTTTCCTGCGGCATTCGATTGGTTCGATGAGATTCCGGCGTTTGAAAGGGGACTGTTTTGCGACGGGGATGCCATGGCAGGGTTACTGTCGGGGTTATTGCTGGCTGGGTCGCCGTTGCTGTTGCTATACACTGAGAATGCTTCGTTCAAGCTGGACATTTTGTAGAGAGCAATAGTTTTGTATTTGGGGGTGTCAATAATTCTTGTCTTGGGGGAAATTCTTTTTACAATTCTATTTACTTTGTGGGGTGAAGAAGAAATTATTTGGTTCTTGGGTTTCGTGATATTTTTCTAACTTTTTTGTGAGCAAATGCTTTGAAACCCTAGAAATGTGAATAGCGTAGAGAAAGATAAATACAGGAAGCTAAACAAGAGAAAAAAATTATTAAAGAGAAACAATGAAGTGGCGATAAATTCTATGACTACGATGTATGGGCGGGTGGCTATTGAGTGAAGTTTGTGAGCGTTATTTGCAAAATGTAGTGTTGTACGTGGAGCAGTTAAACTCGTTCTTCTAAATTGCTTACCTATTACACGACTGTAATCAGAAGAAATGCCAAACATTTGTCCGCAACTTGTTTACGGCATCGAATTACTACCGTCAACTTGACATCGCACACTATCGACTACTCATACTGAAGTTCGCCACGTTTCGAAACGCTACTCCAGAAGTGGAAAGTGTTTCGTTCCACACCTCAACGGTAAATGTCAAACATCTGAAAACGTCTCAAAACAACGGTTGCACTCTTTGAAAGATTATGATGTCGGACGATATTTGTGAAGTTTCCCGAATAGTGAAAAAAGCTGAGAATGAAGCGCATTTGAGAAGGACTCAGTCTGAAGCCCTTAATCGTATATACAAGTTAGAACTGGTCCTAAAAATACTCAAGACTTTAGATGTGAATCAGCTTGATGTGCCGGACAAACAACGACTTCGAAATTCACTAAAAGTTCTTGGTATACAGGACTGCATTTCTCTTCCTAACTCAGACAAATTGTTAGGTAATAAAACCAAACCACAATCAATTTGTATTATTTCAAATCAATGCTATTCACAGGACTCGATAACGCCGAAACAATCTCGCTCTCGTACACAGACCGAAAAGCCCTCCGAGAAACTCTGTTCAATTCCATTCGCAATGTTTGCACTCCAATTGTTGAGAATGCGGACCGTATGCAGAAAGATATTCCTGAAATTTTCGACACAGAAGCTAAACACAGTGATATCATAGCACTCGAAGAGAAACGTCGCAAATTACAGCAAGAATTACTCAACGCGAAGAGTCGAAAATGTGAGCTGCTCAAAAAGTGCACAGAGCTTAAATTAGCTTCGTATGAGAAGAATGCCGTGAACATACTTGTAAGCGAATACAAATTGAATGACGTGAAAGCGGAGACATTGCAAGGGTACTTGGTACAAGAGTTTTGTTCGCGTACCCAACACACAGTGAAGGCTGTCAAGGAAGTCGAGCGGTTCATCGATGCTGAACTGGAGGAAGACGGGTAGTGTGGTGTTGTTTCGTTTAGGGTAATAAGTCCTACAACCCCGTTTTTTATAAAATTTAAATGTATAGTAAATAAAGGTAATTTTGTAAAGTTTCGAAAGGACCAAATAGACCTAGATATCTGCTGTATATGATGAGACGCATAGAAGTGGGGATTATGGTTCAGATCATCATCATTAACGGATTAGTAAGCAACCCCAGAAATCCCTTTTTTCCGCGGAGTTCTACCAATTGGATATCCCTAAGAGCTGTCTGGTGTCCTGGCCTACGCCGTCGTTCCATCTCAGGCAAAGTCAGGCCCTTACAAACTTTCCGGGCAGGATCCTTATCCATATGGATTAGGTGAACCGCCCACTGCGACCTGTTGAACCGGATTTTATCCACAACCAGACCGTCGTCGTATCGCTCACAAATTTCATTATTATAGAGTCTGCAGAATGATCCACCGTCATGTAGGGGGTCAAACATTATTCGGAAGATTCTTCTCTCAAAAACGGCCAAGATTTCGCAATTTCCCTTGCTAAAAACCCAGGTCTCCGAGGAATACATAAGGACTGGCAAGATCATTGTCTGTCATGATCATTGCGATTCTACATTGTTCGTTCTTTGTTCTTCCCATAATGTCAATATCGTCAGTGTAGGCCAATAGTTGGGTGGACTTGAAGAGGATGGTGCCTCTTGCATTGACATCTGCATCGCGAATCATTTTCTCCAGGGTCAGGTCAAAGAGCATCAGTTGATGAGCCGCTTGGTATAATTGGTTGCCTCCATATTTAACCAGTTCCGCTGTAATTCCATCGGCTCCTGGCGACTTATAGTTTTTAAGCCGATGAATTGTTCGGACGGTTTCTTCCATGCTTGGTGGGGGCAGCATTTGTCTCTATTCTGTCGCAAATCAGATTTCCCTTTTTGTCTTTTCGAGTTCACAGACTTGCTACTTCTCATAGGCTTCCTTTTTCTG
Organism: Hermetia illucens; assembly: GCF_905115235.1. NCBI lineage: Eukaryota > Metazoa > Arthropoda > Insecta > Diptera > Stratiomyidae > Hermetia > Hermetia illucens. The sequence goes on along the minus strand of NC_051854.1, from coordinate 85,191,380 downwards.
TCTGTGAAGTCGCTCTCCATTCGACGGAGTTCGTGATAAGCCTCTGCGCGTGCCCGTGTTCTTTGAGAGTGCAGGATTCTTTCACTTTACATTCATCGACGAACCAGCTGTTCCGACTTATTTGCGGCTGGGACCAAGTAAGCTTATGACTGTATCAATGATAACGCTCTTTAGGTGGCTGTAAAGATCATTTGTTGATGTTTCATCTCCAGGATTTCTGCTACTGCGGTTATTGCGGCATCCATTTCGCCCTTATAGGTATTATGGAGGGCTACGCTGTAGATGGCCTCAGTGTTAACTCTCACCTGATTGTCAGAAGGGATTCTAGGTGGTGTTGTTATTCGAGTCCAGAGTATCATGCCAACAATATAATAATCCGAATCTATATTGGCCCCCCTATATGTTCTGACATTCATCAAGGCTGAAAGGTGGCCGCGTTCAATCAGCACGTGGTCAATTTGGTTTAAAGTGGTCCCGTCTGGATAGGCCCCCGTATGTTTGTGGACCGCTTTCCGCGCAAACCAGGTACTTCCAACAACCATTTCGTGCGGTACTGCTAACTGGATAATCCGCAGTCCGTTATCATTGGTATCCCTATCTAAGCTATAGGAGCCGACGTATCGCCTGAATACGGGCTCCTTCCCTACTTGACTGTTGGAATTTCCATGTATAATTTTGATATCATACTTATGCGCAGATGCCAACCAACTTTTATCTTCAAGGTTGGCGTCCATTTTTGGATCTTTACTGCCAGATTACCAGTATTTTCGGATAAGTGGGAATAACAGCCCTGCAAAAACCAAACGCAAATATCCCTGCAATTGCCTCATTCAAGCCAGGTACTCCTCTTCAGATTACTAGGAACTGTGTAGTCGCATGGTCGAGATGATTTCACTCTTATTAGGAGGAACGGTTCGTAACTACATGTTATAATGACTAACATTTTTCAAAGTTCCTTACATAGGGAAATACAATGCCTGTTATACCTGAAGCGTCCAGCTTCCGGTTTCCCGACTTGTTCTGGGATCTGATATTACTTTTCCTGTTTTTGACCAAACCGTGAACCCGAAACAGAAAGTGTAAATGCAGTTTTTTTAGAACACACGTAGTTATGACCCGAACAAGAACCAACGGATCAGTTGAGATATAGAACTGTGGCTCCTTTAAAAAATTTAATTTTGAAATCGCCCTAATTTTTTTTAGATAAAACATCGAAAAAGGGGAATTTGGTGTCAACGAATCTCAACAAACCAAGTTGGGCCGTAATGACAAATATTGCGATCATTTTGATAAAAAAATGATTAAAATCGAAGAAGTTTTGAAAAACGTATTTTCGAGATAAACGCGTTCAAAATTACAGAAGATATGTAAGACTATTCGGAATGTAAAATCTTTTTAAGTTTAAATGCAGTTTATGGAAAACAAGTCTAGAAAATAAAATAAAAAAAGCCAAGGATATTGAATAATCTCAGAAAGTATACGGAAAAACGTGGCGTCACAAATGTAATTCATATGAAAAACGTGCTGTTTTTCGAGTTTTGACTTGAACCTTTGAGAGATGATTCTTGAGACTATTTTATATCGAATTAATAAAGTGACTGTGAGAAGTCCACTTAAGCCAATATATTCAAAATAGAGTCTGCAAAAAAAAACAGCAACCGCATTTGACATGCCCTGTATGTGGGACAACCGGCGCTCGTACGTTGACAACACAGTCCGTCAGCTGTCACGGGATTGTTAGTTCTATTTGCGTCGCTTCCTTCCGATTTCAATTGTTTCCGAATTTCCCGTAAAATTAATCCTTGCAGAAGAATAGTAATTATTATATTTCTGAAAATTACGAAGAAAATTAGAACAAAATTCAGTAGCAATGGTAAGCAGCAATGAGGAATCATTCACTCGCCAGATGCGAGCCGCAACGAAGGAGTCTCATGATATCAGTGATGCACTCGTCAACGCAAAAATGGTTCTAGGTAAGGAACGTTTTACGCCTAGCCATCTTCAAGGGATGCCTAAATTTACACTTATTCTAGCTCTGAACGACAATAGAGTCTGGGCTGACGGGTTGCTGATATTCTACGAAGTCTTCGCTTATCTTGAACGGAATGTACCACCTGAAATTCTTCCGGAGGATTATCATCGCAAGGAAGCCTTCGAAAAAGATCTCGCCCACTTCCTGGGACCAGACTGGACGAACGATTACTCCCCCCGGAAAGCCGTCCAGGATTATATTGACCACTTGGAAGAATTGAAAAAGGAGAATCCTGAGCTTCTCATTGCTTATGTTTATCATTTGTATATGGGGCTATTATCCGGTGCGCAGATTCTCCAAAAGAAACGTTCAATTGCTCAGCGTTTGAACCCGTTGTCATCCAAAAATAATAACACTATCGGAGCTGAGGCGACGCATTTTGAAAATCACACGGCGTCAGATCTGAAGAAAAGAATGCGAGAGCTTCTCAATGAGAGGGCCAAAGGCTACAGTGAGGAGACAAAGAAACGCGTCATCGAAGAAAGTTTGAAGGTCTTTGAGTTGAACAATAAGATAATCTCAACAGTGCGTGGTGTTAATCAGGTGGCATTCAAAAAAGTTATGATTGCTGGGCTATTTTGTCTGTTGTCATTTTTAGTCTATAAAATGTTCTTTATGTAGAGAATGATGTACCATTTTTTACATACTACGTCGCTTGTGATAACTTTGTAGGAGTAGATATATTTTTGTAAGATTAAACGTTAGCTAATAAAATTCCAAATAATTGAAATAAGCGTCAAAACATCAGGTTAAATTTGGGGAAGTTGGGAGCCGGTTATAGCTTTTCAGAAAATGATCATTGAATTTTTTGACACGCTATAAAAGATAAATCTAAGCTGGACCATAAGCAATTCAGACAAAAACTCATGGAGGAAGAGGACAACTGGTCCTCGAAATACCGATATATGTGGAATATAAAACTCACTATTCGGCATTAAAAAAATAAAATTTTCCTTTTTATTTTTCATTATAAAATAAGCCGGAAAATGACACACACAACCGAAGAAAGAACGAGTGTAGACAGGTTTATACATACGTTGACTTGAACAAATAATTCTGGCAAACATTTCTGCGCAACGGTGTGCTGATGCTCTATACGTAAATAAATATCGCTTTTCTGATTTCCAAGTGAAATGATCACTGACCAAGGAAGATAATTTGAATCTTCACTTTTTACGGAACTAGGTAAACTCCTAGGTGTTCAAAGGCATACCAAAAATACATATAATTCTTAATAAAACGGAATACTGGAACTCAGGACTCTGGAGGCTGCTCATATGGTCTGGACAAGAGTACTATCTTTGGCACTGCTACTGCTAATGAAAAGTAGGCTCAAGGCAGCCTCTGCGATTGTCATATGAGGATAGTTACGCTGTCGTTCGCAGGGGAAATCTTTTTCCACCCCCAATGTTATAGGCAAAAGTTCCAGTTTCACTGACCGCTCCGAGGAGACTTATTAGCGCTGTGGTACGCCATTTTGATGCCACAAACTTGTTATTTTTGGTGCATGATTGGCATTATGTCATCAAGACCTGGAGATTCATATGCGGAAAAGCTGTATGTGGCCTAGCTAGTTTTTCCTTAGTAATCAATGATTTGATAATCTGATACGACTAGGGCTGCATACCCTACAAGCAAAGTTCTGGTTCACAGTCCTCCTCCCTAGCGTGGAAGTGCGGATGGACTAGCAACTCCAAGATCTCCCCAGAAGATTCCAACTTTTTAAGAAAGGATGGGCTCTGATCTTGGTCAGAATATTACTGAATCTCGCAGATTCGTTGGTGCTTTCAATATTCTAACAATAGTCCAGCAAGAACCCCTTCCTGGCAATCTTGTTAACTGACTTGTACTTCAGGAAGTCCTTACATGGCTCCCAGTAGCATATCCTGAAGACCTAAAAGCATCCCACTATGGTCAGAGGAGGATCTCTAGTCAGACTTCCTCCAATTCTCCTCCCTAAACATCCCATTGTCGGTTAGAAGGTTGGTATCAAGGACCTCTTCACCACCGTCGCAGTTCTCCGAGCTGGGGATATGGAAGGTTTGTGCACTGCCCCTGTTACACCCCGATAAGTTTGTGTTAATAATAAAGTCAAAAAGAGACTCACCTCTTTCGTTGATTTCCGAGCTGCCCTAATGTGTATATCACACAGGTGTCGCAGACTATTAACAGGTTGGCCTTCTTTGCTGCGATGATGGACGTTAGATGTTGTAGTTCTTCGGGTGGAGTTAATTGGTAGTGAGCCATGTGAGCTGATCAGATATACACATTCTCCGTTCCCACCCGCTCCAGTTTGTCTACGGTTAGAGTGTCCGTTGTGCTGTGGAATAATGTGTACTTTATGTACACTGTACTGTATGTACTGTGGAGCCCTTAGATGTGTCGGCTTTCTTCGATCCAGGTCTCCGGTATTAATGCGACGTCGATGTCGTCCTCTTGTAGGGAAACCAGCTGAGTAGCTGAGGTGCACTTCGAATATTGCAAGTTCATTTTCTAGGATCTTCAAGAATCCCCATCCATCCGTCAATCTTCGTCTCCCCCAAAAGCTCGTTGGCAGCTTCCTCTCGGTCCAGGTTGTCGTCCGGTTCCGCACAGCAGAATACTTTCGCTCTCGTTTATGGCTCTGAACCGAACTTTGTAGTTCGCCTTTTCCAGTGCCCCCAGGCAATCTTCATCTTCCCTGTTCACCACCCAATCGTCCATGGGGATCGTGGGGTTTTGAAGACGGAGTGATTGAACGAGCTTGCCCTTATCCGTGCGGACCTTCGGCAACCAGATGCCCCCGTTCTCTTGAGTATCTCGTCGTATGAGACAATTTTCAGCTTTACCCCGTCCTAGGTGACTGGATACTGACTGTATTGCCATCGACCGCCACTTTCTCCCGGCTGGATGTCAGGAGCTCATCCTCCGATTATGCGACTGGCATCAACATCTCTTTTTCTTGTATCGTCAGCTTATAAGTTGTAAATTGGAATCTGTGTGTTGGTCCCACGAGTAGTCCGGGAAAATTGTCTAACCTGACCGTGTGGCCCAAAAGCTACCGATGCGGTGCCAGCAAATTCAGGATCAAAATGAACCTACTGCCTTTGAGATTTTGCCTGCACGAGCATCATATTTGTGCCGTAGCACAAAACATCAAAATATTATCCCCAACTACTGAATTCTTTTCCCGTCTCCGCCTTGATATCGTCTTTAACGGCATGCAAGTCCCCACATAAGTGAAGTAGATGGTGTCACTTAATTTCTGTGAGGTCTTGATATTCCTCAATCATTCAGAATGTAGTGACTTTTCATTCTTCAATATTCACATAAATATTAATGAGGTAAAGTTCAATTTTTTATATTTTCTGAAAATGTTTATTCCTTATCTATTAAGCGAAAAAGAAAAAGTGCATAGAGAAAATCAGTTATCCATGAAAGAACCCATACGTGAAGCTAGTGTCCGCTAGGGCGAATTGTCCTTGAATTATTATCAGCTTAGGAAAATGTTGTGTGTGTCCGGATAGCAGAGTGATTAGAGCACAAGGCTGTCGTACGGAAGGTCACGGTTCAAATCTCACTGGTGACAGTGGGATTTGTATCGTGATTTGACGTCGGATACCAGTCGACTCAGCTGTGAATGAGTACCTGAGTCAAATCAGGCTAATAATTATCTCGGGCGAGCGCAATGCTGATCACATTGCCTCCTACAGTCTATTGTAGTGTACCGTTACGGTCTTGAATGAAGTGCTCTAACACACTTCAAGACCCTGATCCAATATGGATTGTTGCGCCAACGATTATTATTATTTTTATTGGAGATAAGAGATGGGCACTGAAAGTAGAGAAAAACTCATACTGTGCCCTACTATGAACGCTTCGAAATAAATCTAACACTTATAATTTCTTATCTTCTGCAGTTCCCCGGAAGTTGTTTTTAAGTATTGCAGAACAGCTTATTATCTAAAAAAGTACAATTGTACCACCTGGTTTGATTACTTACAATGCAAGTTTTAATTTTCTAATTGTCGAATGACGATAACCTTTATTGGCAAATTAATTTACTTAAGGTAACGAGAAACACCTCAATAAGCTAAGTTAGTTAGAAGCCCATCACGCAATGAAATAATGAAATTGTTTAAAGTTGGACTAAAGCAAAGTAGCTTACGTTTCGCACACCGAACGTAACCATAGATAGGTGACTGTCGCAGCGGTTGGTAGTACTGCGTGTTTCCTGAAAGGTTCTTTCGCTTTGAAGTTTCAAGATGGTGAGTTCGCATGGGCCGCGTTTCTCTTACTTTTTTAGTTATTTTACAAAAACTATAGGAGTTTAGCAATGGAATGCAGATGAAATAAATCAGAAGTGACGCTAGTTTTCGAAAGATGTAGTGAAGTCAATGAAATGTGATTTAAATTAGTAAAAATATGAACCTAAAAATCACGATTGCCATGTGGTTATGTTGTATGTAGTGTCACTTCTGTGTTTTCAACTCGTTACAATTCCTCATAGAATTCTGTGGATGTAGTGCAAAATGTTGTTGACTCAACGATTTGTTACTTTCTCAGCCGCCCAAGAAGGACGCAAAGTCCAGCTCGAAGCAGCCGCAAAAGGCTACCAAGAAGAAGGAAGGAGGAGGTGGCGGCAAGGCCAAGAAGAAGAAGTGGTCAAAAGGAAAAGTCCGTGATAAGTTGAACAATGCTGTCCTCTTCGACAAGGCCACATACGAAAAACTGTACAAGGAAGTACCCCAATCCAAACTGATCACTCCATCAGTCGTGTCAGAACGTCTGAAGATCCGAGGATCGTTGGCGAAGCGGGCGCTTCAAGAGCTCCGGGAAAAGGGTGAGTGGTCTTGGAGGAGCCAACTCTAATCAGTGATACTAACATGTATTTTTTCTTTTCAGGTTTGATCAAACAAGTCATCCAACACCATTCGCAAGTCATTTACACAAGGGCCACCAAGGCTGAAGAATGAGAAACCTGGAGTACATTTTTTGTATGTATCGTTAAGGGAATAAAATAACAAAAAAGATATCCAATGTCTTTGCAATTGAGCGAATTGTGTAGATGTGTGGTGAATGTGTAGCAACTGGACGTGAGGCTATGCGTCAAACCTTTTCATTATGCTGGCACATTGCCATCTAACTTTTCAGATACTTCCTAAAGACTTGCAAATCCTCCCAGGTGATAGTCGCTAGAGGAAAGGATCGCTAATGCCGTCCATTTAACAATAGGAAAGGATTGTTGGTTTTTGTTCTAGGTGCAGCTTAGGTTGGAAATCGTGAACCACGACGTATTCTCATCCAGTTCCCGTGGCTGATCCCGAAGTATTAAGATTGGCTGGATTTCTTATCTTTTGTAGCCAACTTCTTCTTGGATGATATCGCAAGTCGTCTTTTCCGGCACATTGTTTTTTCTTCCAAATTAATCCGGTTTGCAATCAAGAGATTGACAAAATCGGAACTTCCTTAATTCTCTAATGACTTATGTGACTTGACGATGGTTAAGATCATGCTTAGTAGCCGGAAACAACCAAGAATTGAAAACTATCCCAAAACCTTAAAAAAATCTACGAAATTGATAACGAAGGTCAGCCCATGAATACTGATATCCCATTGAAGTTTTCCTTTGAAACGCGTTTGAAGTTTTCCGACACGACAAATTGGACAATGGATTGGGGTTCCATAAGAACACTAAAAAATGGATTTTCTTTGAAAGAGGAAATGCGGGGGGTAACAAAAAAAATGGTCAATCGTCGCACCTCCCGCTGAAACAAAAAGAAACATCTGAACATAGGTCTGAAATAGGCGCATTCGATCGCAAAATCCAACGGAAGCAACAAACGTATGGACAAAAAGTGAGGTTTTAACTTTCCGCACAGAAGCTTCAAAATCTAATTTTCGCTGGTAACAATGTCCGTGGTCGGTCGGGGGTACAAACAACCTGTTTATGAACAAGTCGTAGGTACAATTCCACCCAACGCCTAATAAAATGAACAGAGCAATGAAAATGAGCGATTCCACGAAAATTTCCGCAATACTGTTATGGCGGAGTGAGTAGTCGAACAAGGGTCGTTTTATTCATGAAGAACACGATAGGGGAAATACAACCCCGGTGTCTGTACAATGCCTCAATAATATCCATCAATTTATAGACAGAGAGGAGGCGATTTTGATGCAGGATGGAGCTCGACCGGATGCAGCTTTAGCGACTTACGAAGCAATTTAAGAGCACTTAATGAATGTCTGGTCAAATTGGCCTGCAACTATCTTGATTTGAATCCCCTAGAAAATGTGTGTACTTCAGTTCCTCTATTATCACACTTAACACTGCAAGTGATAAGCCCTCAGCAGACAAGCAAGACAAACACAGACACCCATGACGACGCATTCGCACCCAGAGCAGCGAGATTGAGAAACTGATGCTCTGCAATTGCAAAATGTAAGCGAAGGCGGTAATCTTATTTTTAACAATAAACATGAAGTGTGGTGGGTGCATCAAAATCGCTTCGTATCTCTGTTGGTGTTCATCAAGGAAGCAGCCTCTTACCACTCCTCTTTGTGCTTGTTATGGACACCGTCACACGGGACATCCAGCGTCCAGCGCCCTATATACACTGCTTCATGCAGAAGAACAAAAATAATCTCGAGCAACTTGCCCAAAAATGGAATGATCGCCTCATGCAACACGGCCTCAGATTGAATCTGAATAAAACTGAATTTTTGACGACCGATCCCCATGAAACAGGCAGTGACCTGCCCAGAACTGAGCGATTTAAATACCTCGGGTTAACGCTATCAGCCAATGGAGAGCTGCGTTATGAAATTGCTTCACGCATTAACGCAACCTGGATGAAGTGGCGTTTCATAACTGGTGTTCTGTGTGATCGACATATCAACGAACGTCTCAAATCTAAAATTTACCGTAATTTCGTCCGTTCTGTCGCTCTCTATGGTTCTGAGTGCTGGCCGACTATAAAAGACAATGAACGACGTCTTGCGGTAATGAAGACGAAGATGTTGCGTTGGACTAGTGGCATGACACGTTTTGATCACATCTGAAATGAGGATATCCGCGATCCATATGGAGTTGCATCGATAGTGGAAAAATTGCGAGAGATGTGTCTTCGATTATATGGTCAAGTAATTCGCGCTAACGAGAATTCATTTGCCAAGATTGATCTGAACATCAAAGTCGATGGTAAACAGCCAAAAGGCACGCCGAAGCAACGGTGGCTTGATACGCTGGATGGGAATTTAAAAGCCTTGAGATTGCATCCAGATCAGGCTAAATGGCGAAACCGATCACAACGAGCCGACCCCGCATGTGAAGGGAACAAAGGCTGAAGAAAAAGAAGAAGACGCAAGGAGAACTTTGAATCTTCTTTCATGGAAACAGTGGTTTATTCTCTATCTGTGAAGCTGTAGTTCAAAATCGGTCCTTGGTCGCAACGCTTTTCAGTCGGAAGAGCATGCTCTCCAATTGAAAAAATGGCGTGGTTGGCGTTTTCTTTCTCTACCGAGGCTATCCCTGAACAATGTACGATAGCAGGACCTCTCAACGCCCTCCATGATCAGCAACAGCGTAAGGCAAAGGCATGCTTTATCATGCACCATGCATTTAGCATGTCCCTGGAAAATGTAACTAATTGTTAACTTTGCTTTCCTGTACACGTTGCAAACATGATCCATCTTTTGCCTCAGCTGTTCCTGAGTTCCTATTTACCTGAGAAGCAATTGACCCCCATAGTTTTGTGTACGAACCACCTGTTTTGGGCAAGAATCCACGTTTTTGAAATTCAAAAATAGTCGCCGAGGAGGTAGGGTCTGAAAAGTTGCTTCTGTTCCGCGACAAAACTAGCTATTTTTAAATTGCAAAGCGGGTTTTTGCTCAATTTGTGTAATACGTCATTGATTTAATCGTTACCCAAGATCAACTCGCATCCTTAGACAAAATATTTGTTTCGACTTAAGTCGTGGTGTCACGTTATGACTCATACCCACGTTCTGGTTATGAATTAGTATAAATTGAGCAAATCGCACGTATAACCGTTTTCGATTCTGCTGCACCGCAGGGAACAAGTTTTTGAAGAGTTAATAATAATAATGATCGTTGGCTCAATAATCCATATTGGTTTAGGGCCTTGAAGTGTGTTAGAGCACTTCATTCAAGACCGTAGCTGTACACTAGAGTACACTGTAGGAGGCAATGTGGTCAGCACGATAAGGAAAATTGTCTTTGCTCGAAGCGTAGTAGGTAGGTATCAGTGACCGTTCCGCCCAATTAGCCCGGTGGCGTGCGGTTTTGATGCGTAAGGGGAGCAGAATACAGCCAGCTCAGATCTTCATAATCAGCCCAAGATCTCGTTGAGGTTTCCAAACATTATCTTATCTAGTGCCGACTGGGCCTAAAGCTGAACAATCGCAAAGAAATGACGTGTTTCACAGCGACTGCACCCAACGAGGGACTGTCAAGATCAGAGCCCCACCTGGCCAGAAGAAAAAAGCTGCGAAGAAGTTGCACACACAGTTCGTTGAATCTTATTAAGCGTCATTCTATTGTGTCTCTCGCATCCGTTCCTTCGTTGATTTGTTTGAAATCTGTAATTTTGCCGGTGAAATTCTTGTGAATTATAGAACTGAAACGATATTATTGTGCTTCCGAAGTGTCTAACGACACGCAAAAGAGTTTCCATCGATAATGAGCACCTAAAAAAATTAATTCGATTTGAAATGTGTTCTTGCGATGTTTCTAGCGATTAAATTTGAGGAATTGATCGACGAATTTTCTTTTCCGCTAGTATTTTAGTTTAATACGCATATACTGATATGTCGGGATTCACTTGAGCCGATTCATTGGCATTTTTGATTGTTTGATTTTGAAGTCCCAAGTGATCGAGCAATTTGCGTGACTCGTGAAGTCACCGAATGTGTAGGTTGGCTATGAGGACTATTTGCGCAATCTAAATCGTGTCGTTAAGAAGACTCTGTTGAAGATGATTTATCCATCAAAGGAAGTTATCCATTCCGGAAAGAAATCTTCACAGAAGTTCCAATATTCTGTCCACTAATCAAGGTAAGGTAGGCATTTAAAGATAAACGCGGCTTCACCTATAATCACCATATTCTCGTCAACATTGAAACAGGAATCTCAGATATTTCTACATTTATTTGAACAACGGTTTATAAGTTTATAATACTTAAATGAAATATATCACTCGTCGAAAAGGCAAACGAAAAACTGCATTATGTTCAAATAATTTCGCTACACACGCTCCATCATATAAAGCGCTCGGTAGTCGTATGGTTAATGAAATATTAAGGAAAATGGGTAGACGGCCGCACCAGCGGATTTGGTAATAAATTTGCGAGCTTTTGACAGCTTCCTATATCTTAAACATTTTAGGACAACAAAAAAAAAAAGAAATCAACAAAATCTTACGCCTAAAACCTTCTCTGATGTTGCTCGCTTCGTCGTGTCACAGTCGGACTTTTCTCTTAGATGTTACCTTCTTATTCTCTCTTCGAAACTTGTTCGTGATTTGATGTGTATATGTGGAATGATTCAACACGAAAAACTATGTACGTTAAAATTACAGATAGAGCTACTGACGGAGGCCAATTAGGATACGACTTTGTCGCCCATCTTGACTTTAGACGTCATGTAAATGCCCACAATTAGACCGAAAAGGCCAATAGCCGAACCGAAAATTTCAACGATCAGAATCTTTACGAACAGAGCAGGATTGGCGGCGTCCGACAAGGCAGCCCCAGAGCCCACAATACCCACCGCGATACCGCAGAACAAGTTGACCAAACCAACAGCAACACCAGCACCGAAGAGCACATATCCAGCTGTCCAGTTGATTTCCAGAATTCTGTATACCAACTCCACATCCTTAGAATTGTAGCTGTCCAGCAATCCCGACAGGACGATGGCTGTAATCAGTCCGTAGATTGCCACAGCCTCGCAGAAAATGACTGAGATAAGATTCTTAGTCTTGATCCTAGGAGCCTTGACGCCTCCGCCAACGATACTAGCTCCTGTCGTGTGGATTCCAAGGGCAGCGCCAACTACGGAAAGTGCAACTGACAATCCGATACCAAGGCAGGCCCACATATAGGGCGATGTGTTACCCAGGAACCATCCTACGCTGACTTGTTCGCCTTTTCCCGTCAAGACATAGTAGAGGGTCAGGACGGTGCAAGTTATCAAGGCTGTGCCAGAGAATGTATATCCCAATAAAGCTCTCATTTTGTGTGTGTTTATCCGTATCGTTGGCCTGGAATTTTAAGCTATATTACAGTGGAAAACTGATAAAAGGTCACGACAGACGTACTTACAAATCCACCCAATATGCAATCACCACTTCTGACGACCGAGAAAATTACCCATCACATGACAGCCATCACAAGGTAAACGAGCACTTGCAGTGGCGAGTATGGGAACTAGACTTGTAGAAATTTATGCTGCTTACGATGTGAATAGAACGTTATAGGCAAAAATGTAACCTACTGTAAAGATCTGCAATGGGATTTTATCCGATAAACTACATTTTAGTGGAAAACGCTTCTGCTGAAAGAAGTTGCTCTGTTTCACTTTACGAAATTAACAGGATAGTTGGGCATTTGCAAATAATATAATAATAATTTATTTCCGCGGTTAAAAAGATGAAATTTCACTATACTTGGCTGCATGCTATGCATCAAGGAACAATGAGTATGGTGCACCTCTCCGCCTTCACATATAATGCTAATTTGAAACTGAGGCTTTCATGCTCCCCCCTTTTCAGCACTCATAAATAATGTTGAGCATTTGCAAATAGCCTTCGACCAGCATAGTATTAGCAACTTGCGCTATTAGGTAATTAATTAATAATTAACAAGGGCGCTAGAATAGTATAAACGAATCTTAGAACAGAATTCAATAATATTAGTCGTATACAGTTGTTTGTGTTTTCAGTTACATTACAAAAGCAGGGTCTGCCAATGTCTTTTTTTTTCTACCTGATTTTATCTGATTTAAACAAATACGTATTTCGGGGACCAACTGTCCAGTTCTTCAATGTTTCCTAAAAATAGGAGAACGAGCAGTGGAAAACAGCAGAGAAGTCATTGCCAGACTCAACGAGGCGGGGGAATACAAAGTGATAAATTATTACTATCCTTCGACGTGAAAGCACTGTTCCCAAGCGTACCGATGAAGGAAGCCATACACTTGTTCGAGGAATGGAAAACGACCCACGAAAACTCATCTAAATGGAGGAAGAAGGCTAAATTATATAAGAAACTGGCCTTCACGTGCATGAGTGAATCGTATTTCACATTCACGAATAAATTTTATAAAACAGACTCCGGGGCAGCAATGGGCTACCCCACACACAGGAACATAGATTTCACCATGGAGATCGGAAAGGAAGGGGAAATACCGTTCCTAGACTTAAAAATAATCCAGGAAAGAGAGGATTTTGAATTCGACATCTACAAGAAACCGATCCAGACACAACCAACCATCACATACACCTCAAACCACGATTTCCACCATAAGATGCCAGCATACAACGTTATGATTCACAGGATGGTCACAACACCGCTCAATGAGGGAAGAAGAAATAAAGAAATAAACTATATCCTGGAAACAGCCAAGAAAAACGGATACAATAGGAACCTCATCAAAAATCAAATCAAAAAGAAACTACGCCAACTTTCAATACTCTACCAGGAGATGAACACAATACCTAGGCAATGGATAACATTAACCGACTCGGGTCGGACGCAGAACGTCAAAAGGTGGCTACATAAAAGTGGTTTCCGGGTCACCTCGACCAGCAGACGATATCTACTTAGGGCCCGGTTACAATCGGTCAAGGACAAAAAAGAGTGTACGGAAAAAAGCAGCATTTATAAGATGTCCTTCCCAGACTGCTACAAGGGCAAAAAAAACGGTTAGTTCACACCAGGGTGTTAGAACACTTAAAGGAGATCGAATCCGCTAAAAATAAGAATAACCTACACATAAGGTCCACATAAGGCTGCAACGTCAATATCTTGAACGAGGTGAACGACGTTAGGAGACTAGATTGCCACTAGCGTCTCCAGACGTACTTTTAGGAAGGACTAGTTAAGAATAATACGGAAAAATATCTTCCAAGGCAATCTTTTATGTTAAGACTTCGGCTAACAAACAATTTCCTAATGCAAACCGTATAGACTTCTCAGTATGGATCGCCTTCATCCATGCGTATCAAGTCCCCCGCCTGCCACAGATTATTGAACTCCGGAGTAGGCTACGAAATAGAGCAAGGTTGCCATTGTAGTTATTATCGGTTGTGATTTTCGTCCCTAGGTAGGAACGGTTTCAAAATCATTATTTAGAATGCTCGCTTTCTCCAACTTTAACGAGATCTCCAGCGCTACTGACTTCTAGATTCTGGCCTAGAGTCAGCAACACCCCAATAGTACAAGGCTATGCACCATGTCCAATACAAAGGAGGAGGCTTTCTATGAGCAACTTATTGTAGACCAGAAGAGACTTCCTAAAGGTAACATGGTGTTCGTGATGGGTGGTCTGATTGCTAAAGTGGGCTCTGACAACACCTTTCTCGAATATGTGATGGACAAACACGGGTTTGTTGACTGCAATCGGTCATGTTTCTAAATGGAGAATAGTGCAGCTCATAATGCACAAATATATTTGTGCTTATCTCAGTTCGCCATTTCTACTTGTAACCGACAAGCTTGAAGATATGTACATACATGCAAAATAACCCCTCACGATACGCACATAGATGATTCGAAATGGAATATTTGGTTGGTTGTTTGTAATTTGTAAACAAAACTAGTCGATTGCAAGTCGAAATGGCGAACTGAGATACGCACACGATGTGAATTACGAGCTGCGATATTCTCCATTTAGAAACTTAAATATTTATATATACGTATTACGTAAGTAGCAATAATTTATATACACATACTGTGTGAGTCAATTGCCCAAACATCTTTTTGCTTTAGACAAAAACATCTGTTGGCGACAACGAAACATCGAAATAAACCAAAAACCCGATCCACAATGCAGCCTACAGAACACTTAAAATCAAAAGCCCAGCAACGATTCATTGGAACGCGATGTCCACAATTTGTGGATAACACAAGTCACCAGTCCATCCATCCTTCTCAGTACTTCTTTTCGTTTTTGTTGCGATTATTGTCAGCGAGATGTTCAACACCTAGTGCCTTGCTCAATACTCTACGCAACTGCTGTTTTCTTATCCAACATGGAATGATTCCCTTATGTAATACGGTTTGTGGTTAAATATGGACAAACCAGATCCTACACGGAAACCTACACCTACACGATGAATGTCAGTGGCCGGCTGAGAACTGAGCAATTTGAACGCCTCAAATCAGTGCATTATACAACAGGCCATAATTCACTAGCTGGACATATGCTCAGAATAGAAATTATTCATCCTGAAATGTAATTTTCTATGTGAGTGCCCCGCCTATGGATCCATCAGACATTAAATCTCTGGCGCCGATGTTCTCCAGTTGCAAAGGGGAGCATCACATCTCCTAACAGAAGTCCTGGGATGCATTAACGAGTCCGGGATATTCCGTTAGACGAGGGAGTCGAGTACAATGGACCACCACGGTCTGAGTCCTCAGAGGGCTAAAGCTTCTCCTCCACCACAAATACACACAGACATCAGGGCGTTCAGTGAACGGAGAACTGCGTTTAAAATATTGCTAGGTTAGAAAGCAATATCTAAACCCATTCGTTGATGTTGAATGCAAGACAAGAATTCATTTTTATATAGCCTTTGCTCTTAGCACAAAGAAAGTAAGAAAGTAGATTCGTTTTTGATATTTACTCCTATTTATTATGTTTTATTTCTGCTATCTAAAAATCTATATTGCTTTTTACGTGACAACTACAACCCGAAGTCCTAGTAATATTTGCATTTATCTGAATTTGGTTAATACTTGCTCTTCATTTTCCATGAAGTCGGTTTCATAATTTGACATTGTTAGTATTATATGTAAAACAAATGGACAGAAATTTGAAGGGTACAAATCCTCCTGATAATAACCGATCTGTACAACAAATCAGCTCTCTTTAATTCAGAAGTGATACCCTTCTAGAAGATGTCTAAAACTATTGAATATTTTTTTAGTATTCTCAATACAAAATTAATGTAATAAAGAATCTCCTTCATTTCTTGGGTATAAAATATTTTGCTGCAAATATCCTTATATCTTACTTGATGACTAACGAGTATGAGCCGCAGGGTTGGAAAATTTGCAAAGGTGCTGTTGGGTACAACGTAACAGGAAGGTTCCAGACCATCGTTTCAATCGGTATATCGTCTGGTGCTCGCCAGTCTTCCGCGCTGTGGTCGGCTGAACCAAAATCTATATCGGCACTCGTTACAAATTCGAAGTGTAAACGCCATCGAACATCCACCAGGTCCGTAGAAAATGACGGCGTCACAAATAAAGGTATTGGAATAATTATTTGTGTTTGCATCATTCCCAAGCATACTTCGTGATATTTCGTATGATTCGTCAGTTTGCCGACTACATCGCTAGATGATGGAGCATTTTCCTGATTCGTGTTGTTCGAATTAGTGTTTGTTGGATCTATGCCTGATGATTGGGAATTTTTACGATTTTTGTGTAGTATTTCTTCCGATTGAAGTGTTACAGACAATTGGCAACAGCGTACGGAACGATTGGAAAAATCCAGCGTTCCAACAATATCTTCTCCTAGTTTGTAGGCATGTTTGAAAATACAGAAGCGGCCAACATGACCTCGTTTATTTGATATTCGATAAAATTTCGGTAGTCGGCGTGCGGTTATATTCTATTCAAATCAAACAATGGAAGAATCAATGAAAAGATAACAATTATTGAATCCATTTATCCTCACCTGTAAATGATGCCATGAAACTTCTACTTCGGACTGCGTATTATAGTTTTCAAGGAAAGGATTGGTGGGCGCCAGCTCTTCGTTCGTATCGTTGCAAAGAGCGGGTACTTCTTCTGGACGGACAACTGCAGGAAGCGGCAAGACACGGATGGGAACACTTAGTATGTGTACTTTGGATTTAACCCGTTGAGTAGCTATCGTGATTCTGTAGAAATACTTGATTCCATGACCACGGTATGTTGGCGGGCCGTTGATGGGTAATGTTTCACGATACAGGTCTGTCGACGAAGTTAGATTAGTTTTAAAAATTTAAAAATTGAAATTGGAAGGTTTCATTGTTGTGCGGATCGAACTTGCAAATAGATTCCGTTGGGCCATAAGAACTCTGTTTTAGCTGGCAAAGACGTTCAATCCGGTAGTGCAATTGCGTGTGTCTCGTGTCCAAAGATTGTCATTGGGTTTCGATTAGCGGTAGCAGACATTCAATCATATCGCGATTACTATTAAACTCACGGCGTTTACAATAGAAAAGACACTTTTGCCTCTATCAACACGTCAATCACATGATGGTAGAATACCTTTGTTTACGTATTGTGTCACCGTATAAGCAGGATGGTGGAATACGGCACTTCAAGTTCAACGTTAATAGTTTCCACGTTTAAACAATGAACTGAATAGAAAAAGTTTGCAAAATTGTTCAATTGATACAGTCTCTAAAGTAGAATGGTTGCGTTTACTACTCCACACTGGGCGATTACTAATGGAGAAACACCGTGAGAACACATAAAAGCTAATCTGGTATGCTTTGTAGAAACATCTGATGCCAGGAGATATCATGTTCTGTGTTAAATTGCTCTACAGCGATCCCAAGAGTAAAGTTCAAAGTGTAGCAGCTATGTCAGAAGCCTACGTCGGTGTTCATCAAGAAAGTGGAAATGATGCGTTTCATAACAAAGCTGATCTCGAACAACTTTTCTAAAAATGAAATGGGCACCTCATGCCAAACATGTCTAAGACTGATTCTGAACAAAATATAATTTTTGACGACCACCCCAATGAAATAATAACTATTATTGCTTTAGACAAAACCTTAAAAAGACCATTGTCCTCTTGTTAATACCCTGGCACTGGTGTTGGTGGTGTGTTCACCTTTAGTTTCGCCGCCTTCCATAACTTCTAAGACGTGCTTGGGATTTGTTGCATTTTCATTTTGGTGTTACGATATCCTGTGCATCTACGATCCGATGCCGAATGTTCACTATTTTTTCAGTTAGCGCAAGTTTTACCCTGATTATTAGAATGCAGCGTGGCTAATCCCTCAACTTAATGCAGTACAATTCCATTTGGGCGTTAAATGTAGAGTGACGATAGCAATGATTTTATCTTTTTGCAGGCGTTCGAAGCGCCATGCCATTCAAATCACTGTCGTTGTTTTCAGGTTTTACTTGTACGAGAGAGTGTAGTAATACTCATTTCTTAAGTACCGATTTCCTACCGATCAAGCAAGTTTTTTTTTTCAAAAATGATTTCGGTGTTTTTTGTCTTTAGCGTTTTCTTTTACTTTTTCTGGCCTCCCAGGAGAAACGTCTGAGTTGTTCCTATTCGAGCCGAATGTATGTATACTTACTACTAATGGAGAACTGTGCCATGAAATCGCTATACATATCTGCGCAGCCTGGAGTAAGTGGTACTCCACAGCAGGCGACTTTTGCAAGATCAATGCAATAACGATCTTCTCAAATCTGCGCTGCCTCGTTCCTCTCTATGGCTGAATGTTGAATGCTACCAAAGCTTAAGTAGATATAGATGGCTACATTGTCGCAAAGCCGCGATCATATGTTGCGTTAAATTAGTGGCGTAACATGCCCTGGTCCTGATCCGAAATAAGAGCATTCGCTACATAAAGTTGCACTGACCGTGGAGGAATTTCGAAAGCGGTATCTTCGATAGCATGGCCATATAATTCGCCCTGGTAGCTAAGATAAACTTGAGGATCAAAGTTAATGCGAAATAATTCAAAGGCCAATGGTGGTCTGTACCGTGGTAAAGGGAAGCATAAGCTGCTCTCAATTAAAATGATTTCAGATTCATATACAAAATCACGGAAGAACTTGCAAATGGTCGAAAATCTTTCGATAGTTTAGGTTTAGGACGTTAACGATCGGCATCCAATCAACGATTATGCGCAACTCAAGAAATGAACGGACCACATCACCACGATTCTCAACCATATGCGAAATGACAAGTGACCGCAATATACGGATACTGGCTGCAACTCCAAATAGAAGTGAAATCGTTTTTGCTATCGGAGTGGTTCGTCAAACAAACACACAACAGAGTGCAAGCCTCTAGGGAAGTCCAGGAAGGACTTGAAGCACATTTCATCATATCAATGACGATGACGCTTAGACGAGCTATGCCAGGGGCAACCGTATTTCATCGCGCTGAACCTTTCTTGCTTCCCGGACTGAACGTTGTGTGTGTTTACGCGGCGCTAAAAGTTCGGCTGGCTTAGTTTTTGGTGTTCCCCTATTGTGCTCATCATCTACTTCAACGTCCCAATGTGTCACCACTCGTTAAGGGCGGCTAGGTAATTAGATCAAATAAATTGCAAGTTGCAGTGAAGTTTCACGTCTGTGGGCAAGTTGGGATTGCTCGTTCAAATTACAGCATCGGTTGCAAGAATATAAAAAAATTTAGATTCATGCGTAAATTTTGTTTAGGGATTGAGGGAGCCCCTAAATCCATTAATCAGAACGAAAAATGGATGACATGCGGTGTCGTCCAAAGCAGAGGCATAAAAAGGCTTGTGGAGCCAAAGTTATATGGCAAATACCAGCTTTCATTATAATAATAATAATCGTTGGCGCAACAATCCATATTGGATCAAGGCCTTGAAGTGTGTTAGAGCACTTCATTCAAGACCGTAACGGTACACCACAGTACACTGTGGGAGGCAATGTGGTCAGAATTGCGCTCGCCCGAGATTATTACCCTGATTTGACTCAGGTACTCATTCACAGCTGAATCGACTGGTGTCCGACATCCAATCACGATAACAAATTCCTCTGCCCCCAGCGAGATTTGAACCGCGACCTTCCGCTACGATAGCCCAGCGCTCTAACCACTTGAGCCATCATTATCCTAACCGTAAATATCATATTATCAACATCAACTATTACCAAGTGCCGACTAGATATTACCTATTGCTAGAGGGATTTGCCCTGATTTCTTACGTTCATAGCGTAAAGTGCAACTTCAAATAGGGGTTAATGAAAAATATCTTTCGTGCAAGACAAGAAAAAAACAAAATAAATATCATATAAGACATTGGATAATACAATATTTTCACATACAAAGAGCAGAGAGCCACGAATTTTCAATTTTGTGGATTTTATCCACGCTTCCTACTAGAGTCAAAATAAATAAAAAGAGTTAAGTTATTCCTAAAACGGGATATGTTAATTTTATTTGTAAATACGTATTTTGGACAGAAGTTGTGCCCTTCCTCAGTACCTGATGCCCGAAATAGGTGTTTACAAATAAAATTAACATATCCCGTTTTAGGAATAACTTAACCCTTTTTATTTAATTTGATTCTAGGGAATCATGATTTTTTGGGAACGAGCATTACTTCATTTAGAAGTTTTGTTTGCTTGGCATCATTAAAGGTTGTCTATCACCCACAAAATCGAAATCCCCTCTTCACACCAAAACCAGCCGGGAGAATATTCGCAACCAATAGTCGCCGTCGGCACTCTAGTCACCTCGGTTACTTAAACTAGGAAATATGTATTACGCAGACCAACGCCAGCAGGCGGCATTCATTACCAAGTGATAATATCACAAATCCATTACTTAAGGGGTTATCTGGTTGGAAACGTTTTTTTATCCATTTGTTTTTTATTGACTTAAAATAAGCTAAAATATCCCTAGATTTATAATCAATAGCGAGTCACATATCAGTCTAGGTATAATGAAATACTAGCAAATGCAATGCAACACCTTGCACATGCAGCTGAGTAAGCAGCTTGCAATTTGACCCTTTATAAAAATTCCATAATATGGCAAAAATGCAGACGACAGGTCAGCAGTTTATTTTGAATAAATTAGCGACTGATATGTGGTTTCTCGCAGTCCGTTCTCGATACCATTAGCTGTAATGCTGTCCGTGGAGTTTTGAAATCGTTTTATTAATAAATTGTGTAAAGTACAAAGTGTTTGTTTTCTTAATTGTGGATTATCACAAGTGAAATTTGGACAACTTCTTTTTTTTTCGCGAGTCGTAAGGCCACAACGAAACTGGCGCAGTCGGTTAACTTTGTAAATCGGGAAGTGATTATTCGCGAAGAATCAGCCGATAATAAGAACAATAAAACACAAGTTTGTAAATCAAATATAGTGTTCGAAAAGAACCAATTGATTACAAACCTTAATAAATCAATTAGTAAATTTTGTAAATCAAAAATAGTGTTCGCAAAGAACCCTTTGATTGCAAAACCTAAAAACACACATTGTAATCATAGTAAGTGTTCGCGAAGAACCAATTGATTACAATTAATTAAACAATTAACGTATTACCTAATTACACGCAGCTAAAATCACTATATTGCAAGTACAGGAAGTCACCCAAACTGTTTTAAATTATATGGTGAGACTGCCATATAAGCTTGCTCAGTTTTAATAACAATAATAATATAAAGAGTGAAAGTGCTTAGCGAATGCTTAGCAGCAAAAAGAGACGTTGCCATAAATTTGACGTGACAAGGAACATCGAAAATCAGGAAGAAATGGCAGAACAAGTTTAACATTTGCAACACCAAATTCAGGAACGAGAACAACAAATCCATCAGTTGGCAGAGGCATTAGAACGGTTAACACAACAACAACAGTCGGCGGAAAATAGACACAGGATCATGAAGGAGATCCAGTTCATGAGTTGTTTTACGGGCAGTGGCCCAGTGTCCGTTAATGCATTTATCAAAAACGTGGAGTACTACCTGAACAACATAATCGACCCAAATGCAAGGAAAGCAGCAACAAGGGCAATATACCAGGAAAAAATCCAAGGGGAGGCGAAAAATGCTGTTATGGGTTTACCTGAACCCGACAACTGGGATGACATCAAAAGCAGCCTGAAACTACGGTACAGACCGGAACTGGAACCGGCGGAAATTTACCGACAAATTACCAACCTGCGAGGAGATACGGTAAGCGATCTTGCTATCGATATACTAAATTTAAAATATAAGGCTGAGGAAATTATACTGTATTATGAGAATGATATGAATGTAGACCTAAATAGCGCTGAATCCCTATTGGTAAATGTTGTCAAAGAAATGACACAGGGTGTATTGTTAGAGAAAATTTATAGTCTAAAAAGTGTAAATGAAATTGTAAAAATCATGAGAGAGAGACGTTTCGAAGATAGTTGTATCAGACCAGAATTCCGGAAAACTGACGTGTCTAGCTATAATAACCATTTCAATAATAAAAAGTACAAAAATAAATTTCGAAAAAATTGGAGTCAAAATAATTCTCAGGATAATCCAAAGTATCAAGGAAATCCTAGCCAAGACATCCGACAAAACGACCAAAACACTGATAACAGACAATACAACAACAGGGAGGAATACAATGTTAGTAATTCCAACTCACAAAATACGAACGAAACCCGTAACCACAACCCTTCCAGAAAATTTAAAGCCAATTATAGACAGGGTAATTCACGTCAATATTCGAATACTCGAAAGCATCAGCAAGTAGAGCCCATGGAGGTGGATAATATCCAAAACACCTCATTGCGAAAGCCCTCTAGTAACTCACGGCAACCTTCCGAACTTGATAGTAACTCGAACGAAGGAGGCCAATTTTTTATCAATTAGCCTCGGATGAGTTACCCTTAATCAAGATTACAATAGACCAATCAAAATTTATAGCTTTGGTAGATACAGGGTCATCCTTTAGTTTAATAAACGAGAAACTAAAGCAATTTCAGAAAATAAAAATCAAACCAATACAATTCCGCACAATTACTAACATAGATGTAATTAATTTCGAGGTGCATACACCTTCACCAATCGAAATCAATGCCCCACCAGGATTTAAAGTTCGCTGGAAGGTTAGGGATTTAGGAGAAAGGAAATATGATTTTATTATAGGGATGGATATACTTAACCAGTTGGAAACGATAATAAACTTAGAAAATAAAACTGTTACCCTTAATGGTCAAGTAATCCAAATGGTAAATAAACCTTATCCGGTGAAAGAGATATGTTTCCTTGAAGCTACAAGTCCTGATTACCTTAGTAGACTGAAATTAAACCATTTAAACCAAGAAGAAAAGCGAGAAATCTTAAAATTAATCAAACAATTTGGGGAGATATTCTTTAAAGAAGGTGACAAACTCACCAGCACACTAACTATAATGCATGACATAAAAACAGTGACAGACCAGCAGATAAATGCTAAACTGTATCGCTATCCGCCCAAGCACGAGGAAGAAGTGCGACGCCAATTAACGGAAATGGAGTCACAGGGCATTATAACAAAGAGCCGTTCAAAATACTCAAGCCCTCTGATTGTCGTCCCTAAGAAGACGGACAACTCAGGAAAACCTAAATATCGTATAGTAATCGATTATAGAAGGTTAAATGAGGTAACGGTGGACGACAAGTTCCCGTTGCCTAATATCGACTCAATTTTGGACAAACTAGGGAGGGCGCAATATTTCTCCACGATAGACCTAGCGAAAGGCTATCATCAAATTTTAATAAAACCAGAAGATCGGCATAAAACGGCATTCGTTACTCCTCACGGACTATATGAGTTCGTTAGGATGCCGTTCGGCCTAAAAAATGCGCCCGCCACCTTTCAGAGGCTTATGAACGACATTTTACGAAATTTTATAAATAAAACCTGTGTTGTGTACCTAGACGATGTGCTTATATTTAGCACAACGTTACAGGAACACATTAAAAATTTAACAGACATATTTAAGGTTCTAAAGGAGCACAAATTGAAAGTCCAAGTCGACAAATGTGCTTTCATGCAGCACGAAACAACCTTTTTAGGGCACATAGTTACAAAGGATGGTTTTAAACCTAATCCTGCGAAGGTTGAGGTCATTAGAAACGTACAACTACCAAAAACGACGAAACAAATTAAGAGCTTTTTGGGTCTTACAGGATTTTATCGAAAGTTCATTCGCCAAAGTAGCACAACCAATGGTAAAATACCTTAAAAAAGAGGCTAAAATCAATACCAAAGATCCAAACTATGTAGAGGCTTTTGAAAAACTAAAAAGCCTGATTTGTTCTCCATCTATTCTCCATTCCATTTAACAACAGACGCCTCTAATTATGCGATTGGTGCCGTACTATCACAGGAAGGACATCCAGTGTGTTTCGCGTCAAGAACGTTAAATAAGCATGAAAGAAACTATTCGGCCACAGACAAGGAGTTCTTGGCCATTATGTGGGCAGTGAACTACTTCAGGCCTTACCTTTACGGTAACAAATTCATATTATTTACGGATCACCAACCAATAAAATTCTTACACGCAAAATATAAAGGAAAAGAATTATCCCCACAGCACCAACGGTGGCTCCTGAGACTAGGGGAATACCAATTTAGTATACAATATTTAAAGGGAAAAGAAAATCATGTCGCTGATTTTCTGAGCAGGCTTAAACAAACAGATGCAGATGAGGAAACATCAAGCAAATTATTAAGCCGTACAAACTCATATTCGGAGTTACCAGAGCTGTTTAACATGGAAGACGAAGATGACGTCACTATGGCAACAGTCCACTCTGCAGACGAAGAGTTACTTGACCACATCCCTATCAAAGAGGAGATAGTCAACAAGTACAAGACTCAAATAATCCTTACTAATGATAAAACTAGAGAAATGGAGGCAATTCATAACAAACGGATAATATATATTGCAGAATATGACTTCGATAATCTATCTGACATCTTCAAACGCTACATTAAAAAGGGTACCACTGGAATTTTCTCTGAAATATCGGATCGAAAATACAATTTAGTCCAAGAAAAACTTAGGGAAATGTACTCAAACGATAATCAAATAAAATTTGTTAGATGCGCATTTAGAGCAGAGGATATGCGAAGCGAAGTAGAGGCCGTCAGGCAAATTTCCCTATATCACGTTAAAGAGAGTCTGCACTCTGGCATCCAGGAGACGTTCAATGCGATAAAAAATAAAATCTATTATCCTAAATTATTAGAGCTAATAAATATCGTAATCAACCAGTGTGAAGTGTGTCAAGAAATAAAATACGATCGCCGACCAATAAAACCCAAATTTCTATATAGTGAAACCCCAAAAGATCTAAACGAAATTATACACATAGACATATATACCATCATGAAACATAACTTTTTAACAGTAATAGACAAATTCTCAAAATTTGGAACAGTTTACTACCTGTCAGATAAAAATCATATGACGATTATAGAAAAATTAGAGGAACATTTTACAAAATTTGGAAACCCTAAAAAGTTAGTCGCTGGAAACGAGTGTAATGGAATCCTGATAAAAGATTTCCTACAGAAGGAGGATGTCGAAATGCATCTAACTAAACCGAATAGTCATACAGGACTTGCAGATATAGAAAGGTTCCACGAGACTTTAGTAGAAAAATTCAGGATTATCTATAACCAGAAGAATGGATTGTCCCCGCGGCGAATTATCCAACAAGCGGTAAGGAACTATAATGAGCGGTTTCATTCGTCAATTAAATGTACACCTACGGCAGTACAGCGACATAAAATTGATTTTGAAACGGTATTCACAAATTTAAAGGAATCAAAGAACAAATGGTTAGAAAAATGTAACAAAAACCGAGAAGACTATGCCGAGAATAGAAGTACGGGATTTATAAAAAACTACAAGGCTACGCGGCAAAAACATCTGCCGAAATTCAGAAAATCAAAACTGGACAATGTACACCCAGTTAACATAAAAAAGAAACCGAAATTTTGCAATGAAGACGCTCCAGAAAAAGAATGGATTTTAACCACCGAAGAAGAAAAAATAATTGAAAAAGCAATAAATGGTGACGCTCAAGACGAGGTTTTGGCATCAAAATTCAAAATAGACATAACACGGGAAGACATAAGAACGTTGATGGAAGGAGAATGGCTCAACGACAATATAATTAATTTCTATCTGAAACTTTTAGAAGATCGAAGTAAACAGGAAGACAACTTAAATCTGCCAAAAATATACTCCATGAATACATTTTTCATCTTACGTTTATTAGAAGCAGGATACCAAGCGGTCCGTAGATGGACACGCAAAGTAGATATATTCTCTCACGATATTATATTAGTCCCTGTGCACGTTAACAATAACCATTGGTGCATCACAATCATCGATTTGAGGCACAAAACCATAAAATACTATGATTCACTAGGTAACACTAACCAAGTAGCTCTGAAAGCCTTGAAAGAATATTTAGAACAAGAATCATTAGATAAACATAGTAAAATGCTGGATATGTCGGAATATACAATAGAGAATGTTACTGATGCACCACGTCAAAGTAATAGTAGCGACTGTGGAGTTTTTAGCTGCATGATTGCAGAATATGCCAGTCAAGATCATAAAATCACGTTTACACAAGAGGACATGCCCTATTTCAGAAAGAAAATGATAATTGAAATCATTCAAGGCAAATTATTTTTTTAATTCTACAGGTTTTGATCAGGATATTGTTCCTAATACTCATCCTTTTCACCCCAGTAAGAGGGGCACTGAACATATTCGAGTTATCGGAGCAACGAGGTTTTGCCGAAATCCAATTAAATAAAGTCGATATAGCTAATGAAACATCTTTAATTATACATGTCGTAAATACAACAGAAATTTTAGATCTTATAAATAGCTTTTCTCAAAATATAAAACATTTGGACGTAGAACACCAAAAACCACTGTTTATAGAACTTGACCATCTAAGAAATAAAATTAATACGTTAGTTCCCCAAGTAAATAGAAGAAAAAGAGGGTTAGCTAATATAGTAGGCAGTGTACAAAAGTGGTTGTTCGGGACTATGGACGAACAAGACAGACGGGATATTGAAGAACACTTCCAGACTACTGACATAAACAACCATAATACAATTAACGCAATAAACCAACAAATAACAATAAACAATGTATTCAATGAAACCATTCATCAGCTAAAAAATACAATAGAATCGGATCGAAAAATAATTTTATCTCGATTTAATAGTTTGTCGAATTTTACAATCACAAACAACATATACTATGATCAACTTTTTAAAGTTCAAATATTGAAGAGTAGAATAGAACACATTCAAGATAACGTTATTTCGGCTAGATACGGCATCCTACACCCGAATATTTTGACAGATGAGGAAATTAAAAACTTTAATATCGATGTACACAAGTTACAATATATAAAGTTGGGAGTAACGAAATCTGTGAATAACCTTTTAATTTTTGCATTAAAGATTCCTACCAATTTTGTAACGGTACAACTCAAAAGAATTGTCGCTTTGCCGAATGAAAACCAAAAAGAAATTGACTTCCCATCTGAAACAATCTTTACATATAAAACCATTGTATATAGATACGAAAGTTTGAAAACATTAAACGAATTAGATGTAAGCAAACATTGCATATATAGTCAAAGTTGTGAATTAATACGAAATAATAATACAGAGATTGTAGAAATTGATGAAGAAACCCTTTTGATTAAAAATGGATATAATTTGAACTTACATCAAAATTGTGATGAAAGAAGCTTAGTAATTAAGCAAAATGCATTAATTCATTTTAGTAATTGCTCAATTAAGATTCGGGATCACTACTTTTCAAATACAAAACAAATATTTAATGAAAGATTTTACTATCCATCAAACGAAAATTTTACAAACTTTAACGACAAAATCACCCTGGATGAACTCATTGTAAAACATACAAATAATATCCAACAAATTAAAGAACTATATTTTCATAAAAAAAATTTCATATATATTTAATATAAGTTTTATAGTGATCCTGATAATTTTAGCATACGGAATTATTACCTACCTGAGGAAAGAAAAACAGTGTAAAATAGTTTTAGATAATAGAATTCAGGAGAATTCTAATCCAAAGGGGGGAGAAGTCACATATCAGTCTAGGTATAATGAAATACTAGCAAATGCAATGCAACACCTTGCACATGCAGCTGAGTAAGCAGCTTGCAATTTGACCCTTTATAAAAATTCCATAATATGGCAAAAATGCAGACGACAGGTCAGCATTTTATTTTGAATAAATTAGCGACTGATATGTGGTTTCTCGCAGTCCGTTCTCGATACCATTAGCTGTAATGCTGTCCGTGGAGTTTTGAAATCGTTTTATTAATAAATTGTGTAAAGTACAAAGTGTTTGTTTTCTTAATTGTGGATTATCACAAGTGAAATTTGGACAACTTCTTTTTTTTTCGCGAGTCGTAAGGCCACAACGAAACTAGCGTCCTTGTATAAAAACAAGTTGGAAAATTCTTAAAATTAGCTTTTCTTGAGCAACTGAAAAGAAAAAAACCGCATTCAAGCTGGTAAACACTCACTTTCCAATATAGCAAAGAGGTACAAGGCACAGTATTACAACAAGATGTAGCGTTTCTAAACTTCAAACGGGTTTTCCTCGAAATCATGTTTTCGAAATCGGGGAGCAGTACAATTTCAAGAATTTTCATCCGATCCACGTGAACATTTAAGACCGATCCGTGGAATCGATATTTTTGGATCAATTGCATCTAGATACAGTGTAGAATATTTGGGCAAAGTGATTTTTCGATATTCCGAGTCGTTTGGACATTACAGTGTTAATGAAGTGCGAAATTACCAGCCTGAATGACTTCGCTAAAAAAGCGAGAATTTAAGACAAGGCTTTACATGTGCTTTTTGAGAAACCGGAGGTTTATGGACTAGGACTATGGACTATGGACTGTACACCAATAATTTGCTATTATTGGTGTACAGTCAGTTAAGATTTGATGATTAATAATCACATTCTCATTTTAAAATGCGGTTTTTTCGAAACTGCATGTTGAAAGCCCAAAATCTATCCAACGAAATTCTTTGAAATTTTCACGAATTATTCAGAAAATATTTCTACGATTCGTAAACTAGGATAATTGCGATTCATCGGACCAGTTTTTTTGTACATTAAAGAAGCCGGGAAAAACACAAAAATTTACAAAAAAATAGTTTAAGGCTCCAAGAAGTTACCTTTCAATATTTTTTAATAATCCTAGTTTGCGAACCGTGATAAAGTCCACACGTAAAAATGTTATTTTTTTTCTTTAATATAAACACAGAGTCCTCTAGCGTAGCACCCGAAAAACACCTTTTATTGGAGAGCCTAATTCGTGATCACTACTATTGGGGGAAGGTCTGAGCTGCAAAATGGTATATAGGTTGGGGGGTCTGGGTGCCAAGAAAATTTCTGAAATTTGAAAGAATCTTGGGAAAAATTTTAAACGCTTATATTTCCGTTAATATTGAGAATTTCGAGAAAAGGAGCTCAATTCGTTATCACTACTATCGGCTCTGTACTTCAATAATAAATGATGGTATCGAACTGGAAAAATTGTTACGCATGCTCAAGATATTAATAAATATATGATGGCAAATTGCATCTTTATTCAGTTCTTCACAAAAAATTCCCAAAAAAGCGAAAAAAAACGGCCTTGACACGAGATGATCCCCGTAACAAATACCTGGGTTATGTGGCCCACGATTAAACATTTTTAGGCTTTCACCGCTCAGGCGCTTTCAGGCTCACCGCGGAAGACCTTCAAAAATCTTGTTCTACTTATACAGTAATAACTTTTTTCTGACTTCTGAAGTGGGTGTTGATCGCTACCTAACAACGGAAGTAACGAAAGGCTGCTCTCATGGAGGTGTGCTATCGCCACTTCTGTGGAGTATGTTGATCGACTCACTGCTATGCGATCTGCAAAATCTGCCAATACACGCTCTAGCTTATGCGATTGACGTAGCTGTGCTAGTTGTAGGTCGAGATCTCGGAATGGTGTGTAGAAACACACAACGCGCCGTTAATTTGATTGACAATTGGTGCTTCGGACATGGACTTTCAGTAAATCCAAATAAAATCACTATGGTATTATGGTTTTAGCCTTCCAGAGATGAGGTGTGGAACCTTTCAACTCTCTGATGAAGTGAAATATCTGGGAGTTATTCTAGACAAGAAACTTCGTTGGAAAAAACATGTAGAGGTAAAGATGAAAAGAGCTGTCATAACTTATGGGCTTCGAAGGCGGACATCCGACGCAGCTCTGCACGCATTACTCAATTTGGATTGTCTATTCAGAACACTACAATGAGAGCAGCTAATAGACTAACTCGATTAGGTCTATGGGGAAACAATGGACGTGGGGGGGACAGAGCATTGGAAGAGTTATTGGGAGAACTGAATCCAGTTTTCGCAATGCCTCCTGATTCTCGGATCCCTATTCATCTATTTGGTAGAAGATATGAAGTTATGTTGAAACAAAGAGCAAATATGGACAAAATAGAAGAATGTGTGTCAGGATATATTGACGTCTTCTACACCGATGGCTCAAAAACAGAACAGGATTTTGAAGCAGGAGTCTCCTCTCGAATAAAAACAAGAAATTGATTTTTCCCTAGGAAAATATACAACGGTCTTTCTGAAGTGTATGCGATCCTAACTGCGACAACCTGGATGATTGACAAACAGACGCATCGCAATCTGTAACGATAGTCAAGCTGCTTGCGTTCAGGAAATCAATTGAACTCTGTTTCTAGATTCAATACAGTGGAGCTACTGTGCGGTCCCGATGTGGTGTAGAGGGAGATGAAATCTCGGGTACAATTAGGCTGTCAGTAGCATTGGCTAATGCTAAAACTGGGAACACGCTTTCCATAATGACAGGTGCCTGAGCCTTAGTGCTGTTAAACACAACAACACCATACTTTTCCTCGATCCCACGATCTTCATTCTTTAAGTTTGCTAGCTTACTAATTAAGTTGCTTGGTCTGCGGTAAATGAATTGTAACTTAGTTGGCATCACTCTAACTTTGTGTTGATCTTGTGGAATGCAATCAACAAATCTTGGCGAAAATGAAACAACAAAACTCTCGAACCTCCGGAGTGTGTAGTCTTCGAAAAGAGATTAGTGGTAGGTGCCCCCGTGTCAGACGGTTCGAAGAATTCAAATTCTTCTGATAAAATCCTATACTTACAAGATTTAGTCTCGCCGCTACTCAAGCGTAAATCACAGAACAGAATCTTGGGTTTCGTGGAGTGAAAGACATCGCCTGACTGTTTACTTGCTGTTCCAAGGGATGTGTTAGCGACTTTTGTCAGTTCTGCTATCTGCAAGTCGCTGCCCTTCTCTCTGTGCGATGTCGAATTTAAATAACAGTGAATTTGAACCGAGGCCCAGGCTAAGTTCTCGTGGGTGTCACTGTAACCAGAAGAAACCAATTATAATCTAATTAGAATTGAAGTCAATGGTCTCCAGTTGGGCACGTACCTGTTACTTTGCGAGACTCGATGCTGAGCTTGAGCCGGGTTCGAGAAATCTATGAAGCACTCGACCACCTCACCGCATAGGAATGCTGGAGTTTGTTCCCTTACTAATTTAGCGACGATTTCAATCATGATCTGAATACGTAACGCGACATTTGTAGGATGAAGGGACTAGGTATCAGCAGCTGATAGGAATGACGGACTCGGATGCGGTAAACATTTGTCCAATTGACATTTGAGGTCTAATGTCAATTCTAGTTGTGACGTAGGCAAAATCACTGAACTCAGGTGGATGCTATTCTTCAGCAGAATCTACTTTTATGGTATAGTCAGAGTGTCTGCTGGTAGATCTGCTCTAATGGTTACAGATGGTAAAAATGTTTGAAACCAATGCAACCGATAATGATTATATATCAGAGCAATGCATCTATTTATACTTGATTTCTAAATGTAACATTTTAAATTCAGAATGCTAATTTCCACTTCAATACAGTTTCTTCAAACATCGGCACCCAGTTGGTCACGTTGGAGATGGCAATGCTGAAAATGTTGCATTTATCGTCCACGACACTGAACTGTAGCTATTGGGCTACATGTTTTTTGACGTGTGTGTATATTTTGTGCTCCGAAGCAGAAATTACAGAGGGTTTTCACGATTCCGGTAGACTCGTAAGTAATTCAGTGAATACTTTTACAATTCCAACTAATTTCGGTTTTATTCACTCCGTATATTTGACTAACAATAATCTTCAATTCAACTCGTAATTCAATTTCTGCATGGTTTCGAGAATTTGATAATTGTCCGAATGCAGAAGGGACGGCATTCGGCGTTTTTTGCAATGGCGGTTAGCCCATCTATCAAAATGTCAAAGATGCACTTTCTCGGATATTCGAAAGGGTTTTAGTAAGAAGTTTGAATCAGAGTGTGGCTGGAATTTAGTGTTTTGCACTGGTCCAATTGGTGACCGGGCGCCCATGTCCGCTGCTCCAATGCAATCGGTGGCTTGTGGGAGTCGCAGTAGAATTTCTTTAGTGACATCATCAGTTGGAATGTGCAACAAAGTTGCGTGAGGAATTTCCCATCTCAGATCCGGCTTGTTTGAAGTGGGAAGTGCAGCAGGTTGTGGGGCATATTTTGGAACTTCGGTCCTAGACGAAATGGGTCGTCTTCAGGGTACCGGATGAACTTCATGCAGTTTTGCGCGGCTCATGTTGGGAATTCCGTCGTGAGTTACGTGTAGCTCTGTCATTGACCCGCGATTCAGCGAAATTTCATTTTCTCGCGTCCGCAATTGCCGCAAGCGGCGTCAACGGCATTGGTGCTTGCTCGCTCCCTATATGACTTTGCCACGTGCCAAAAATTCTTGGTTCAGCGTTTTTGTGTGTCGCATTCTTATCTTTTCCACATCTCATATTTTCTTCCGGCCACTTAATTACTGTTCATTAGATAGGGAAGTTTCTCGGAATGCCGTCCAGTGGAATGTTGATAGCAGTGAGATCCAAGCTGCAGCGCTAGACGTCCCTTGATGCGAATTTCGCGAAAATTCTTTTGTCCGAATGCCCGAGATAGCACAAAACATTTTTTCTAAGTGGCGTCCTGATAAGCGATATCGGAAAGATGCCGAGCCGGCGTTTTTGTTCGAAAAGATGAAATGTAAGGCTACATCGCGCCTGTGGCCGGCAGAACTAAATGCTTCGTTTTGAAATTTTATTTATTCCATGTAGAGGCAGAATCTTGGAATGGTATCTGTGCAGACAATGTCTTCATAGCAGCTCCTATCTGCCATCATTTGAGTAAGCTTTCGCATGCCTTATCTAGTTTGTGATGTTGATGAGTTTCTATGTTTATATGGTCCTGTAGGAACCTTAAAATGGCCCCATCCATTTCTTCGAAATTATCTAGCTAGAGTCCAACTGATTCCAGCAACGAATATCTGAAGATGTTCTGCGTCATGTCATTTTGAAGCGAACCATTCGTAGACACTGCGGAGAAAGTGGGTTTCATTTTCGAATAAAGCCGGCAGGAGATATTTTTGTTGTTATTTTCTCCTTTGAATCAATATTTGATCTAACCATCGACATAGATCGCTGTTCGAAGTAATCAGAAATCAGAAGTTATCAAAACATGTCGATATTGGCTGTTTTTTTCTGTTCTACATAAAAGGTTCCGCACGATTATGGTTGCCGTGGCGCCATTGTTTTCGAGATATCGAAAGTTGAAATCTTCAAATTTGCTCAATTCATTAAATTTATGTTAAATTTGTATATTTGATTGTAGTTTGTTATCATTTGATAATAGAAAAAAAAAAAAAAAAAACAGACACTTTTTTTCTATGAAGATAGTTTAAAAATTTCTTCTTTAGTTGTGTTGCGTTATCTTCAACACTCGCTTTTAAATGTTTTTTTTTACCTTTTCTGCAAGTGAAAGTTTACTCTGCAGTGACCTGTGAGTATTCCCGCTGTGATCATAAGGGTCTTCTTGGTGAGTTTTAAACAATCCTCCACCCTGGACCGTTCTACTCTTAGTA
Organism: Hermetia illucens; assembly: GCF_905115235.1. Taxonomy (NCBI): domain Eukaryota; kingdom Metazoa; phylum Arthropoda; class Insecta; order Diptera; family Stratiomyidae; genus Hermetia; species Hermetia illucens. Next base: position 85,157,349 of record NC_051854.1, on the reverse strand, counting down.
TGCTTCCCTTTATGGTTTCTGTAGTTCATTTGTTGCTTCATTGTCTTCTAACCCGGTATTGCCGGGAACCTAGAGTATTCAGAGCTTATTGTATGAATCAAGGGTACTTAATTTATCCAGGCATTCCTATACCAGTCTAGAATTCATCTGGTTTGTTCTGAATGTCTCAATAGTCGTCAAGCTGCCAATTGGGAAGAGGAGGCTAAAGTAAATACACCTACCTATCGCATATGTTTCAACCTGAAATATACATATTCTTACCAATTGGTTCAAAGTACTTTGTCTTTGAACCGGTGACCCTTGCATCCATTCCCTCTGCTGTGCTGTTTAAGCACTAGGTCACTTCTATACTCTCGCAGTCCGTCCTGTCATTCAATCGAGTTTCAAATATCTCAACAAAATGAAACTTCATCAATAAGCTATCACTCCGTGTTAGTAATTCGGGATATCGCGTAGAAGAAATGTCAATCTTCCTTCAGTTGTTTAGGTAGCTCGCCAATTCACTGCTACTCTCAGACATTTTGTAGATTATCCCCTGCGCCTGTGTATGTGAGGATGAAGAGGAGTCAATCCCAAAAGCACCTGCAATGATGTGTGGGAATGTTCTCATAGTCCCAACAATACACATACACTCCCATCTTTGGAATTTGTGCATTTCCTGGCTGTTTTGGATTGGATTCTAATTCCCCAGATACTGGATCTCGATTTCTTTTTTGCTTTGGATGTACAAATCATCAAAGATCTTGTAACTTTCTTAAATATATTTCTGATGTTCATCTTCCAGAATACCTTTTCGACTTGGTTAATTAATTTTCAAATGACTTCTGCTTTTTGTTTAACATTTATGTTCATACCTTGGACCTTAACTCTAGTATTGATTAGCTAGTCTACTACTATACTCCAAACTATCGGTGATGGCACTCCACCCTGTAGACAACATTCGAGTTATATTTTTATGACAATGGAATATAAAGCCCATGACTTGCTTATTTTCAGTACAAAGTATATCAGCCATCTTTTCCTAGAAGATTAAACCCATTTGTCCGCCCCATGGTATTGGTTATGTCCCAAGAATACCACCTTGAGGAGGGGTTCTAGAACGATCTTTGAAGTAGTGGGGTGATTTCAGTAGTTTTAACTGTCTCATTGTCGATTTTAGCTTACGAGCATTTAGCTATTTTGCAGTTTTACTTTTTCCTACCGCTCTCTGTTATCAGAAGGCAGAATGGTGCTATCCTCCACCGTGGGATGGGGCCGCGGGAGGAAGGGTGAGAAGAAGAAGAAGTATATCTATATGGTTAACATTCACCCCTTAGTGGGGTATAGCGCATCAACCACACCTACGCACCATCGCTCGCGGTTACCCGAAATATGCTTCAGTTTCCCCCACGACTTCCCAAGATGCTCGCATCCCCTCTACTGTTCTGCGCCAAGATCCTTGGGGCGGCTCGCTTGTCGGCGTCTTGGAAGAGTGGATTCCACTGCATGACGAAGCCCGCAATGCAATTGTCACCCCTGGAAGGGTGACAAATCCACTGCCACTTTCCTCTTCTGATCACAGTTCGTACGAATGGAAGTCCTGTGCGCCGACCAAGTTGTTCGTTTGAGATAGTGTTAGGTCAGCGCACTCCGATGACATGACGCAGACAGGTGTTGAAGAAAGTTTGGAGCTTTTGGGTGACAGTGGAGTTCACTTTCCATGTGCTACTTCCATATAGCAACACAGAAAGAATACTAGCACAGAACAGTCTCAACTTGATCTAGGTGTTGAGATAACTGTATTTCCAGATTTTACACAGCGCAGCGAAAGTGGATCTAGCGCTGTTAATGCGCCGGGCGACATCCAGTTCGATGCCACCGTCCGTAGAAACCACGCTTCCTATATATACAAATTGCTCCACACTTTCGATGTTCTGCCCATTAATGCAGATAGGGAGAGTGCGTTGACCCGTTAGACTGAGAACATTGGTTTTGCTGGTGTTTATCTTCAGTCCAACACTACCTGCCTTTCTGCAAATCCAGAGCCATTTGGCCACACTCCACGACCCGGTGAGAGAGCAAGCAGATGTCATCAGCCTAGTCGAGGCGTTTGAGGAATGATGTCATTGTCCATTGAACTCCTCCACGTCCTCCGGACAAGGCAGCATGAAGAACGTCACCAATAACAAGAAGAAATAATCTCGGCGACAGGGTGTAAATCCTCCCAGATTTTACATCGGGGAAGCACGTGACATTTTGCGCCGTCATATGTCACTCTGATAATAGATATTAGTTTCTCCGGAATGCGCCTCCTACGTAGAGTGGAGTTGATGTTGATGTGATCAATGCAGGAGGATCCGGAGCGGAACCTAGCTTGCTTTCTGTCGATCAAGCTTTTGAGATGTTCTTTAATGCATTCCAAAATTATTTTAGCTATTATCTTTGCAACGGCAGAATACACACATATACCCCTCCAATTGTCACACTCATAACGGGCTCCACTTCTTTCGGGTCTTGACGATGATCCCCTCCTTCAACTCTCTGGGAAATGTCTCGTATTCCAAGATTTCTGGATGAGTGAAAACAGCAGATCAGCAGTAATTGCAGGTGGAGCGATAAATAACTCTGCGGGGAGACCGTCAAGCCAAGCGGCTTTACTCCGTTTGAGTGCATTGATGGCCGAAATGGTTTGTCTTCTGCTTGGAGAAGCATTCCATCCACAAGATGAGGAACTTCACCGGATGTGAGACGGTTAAGAATCGTGATGAAGTGTTCTTTCCACTTCTTCAATTATTCATCATCGTGTATGAGAAGTCAACCGTTGACCTTCACAGAATCATCGAGAGATTTGCGACCACATTCAAGCTCTTTTGTGATGTGGTATATATTCTTGAAATCATTGCGATCTGTCGCACTTTCCGCTTGCCTGACCAGCGCAATAGCAAATTTACTCTTGTCACAGGCTGCACTACACTGAACTTCCCGGAATTAGTAGCACCCGGGAAAAAAGCACCTTTGGTGACGGTCGATGTTGAACTTAGGGGGTCGTAGCTCTCGAACCCTGCGAGAAATGGTGAACGTAACACGCAAGCGAATGAAAACGACCACCAGGTGGTGATCCACATACAAACAACTGCTAAATCGACTGTTGAGTTAAGAAGTAGGTTCACTTTATTGTTCTTTGTTGGCTATTCGCTACCTTAATCCTAGAAGCTTTTCCCACTGCCCGAGTATCACCCTCTTAGCTGACATGGTACTTACATTCGATGCTTTGAGCTTGAGAAAATTTCGGTCGAGATTGTCCAACCTTTCCTCCTCAAACGACAGCAGGTGTATCTTCTTTCTTTTTCTTGCAATCTCGGACTCCATGATCTTTCACTCGCTTGTCTTCTGAAGTATCCTTTTTCGGCTTCTCCTATCATACCTGTTTGAAAGCGAACGCAACCAAAAGCAGCCCACGATAAGGTCGATAACGATGATAATTTCCTTTCTGTTTGGTTTTTCTTTCTACATGTTACAATCCACGTGGGAAAATTTCCTTCGAAAAAGATTTAGATGGTAACTTAAGTGTTCCTCAAAGAAATTTGGAATTGTCATTTCTTTCGTTATCAATATGCAGATTAGTTCCTGTTGGTTGATCATTATCTAGCGCATTAAGCTATCACTATTTCGGCTGGAATTTCGGTGGTTTCCCATCACTTTCGATGTTTGGTGAAATCTTGGCAAGTGAGTTCTCGGCAGCACCAATTACATATCCATGCCATCGATGACGCCTCTGCAATAGCTTTTTGCCGAAGTCCTGTGTTTCCTTATTGTAGCATTTCCGCGGACTGAGATTGCTAGGTACATAACCAGTAGTTCCTGGTGGTACACTCCGTATTTACGTTCCGCTGGATCGAGCTTTCTTGAAAAGAAAGCCAATGGTTACCAGCAAAAATTAATCTGCTGTTGGAGGACTGCTCCAATCGCGAAGTCAGATGCATCGCAAAAAATGGTCAAAGGTGCGTCAGATTTTGGATGTGCAAGCAGTGTGTTTTGAAAGCTTCAAAAGCTGCGGTAGATCCGCTGGTCCATTTTATTTGTGAATTTCCTTTAATTTTGCCGTGAAGAATCTCGTTGAGTGGTGCCTATACTGCTACTTCTCTGGGTATGAATCTTCTGTAAAAATTTAACAGAATGCTCTGATCGGCTTCACGTTGGTTGGTTGTGAGTATGATTAGATCGCTTTGAGTTTGATTAGCAAGGGACGTGCCCATCTTTTAAGACAAGGTATCCTAAGAAACTGATCTCGTGCTGAGCAGAAACGCATTTGCTTGGATTCGCAACTACTCCATATTGTTTCAACCTTTGAAACAGAGTTCTTAAGTAGCTTGCGTGCTCTTCACGTGAAGATGAAGCGACTAAGATGTCATCGATGTAGGCATATCACCAGTCCAAACTTCCCAAAGCCTCGTCGATGGATGAATCGTTGGAACGTTTGCGCCCGCATTCCATAGGCCGAATGTCATAAACAGGAATTCGCAAAGGCCGAACGGTGTTGTGATGGCAGCATTTGGTATATCTTCTTCAGCTAGCAGGTTCTGGCTAAATGCCCTTATCAGGTCTATTGTTGAAAAGGCAGTTTTACCATAGAGCGTTTAGGTGAAATCTTGGACATTCCGAACTGGGTACTTGTCGGCGGAATTCCGGGCCTTGAGTGCGCGATAATCTCCGCACGATCTCCACTTGTTATTCTTTTTAGGCATCATATGCAAGGGTGCAACTGGATCATGGTATTGAATTCCTTTTACGCGATGTTCAGTTTGTCCGGAGGTAATCGTCAGTGTTTTGTCGCAATTGGTGGTCCTGGTGTTGTGACTATATGGTGCTTAGTTCGATGCCACGTCATTTTTTCTAATTCCGTCCGGACGAGTAATTGGATTGGTACATTCTGCCATCTCTCCTTGGCAGGTAAGATAATTTGTTGAATCGCGAAGACAACCGTACTGAAGATCTGGAAGGAGTCCGTAATGTGCTAAAAAATTTGCTCCAAGGAAAAACGTCCACTATAACAAATCTCCATGGGACTTCCCATCGAAGGCCGAGTTGAGTGCGAGGTTAGCAATTTGGCGTTTCGTTGGCATCCGAACCAGGCTTCTCTACATGGTCCTTGTAATTTCGAGCGCGGATAAACGCATATATCGGCACCTGTGTCTATGAGAAACCGTGTTCTCGTATATTTGTCACACATAGACAGGCAGAATGAAGACGATGAAACGGGGCCTTTTGCTATCTTCAACGGCTCCCAAAGGCTTTAACTGTAGCCCAATTACACGGTTTCACGCATTTGGTGGCTTCGGCATTATATCTCCAGTGGTACCAGCATATAACTTGGGGACGAATGTGATCGAGAATGAGAGCGTCGACGTTTACGTGCGGAAGAATTCGCGGGTTTCACCTGTGTAGCTCCGTTTGCAGCTCTGCAAGCTGACTTGATAATTGCTGGTCTAGTGGCGTAAAACTGGTTTCCGCTGATGAAAGCGAGGATGTTGTTCCCGTAATACTTGACGGAAGTGTGGCGTAGACCTTATCAGCCATGTCGGTCGCAGTTTTTAGTGTCTGCCCATCCATCGTCGTCATAATCAGTTGAAGGGCAGATGACAGGCGTCTAAACCATAGACTTTTTATCAGCGGCTCCGGAACTGTAGTACCGCCGAGACACTGCAGACGGCCGGGCGGGTTTCCTGTTCACCCATATATGTGTCCTTCATGAGCTGTTTCATTTTCTCCTCCTGGCTAGCACACAACTTTTTATTAATTGCTTGGGTAAGTGGTAATATGAGCTGTCTGTCACGGGCTCCGTAATTATGTCGCGGACTTCGGTAACATATCGCGGTGACAGCATCGTTATGACTTGCAAATATTACTGTTGTGGATCTTTTAAGTTATACCTCACAAAGTTTGCCTCCACTATTTTAAACCAAATCTCACCACGTAATTACCATGGTAGTTGAGGGACGCGTTAGTGTTAAATTCGTCTTCTCGATGACTTCAATCGGACTGCTCATCAAGCCTGTAATTTCGTTAAAGGTCATTGCATTTAAGTAGGCAATGGAATTTGCTGGTTCATACCGCTATTTTGGAATTCTATGCTAGGCCAGGTAATAAACTTCTACTTTGCCCAGCGTGCTCAACCTGCGCTACCAGCTACCACGTTCGAAAGCTCCCAGGTGTCCCAACATTTCCGATAACAAATATACTACCCAACACAGAAACCTGCTATTGTTGCACTGGATGGCGATGAAAAGAATATATCCTTGGCTATAATGATTTAGGCCAAATCAGCCTCTAAGATGACACAACTTGTCGTTGCAGAAATTGCGTTGTGCGGGGATTCTGTCGAATTATTCCCTGTAAGTCACTAATACAAAGGGATGAACTACAAAACTAATCTGATTGTCGTTTAATTTGTCTGTTTATTTAAGTATTCGATGTTATATTATCTTTGGAGCATTGCCCGTAGCTGCTTTGTCTCCATTCTGGGAGAGGTTTGACTGCAAATGACAGCCAATTGTTCGTTGCTCGCTCCAATAACGAAAACGGGTGAAGTTCAGGTCTCATATGACCCAAATAGTGTTGTGAAAAATCTGATTCAGCACAGATTTTATGTGAAATCTCCTCATTTTTTTCTAAAAATGTTGATTGCTACTGAGTTTTGCTGCGCCGAAAATGATTCAACACTTTCTCTTCAATTCATGACGTCTGATATCAAATGAACGCGATCTCAAATATTCCGCTATTCACTCCCGCTTATATTTCTTCCAGATAAATAAGAAACATTTCTTCTTGATATTGATTATGAGTTTCCACTTTCTTGTTACATATTGGGTGTTCTGCTATCCTTTCCCAATGGTTCCAACAATCACTTTTTGCAATTATCCCATTATTCCGGCCAAGCCAAGCCAATAATGTCTCCCCAATGATTACGTGCATACACTTTTGCTTGCATTTTCTCCATTACTTCTGATGATAGTGATAGCCCACATCCGGTGATGGCAATTTATAGCAACTACAACTGAATGAAGCAGAAAATGGACCGGACGTTGATGTTATCACTTTTAGTATATTTTTAGGTCTTCCAATAGGCCAGAGATAAGGTGGGCTCGTTTCTTCCGACATTTTTTTTACATCCTTACATTATTTGAATTTGTTTCGATAGCTAAATTGCCAAGTCATCAATTAATTTTTGGAATTGTGAATGAAAACCATTGCTGTGATCGTTTAAATGCGGGAGATAGACATATTTTTATTCTGGATAGAGTTAAGTTGATTATCAAATAAAAGACGTTGATTTTTCAATGCTCCGACGTAGCAATGAGTAAGAAATATTTTCGCTGTCCACCAACAAGAAAACCATGGAAAAACCACACCTAGGCGCCCTTCTTATCTTTTCTTCAATGTAATATATTATTGAACTTCAACGCGAAGGCTAACCAACATTTTAAATAAAACATTGGTTACTTTTAACTCCAAACCATTACGTAGTCGGAATGAAAGAAAGTGAAAAACGAAAAGATGGAATATTACAGAAGTTTTCACATTTAATAATTTTTTCGATGGTTAATGAACAAATCACGAAGATTTGGACGTTTAAATAGCATGATACATGTGTTATGCTCATTCTACCTTTCGAATCGTGGTTCGATATAAGCTTTTTTATTTGTTGAACACTCTACCCATTGGCAATACCCGCGAATAAATGTGAAAACCTTTGGAGCTTTTCGCTTGGGGGTCGTTCTTTTTGGCATCTGGCGTTATTATTATTTTTGCACTATTTTTTATGGATCGTTAAGTGATCTATTGGGTTGGTTGGGTAATTCATCGAGTTTTATCTGAACAAAAAAAACAATTATTATAACAATAAATCATTTAACAATATATTCGCTGCCATTGTTTACGATATGCTTCCATTTTTATACGACTCTGTTAATCACGTTTCGCCTGGTCTAGTGTCGAGAAAGTTGTTTACCTAGTTTTTGAAGTCTTCTTTGTTGTGAAAAGCAACGCCTCTCATTTGATCTGTCAGGGACCGGAAATGATGAAAATCCTTTGGTGCAAGGTCTACAGAGTATGGCGAATGTTAGAAGATCTTTCGAGCTCTTGGAGTGCTGTTTTGACAACTGGTGCTACATAGATTCCAGCGTTGTCATAAAAGAGTTTCGTTTGATCTTGTCTTTTTTGGGTGGAGGTCGTGCTTAAATCTCGGATTTGGCGTTTCTGCTGCAGCTACCCACTCATTTCTTTGCCTCATATTGACGTACAGGCAATATTTTTTGTTCCCCATCATGGTTCGATATAAGAATCGTCGCTTGCGTCCACGCTTTGGATACTCTTTCTTAGTGTAAAAAATAATAAAAAGAAAACTTATTAAAAATTATCGTCTTTTAGAGCACAAAAGTTCCCTAAGAATGACTTTAAACACCAAAATAAATTGTTTCAAAATAGAATTCAAAACTGTATGAATACATTTATCAACCCCATATAATATATTTCGGTCCGCACTTCACACTTAGCATTATTGGTCGGTATGTTGAAGACATCCTCCTGCAGTTCAGATCGTTGTCCACTCCCGAAAGCCGCGTATAGCAGGATTGATTAGAGATTATACTTTGCCCTCCGATATTAGGCATAATCCTTGTTTGAGATAAATAAGCTCTTGCCACCTTCTCCCGCGCTTATTATAGATGGTATAGGTGACCCTTGACGTTCAGCATTGTAGATAATTCCCTGCAGGTACTCAATTGTAGCCCCAAAACCTATTTATTTCAATCAAATGTTAGTTAATGATAACAGTTTCACCCCTAATCAAGAGCCGAATATTTTAATGGATATTCTACCTCACTGACGAACTCACATCTTTCATTTATGAGTTTCGGTTTGCGCTTTTCAATATTTGCACTTTGCACCATAAGTGGTAATATCGATCCGGTGATTGCCCATATTCTTTTTCGTTGTCATAAGTAGTGACCTTCTAGGTTTGGAACTAATTTCCACTTCATTCTTATCTTTTGTACCTTTCGATGCTCTCTCTGGCCTTTTTTGGACTTTGAAATTTTGGTGCTAGAGATTGTATTGCATATTGATTTCCGATCACATGCTTGTGCTGCTGCTTAGCGGCTTCCGTTTTTGGTGGAATTTCTGCAATTAGTAGTTACCATTGTATTATATATAATTTAAAATTAATTCTATTAATATTTCTTTTTTCAGATTTGAAATTTCCAGTTACTCCAGATATTAAACAGGAATTATGCAAACATGGACCTGCACATAATCCTTGTTATTGCTTGTGTGTTTTTAGCATCTTTGATTTCTTTATTGGTTATCCATAAGTTTTTCCGTGGCAAGACATTCGAGGAAGTGGCAGCTGAAAAACGTATGTTGGCTGAAAAACTTTATGGAACGAAATCCAAACGAACGGGATCAAGTTCGAAACGATCAAATGTGAATCAAAATACAACAAAGCCTACTAAACGAAAAAATAGTAATCCTAAAACGTCATCTAACCCGGGCACTACTACCAATAAATCTGAGCCAATTGTAGTTGAGGAAGATTCCGATGCTGAATCTTTGAGTACTGTTGAAGATAATTATTCAAAGGAAATAACAGAAGTGGTAAAGAGAAACTTGAAGGAAGAGGCTCTTGAAAGTAGCAAAATTCAAAAGGCACAACCCAAAGAGTCGAAGAAAACTAAGCAAGCAAAGAAGGATGCATCAGCGACTACGGTTAAAGATTCGATCGAGAAGGTTGAAACCCCATCGCACGAAGTTTCCAGTGGTCATAGTAAAGAGGCGAAGCAGCCCGATGAGAAACTAGCGAAGCAAGTCGATTCACCCAAGGTTCAGAATAAGCAGAATAAACCGAAAAAGAAGCCTGAAGTCAGCACTCCACCAATCCCATCAAAGAAAGATTACCCAATACCAACTGTCAATTCGGTCATGTCTATTTTGGGTCGAGCGGAATTCACCCGAGGCGAAATTCAAATTCTTATAGATTACCTTCTAAACAAGCAACAAGACACTACCGCTAATCACTCCGAATGGAGTGACGATATTGTTCAGAAGTTACGTAAGAAGCTTGAAGAGAAAGAAAAAGCTATCGAAGAAGAACAAGCCACCTCGGCTGGAATACAAGCAAAACTTCGTGAGCTACGCACTACAATCAACACTGAACGAGTTCAACACAATGCGGCCATCAAAGGTTACATTGATGAGATCCAAGCCCTGAAGACGGAACTTCAAAACGGTACACAGGATATGAATGATCGCATGGAAAAGCTCAAAGAGCAGTACAATATGCTTAAAATGCAAAGTGAACATTTCAACCCTCAACTGCTACTGTCTCAAATAAACAACCTAAATCAGTTCAAAGACAATGCCAAACGGAATGCTTTTGTTAATCAAATTCTTGAAATACTGCAGCCCCAAAATGACGAATTGCTACAATTGAAAAATGAAAACATGACTTTACGTAACGATATCCTACTTCTCAGTAATCAGAATAAATCTCTCATGATTAATTTCAATGATGCTGAAAATAAGCTAATATGCCAGCAAAAAGAAAATGACGACGAAAAAGCAAATACACAGATACAGATCAAAAATTTGCAAGCCGCATTGGATTCAGCCAAGTCGGAGATGATGGTAATCCAAACCAACTCACAGAATCACGTTCACAGCTTGAATTCACAAATCGACGAATTGAATATGCAACTAGGCGTGGCAAAGAATAAATATGTCGATCAGGTGAGCGAGATTAATGAACTACGTACTGTTATGAACAACTACAAAGCGACGATACAAGAGAAGGACCAGAAACTTGCTGACTATGAAGCGAATATCCGGAATTTAGTTAACAAGGAAGACTTACTAATGAAACAACTACAGGAGCAGAAAGAGAAGAATAATGTAAGTAAAAGTTAAATTTGTTTTGACGGGTTTTGTTGCATGTTTATTTTCATTGCATTTGTTTTTATTAGAACGATATTATTGCATACTTGATTAGTCAGTGTTTAGATTCCTTTGAAATTTTATTCAAAACTGATTCACGATGTAAATTTCAATTTCGAAACTTAAAAAAACAATTTCCCGTTCGTTTTTTGTCGCTTGGAGGAAAATCATGACGAGCTCGTTTTGTGCAAATGCTTTGTGGATTGACCTTTCCCCTTCAATCTCACACTTTCCGTATAACTATTTAAATAAACTACCGGAAAACAAATAATTAGAAGATCAATAACTGATTTAATAGTGTTGAATCATAACTGCACGATGTGGTGTGGTGTGCATTTGTGATCTGAGAGACCTTTATAAAATGTGTGCGACCATTCCATATTCCAAGAAAACAATAGCTTGAATAGGCGAAACTTTTATTTCGGGTTTTATGAATGGTTGGGATTTACAGTGGGGATCTACGTACCACCTTCTGCGTGTTTGTGCAATATCTTTATTGGCGCTTCGGTATATGCAGCTACTTTGTTCGCCGAAATCTATTCAGGTAATTTTCATTAATATGTAGACCACTTTGTATATTGTATTGGGAAAATACTGGCTAGTTCAATTATTAGTCATGATCACCCTAGTTATAAACAATTTAATACGAGGTGGATCTTATAAAACACTGACTATGCTGTTGTTGATTTGATCGCATTTCTTCATTTGATTCTCACCCCCAAAATCCTCTGTTGTCCTAAAATCAGTTCTGTCAACTTCCTTTTTGAGGTTTTGTGTAAACACAAAACCTTATTAAAATCGGTTTACTGTCTGTCCGCCCGTCACGCGCATTTTTCTCCGAGACGGTTGTAGCGATTGACACCAAATTTGGTAGAAAGGTGGGGGAGGTGGGTGAGTTACATCCTTTTACATCGAATTTAGGAGGGGGTCCCCATACATGCAAAAGGAGGGTGTACATTTTTTTCATCAAATATAGTCATATTGGGTATCAAATGAAAGGCCTAGTACTTTTCGAAGCCAATCTTAGTTTTGAGATTTGTTAGAAAGCTGGAGAATGCGAGGGGTTAAAAATGATCATTTTTTTAACGAACCCATTCTCAGAAACTACCAAACCGCCTAGGCTCCGAAATACCCTCCATACGATACCTGTTCAAATAAAGTAAATATTATTATAATTTTTAATAGTTTACAGGAAAACCCCCCTTAAGTTCATCCTAGAACGAACTTTTGCAACAATATAGGCTACAGCATAGAGCGTGGTTGTGCAAAATTTGGTGAAAATCGCACTATTATTAACAAAGATATACTAGGTCAAAGCTGTCGCTTCTGTGCAAATTCGAGACTATGAATGTCAATACTACTTGAAAGTGGATATTTTTAAATGCATACTCAAACCTCTTTATAAAAGAAATACATAAAACCTTTCATACCTGAAGCGTCTAGCTTCCGGTTTCCAGATTTGTTTAGATTTTGTGTGAAGAAAAAATCCATCATTTGAAGTTGGTTTAAGGGGGGGAGATACATACGGAGGGGGGTAACATTTTTTTCACCGAATATGATCATGTGGAGGCATCCGAACGAAATCTAGACCTCAAAATGCATCCAATGTCGATATTTGCTCAAATAAAGTCAGCATATTACCATATTTTAGAAATTTACGCGAAACCCCCTTTCAGTTTATCCTAAAAGTACAATTTGATAACGTTATAACTAATAATATAATACACAATTTTGGAAAGTTTGAAGAAAATCAAACCATTATTAACAAAGTTATAACAGGTCAAAATTGTGTATTTCGTATGAATTTATTACACTCTAAGCCTCTCATCGTGTAAGATAAACTGATGTGAACGGCGGAGCTGGAGTTTGGAAATGCATGCCAGGCGAGCTATAAAAGGAAATTGTGTGTGCTAATAAAGCATTGCTTTGTGGCGAAAAAATACGGTTGAAGCCGAAGTTTGGCCTAATAAACACTGTTCGGACTACACCAAGAAAATTAACCATTAAGAAATGGGTTGCTAAGTTTAAATGAGGCGAAATGAGAATCGAGGACGATGCACACAGTGGACGCCCCAAATGAGGCTGTTACCGACGAATACATTAAAAAAGTCCACAAAATAATTTTGGATTATCGCAAAGTGACGTGGATCGAGATAACTGAGGCTTTACAGATATCAAAAGAACGTGTTGGACATATCGTGCATGAATGTTTGCCGCGCGAGCTCATAATCCAACAAAAGCAACACAACGAGCTGGCAATGCAGTGTTTGAAGTTTTTCCTTGCGTCGGGCAAGTAAAACTCATCACTTTGAAATATCGTTACCTGTAGAGTGGTAAGCTTTTGATGCGCGTTTCTGAAAATCCGCAATGTTCGATGGGGCTTTAAAAGACAATGCCTTGAACTATAGTTTCTGGTCCGAATCTGAAAATCCAAGCCAAATAAAAAGCTTCTGCAGATTGCATTCGTATCTAGTCCTAGGATTTTTTAGAGCACATCATCGTTGTAAACTCGACTTACTTTATATTTGAGAAGAGGTGTCTGGTAAAGTGTTGTCTTTACTTGCGACATGGATGATTCTATGAGAAATTAGTCAATGTAATACAATTGCCGATTTTGTGCTTGAAGGTATAAATGAGGGGCTTGCTTTTCGTCTTTTGATAATGAATATTTAGTTCTCAATTAAGTCCTGGAAGAAATTTATGGCACTATAAATGGGCTGCAATCTCATGTCGTTTATGCTATATCTAATCAAACCGTTTAGTGGAGCCTAATTGCTCGAGCACATTCATGCATTTGAAGCATCGCTCTGAATCGCTAAAATAACTGAAATCGCATGGTCACCTAGATTTGCACCTATCTATTACTCGGTTAAGCTTGAATCATGGCTGATCATGGTCTGAAAATGAATCCATTGATGGTGCCTACAATGACTTTCCGTTGCTGACTTAAACCCCTTCTTAGTAATTTCATACTTCTGCACCTTACATTTTACTCTCGGAGCGGAGTGAATGAAAGACAGATTAGAAGTGGGTACAACAGGTGTTTTTCGAGATTTTGATAGTAAACCCAGTTTCTGAACTTTCTACTGGACGGAAACAATCCCTCCACCATGCATGAATCAATATCAATTGGGACTGAACACTAACGTTCACATATCGGTTGCTGTCTTCGGTTATTGATTGAATTTATCAAGATGTTCCACTGAACTTCTTGCAGTTTATTCTCCTGTTGCGGAATAAGAGTTATTATTTTAAATATGTACCTTAGCGATTAATTTTTTAGGAAGTGCTCATAGATTTGTGTTCGCTTAAAAGTATTCTTGCTCAGTCCTAACTTAAGGGGTTAGGCCACTGTAGAAATAACGAACATTTTTCTTTTTCTGAAAAGATGCCGTAACATTTTGAGAATAACATTCTCAAAGGACTAAGGTGGGAAAATGTATCTAAACACTTCTATTTTGGCCGAACCCATCTTATTCTGATGCGAACATAGTGAAAATTTGAGAGGTGTATTTTCTGAAACTACATTTTTGAAGGTGTCCGAAATCCTACTTGAACATATGTTGACCGATTGACTTGTAATTTTAACTGTATATTTATATTTGTGGTACATTGCGCATGGAAATAGATATGATTGTGCGATACATTGCATAGTTTTTTTTTTCTTCGGCTTTTATCGAAAATTTTTAATTCTTTTAAGAACGCCGTTGCGTTAATCGACATATCGCAAAAATCCTATGTACTTCTCTAGTTATGCATACGTGGAGTCGAAAAAATTTAGAATTGGTCTGGCATTTGAAAAAGAAAACGTCGTCGAAAAGAAGCTGTTTAGTCCCCATTTTCTTTAGCAATACTTAAAAAAATTATACGGTTTATCGTATGTACAAGTAAGGGGTAAGGGGGCGGTGACATCAGGAGCGAATTAGAATTAGAAACGGTGGTGGAAGACCTCAACACAATCGTCATTGACGCATATGAGGCCAGCTGTCCGACCAAGACAGTCAAGTCATCAAGGGATGTACCATGGTGGAACAGGAACTGAGCCAGAATGAGAACGGAGGTACGAAAACTCTTTAACCGGGCAAAACGAACCGGGGACTGGCGGAGGTATAAAAATGCACTGACTGCGTATAGCAACGCCATCAGGGAAGCGAAACGGAACAGCTTTAGGGAATTCTGTGAAGGGATTGAACAGATCACAGAAGCAACCAGGCTGTACAAGGCTGTAGCCAAAGACGGGGGAATATCCTCTGTCTGCCTGAAAAAGGAAGATGGGACATTCACCGAGAATGAGGAGGACAGGGTACACCTGCTTCTCAGAACTCATTTCCCGGGGTCCTACCCCTCGGCGGCAGGCGACAATAATCTGCCTGACACCCCAACAACGAATAAAAGGGGAAGGAAAGAGAGCTGGAAACTAGCAAAAGAGGTATGCTCAGAAGCTAGGCTAAGATGGGCAGTGGGAACCTTTCAACCAATGAAATCTCTAGCAGATGGCATTTTCCCAGCACTTATCCAGAGAGGCCTAGGAATTATCTTAGAGTCTCTTCTGAGGGTGGTAAGGGGGAGCGTAGCACTGGGTTACATACCAAGGGCATGGAGACGGGCAAAAGTGGTCTTTATTCCGAAGGCGGGTAAAAAGGATCCTTTTCACTCTAAATCTTTCAGACCAATCTGCCTAACATCGTTCGTACTCAAAACGGTGGAGAAGGTCATAGACAACTATATTAGAACTAACGTTCTAAAGCGTAATCCCTTACATCACTGTCAACACGCTTACCGGGCAGGAAGGTCAACTGAAACTGCTCTGTATCAGCTTACAGAGGTACTACGGGACGCCATAGAAACAAAAGAAATTGCACTGTGCGCGTTTTTGGATATCGAAGGAGCATTCGACAACACATCGCACACAGAGATACAGGATGCCCTGAGCCGCAAAGGAGTGGGAAACACCCTGGCACTCTGGATGGACAAAATGCTAGAAAGCAGACAAATAGAGGTACAAACAGGTACAAATTCTATTATCATGAACACCACTCAAGGCTGTCCATAGGGTGGAGTACTATCACCGCTGATGTGGAGTATGGTAGTGGATGAACTCCTGGACGTGTTAACTAATACTGGAATACAAGTCCAGGGCTACGCGGACGACATTGTTCTAATCTGTAGGGGTAAATATGAAGATACCCTATGTGATAGAATCCAAACTGGATTAAGGGTTACTAGTGCCTGGTACAGGAAGGTGGGACTGCGGATCAACCCAACCAAAACCACCATAGTACCATTCACTAGGAGGCGTAAGCTGGATCACCTGAAAGCCATAACATTACATGATATGGAGGTGAAACGAGAAACAGAGGTCAAATATTTGGGAATCACGCTAGACCAAAAATTACTCTGGAAGACACATGTCGGAAAGCCACGAGGGCTCTGATGACTTGCAGATCCATAGCAGGAAAAAAATGGGGTTGCAGCCCGAAGATACTACTTTGGATATATACTGCAATAGTAAGACCAATGATTACCTATGGAGCGGTAATCTGGACAGAAAGAACCCAACTCAGCACACAAGCCAGGGAATTACATAAGCTCCAAAGGCTGGCTTGCGTGTGTATCAGTGGGGCAATGAGGACATGCCCAACGGCATCCCTGGAGGTCCTTCTGGGATTAACCCCTCTCCATCTGCACATACAGATGCAGACAAGGAGATCAATATTCAGGATGGCCGGTAGCATGAGTGAGGCGGGGAGCTGCCTAAATCGAAGGTAGATTGATATCCTTTCTAGGCGGTATCCCGAATTACTGATACCGAGGGACAACATGACAACGAGGTTTCACTTCGATAAGAAGTTTGAAACACGTTGGAGTAACAAGGCAAACTGGGAGAGCGTGGCTGCGACATACGGCTTAAACCAGCAACTGATTACTTGGTACACTGACGGATCCCTCACAGCAGAGGGAGCGGGTGCCGATGTCATTGGTCCAAGGAAAATGTACTTTGAGCCAATGGGCAGGTACACTAGCATATTCCAGGCGGAAATTTACGCCATAGACAAATGTGCCTCCTTTAATCTGCAAAGAAACTACAGGGGGCAGAACATAGCTATTCTCACCGATAGCCAAGCAGCGATCAAGGCACTTAGGTCCAACCAGGTGAACTCTTAAACTGGTATGGGAATGCCTTGAGAGACTGAATACACTCGGCTCGTCCAACAAGGTCTGGATACTTTGGGTTCCAGGCCATGCTGGGCTGGAAGGCAATGAGGCAGCGGATGAACTAGCCAAGAAGGGAGCAGGGATGCCTTTACACGGGCCAGAACCCTTCTGTGGAATCGGAAACGGTTTCATGGCTATGAATCTAAGAAACGGTTGAGGGAACTATATTGGGAGGGCCTACCAGGGATGGAGCAGTCCAGGGTGCTAATTGGCGGATACGAACCCAGGCACAAAAAGAACCTTCGAATCATAGTGGGAATTCTCACTGGTCATTGTCGGCTGAACTACCACCTAGGGAAGCTAGGGATATCTACGGACATTGCCTGCAGGTTCTGTGAGGAGGAGGACGAAACCTCTATGCACGTCCTGGGACAGTGTCCGGCACTTGTGGAAAGTAGGTCGATACATCTGGGAGAACACTTAATACCAGATGCAAAGCTGAAACTTCTGGAAGTGGGGAACATACTAAAGTTCCTAACGGTTACATGCCTGCTTGAGATACTATGATCAACAGGTACACTATAACCAGTAAAAGGGGCACAATAGTTCTTCAAGGACGCGGTGCGACTTTCCCTTAACAGAATAATAATAATAATAAGGGGTTATATACACTTCTGAAAAAAAATTATTGCATATTTTTTAAGTACATTATCTCAAGAATATTCTCAAATTTCATAATGATCGGAGCATTAGGTTCGAAGTTATAGCTATTTATAGCGCATTACCTCACTGCTCCAGCGTAGTTGTACATAGACTTTTGGATCTTCATCGCCGTATATACTGCTTTTAGTTGCAGCCAAAGAAGCTATAATAGCTTAAAGTCTGTACAGGGAGTACTGTATGGTTCTGGTTTCAGGTTTTATTAGTAATTCAATTTCCTGGTGTAGAGCAGACAACGTTTCGGAATTATAGCGTTGTGGAATTCGTATACGATTTTAGAGAATCATCAATGCCAGATTTTCACTTCCATTTATAGTAAAACAACCAGAAACGTATTGTTATAAAACGTCATAGCGAATCAGCTAAAGATGCTCTTGCTACAGAAGCACTTTCAAGTCACTTCTTCGGAAGGTGGTCATGCCCCAAAATAGGCTTGTTCCATGACTAGTTCCACAAAGTCTACAAGTAGGATTTGCCTCTTTTTGCTCCTCAACTTCACGACACTCACTGACCCCCTTATTGAGATCACCAGAAATTATTTTAGCGCTAGGACCCTTGCGCCTAAAAGCAAATGGCAATATTTTCTCATATTACGCTATCGCTACACCGGGAGGAGCGTAGAAGTTGTAAATGTGCATGCGGTTGATTTTTATCTTTACAAAATTGGTTTCCCAAAATGTCATAGTTTCCTGCATAACTTGTTTCCCCGTATGACCATATTGCAGCATTACTCGATGTTTCAATGTCAATATTAAATTTCTGAGTGATTTCCGAGGATATGTCCTTGGTCGCTTCGTAATGGATATAATATAAAACGGCTTCACAAAAACCTATACAACTAGAACGGATGTACAGATTATTGCTAGTAGCAACATTCTTCCCAAAATCACTCCGCCTACGCTTTTTAATTTGAAGTAGTATGACTTTTATGTATAAATCGTAACCATTCAAGTATGTAATAATATCTTGCAACAAATGAATATGCCAGAAAATGTCAGTAAATGTTGATGCATTTCATCTAATTTCCATTTTATTTTTTTCTTTTCTTTTGCTTTTTTTATGGCGCCTAGGATTTGCGCACGAAGAATTGGAAATTGGTTGAAGCATTACAAAAGGCCGAAACAAAAGCTGTTAACAAAAATTTTAATAATGTAGTTGTAAGTTGTTTTTAATTTTTCATTTATTTTTTGTTTTACTACGCATGTTGTTTGTTAGGTCCCTAAGATTATGCTTTTTAGAACAAGAGAACTGAAATATAACAATTTTTTTAAAATGAATACTCTCGGATAGAAATGAGGTGAAGTTGATGTTTATTGCAATATGCTAAAGGTATTGTGATACATAAGCTCAGTATTCGTTTTTTCTAATGAGATTGGCATACTAATCTTGAATTAACTGACCCAGGTTATCACAAATATACAAATGAACAAGTCAATAAATATGAGAGTAAAGTAGTCTTTTGGGAAAATTCGAATCTAACTACAAATTAAGTCCAGAAATTCGTAAATATTCAACACGTCGATCAATTTCCAGACAGGCCATTACAAAGAATATTTCTTACACTAGATTCAACTCAGCTTTAATATCCTCTAGCAGACAATAGGGAGTTGGCTGGATGATTTTATTAGATGGATGCGGAGGATCGGGAGTAATTTTATTTGACTAACAGAGCCCCATTAAACATTTTCAGAGGTCGCAAATGTTTTTTTGAACCAAGAGCATATAAATTATCATCAGCTTTCTATCTTTCTAATTCTTTCCATACTTACTATACCAAAACTTTACAAAACAAAGCCCGATTGCATATGGCTGGTTCGAGTTAGATAAAAATACAAACATTGAAGAGGCCTTTCTTCAGCCTTTGTCCCGTTCACAAGCGGGGTCGGCTCGTCGTGATCGGCTTCGTCATTTGGCTCTATCGGATGCCTGATCTGGGTGCAATCTCGAGGCTTTCAAATCCCCATCCAGCGTATCAAGCCACCGTTGCTTAGGTCTGCCTTTTGATCGTTTACCATCGACGACGATGTTCAGACCAATCAAGTGAATTCTCGTTTGCACGAATTGCGTGACCATACCATCGAAGACGCCTCTCTCGCAACTTTTCCACGATCGGTGCAACCCCATAACGATCGCGGATATCCTCATTTCGGATGTGATCTAAACGTGTGACGCCACTAGTTCAACGTTGCATCTTCGTCTCCATTACCGCAAGACGCCGTTCATTGTCTTTTATGGTCGGCCAACACTCAGAATCATAGAGAACGACTGGACGGACGACATTGCGGTAAATTTTAGATTTGAGACGTTCGTTGATACGTCGATCACAAAGGACACCAGTTGTGGAACGCCACTTCATCCAGGTTGCGTTAATGCGTGAAGCAATTTCATAACGCAGTTCTCCATTGGCTGATAGCGTTGACCCGAGGTATTTAAATCGCTCAGTTCTGGGCAGATCATTGCCGCTGACAGTGATTGTGCCTCTTTCATGGGGATCGGTCGTCAAAAATTCAGCTTTGTTTAAATTCAATCTGAGATCGTGTTGCATGAGGCGATCATTCCATTTTTGAACAAGTTGCTCGAGATCATTTTTGCTATCAGATGCTAGGAAAACATCATCTGCATAAAGCAGTGTGTAGGGCGCTGGACGTTGGATATCCCGTGTGACGGTGTCCATAACAAGGACAAAGAGGAGTGGTGAGAGGGCCCTTCCTTGATGAACATCAACAGAGACACGAAGCAGTTTTGATAAACCCACCATACTTCGAACTTTACTTTTCGGATCGTGGTAGAGCAATTGAACCCAGCGCATGAGTTCTTCTGGCACGAAGTGTTGTCGTAAAGCATACCAGATGAGTTCGTGTGGTACACGGTCAAACGCTTTCTCTAGATCCAGAAAGGCAATGTAAAGAGAGCGATGCTTCTCACAGTGTTTCTCCATGAGTAACCGCGCAGCGTGTATTGCGTCAGTAGTTCCGCAGTTCTTGACAAATCCGGCTTGATTCACGGTTATTTCAACGATTTCGCGAATACAGTTGTCAAGAATGCTTTCAAAAATGTTCATGGTATGGGAAAGTAACCGGATCGGACGGTAATTTGAACATTCTGCTGGGCTACCTTTCTTTTTCCATATTGGAACAGTGGTACTTTCTTGCCAGTCAGATGGTGTTCTTCCTTCCTGAATAACCCGGTTAAAGAATTCACTGAGCCATAGTGTTGGGTCCCAGCTCTTCGCTTTCCAGAGCTCAGATGCGATGTCGTCAGGTCCTGTTGCTTTCCCCGATTTCATTTGTTTTATTGCCTCCTCGACTTCAGTTGCGCTGACTGGTGGAACTGCTCCAAATGTCGGCAATGATTATGGAAGTGGAGGATGAGCAAATTCTTCAGTTGAAATCTGCTCGAAGTATTCTCGCCACCTATCCGTTGCGGCTCGACGGTTGGTAAGCAAAGTACCGTTCTTGTAATTAACACAACAGAAGTGTTCGATATCCTGTATGCGTTCATCACGGCTTTTAGCAAGTCGATACAGATCTCTCTCGCCATCCCGAGTGTCCAGTTTATCGTAAAGATTTTTGAAATGGTTCGCTCGGGTGACAGCGACCGCTTTCTTTGCTTCCCGGTTGGCATTCTTATAAATTTGCCAATTAGCAGGCGTCGAGAAATTTGTGGTAGAGGCGTTTGTTTTCACGGACCTTCATTTCAACATCATCATTCCAAAGCCAAGTATCTCGGTTGATGTACCGCTTACCCGGCTTGGTGACCCCGAGGGTTGCAGAGGCCGCTTTGTGGATCGTGTCTTTCATTTGGTTCCATGATTCTTCCACATTCGTAATGGTTGGCAATCGTATGAGTGAGACCGTTTCTTCTTTCTTCTCACCAAATCGCCACCATTTAATGCGCGGCGAGCCAGTGCGTTCCTCACGCTGTTTTATCGGTGGCTTAATTCGCAGGACGGCAATCAACGGCCGATGTTGAGGTGCGATGGTCTCATAGGGAACGACTTTGCAATCAGTGACAGTGGTAAAATGTTGGCGTCTTATGAGAATATAGTCGATTTGCGTTTTATTGTTCCCACTATAAAATGTGGGAAGATGAGACAATCGTTTAATGAACCATGTATTCATAAGTACAAGGTCATGAGTGTCCGCAAAATCGATTATACGCTCGCCACCTTCATTGCGCGATCCGAACCCCTTTCCCCCATGGCACTTGTTACCGTCTGCCTTTTCACCCACATGACCATTAAGGTCGCCGGCAATGATTATGTAATCGTCAGCAGGCACGTGACAAGTGTATCGTAAAAATTTGTACAGGATGTTAGTTATGACGGTTAGAAATTATTGGAGTTATTCCCTCGTGCATTCACACGATGCATGTGCCCAAGAAAGCATAGTCTGGAACCTAGTTCCAAGCAAACATCTGAGGGGACTGGGGCAGCGTTACCAGGGATTTGCAAAACGCGCAGAACAGGTTGGCTGGTAACATTGTCATGATGGGGTTCTGGGTTACGGGGATCCTTTTGTTTGTTTCCTTAATCTTGCGAGAACAAACGCCATTGCATTTATAGGTCACACTCGTCGTGTCGAAAAAGACAACCACCAGACTTGTACATTCTTTCGTTTGTCGTTTTGTCTCAGAGTCACACTTATCTATCACTGCTTGAAGTAGATTGAACTTGGCATGTTGTGAAGTCAAGCGGTTCGAACGCGCTATGACATTCAGTCGATTCCTTATACAACTAGTTACATTATATAATGAATATGCCCTGCATGTAAACTAATTTATATTTTATACATTGTGTTCCGTCTACTTATCCTAGATTAGTATTTTTGTTGATAAATTTGTTTGTTGTATTTTTGGTTAGAATTACAATGCTTTTTCGGCTTTAAAGAATCTTGAAATTCGCTGCTATTCCAAATTATAATTAAATTATCTATCATTTCAGCAACCTGTTCCACCAATCACCAACTCATCTAGCCACGAAGATAGATTAAGGGAATTATTACAACGCCTATTTCCTGATGCAGTGGCATCTTCGGCGGGTTCGGCCCTGTCTTTGTCGTTCGACCAATGGATCGAACAAGTAATATCGACACACATTAACGAAATCGTTAAAAAGCATCAAGCTGAGCTAAGTAAACATAGTGAACAGCAACTTAAGCAACAAGTAGAACTCAACAATGTTGTAAACAAATCACCTAACGATCACTATAACACATCTAGTAACCATAATGAATCAATAAATAATCATAAAGTGCATAGCAATAATGGCAATAGTAACGATGTTATTTTAGAGAATGCTCAACTGCGAGCGCAAGTAGCAGAATTAAAAAGCGTAGTAATAAATACAGTGAGTGTCGATATAGTTTGGTTGAGTTGGTTTCTTGCTAATGTTGATCTTTCTTATTTCTAGGAGAACACACTAAAAAATTTAGAACTACAAGCCCAAGAGCAGGAATCAAAGTGGCGCACCGTGGTTAAATTAAAGCAGGATGAATTAGACATGTTAAAAACTTTAAATAGACCAGTAAGTATGTAGCCTAACATATGTTTATGTGAAAAATCAGATGCCAAATAGTTGATACAGATAACAAGGATTCATTCGCTTCTCCATTTTGTTAAGAAAATGCATCATCATTAACTATAGTTGGTTATCAAGGATATCCATGGAATATGTTAGTTATTTAAGATTAAAAGATAGCGGAGTATTTATATAATTTCACACACTTCAAATATTTAGAGAACAAACAATCATTTCGTTGCAATATCCGTCCATATTTCCATATTAAATATTTCATTTGCAGTTAGCATGTGTTGAAAGCTAAACTTTGGTTGTAATATGACTGCAAGATAAGGAATTATATACCAATGTGTCCATCCGGTCGACCCTTGATGTTTTGCAGTACATTTCTCGGATATTTTTCCAGTATGAAAATGCTTTGATTGAATTGCATTTTGTTTTCTCAATTCTTCGGTCGTATGAGTTGAAAACAACTTGAGTTGTTTTACTGCTTTTGGACAATTTTTTCCTTCTTTCAACCTTAACATAATTTCACCCAGAAAAGAAAACTCCGTAGAAAGCATGAACCTCATCTGCAAAGAGCTACCGTAACTCCATTCAGAATTCAGAACTGCACAGCCATTGTTTTACTTTTGCTTGCGTGGTTGAAATGGGCGATTATTCAATCTTTAATTTCTTGTTTGAATAAACGGTGGCCGCTTTTTACAAGAAGCCAGCCGAAAGTTCTTGGACGAAAGATTCCCTTGTACAAAATGTGTGCCCACGAATTCTCAATGTTCAATGAATGTAATGTTGATTTCATTAAGATGAACCACTCTCAAGAGTCAAGAAAAAAATCGCATAGTTCGGAATAATATTGAATAGTCAAATTTCTCAATATTTCAATGGACACCATAACGATTTTTACGACATCCCTTTCACCTAAATTTAATATTTATCGATTTATATTATATTATATAGCTAACTTTTACAAAGCTAGAAAACGAACAGTAGCGCACAACTCCTTTTGTACAAAGGAGCAGCAAGCGTTCGTGTCAACCACATGTTAGGCCAAAATAACAAATGACAGTTTTTCGAAATATTAATTCTGGTCTATTTTCTCCTTTCTCTCAGGGTATTTAGAAAAACTTCTTTCAAACAATATGCCCCTGATTAAATAACTTATTATTATTTACTGAGAAGCAGAAAGTCGGGAATTGAGAGAAAATTTCACTCTAACTGGAAACCCAGAATCAAAAGTGTGCATAGTATTGAAGTTTGGCGAACTGTCTGAAGTAAAGTGAAAACCGCATTCAAAACAAATTCCAAAATTTTCTACATGTTCACAAATCTGCTGTATAAAAATCTCGGAGAAATAAAATATTTAAATAGAATAGTAAAACTTTATTTTTCAATGGAGAAAATATTTCAAACGCAGTGCAGAAAAATATCAGTGTCGTCCGTGACCCTATTTATATAATAACACCATTCTAGACATTTTTTATGGAAGGAAAGTAGAGCAAGCGTTTTCTGTTGTGCTTTTTTGATTCGATTGAACATTGCAGGGAGTCTAATCAGGTGAGTCCGGTGGCTGTTGGATGGTGTTCTTTGCGTATTCGAAAATTCATGAATTCATGATGCATAACATCATTATAATCAATGAAAACCATGAACATTTTCGGCTGAAAACTAGTTTTCTCGATCTCGGATTACATGCCGTACTTATAAAACGTCTCCCATAATGATCCTTATGATTAGCGTTGTTGTATCTGGCCTGGAAATTATATCTTCATCTTGCAAAATGTGTTACAAACACGTGCACAGAAAATATCGAACTCAAATCCGGTCAACAGGAGCAGCACACTGCGTTAATTTCGAAAATTTTTTGATTAAGGTTCCCGTGGATGCTTGGGTTTACAGTGATCCTATTTTTCTACTCGAGTTATAATGCAACCCCTCCCTCCCCTCTCCAAACAAACATCTCGGCTTAAGCTCGTACGGCACCTAATTTTCATGTTTCGGAATCATTCCAATTGTTTTGAGTAATTTTGAAATAATTTGTAGATTCACTCCCAAGAATCTACCTGTTTTTTACGCGAGTTTTGATCAAGTAATCTGATTCTGCATTTGCAATAACCTTTTCTGTTTCGACATCATTCTGGCCCATGACATCGGAAGTGCCGTTTTTGGAAACCTTCCGGAAATAGCGAAAATTGGTTCATAAACTGTCATTTTCTTATGAGAATAACTTTTTTTTTCGCAGAATATGGTCATGTGGGGTACCAAATGAAAGGATTGATTAGTACTTTTCGAAAGTAGTCGTATTTCTGATATTCGGTGAAACATAGGGGAGTGAGTGCTCAAAATGTATTCCCAGAAACGTAGAACAGGTCTCGTTCTCAGAACCTAGCCAACCGAAAAATGTGAAAAATGGTACACAATGATGAACCTATATAAAATCTACACCTCAAAATGCATCCCATTCCGATGCTTGCTCTAGCATACCCAAAAAACCCCCTTTAACATCATCCTAAAATTATTTAGTTTCGTTATAAGTAATAATATATTACACAGTTTTGGAAAGTTTGAAGGAAATTCAACTGTTACTAACAAAGTTATAGAAGGTCAAAATTTTGTATTTCAAATGAATTTTTTGCCATCTAAGAAGTTTAGGATGTGGATGTGGAGTTGGATATATCAGAGAATATTTAGAATTTTTAATTATATATGAATGGAAAAATGTAAGAAATTTCTTACCCAAGATGAAAGCCTTTATATCCGAAGCATCCTGCTTCGGGTATTCCGACTTGTTTATGAACTCTTATCGCTCTTGGATTTTGCTAGCGGTACACCAAAAGAGGTTTTAATTCAAACTCTCCGAATGCTTTACCTCTCGAAAGAACTGTCAGTCGATCCTTAGTTACTTTGAATCCAGGGACCTGGCGTTCGTCTTTAGGAATCAAAGTACCTGAAGGTATTTTTTTCCAAAACAACCCTGTTTAATCCTCATTGGAAACCAGCTTGTGGGGATAGTTTGGATTGCTCATCAAATCCTTAAACGTGGAAGGCCATTTTTCGGCTGCTTTCACATCAGAACTGGCTGCTCCTTGAAGGAAGGTTAGGATCGATTAAATCAACCTCCAGTTCATTGAATTCGACGGTATTGGATTCTCCCTTTTTCTTAACGTTCAGCCTAGCCTAAAGGTATTCGCCGCGGATTCGTATAAGCACTGTTAGTAAATGCTCCATTTTTTCCATAACAGAGGGTCTATGCAGAATTAGGTACTAGCACTGAGGAAGGAGGCACGTGGTCTCCGAAACGATTGTATGCGGGAAAAAATAAGAATATTTACAGGATAAGGAAAAAAACCTAGTTCTTTTTTCAACTTACCGCACTTTTGTTTTTAAAACTTTTATTCATTTCACTGCCCTTGAGTAAATGGCTTAGATCAATCAAAAATTTTCTAAAAATTTCATCCACGAAAACAGAAACAAAAGAATAACAAGTCCGAATATCGGAAGCTCGCACCTTTAGCATCCCAAAACAAGTCGGGAAACCGGAAGCTTGACGCTTCAGGTATAAAAGGTTTTGTGTTTCCCTATGTGAGGAGCATAACGTAGTTCTCCATTGGCTTTTAGCATTGACCCGAGATATTGAAATCGTTCAGTTCTGGGCAGGTTACTGCCATTGCCAGAACTGAGCAATTTAAATATTTCGAAGGGCAGGTTACCGACATTGCCAAAACTCAGCGATTTAAATATCTCGAGTCTATGCTATCTGCCAATGGAGAACTGCGTAATGAAATTATTTCACACATTAACGCAACCTGGATGAAGTGGCATCCCCAACTGGTGTTCTTTGTGATCGACGTATCAGCGCACGTCCCAAATCTAAAATTTATTGCAATGTCGTCCGTCTGCCGCTCTCTATAGTTCTGAGTATTGGCCGACTATAAAGGTCAATGAACGGCATCTTGCGGTAATGGGGACGAAGATGTTGTATTGCACTGGTGGCGTGACACGTTTTGATTACGTCTGAAATGAGAATATCCGCGATCGAACGGGTTTGCACCGATCGTGGAAAAACTGCAAGAGAGACGTTTTCGATGGTGTGGTCACGTAATTCACACTAACGAGAATTCAACAACCAGTATTGGTCAGAACATCGAAAGCACTGGTAAGCAACCAAAAAGCCGGCCAAAACAATGGTGGGTTGATATGCTGGATGTGGATTTAAAGGTCTCAAGATTACATCCTAAAGTCCTAGGATGAATTTAAGGCAGGTTTTTCAGTAAATTTCTAAAAAGTAGTAATATACTATTAGTAAGTTTATTTGAGCAGATATCGGAATGGGACATATTTTGAGGCCTAGATTTCATCTAGGCGCATCACCCTGATTTTTCCCGGATTTTTAGGTTGGGTAGTTTCCGAAAATGAGTCCTGTCTCACTTCAAGTGCGTACATTTTGACTTATTACTCACGCACTTTGCAATTTATACCAAAACTAATATCAGTTTCGGAAAGTACAAATCGAGACCTTCCATTTGATACCCTACACAACTATATCCGGTGAAAAAAATTTTTGAATCCTCCCTTTGCATGTATGGGGAGCCCCCCTTTAAACTCCACCTAAATTTATGCCACTCACTGTATGCGTGGGATTTCATAGTTCCCATCTGTCCACCAAATTTCGTTCGGATCGGTTTAGCCGTTTTGGAGAAAAATGCGTGTGACGGGCAGACAGACAGACATTGAATCGATTTTAATAAGGTTTTGTTTTACACAAAACCTTAAAAATGATGCTAACAGCTTGTTGGCCAATTTTTGGACACGAATTCATTTCGGAGCCGAAGAACCAGGTTCACTCCACCCTCTGCCTTTTGTTTTGATTCAGGATCATGGTGATAGACCTGGTCTCATTCATAGTGATAAATCGGCCCGCAAAATCCACTTTATCCTTTCGAAAACGCTCTAAATGGTGCTGAGAAAGTTGCATTCGAATATGTTTTTCTTCCATTGTTAGCGAATGCGGCACCCATTGTGCGTACAGCTTTCTGAAACCCAATACTTCAGTCAAAATATTGCTTACACTGCCCAATTAGATGCCTAGAGCTTCTATTAAATTTCTTTCAGTCACTCGACGATTTTCCAATACGATATACTGGATTTTTTCTACGATTTCTGGTGTTGTTACTGTTTTTGGACGTCCTTGAGGTGGATCGTTTTCAAGGCTTGTACGACCATGTTTAATTTCACCAACCCAACTTTCTACTGTACTAATCGAAAATGAAGAGTCCTTTCCTTTTAAACCTCCCAAAAATAAGAATTCAATCGCTGCAAGATATTTAATTTTTTCCATTGTAAAATAATACTGGGGCCAGTCGATACTGAATGGCTTGTAAACAAAGAATGAATTGACAGATTGGAGTAAAGAGTGTACCAACGTTACAAAAAAAAATTAGGATAGTAGCAACGCCTTCTCTACTAGATACAAAATACATCCTTCAAAAGAAGTTGAAAATTATGTCATATTCGGGGCTCATATTTCATTTGGAACTTGGCCCTTGGATTGATTTCCTACTCTTGATAGATGTAATGTGTTTATTGAAACAAAATTGTAGAATAAAACGAATTTCCTCTTTGTTTATTTTTTCCCAAACATTATCACATCCATTATCACAAAGAAACTAATTGAATTTAGAACGCTATAGTTATTCAACTTACTAATCTATTTCAATCTATTTTCAGGATGTTTAATATTCGCTATGCAGTTAAACACTATAAAATCTTACAATATATTGCCTTCCAAATCAATAAAATAAGAAACATGTTTAGTTACTTTTAAGGTAAAAGTACTTTCTCTTAATTATTATTTATATCATAAAAATTTGCTTGTTAGCCCTTATACAATATACTTATTCTGCATAAAGAAAACCTACTTAACGTTACTCAGTATCATATCATTTATTTGAAATAATTTTCATTGTGTAAAAGAAAATCCTCATACGTTTTCAATCAAGGAAGAAAAATCCCAAACAAGACGTAATAAGAAAAATATAGACAAAACTATTTTTATATGATTTAGAATAAAGATAAAGAGAGTGAAATTGAAACTGAAAAAGCAATGATGGACGCGAGTGTTTGTAGAATGGGAAAACATTCACGGACAACTGATAACTGATAGATGGACGAGTTAAGTCAGAATAGAATAGTGATAACAGTGCGGTTACAAGGAAATCCGATTATTTTTATCTTGAAACAAATGGGAAAAATATAAAAACTAATAGAATTGCAATGTAGTTTGCCGTTCATGTGACCAATCATATATTTAATGACAACACCAAATTAGTACTGCTCTTGGCTGTCTTTTGAGAACTACTTTTCAAAAAAACTTTATAATTTAGGGGAAGTACACATACACACGACGATATTCGCAGATTTCATCATCAGTTATCATAGCATTGAATATGTAAATTTTGTAGGAACATGGAAGTCTCACTGATCCAAAATATTCAATTGATTCCGTTCCGATAGAAACAATCTATTTTATCTTTGTAGTTAGATTTTTATCTCTATCAGTGTGTCAAGGAGAACAGTATGGTGTTAATCGGATACAAAAAAGTTTATTAAAGGAGTATGCGTCTCCTTTCGATTTTCTAATTTTCCGGAGAACACACTTTTCAAATACATAGTATTCTAGATGCCAAATTTTGAAGTGATTTGTTCGTCCAATACTGGTGAAGTATTTGTGGTATAATGATACAACGAGCTCAGAATGGATTCAAAGAATCAGAATTTTAATTACTTTTACAGTTGGATCGTTGTGAAGTGAAAATTTAGAAATCAATACGCTATTAAGCAATAGATTAAAACATTGGAACTAGAACTAGTAGGAGGGTCATTCGTTAACTCGACGTAAAAACATGTTTTTTTAAACATAAATATTATCTACATTGGTTAATTTTCGACACAATTAACGTTTTGAACCTCTTAATTGAAAGGATACCAACAAAAAAACAAAGGAATGGGTTCATTAAAAAGTGGTTAATAAATGACAACAGAAATGTTCCAGGTTTTCCGTGTCGTCGGAGTTTGAGCATTGCAACTACTCCATATTTTCAAGCAAATTTTTCGACATCATTTCCTCCAATATAGATGCATTTGTTCCAAGGATTAACCCATTCCGTCCGGCTAACGCAACAATTGCGCACAAGAGGACTACCTCTGATACCGGCCTTAATATCTCGTAACCTACAGTATGGATAAGTTCTTGTGTTAAAATTGAACAGTGTTAAGATTTTTTTCTCCAAACCAATTTGTCTCTTGAATTATTCGATGATCTCTTTAACTTTTATCACAAAACTTCAGATCTAAAAGGAAAAAAATCAATCACAAAGAATATAAAAAGTCGACTGTTTCAAGCGAAAATCCCGCTGTCGTTATTAGCCAGGTGAAAGCCTAGAAGAATAATATAAGTTGTAAGAAGTTCTTAGACTGAAACTCGATATTGAAAATAAAAAAAAGAGCAAGGAAATATATCCGGATATCATCCCACATCTATTTTGTGATTAAAATTAAAGTTTGGAAGTGTATTCACTATACATATGTATATCACAACAGATAAAAAGTAATTGATAGTCACCTCCCTGATATTATGGTCCCTTTTTCGCTGTGGCTTATATTTTCAATTTGTTTGTTGAGTAAGAGATTAGGTTCAATTATCGGACTATGAATTTTCCCGTTGTGTCGTTTTAAAGAACCCCGAAGTAAGTGAACATTCTTTGTATGCAGATCCGTCAACAGAAGAGTGGAATAGGTAATTCTCCCCCGTACATGGAGTTTTCTGGGAGCCTGGAATAGAGACTTTAACAAAGTTGGATTGATTGTACAATTTCGAGGGAGGCTTGCATAATTTATACCCCGGACCTGAGTTTTCTCAAGGAATGATTTTGTATGAAGTATAAGGGGTGTTCCCCAACAAGCAAAGAAGAGTAAGGCCATGTGGAGTATCAAATAAAAGGTCTCGATTAGTACTTTAAGAAGCAGGTCGCAAATTTGACACCGGTTGCAGAAGAGGGGAGTGATGGGTCAAAAATACAAATTCTCAGACTGCCCAATCGGGAAACCTGAAAAAATATGAAGATTCTCTATATAAAATCCAGTCGTCAAAATACATCTTACATCGATCTTTGTTCAAATAAAGTTGAAAATAGCTTATTATTGGACAACCTCCCTTAAATTCATTAGGATGGACACATTTTACAGGAGCATAAAAACCACAATATAAGGCATAACATTTGAGTTTGAAAGGGATCATATTATTATTAACATAAGTTATAGTGTGTCAAGTTTGCCTATTTCGTGTGAGTTTACTATACCCTAAGGCAGCATAGAAAGCTAGTATCACATTGAAATTAATAGTCTGACATTAAATTCATAAACACTATCATCTATTAGCTATGTGTAAATGGAATCGTCATGTAATGGAATATTCTCAAATACGAAATACACAAAATTGTTCATACCTGAAGCGCCGAACTTCCGGTATGAAAGTAAATATGATCTTCATCCCATGGATCCGATTTTCAATTAATAGCAGTTTGTATTCCTCCGATTGAGGTCAATCGACAGAATGCGAAGTTTAAACTTAATTCGACTATGTAGCTTCAATATGAATATAGAGTTGATCTCTCAATCTGCCCAAATTGCCATGTCCTTCGTTTAGATGTCCATTTATGTCATGAGTGCTTGTGTATCTTTTGATCTATTTACCGCCCTCGGATCTTCTTACTTGCATAGGATAATAGCAACGACAAAGGAATCAATGGGATGCGTGCTTCATGTTTTGAACTGCGTGTAACCGTGTCAATTTTATGTTTTAATTCATTTCTTCTAATCTAGCGTAAAATTTGGTTGATTTTTAATGAATTTTTCAGGATTAAAAATTGTTCATCCCTTTGTTAAGCTTATCCCATTAAAAACACAGCCCATCATGAAGATTTAATTATCATAATCACTTAAAATTGTGTTTATATTTTCTGTATTACGGCCCTAGAGCGGATGTGTTTTCTAAGAGGATATTGACCGTTAAATGAGTTAAAAACTGTTTTAATTGCAGTTAAAAATTCAATTGTTACAATTTTTTGGTTGGATTGGTCGATTACTAGGGAATCTCTTAATTTAAATGCCGTTCGGTAATATTCAAACCCTTTTTTGACCTTATTTGCTGCTTTTAGGTATTCATAAAGGTTTAAAAAGTCCCATGACTTTCACAATCCTTCTGGAATTAACGAATTCCAAAACATTGTCTAACCATTTTCACCAAATTTTATACCTTATTTAGTTCTGGTAATGGTTGCTTTTACTTTCGCGTATGCGAAATTTTAGCCAAGAACTTTGGCTTGCTTCAAGGTTTTAGTTTCAGTAAAATTACCCAAATTCATTTAATGTTTTGAGTATTTACGATATTCATTGAATCAGGAATACTTTTCTGGCAAGTAATGATGCCATATCTAGATTTGCAGCCATGAAAGATACATTCGAAGATTCATGAATATAAAGTTCGCCCCAACAAGCTTATTTGAGATTAGCACAACCCTCATCACTTCAAAGTATAGATGGTACGATTCTCCCTATTTGCATTGGTTTTTTTCTCGCATAAAACACAACACAATCGAATTAGTAAAGTGTTGTAATGTAAGCCTTGTCTTCAAAAATCTAAGGTCCTAACTTTGCCAAATGATAAAAGTAGATGACTATTTAAAGAAAAGAGCTGCAGTGGAAGCGAAACATATATTTGGTCGATCTCTTAATTCTGTTTCGATAAGACTTACTCAACCGAACTAGAGGAATCATCATCTTGCAAAACTCAAATATTGTAATCACTAAGTAATCATTAGAATGTACGCCATCAGACTAAATAATGGGCACTAAGCCACAGAATGGACCTATACAATGACGGATAACTAACAGCACGGTTGTGACTTTCTGAAAAATATAAAAAAAAAACACTTATTGTAACCAAAAATTCTAAATGCATTGACAAGAAAATCGTTTTTCATATGTTCATGATCTAACGACACGATATGCACCATTCAAGTTGAGTCAATTCAATTATTTCTTGTTAGTTTCAACAAATATCCATGTCTACTCATTTTTTTATTATATACCTTCGATTTATAATTTTGAATCAATTCATTCCTACGAGTATTATTAGCGTTTACATACATATTTGGTGCAATAAGTAATAAACTTGCAAATGAGTAAAAATGGGAATGTTGTATAAAATCACAAGACTAAAAAAAAAAACTTTGTAAAAAATGATACAAAAGAAAAACGAAATGATAAATCCTAAAGGAGAAGAAATATGAAAACAATGAAATATGGAATATATAAAAAATACTTTAAAATAATATATTAATCGACATTGAAATATTGTAACTAACTAAAACGAAAGAAATTAAATTGTAATATTATTCGAAATAAAAAAAGATGTTTTTTAGTAAATGCCTATTATTATTATTATTCTGTTAAGGGAGTTGCAATGTGTCCTAAGAGAACTATTGTGCTCCTTTCGCTGGTTGCTGTGTACCTATTAATTATAGTATGTGAAACAAGTCTTCAGGAATTCTCCGATATTAAGTATGATCCCAGGTGCCTCGACCTACTTTGTATAAGTGCCGGACACTGTCCCAGAACGTTTATAGAGGTTTCGTCAAACTCCGCACAGAACCTTAGCTTCTCCAGACGATAGTTTGGTTGGCAATGATCAATGAGTATTTCCACTATAATCCGAAGGCTTTTTTTGGTGAGATTTAAGCATTGCTTTTTGCGTTTGGGTTCAAATCCCTCGAGAAGCACCCTAGACTGCTCCATTCCTGGTAAGCTCGCCCAGTATAATTCAGCCGTTCCTCTTCTTTTTTAATGTCTTAGCCGCGAACTCATTTCCGATTCCACAGACGAATTCTATTGGGTATAGATGCGTTCCTCCTCCTCGTCCACTGCCTCATTGCCTTCTAACCCGGTGCCCAGCCCGAGAGTACCCAGACCTTATTGTACGAGTTCAACGTATACAGTATCTCAAGACACTGCCATACCAGTGTGGACTTCACCTGATTGCACTTAAGTGCCTTGATTCCCTTGGTATCAGTAAATCGGGGTACCTCCTAGAAAAATGTCAATCTTCCATCGATTTAGGCAGCTCCCTGCCTCACTGATACTACTTATCTGCATCTGTATTTGCAGATGGAGTGGAGTTAATCTTAGTTTCATCTCCCTGCCATGTAACCTAATTTCTCTCGGGTGATCAAGTTTACACTTGGTAGTGAATGGTACTATGGTGGTTTTGGCTGGATTGATGCGCAGCTAGTAACTTTTAGTCCAGCTTGGCTTCACATAGTTTATCCTTATATTTGCACCTACAGATTAAAACAATATCGTCAGCGTAACCTTGGGCTTGTATTATATTATTTTTTAGCTTTTCTAAGAGTTCGTCCCATACCATACTCCACATAATTGGTGATAGTACCCCGCCCTGTGGATAACTTTGAGTAGTATTCATAACGATCGCCTGTTGGTACTTCAATTGCCAACTCTCTAACATTCCAACCATCCAAAAAGCCAGGGTGTTTCTCTTTCTTGCATCTCTGTGTGCGATGTGTTATTGTCCAAAAATGCATGTCGGTATGTAAGACGTACAGCTTCTCCTTTTCACTGCGCAGTAGGTTTGCTTGATCCAGCCCTTTTCGGCTCTATGACCTCTGAGATTCCTTCGGGGATAACGGTAGATTTTCCACCCGATGTCATCTCCGAAGCGTTTCCTCGGCTTTCCCTGCGCACGTACACAGATATGTTGCCAAATCTATAGTTGATATGGCAGTTCCGATGTTCGATTGCCTCCACAAATCGGCCATCTATCCCGTTTATGAGAAGTTTACCTTTATCTTTTACCATGCTTCTGAAATAAATGCTTGGTACTCGATCAATTCATTTGTGGAAATCATAAAAAAAGAAGGAAATAGAAACCCGCGAAGATATTTATATCGGTGTTAAGTACACTCCTCTCAATCCAGCGGCATAGCATTTCTTCACGCCTCTATTGTGGAAATAATCCGATGATGAGAGCTATCCTACAGTTTTTATATGCCTGGTCTTCCTCGCAAAATTACCATGACCGAGGATATTTACCATAATAATGAGGAAAGTGAAACTTTTATACATAGGTTGATCATTTTCTCATTGCAGCTTTAGTTGTGTCGTCAGTCCACATCACTAGTAGTTATGTGCTTCATGAGGGTTAAGTCACTATTCACTTTAGAGATCATGTCCTCAGTAACCGTCTTTCGATATTGTTTTCGCACGAAATTCAGGTCTGTTCCATTGCGGATAGTTAATCTCAGAAATGGCACAAATATTATATTCTTTTAAATTGTCACGTCAGACATCCCAGTAAAAAAAGCCCAATAAGATTTATAAAGCGAGTCCTGAGAATAACTATCCGCAGTTTGAAAAAATATGAATGTGAGTTTTTTCACTATTTGTTTAGTAATATTTTTTTTTAAATTAAGTTTTAACATTTACAATTGATCAATTTGCTACCCCGGAATCATACAAAAGTACACCCGAGTCGATATATTGCTGCTCCTCTTCTGCTGCGCCACTTTTCTGGACGAATGCGCTTCTTTCGTCATAGCTTTTTCGGCCATTGCGATCCTCTCTTCATCATTTGTACGGCATATTCATATTCACTCTAGAATTTTTAACAGGGCTAGCCGTTCTTCATTGATTCCGGCCAATAAAATATGTATATCCAAGGGCCGACCCTAGTACTGAAAAGATCTGGCTAAAGAAGACAGGTCGTAGAGTTACGTCACACGTGTTGGATATCCCCCGGGAAACCCTTTTACCTGAACCCGATACAAGATCACAATACGATATTACGAAACACACCGAGCAAATAATATAATTAGGGTTTTACACGAATTTGTCGGGAGAGTAAAACCCGTAATTAAAGGAATGTATCCTGGGTTTTTTTAGCGATATATATAACTGGCTTTTCCAGGATAGTAATTAAGGACATTATGTAAACAGAAATAAGAAAGAGAAAGGAATAGAAAATAAATGTATAAATACGCTGACTCACAACCTGTTAAAAGAGTCTGAGTTCGAGCTACGTATTGATCTAAGTGTAAAATTGAGTTTTTTCTTCGTTATTCGCTCAAGAGGATGGGAAACCGCAACCACGACACCCTCTACACGTAACTGTAGATTGGAGAGTGTATGTATACCGATGAATTGAGGCGGGTGGTTTTCAAAATCCAATTCATCCATACAAGGCGACGGCGATGGTTAGGCGCTCAAAAAATATAAAATTTGAATACGCCAAGAATGTCAGCTACGACTGTGCATGCCGGGCAATAAGATGGAGGCTAAATATTACTTGAGGACAAATTCTGATACTGCGTTAAATGCAGAAAAAAGGATTCACTTCGCAATGGAAAAATACGGAATCGAAGTAAGCAGGAAGAAAGCACCGATGCATACCCATAGAGCGAAGTGAACAAGTTTAGGTGGAGGACAATATGAGTTAGCCACTTTTATTAAAAATCGAAAAAATCAAAAATTGACTGACGGTTTCGTCCAGGGCAGAGGCAACTCATCAGACGCTGCCTCACCTCTGCCCTAAGAGCAGCGTGAGCCAGCGGAAATTCGAAAACAATTATCTTGCCCAAAAGGCAAATGGCCGCCTCACACAGCACAGTCTCCCACTGAATCTGAATAAAACAGAATTTTTGATGGTCAACCCTAAAGATCATCATCACTGCTAGTGATAGTGGCCTGCCGAAAAGTAGTACATTGACAATTAACTGCACCTCGCGGTTATGAAGACAAAAATGATGCTTTGGTCAGTGGCCTAATACGCCATCTTTGATCGATATGGGGTTGTACTCATCGTACAACAAGTCGGGAAACAGGAAGCTTGACGCTTCAGGTATAAAAGGTTTTGTATTTCCCTATGTGAGAAGCATAACGTACTTCTCCATTGGCTGACAGCATTGACTCGAGATATTTAAATTGCTCAGTGCTGTCAGCTCCAATAACCTACCCAGAACTGAGCGAATTAAATATCTCGGGTCAATGTTATCAGCCAATGGAGAACTGCGTTTTGAAATTGCTTCACGGATTAATGCGACCTGAATGAAGTGGCATTCTACAACTGGTGTTTTTTGTAATCGACGTATCAACGCACGTCTCAAATCTAAAATTTACGGCAATAACGTCCGTCTGCCGCTCTCTATAGTTCTGAGGGTTGGCCGAATATCAAAGACTATGAAATGCGTCTTC
Source organism: Hermetia illucens (assembly GCF_905115235.1). Lineage (NCBI taxonomy): Eukaryota > Metazoa > Arthropoda > Insecta > Diptera > Stratiomyidae > Hermetia > Hermetia illucens. The sequence goes on along the minus strand of NC_051854.1, from coordinate 85,119,668 downwards.
CGGTAATGGAGACGAAGATGTTGCATTGCACTGGTGGCGTGACACGTTTTGATCACTTCCGAAATGGGGTTGCACCAATCGTGGAAAAACTGCGTATGGGGCGTTTTCGATGGTATGGTCACGTAATTCGCACTAACGAGAATTCACTTGCCAATGTTGGTCTGAACATCAAAGTCAACGGTAAGCGACCAAGACACCGGCCGAAACAACTGTGACTTAATACGCTGGATGGGGATTTAAAAGCCTCGCGATTAGATCCAAATCAGGCGTTTGATAAAATGGCGAAACCAATCATGACGAGCCGACCCCGCTTATGAATGGGCCGAAGGCTGAAGAAAAAGAAGATGTGAGGAGCGACGAGTGCATGGCAGCTCCGTGTCACATAGTTAAAAATTCCATTGCCCTCTAGTTTTTAGAAAGGGATTTAAATAAATCATTTGATGGAATGCCCTGTATTGATAATAGTCAACCTCATACATTTAGCATTCTGAGTTTAACATTATTAGCAAATGCGAAGAATTTAACCTACAACAGATATAAAAAAGGGCTGGGAAGAAGTGGATTCTTAATAAATGAAATTTTAATATTTCATTGGAATGTCAATTATTCTCGTTAATTATAACGTCAGCATCTTATTTGTATGGCTTAGGATGCAGTACATTCGCACGACTATACCGGTGAAAAAAATGTTTGAATCCCCCCTTTCAACTCCACCTAAATTTATACCACTCCCTGTATGCGCGGGATTTCATAGTTCCCATCTGTCCACCAAATTTCATTCGGATCGGTTTAGCTGTTTTAGAGAAAAGTGCGTATGACAGACAGACAGTATTGTTTTACACAATACCATAGAAATGGCGAAAGAGGCGGCAGCTATGGTATCTCGGCTCATACACCAAACTTCAGACCAAGAAAAACGGCGCCATCCAATCCAGACGAGGTGAGTTCGCTACTGGGCGGAACAAAGGCTAAAGAATGATGGAAATAATATGGGATTGCTAATGTACAACCGAAGACGACAATTATCCTGTGAGAAATTCGAAATTTTAGTCTCCAAATTAATTTTGATAGTCAAAAAATGTATAAATGTTTATAGTCAGTACCAAAAATCGATCAGTTTTGAAAGGTGATTCATGGCTCGAAGAAGGCTCACTTGATACTCTAAGTAAAAAACTAATCATTTTCAAATAAAAACTATTTATTCATTATCACTAGAACTACTATCTTCCATATTTCCGTTATCTGAATCGCTATCCTCCTGATCCCAATTCCTGAATTTTTTATCGGTCATAAAGTCATCTCTGTAAATAAATCCAATTTCAATCAACACTGCAATCAACCACTTTCATCTTAGAAAAAAAAATCTTCAACAAACCTTAATGCACTCCATTGTGATTCATGCGTTTGATCCATATCTTCATCCTCGCTTTTGATTTCTTCCTTCTTAACCGCATTGTCTACAAGCTCCGACTTAGCTCGCTCGCCACTCATTAGAACATCCAAGAATTTCCGTCTGTTTATATTATTTAGAACGGCGTCTTTCCTATGGTCCAGCTTTTCCTCTTTCAACTTGTCTTCAATATCCTTCTGTTGTGTGCGAACTGCATTGAAAAGTTGTACCACACCTTTTGTGGCAATTTTCTTCAATGCCCGCTCTCTTTCTCTATCAGCTATTGTAGGCTTGACCCGAAGAGATAGTGCTTGATTTTTTCTTTTTTTTGATTCTATATTTTCATTAACTGCTTCGGGGTCTGGTTTTTCTTCTTTGATTTCACCATCAATTTCGAAATCATATGGACGTTTCTCTGTTTTGATTTTTGTTATTTTCTTCGCTTTGGAAAGAACTAATGTTTTTTTAGTTTTCGGTTTATTTGTACTGAGAACATGTGCTATGGAATCTGCCCAGCCTGGGTTCCCTTGAGAAGCATCAGCAATTTGATCAGACTGCAGTTCATCGTCTGAGGTAGATAGTTCCTCGTCAGAAGAGGCTGGAAGTAAAACAATAAAAATTTTAAACATATTGATCTTTACGATAAAATCTTCGTTAATAATCAGATAAGTCTCAAGTAAAGTCAGATAAATAGAAAAAGTCCCAATGATCTCTTGAATCTGATGCAATAAACAAAAGGAATCCGATTGTTTAGTGCATAATAATGTACAGATTCACAGTACAGAATAGGCGTTGTCATTAAAACTTGGATAAGACGAGTCCAAGTAATAAAGCTGAAGATGGTGGCCGCCTTGTATTATATTTGTGGACGGAAGGCAAGGTTTGCGATTCGCACAACAAATGCATTCCGGTTAAGTTAAGCGAAATATGTTTTTCATAAGAGGCGGCGCAATGATATGATAGCCAATCAGCAATTTGAAGAAAATGCGACTGGCCCTCAAAACGTTAAGAGTGCCAGATTTGTCTATAATGATAGTGTAATAAAATTTGAAGAAAACGCATATATCAAAGCTCCTTATTTTTATAAAGATGGCAGATTAAAGAAAAGGAAATAATCATTAGACTTTGACAACGCGATGGTTGAGGGAGTAGAGCGTTAGCCTCTCAATCTAGTTGCTCCGTATTCGTATCCCGGCTGTCGTGGATGTGTTGTGTTTGTCTCCGCTGCTCAAGCTTATTGCTTGCATAGCATTAAGTGATGACTATGAAACTGAAACAGTCTCAAAATAAAATATGAAAAAAAAGAGAATAACATCGAATAGATTGGGTGCATGTTCTATACTCCATAAGGAGTGAACAAACTTTTCAAGTTTAGAAAGCCTTTAAACCAATTCAATATGTAGCATGGTCATCGCAAGGCAACCATATTAACGAAACATACCCGGAAATATCGCCAACGGAAGAATTACAAAGAATGATAGAGGCATGGATATCCATAAATTTATAGGAGAAACGAGAAACCAGGGAATAAGTGTCAGTTCTGTTCGGACCTTGGCATAATGAGGGTTAAGTTGGGGTTTTCTATTAAGCTTCGTTCGAGATAGTAAACAGGTGTTGAAAGGGAAGTTTGCAACGAATAATATAGTGCTAAATTGTTTCGAACATTGGAGGCGAATTTGACTTTCTGGCAGAAATTTCCTTGATCTGAAGATTGTTTTCGCTTTTGTTACATTTTTTTTATTCGTATTTGCTACACTTGCATTTTAAGCATATTTGGGTTTTTTCATCTGATTTCCAAATTGTCGTGTTCCATTAAGTTTCGTCTGCTGTTATAATAAATCTTATCTTTTTAAAAAAAGTCAGCTACAGTCATTCCCCAGTCAGATTTCAGTAGTCAATCTATTCGGCCAATACTGTCAACCGCCGCTGTTCTTCCTGTTTCTTTACAACCAAACAGAGGAGCGTCCAACCTAAGGATGATCTGAAGGCAACATTCAAAGGTCGAAATCACAGCAATGAGGCATTGATTCAATCGAAAAAAAATACCGCAGGAATGTAGCGCAGCGAATCAAAAGTACAGAGGCAAATTAATGATACAATTCTTCCAATATTTTATCTTGATGCAGCATGTTTCACATTTTATAAGTCGAACTGGAGATCTAAATTGCTCCTCAATAACCTCAAAGATGTTAATGTGGCCTATTCAGAACAGAAATCAGCCTACTCCCAGTTGATTAGGATTTCAAAGTGTTTTCTGATTCTTTACAAAACTGTTTTAGCTATTATTTTTGCGACAACATAGAACACGCAAATTCTTCTTCAATTGTTGCATTCAAGACGGGCGCCCTTCTTCTGGAGATAGGCGATCTCCTTTCCTTCCACTTCCTGGGAAAATCTCATATTCCCGGAATTTCCAAGCGAAAGTAGCTACTCGGCAGAAGAGATTATTAATGCTGACAGATTTGCTGAGCTTGACTACATTGACATATGATGGAGAATTAATTAAGTACTCTTCCATTTCTTAAGCTGCTCATCGTCGTGGATGACAAGCTTACCATTAACGTTCTGCTCAAGACCATCGAGCATCTTATTATCACATGCAAGGTTTTCCGAACTGCAATTTGCAGTGCCGGGATTATTTTAATTCACGGAAGATTTTGTTTTTCTAACCAGAGCTCTTAGCTCCCTACGTTCATCGACTCACTAAGGCCGGACGTTGCTAGACTGATTCAGATCAGCACTGGCAATGCCTGCAGACGGATGAGAAATAAAGTGCTGAGGGTTTACAGAAACTATGCCATCCCCAATGAGACACCCGTACTTGAAATTCTGGACACATTAAAGCAGAAACTTTCTGTGGTATGCAGTCGGTTAGGACGGTATGGCGAAAGTCACTCCAGACGTGTCCAGAATGCAACATACGCGAAGAACTATCGGAGCTTTTACAGATCTCTCAACGAATCCCAACAGAACGTCTAGACCGTACCGTTTTCGGTAACGAAAGCGAAAGAATATTGGGATGGACTCTGGGGGTTACCCGCCCAGCATACTGAGTGGAAGGCACCCGCATGAATTTTGCAGATGTTACCGAGGAGGGGGTTCAACGAGCCATAAACAGCTCGGAGAATTGGAGGGGCCCTGGATCGGGTGCAGAATTTCTGGTATAAGAAATTTAGTAGTATTCACAGTCGGTTGGTACGTAGCATAAATAAGGTCATTAGTCGGCCGGAGGAATTTCCACCCTTCTTCACTGCGAGAATTATCTACCTTTCCTCTAAAATAGACACGGTGCAGGACCCCACAGACACAAGACCGATTGCTTGCTTACAAACCCTCTACAAATTCATAACGTCCATTATTAGTGGAAGGGTTAATGCACACCTCGAGACCGACAACATTCTGTCCGAGGAGCAGAAGGCCTGCCGAGTTGGGTCAAAGTGTTGTAAAGAGCAACTCATTATCGAGTCGGTAGTTGTAGGACAAGCAATTGAAGGCAAAAGAAAACTTTTTGGATGCTATATCGATTATGCCAAGGCATTTGACAGTGTCCCGTATACCTGGCTAATCGATATCTTATGTCTATATCGCATTGATCCATAATTAGTTTTAGGTGATATTCATAGAAGGGTGGCATACCACCTTATCAGTATGTTCATCTGAGAGTGCCAATACCTCAGACACCATCCATATTGCGGAGGGCATCTTCCAGGGGGATTCGTTGAGTCCCTTTAATTTTGCATGGCACTGAACCCGCTTTCAGACAGACTTTTACAAATACGTAGGAATTCTACAAGGAACCCATGCTCCAGTTGGGGATCTGAAAGGTGCGCTGCTGTCTGAATTCTGCAACTCTCGGGGAAGAATAAAATAAGCGCATTGAATGTATTCGCTTCCCTTCACTGGCTTATGCATTCGGAATATTGCCGTGGACGAAAACCGATCTGGAAAACGTCCAGCGGCGAATACGGACTACTATGTCGAAATTCCGAATGTATCATTCAAACTCTGCCGTAGAGTGGATGAACCTGCCCCATGACATTGGAGGTAGAGGCGTGCTTAACGTGGCCGCACAATATCATCGCCAAGTCGACTCGCTACGCGCTTATTTTTACAGCAAGGAGCAGGGGAGTTCCTTTCACGCGGCTGCCTTTAAGGCAGACTGTGAACTGACTCCACTTAACTTAAAGGATTGATCTTTCAATCCTCTGAGTGGGGTGAAGTCGAACCAAGAGCGGATCGATGAACGGAAGTCAAAAGTAATGCACGGTAAACACGTGAATTGTCTTCGACAGCTATTTGTCCATTTGCATTTGGCTGTGTGCTGGGAAGCTTTTTGCTGAGATGGAGGGATTCATGTGTGCCCCGGCGTGGTCGCCACTCGAGCTTATAGAAAGCTCATCATGAAAGAACGGATGGAGAACGACCAGTGCAGAATGTATGGTTCGGCGTTAGAGACGTTGGATCATCTCTTTTCTCGCTGTACTGTTATGACACCGGTGCAATACATCACCAGGCCTAATGCTGTATGTAAGGTGATCCATCAAAACCTTGCATACAAACATGGGCTGATCACGGGAACATGTCCGGTTTATCGATATGAGCCGCAAGCAGTACTTGATAGTTCTGCTTACAACATGTATTGGGACCGGCAAGTTCTGACTGATCGCCATATTCCACACAACAACCCTGACGTACTGTTACTTACGTGGAGGAGAAGGTGAACTATGAGCCACTGGCTCGGGAAATCAAAGAAATTTGGCGTCTCGAGCAGGTGGTTGTAGTTCCCATAATATTATCAGCAACAGGTATTGTACCTAAATCCCTCACGGCTTCCCTTGATGTCCTGGTTCAAACCATGCAGAAATATACCAGTCTACACACGTGTTCGACGTTGCGGAGAGTTCTCGACGGGTTCTCCCATTGACCTAATACCGGTCACCATCGCCCCTTTCTAATTTAAGTAGGTAGGATCGTCCGAGCCTAAATGCTTGGCACTTAGTGCTAGTATTAGGTAAAATTCGGCATCTGCCAAAATTGTGTCAGTAATAATCGTTAGCGTAACAATTCAATTGTTTCAGGGCCATAAAGTGTGTTTGAGCACTTCATTCAAGATCGCAGCGGTACACAGGTACACAGGATAACAGTTCCCTATAGGAGACAATGTAATCCGCATACCTACAAAAAAAATAAATGTTTCTATATCTAAGTGCAGTGGATCATTAAAAAATGTGGTCGAACTATTTGAAAATGCAAAGTTTAGTACGCTAGTCTGGCAATGGGCATTTACGATAGCCGAATGACCGTGAGCACAGGAATTCTCGAATTATGGATATGGTCAAGCGATGAAAGCTAACGCAAGATAATAATGATAGTCTCATTAAATTAGTTAATAATAGTTGCACGTTGTAACCATCCAATAATCCCAATCATTTTCAAATTCAAAACAATTGTCGGACTGTATGGATGATAGCAATTAGTGTTCATCGTGAAGGCGTTGCGTTTGCACCGAATTCAACTTTAAAGTTAGAATTAAAAACGAACTACAATAATTGGAAAAAGATCTGCACTATCAGAAAACAATATGATCGATTCGACATCAAGAAGAACCAATTAATATTTGAAAAAATCATTAAATTGCACCAAAAGTAAATCACATTTTCTGGTGATTCTTTGCACCATATTTGACGATATACTTTTCTTCGACAGCAGTTAGTCAAATGCCTAGACTCTCTGTTAGAAAGTTAATCATTCAACCACATACCTTTTCTAGATTTTGTTGTATACATTCCCGCTACTACCATTATTTAATACGTAAAAACTCAAAACAAACGCTCGATCCTCTAAACTTGTTTGCACCTCCATTGACTGATTTTCACTGTTTGACATAACACCACGTGCAGGTGTGAGCCTAGGAAAAATATCGTAAAAATAATATAAACAAAAAATACCGTTCATATAATTAATAGTGTAGTAGGACTTTCCAAGGGTAAATAATATCTACGAATTCCTTGTTCTTTAGAAAGAAGAAGCTGCGATTGTCATCAGCGTCACTGTTGAAGTCGGCATTTCCCAAATTGTGTTATTCGTGTTTGTCACTACCAATTTAGCAATATGATGAAAAACAAGTTGATTGCTCTCAAGCATCCTACACCTGATAATCTCGACTGCAATGGTAAGGTTACGTGCATCAGCGCCGGCTCGGTTTTGACTGTTGGATTTTTCCTACTTACAGACAGGAAAGTTTTCGCTAGTACAGTTCTATGGCTGGAGGACCAGAAAATTCGTGAATACAGGATTGAAGATAGGGAAGGTCTCCGTCAAGTCGACTCAGCGGATAAGTGGGAAAAAGCATATACGGCCTATAAACAGGATGTTGGCATGCCAAAATTGACGACTCCCGTGGAGGAGCTATCATGGTTACTCAGTTACGCAGTACGATTGGAATATTTAGACGATCCCGATAAATATAAGGATTTGAACTCGAAAGAAATCCTCGCGAAGAATAGCAAGTCACAGGAGCCGACAATAAAAGCGCAGAATTCCTTCGATAAATTAGATTGTGAGTCATTTTCATCAACACAGAGGAAGATCTAAATAATTTCGCATATTTTCCAGTTAATCACAAGGACTTCATCGCCGGGGTACGAACTCTAGCGTCGAAGCTAGGTATCACCAACCACCCCGATCATCTTGTGCTACTTGAAGCTGTAGCACGGGTGGTCCACGAACGATTAAGTGCTCAGGCAACTAAGAGTCCGGCGATAGAGGGAAAGCCATTCCCATTCGAGAAGGGGAATGATGTGATTACCGATGAGAAAGCGCTGGACAAAGCGGCCCGCATATTACGACTCTTACAAATCCATACGTTGCGTGAGCTGCAGACGAAAATCAACGAGACAATCGTCGCTGTCCAAGATCTGACTGCCGATCCCAGGACTGACACGAAGCTCGGAAAAGTCGGTTTCTAGAAACTTTCAATGTGAATTCTCTTTTCTTTCCTTTATCGTAACTTATTTTTATAAAAAATTGTCGATGGCGGTCTCCAAAGCTACCTCGATGGTAATAAAGATTTAATATTGGCACAGTTGGCTTTTTACTTTCTTTTCTCGAAGAGCGGTCAATTTTTTACGGTGTGGGAGTAAACAAATGATTGGACAATTGACAGATCCTAACCTCGAAACTGAGTTATGTCGAGATGTTTTCTGCTTTGTGAGGATGGCCAATTCCACTATTGGAAATTCGAAAGCGATGAAAGAGGAGGACTGCCTAGGGTGCCGACTAGTTTCGGGGTTTGGGCTGTTCTTCATTGGAGCATATCTCTATCGTCAGTCCCAGCGGCAGAGTGGTACATTTAGTAAAATAACTGTGGTCTCCCTCTCGGCAGGTACGTAATTTTGGAACTGTATTCTTTTAAGATGAACTAATAAAGCATATTTTCGATAGTTTCGATTGGTCTGGGAGTAGCCAGAATTTGTAACGCACCGTTGTTCCCAAAGGATAAGTAGTCTGCTGTACAAGTTATCAGCTGTATTTTCACAAGTCTTTGTAAACGAAATAAATCTTATATATGAATACTCGGATGATTTATTCAAAAGTTACCTTTTCTGATCATTGACTTTAAGTGAGTAAACTGGCTTCATCCATATTTTCGCTTATTAGTTAATGTTTCATTTTCCCCTATGCCTCTAGAAACCAATGGACTTCCTAAGGGAGCCTGTTCCTTTGATTGTGATCGGGGGAATGTGGTGAGTTTCCAGAACGTGGCGGAGTGAATTTTAAACCTGAAATACCCTGAAAAATATATTTTACCCAAAATAAAGTACAACTTTTTTGTTGAAAAGAAAAACACTCAAAATTATAATTCCCAATTACTTTTTTTTGGGTCTTCAAAATTATCCATTCAAATCCTCAATGAATCCTGAAAGCTGCTAATAAAGTCTATACAGTGAGTCCCGAATGATTGCAACTCCTGGTGTTTACCCGAAAGAATTGTGTGAGGATTTTGGACATGAAAATTCAACTCTCAATAGAATCATCCCAAACGAGGGAAAAATAGTAGCTATTAAACATGGGAACGTTAACCGGAGTCGTTTTGGGGGAGGCTTGCATGAGCTCATCGACAAAGTTGCTTCTAAATGGTATCAGTAAATGAAATCAAAAAATCTCCAAATTTCTGGTCCAATGAACCAAGCGCCTAAATTTTCACAATGACTGAAAATAAACCATTTTCATTTCGTTCCCCTTATAGATGGAAAAAAACATGAAAATGTGAAAACTACTATATAAGAAGAAAAATAATTTTCCATTGTCCATACAAGATTTCAAGCCCACTGGTATTTTTAATGCTGATAAAAAGGTCTCTTTTCTCGCAAATAGTTATACAATTTTTGCAGCCGAATGCTTCTTCAATTATTCAGACCAGAAAATGATTTTTTTTTTTTTCTTCTTCAGCCTTTGTCCCGTTCACAAGGTGACTTTGTTGGCTTGCTTCCAGATATAGCGCAACGAAAGTTTTTGCAGTCTTAAAATTCACACTATAAAGTACTAGTCTATATTAGAAGGTAAAAAAAAAGAATTTTTATGATCTTTTGTTTTCGTTGTTAAATGTGACCACACAATTTTCTTACCAATCAATCTATCCTTTTAGAGTAAAAAAATATTTTTTTAATTCTGATTATTTAGCTATTTTATAAAGGACGCCAAAGTTTTCTCCACAAAAAGCATCTCATCCTATGGCTTCTAGTTAGTAAATAAAACATACTAATATTTATTAGAATAGTAAATACAACGCACTGAAGTTTATTAAAATCGGATGGGTATATCCTAAGATTAGAAAAACGTATTTTAATTTTTTTACGATTGATTTGTTGAAAATCTTGGAACTGAGTAAGTTTTCTTCTATGTAAACCAATGAGTAGAACCCAACTCTTGTCTTGGAGGCATGGAGGAAAGCAACAGGAAATGACGACATTGGAGCTGCTCTCTAGAAAGGAACGAACTGGCGCCCAAAATTCTTGGCTCATTTCATATGCATTGCGACATTTAATGCTAGCGGAACCCGTGCACTGCTTTAAATTAATCTATCACGGAAAGTAAAGTTCGAAATGTGGGCATAAAATTCGAAGTAAATCCCAACCGATTCGTGTATCCGGTCTGGGCGGAAGCGCTCTACTTACTTCTTTTCTTTCTTATCATGAGCGCTATCACACAAAACATCCAACGTCGAAATGTCCTATACATTGCTCTATCCAAATGATTTTTTTATAGGGTCTCACACCAAAACTGATCTCGAATAATTCATCTAAAAGTGAAAAAAATCACCACAGGCAGCACGGCCCGCGGCAAAACCTGATCAAAATAGAATTTTTAACGACAGACTCGAATGAAACAGACACTTTCACTGTCAGCGACAGTTACCTATCGAGAACTGAGCGATTTAAATATCTCAGATCAATACTCGAAGCCGATGGTGAAATGTTTTATGAAATTACTTCGCAAATGAGCGCAACTCAGATTCACAAATGCATTAAATGTACAATTAAAAGGTGGTAAGAATATCGTTTAGAGGAGATATAATGTATATATATAAGTCCAATAGGATAAACATTTGCATACAAACCGTCAATCTTACAACCAATCCACATGTTTGCCAAGCCTTAAAAAATAGGTTTGGCTTGGTTACTAGCGATTGTAGGCGATCTGGCGCATCCACACACTTGCCAAACCACAAAAAACCATCGTGAACGCATGTGGATAGGGTGTTTGGTTTGGTATTGTTGCTTCGCTGGCGCTTGCTACCGATCCGATGGAGGGTCGGCTTTTAGACACAAATCGAAGGGTATGTGCGCGAGGCGAAGGTGTGTGTTCAATGCGGCTTGTGAGCGAATCTTGCTGACTTGGAACGAACTTCGCTGGCGTGGAATGTTCATTTCACAGGTAGATACTAGACAGCTACTACATTCCCCCTTGCCCCTCAAGAAGGGAAATTAGTGCGAATACGCACGATTTCAAATTGCTCTGCCCTTGAGCATGAGCGAGATATAACCAAAACCGGATCAGCTGTGTTTGACATGCTGCCCAGACCACAGTAGATCTACTATATGCAGTACCCTTACTTAAATGACCCCACTTGCAAATGTGCTCCAGAAGCTTATCTGTACACATCAGAGACGCTAAACAAGGAAAAGGCATAATCTTCGTCAAATCGTATTGGTAAGAGAGAGATCGGTGAGCTTTTGCTATTCTGGTACTACGGCGTGCTCACCCATTTAGCAAAAAGTTGTTTCACGTATTCACTTATACATAAGCAAAAACTTGCCAATCTCACCAATACATTGGCAAGTCCGGGCGGTATGTCAAATACAGCTGATCGGGTTTTCGGTACATCTCGCTCATGCTCAAGGGCAAAACAATTTGAAATCGTGTGTACTCGCACTGATTTCCCCCCTTGAGGGGCAAGGGGGAGTGAGGTAACTGTCTAGTATCTAACTGTGACTTGACGTTTCGGTCTAAGCAGATATTCGCTCAATGGTTTGTGAGAGTGCTTGTTATTCGTTTGCATCGACAACGTGCTGCTGACAGCGAGCTATATATAACCTTGGCTCAGTGGAGTTTAGCGTCGGCAAAATTTATACATTCTATCATCAAAAACAAAGAGGAATATATTCACATAAAAGAAGAAAGGTTCATCACGTACTAATCTAAGCCAACGATGAAAAATGAAAGTAAGCGCAGGAAATCGGGTGAAAACTGGGTGCCAGTGCAAGTTGAAACTAATTTGCCGCCGAAGAAGAAAGGAGGCAAAGCAATATGGGTTGACACTGTGAGAGAGGACACATTCCGGCGCCGTGACAAAGTAACCGATGAACTAATAAAAAGAACAACAATCCTACTGAATTCTTGCAAGCCACGGTTGACCAACCAGAACTCGCGGCAAATTTTCAAGTAGTCTCCCGTCCAGATGTTCAACTTCGAATTTAATTTAAGTGTCAACATCATCTTTGTTAGGACATATTGAAATAAAAAACTGTTGTGACTGAAGCTTATTTTTATTTGAGATATTGAAGATCATGACATATTCAAGTAATAAAGATACAGGGTTTGGTAGACCTTTACTAAACTAATCTGGACACGAATTAGAAGTTAGTTAGCCGAAATTTTAAGTGAAGATATTTTCTTTTTTATTGGCTAAAAGTATTTGGTGATGTATACAAATACAACGGCCCAAAAAAATATTCGACATGTTATTGTGTTTGCAAAGATCCTTTAAAATATCAAAAACTAAATGCAGCAATAAACAAGTCGGGAAACCGGAAGGTGAATGCTTCGGGTATGAAAAGTTTTGTGTATTTCTTATATAAAGGCATTTTAGTATGCATTTGCCCTATTAGTACGTAGCACTTGCTTGGCTGACATATTCTTTTCATCTCTCTCTTATCAATACGATTTGACGAAGGTTATGGTTTGTCCTTCTTTGGCGCCGATCATGTGTACGGATAAGTTTCCGCAATACCTTTGCAAGTCAGGGCATTTTAGTGTGGATATTGCCTCTTAGATATACTGTGGTTCATTGTGCATTGCAGTTGCAAGCGAGTTGCAGCACACCTCACACGTTTTAGAGTGTCCCGGCAGGAAACGAATGCATCAAAAATATTTATACTACGCGGAGTTAGAAATAATACTTTGTTTTAATGATGAAACTTATGTTACACCCCATCAAATCTTTATTGATAACACTGAACTGTTGTCCTTAAAATGTTTATTCGTTTCATTGCCCTTGAGTAACGGGCTTAGATCAATTAAAAATTTTCCAAGAAGCTCATGCGCGAAAACAGAACCGAGAGAATAAAAATGTATATGTGCGTGTAGTTCCGCGCTTCTTATAAAAGAATTTTGAAGCATCATTTGCTCACAAACTCTATTAAGATTAATTGCCATTAATCTAAATGAATCTTTTAAAAAAGCTCGGCCTTTGATACCTGCTGGGTTGCGACGAGCGGCAAATGTATTGAATCGACTTAGTGCTAGCCACATACGTGCAAAGAGGTTGTCAAGTAGGTTGTTGGTTGCAGGGTGATTGCACGTTTGTCGGCAAGTTGCGGTTGCAGCGAGATTCCACGTTTGTAGACAAGTTGTGTTTGGTCGATCGAATTCCGACAACTGCAACTTGCCCACACATGTGCAACCTCGTACCAACCAATAGCTTGCTTGGCAACTTGATTACACGTCTATGGCTAGTGTAACACACTTGTACTCGATGACGATGTTGATACGCAAAATCAAGGCAAATAATTGTTGAAGATTTCTAGTTTATAGCAAGTGGCAAGTGTCTGAAGCCGGCATTGCATTACCATCATTGTGTGCGAACCAAACAATGTAACGTCACCACAGATACAGAGCAGAAGTAACTCAACAGACGCTGTTTCATCTCTCCATGAGAACAGCGTGACAGAAGCGGGTTTAAGGTGCTATTTGTCCGCTTATATACATTCGTAAACACGGCGTCAGTATCAAATACATTCAGAGCAAAAACCGCTTAGTAAATTCAGGCCAAAGTCGGTCGGAGCAAAGCTATATTTTATTTACCAATTTGTCTTTTTCTTTTTTAAATCGTGGCTTGTCCAAAACAGTGTTTCGTGAACTAAAATCACAAAATCTGAATCTGAACTAAAATCCCCGAGAGAATTTTTTATTCCCCAATTAGTCCGTGGATGACAGACTAAGAACTTCCTCAATATCTACACAAAATTTAAGTATGTATTTGTTAATAGCCTTTTGCAGCCGGTGTCAGAATTAGGCCTTGTTTCATAAAATACTAACCATTTTTTTTTGTTCGCTGCCTGAGGGTATCCTGAGTCCTCCAATCATTTTATGGCAAACCGGACCAATTGGGAAACGACTTATTTCTACTGTTGTCCATACACTAGGGGTTGTTCGTTTCTATATATAAATTTGCAAACATGTCAAGAGTCCGATCCCCCGATTATACTATAAATTTATTGTTGAAAATTTCGCAGATATATGTTTAGGACACAACGTGTATCCTTCTTCAATGCTGGCTACTGTGAAGGACACCTGTTGTGTCCGAAACAAGTGTTTGCGAATCTTCAACAATAAATCTATAGTGTAACCGGAAACTTTTCTTTTAATAGTTTTATTTAAATTAAAGTAGAAAACAAAGCAGCCATCTTCAAAAAAACTTGTTCATTACATTCGCACAACTTCAATCGCTTTCCTCCCATAGTAGAGACAAAGTCTTATAAGCTGTTTCTGCCCTGGACGAAATCGCAAGTCCTCTCTTTTTATACTAATCGAAACTTTTCATTTGAGATTGTAAAGAGAGAGAGAGAAAAGAAGTTCGTATGCATAAATATTTGAAAAATACTGTAAACAGAATATTTAATTCAATTTTGAGTGTATATTCATTCCCTTGAGTATAATTTCTACAAAATAGCTATATCCGCGCAATTTTTGAAAGTTTCTTGAGGACCACAGCCGGCTGCGCTTGTGCCATCTTCGCAAGTACCCCAGTTGTTAGCTAAAATTTGAATTTAGATTAGATGATTAGATCCAGGTAAAATTGTAAGCGATTTGCAACCAACCTGCTACATAAGTCCAGCGAAGAACGCAGTGTGTACATTTCAAATCCCTTGGGGCTTGAATTTGAAGGTTAAATGTCTGAGGGTCATAGGATGGTAGATCGTAACGGTCGCTTCCGTTAGATATTTTAATTTGATTTGCAGCGAAACATTCCTCAGATTCCTTTCCGAAAACATCCAAATTGCATAGATCAAATTTGAAATAACCTTTGTGGTTGGCGGTCAATTTCGCAGAGACCGGAATATTTTGACCTGGAGAATATTTTCCAACAATGACACCAGCTCCATAGGTTCCTCCCAGCTCATGTGGGCGCGGTGCTGCGGCACCATAACTATCTCCACAAAGTCCGCATTTTCCACCATATGTTTGCCAGAGAACCTAACATAACACCAAAGATAATATTTTCTGTGTTTTTATGGAGATACAATATTTTCTTTACGAATGCACCACCACAGAATAACTCATTATCTGTATAATTGGGAACAGCGGTTGAATCGTATCGCCAGCGAGATTGGCGTCCTACGGGTTCCAACATCATTCCATGGCCATATACGTTGGTAATTAGAACCGAACAGAGTAAAACAAATATTTTCAACATTCTGTGATTTTTCAACTACCTGAAGGAATTATACTTAAGGTTGGACGAACACTATGAAGTGTGATGTGTTGTTTTAAGCTTTTATATGGCGTAGTTATCAGGATTATGTACCAAATCTCAACGTTATCAAATTTTGATATATGTATGTTGGTATTTATAACTCCTATTAAATAGGGTTTCTAGTTAGCTTAATAGTTAAGCCCCCAATCGAGATTATGGAAGCAAAAGTTCAATTTCAGTGGGGTGGGAACACCCCCTATTGTTTTTAAAAAGCTGTAAAAAACATAAAAGATTTTATTGTTGTAGCAATCATTTAATAATGCGTTCAGTGGTACCATGTTATGGGCTACGATATCACATCCCACGAAAAATTCAAGTGGATTTACGATGATGCTAGTAATGCTTGATGCATGTGAAGATAGCAACCGTTTTGAGCGGTAAATAAAACATTTCGCTGGATTTGCTTTGCCAGATCTAAATATTCAAATTGAATTGTTAATCGATTGCCTTCTAAGTTGTCGCAGAAATCGACGAGCCTTGGTGCCGAGCTCCGGTGTTTGGCCTTCGATAGCTTTATTGCTAACTGGACAATCTGTCCAAGGTTTCTTTCCGATTTTCATCTAACTAAATACTCCGGTAACATAGCAAACCAGTGTCAGTTGGTTAATTTCTTTTTGTGAAAGAATATCAGACAAATATGTCCGCTTCAACTCTACCAAGTGATTGCCTTCCCACTAAAAACCGTCCTCCGTCTTTTCACCCCTGCTTCTAAAAAACGATCGTATATTGAATACTTCGTTGGGTGAGTTTGCCTTGACGCTTTCATACTTCTAATGCTTTTAGCTATCCTCCTCATTGTTTCCGCCAGCAGCTTATACTCAACATTCCGGAGGCAATTGAAAGTCTGCTCTCTTTCAGCTTAAACATCTCCCCAGGTATACTTTTCAGGATCGTATTCATCTTCAGTGTCTCTTTGAGACGTCTCCTAATGCCCGGAAACACACACGGACAATGAAATACTATATATCCAAATTGTAGCAAGTGACTATCTAACTAAATAAGTACCATTGTCTTTGGGCTTCGCATGCTTAAGCTTCAGCCATTCCCCAATATTAGAAAGGACTTATGCGTCCACTGACCCTTCGAATATTTATACCATCTATTTTGCTAGCGACGATGTCCCATATATATAATACATCTGGTCTAGTACGGTAAATTCATTTAGCGCGCTAGGGAAGGAGCTCTCCAGCACTTTTGTTATCTGATTTGGTTCTAAAAGCGCTCAGATTCCCACAACCATTAAAAGGTAATGCGAATTTACCACAAGCCATGCGTATAGTACAAAGGAGCGCAAATTCCAGCTAATTATAATCCCTGACTGTGTTTCAACCCACAAATGTTGCTTTTTGATAAGCATTTTGCAAGTTCCTTGTGGGAGGAGTAGGAAAGGAGTGATTATGGGGCCAAAGATTTACCGGGGGTTCGTAATTAACATATTAATAAAATTACATTTATTTAATAATATAAAGGGGGCCGTATTCATTCAAGGTGCGCATTTTCTTTCTACGGTTCCGATGATGTATGAATACTTCGCGAAAGCATACAAAAGAGTATTGATCGTTCGGTTTGAATTTGAAAATGTGGTGCTAAAGGTCACATTGTCTAGGAATGTAACAGGCTCTAAAATTCGTATTAGACGAATTAAGGGAAGGTCTATACATGATGTCCCGTTTATGATGGTATAAATTTTAATGGTGAATAGTATCACTTGTTTGAGGGAAATTGGTCTATGGAATGGGTACTCTATCCTTTGCCGTTCCCAAAAAAATCACAATTTACCACTCCCACAATCATTTAACTCCAGATTTGATATCATTTTCGGAAACTACATAAAATTTCTTATAATTGGATATTTTTTCAATTGCAAAAGTCATCGTCATTTCGAAGATATAACATTAAACAAGTCGGGAAACCGGAAGCTTGACGCTTCAGGTATGAAAGGTTTTGTGTATTTCTTTTATAAAGAAATTTGGGTGTGCATTTGCCCCATTAGCATGTAGCACGTAAAATATGCATATATTATGTGAAAATAGCCACTTTCAAGTGACATTGACATTCATAGTCTTGAATTTGCAGAGGAGCACAGATTTGACCTAGTATAACTTTGTTAGTAATAGTGCGATTTTCACCAAATTTGGCAGGATCATGATCTATACCGTAGCCTACATTGCTGCAAAATTTTGTGATTCTAGGGTGAACTTAAGGGAGGTTTTCCTGTCAATTACTAAAAATTATTTTAATATACTATTATTAACTTTATTTGAACAGGTATCGATATGGAGGGTATTTCGGAGCCTAGGCACCATATAGTGGCAGCCCCCTGATTTTTTCCAGATTTTTCGGTTGGGTGGTTCCTGAGAATGGGCTCGTTAAAAAAATGACAACTTTCAACCCCCCGCACTCTCCACCTTTTCAGCAAAAGTCAAAACTAATACCCGCTTCGAAAAGTACCAACCGAGACCTTTAATTTGATACCCCACATGACTATATTTGATGAAAAAAAAATGTACACCCCCCTTTTGCATGTATGGGGACCCCCCCTTAAATTCGTCTTAAGAGGATGTAACTCACTATATGCGTGAGCGTTCATAGTTCCCACCTTTCTACCAAATTTGGTGTCAATCGCTATAACCGTTTCCGAGAAAAATGCGTGTGACGGACAGACAGACAGACGGACAGACAGACAGACAGTACTTAAGTGCAGTACACACTGCACTTAAGTACTTAGGTGTAATGATTGACCAGAGGTTGAATTTCAGATTGCATGTGGAGGGTGCAGCAACCAAGGCATATAACATCGGAGCGCTGGTTGCGAGAATGCTACCAAATATAGGTGGCCCAAGGCCGAGCCGTCGACTACTTATTTCAAGGGTGGTCAGTTCGATCCTACTGTATGCAGCCCCAGTATGGGCAGATGCACTGGAAAATACAATAAATAAGAAAAAGATTGGAGCTGCGTATCGCATAAGTGTACTCCGAACATGTTGCGCTTACAGAACAATTTCTACTGAAGCAGCTTGCGTGATAGCAGGAATGATCCCGATTGAGATTCTGGCGAAAGAAACACAACGACTTTACGATCGAACGTACCTCACCGGAGAATCTCCTGCCCGTCGGCGACAGTTCGCACGAGGTGTTTGTTTTACAAACAAAACCTTAAACAAGTCGGGAAACCGGAAGCTGGACGCTTCAGGTACGAAAGGTTTTGTGTATTTCTTAGTACGTAGCACGTAATATATGCATATATTATATGGGAATATCCACTTTCGGATGATATTGACATTCATAATCTTGAATTTGCAAAGAAGCGACAACTTTGACGTATTATAACTTTGTTAGTAATACTGCGATTTCCACCAAACTTGGTAAGATCATGCTCTTATATACCCTATATTGTTGCGAAATTTCGTGGTCCTAGCATGAATTTAAGGGGGTTCTGCAGCGAATTACTAAAAATTATAGTAATATACTATTATTAACTTTATTTATGCAGATATCAGTGTGGAAGGTATTTCGGAGCCCAGGCACCATATAGTGGCAGCCTCTTGATTTTTTTCAGATTTTTCGGTTGGGTAGTTTCTGAGAATGGCCCCCGTAAAGGAATGGTCACTTTCAACCACCCGCACTCCCCACCTTTCCAACAAATGTGAAAACTAAGACCAGCTTCGAAAAGTACTGACCGAGACCTTTAATTTGATACCCCACATGACTATATTTGATGAAAAAAAAATTTACACCCCCCTTTTGCATGTATGGGGACCCCCCCTTAAATTCGTTGTAAAAGGATGTAATTCACTGTATGCGTGAGCGTTCACAGTTCCCAGCTTTCCACCAAATTTGGTGTCAATGGCTATAACTGTCTCCGAGAAAAATGCGTGTGACGGACAGACAGACAGACAGACAGACAGACAGACAGACAGACAGACAGACGGACAGACAGACAGACAGACAGACAGACAGACAGTAAACCGATTTTAATAAGGTTTTGTGTTTACACAAAACCTTAAAAAGCGCTAGGGAGAATTAGATTTTTCTTGAATGGAATTTTAATATTTCACTCGAATTTCAATTATTCTCGTTAATTATGACGTCAGCATCTTATTTGTATGGCTTAGGAGGCTGTTAATTAGCACGAAATTGATAAGTTTGAACTTCTATAACTTTGACACTAATAGTTGGATTTTCATGGAACTTAGCATGTGTATGCACGAGACTGTTCTCTATGTCGGTGCAAAATTTGGTACACCTAAGATGAGCTTAAGGGGAGTGTTTTAGTCAATTTCTAAAAGTTGATAATATACTATTAGTAAATTTATTTGAGCAGATATCGTAATGGGACATCTCTCGAAGATTAGATTTCGCATAAGTGTTTTACACAAAACCTTAAAAAGGCCTGCAGATAAATAGATTCTTCATTAATGCGACTTTAATATTCCACGCGAATGTCAATTATTCCGGGTAATTATGACGTCAGCATGTGATTTGCATGGCTTTGCAAGTTTGAACTGCTATAACTTTGGCGTTAATTGCCAGATTTCCACGAAATTTAGCACGTATATACGAAATATTAGCCTCTATGCTGGTAAGAAATTCATTTCATTTGATACCCTACACAACTATATCCGGTGAAAAAAATTTTTGAATCCCGCCTTTGCATGTATGGGGAGCCTCCCTTTAAACTCCACCTAAATTTATGCCACTCACTGTATGCGTGGGATTTCATAGTTCCCATCTGTCCACCAAATTTTGTTCGAATCGGTTTAGCCGTTTTGGAGAAAAATGCGTGTGACAGACAGACAGACAGACATTGAATCGATTTTAATAAGGTTTTGTTTTACACAAAACCTTAAAAATGATGGGCTTAATTATGGAAAATTCAGGAATGTTATGTAATAAATGGGAGAAAACATGGTCCTGACATGGAGCAAATTCACTCAAATGCGGTAGATTTAAATGCGAACAATTAATGCGCTAAAACATTAGAACTGCCATATTTAAGTGAATTTGCTCCATATCAATACCACGTTTTCTCCCATTTAATGCGTAATATTCCTAAATTTTCCATTATTAAACGCATTATTTTTACATGTCGTTTGAAAGCTAACATAATAAGACAGCTTTTATCAACTCTGCAGGTTTGCAAGTTTAAAGAACTGCTACAAAAATGCATATTGAAATTTAGATGAAAAATCGATTTCGGTATTTCTTTAAAATTTAAACAGTTACATCTTCAAAGTTATGGTGACATTTGCAACTGGAAATACATCCATCTGGGATTAAATTATTATGGGAGTGGGAAATTGTGATTCTTTTTGGGAAGGCCAAGCTTTTTTACGAAAACACTATAACTCTGCAACGGTAAAAGATAGAATACTCATTCCATGAACCAATTTTCCTCAAACAAGTGGTATTACACACCATTGAAATTTGTATCATCATATATAGGACACCCTGTATAATGGCCAGATTACTGCGAGCATCAAATGTTGAAACTGAGGTAGGTCTTAACTGGGAAGAAAAATATAAAATTGATTTCGACAGTCTTTCATGCAATCTCTTTCCTGGTTTCTCCTGTTCCGTATTTTGGATGCGTATTCCTTGTGCAGTGTTTTACTATTTTACTTGTTAAATATTCTTGTATTGTGAAAGATTTGTGTTTATTGTAACTTGTGATGCCTCGTTATTAGCGACATAATTGTTCAATAGAGAGTCTATTATAAAATCAGTTGGGTTTCAACCGACCGCGAGCTGACCAGCAGTAGATTTAAGAGTTGACCTCTGAATGTTCGCAACAATCAACCAAAAATAAATCGTCCCTTGTAGTGTAAAGCCACACGCGAAACTATCGCCGGTAGTCTATGCAACTTCTGCAAAACTACTATTCTGCTTATTCTAAAATCCTGGGAAAATAAAAATTTTTCCATTTGTGTGTAAATGTAACCGTTGTATTATACAGAGGGTTGGGCATTTTTTCTGGAATGCCAAATTGAAATTCCATGAATTTTTAGTATGCATCAATATCACATTCCTAGTATTTTCCACCACTTGCTTATCCGAAAAGAGTTTTTGATCTGACCAATCAATTTATTGAGCATAATATTTACAAAATGGTGATATCAGCACAGTTTTTGAATGTTTCTTGTGGTCCACAACCGGGTCCATTGCTTCCATCCGAACAAGTTCCCCAGTTGTTAGCTGCAATCGCCGAATTAATAAAATATTATAAAAATGACCAAAAGACCATATTAAATGGAACAAACCTGCTACGTAAGTCCAACGGAGAACACAATGTTGACATTTTAGATTGCTTGGAGCTTGAATTTGGAGTTCGAAAGTTTGTGGATCAAAAGATGGCAAGTCGTAACGATCGCTTCCATTGGAAATCCTAATTGCATTGGCAGCGAAACATTCTTCAGATTCCTTTCCAAAAACGTCCAAGTTGCAAAGATCAAATTTGAAATATCCCTTGTGGTTGGCAGATAATTTAACAGAAACTGGAATATTTTGTCCTGGAGAGTATTTCCCAACAACGACACCAGCTCCGTAGGTTCCTCCTAGTTCATGTGGGCGGGGGGTTGGTACGCCATAGCTGTCCCCACAGAGACCACATTTTCCACCATATGTTTGCCAGAGCGCCTATCCCAAATACAAATATGATATATGAATGAGGTCTTCTTTTAATGGAAAACTAACTCACAGTTATGCCACCACAGTATAATTCATTATCGGTGTAGTTTGGAGGAGCAGAGCTATCGTAACGCCAGCGGGATTGGCGTCCGACGGGATTTAGCATCATTCCATGGCCATAAACATTGGCAACAAGGACCGAACAGAGCACCACAAATATTTTGAACATTTTTGCGCCTTTTAATGACCGGGAGATGTTATACTCAATACTGAATGAGTACTACCAATTAATCAGGCTTGTTCTGCTTTTTATACAATTAGTTATCAAGATCAAATGCAAAATCTAGACATTATCAAACTGTGATAGATTTACAACCTTTCGTTGAGCTAGTTGGTGTTTAGAATTCGAAATAATATTTACAAACTACTAAATGTATCATGAGGAATTAGCTGCGATTACTTTGAGCAACTGTTGGAAAAATTGTCATTTGAAATAAACAGTTTGCACATATAACTTTAAAATCTCACCAGAAATAATTGAATTTATTTTCTTAAATAAAGCAATGATGTTTCTTCTTCACCTCTTTGAACTCGCCTGTTGTCAATAAATCGAAGTCCTACTTTAAGTTCTGTGTTTACTTTCACGATGAACGCTGCAGCCATTTTTGAATACCTTTTCCAATTGTTGTTATAGTCACTAAAGGTGTGTGAAGTGTTCAAAGCGTTTCTACTTCTTAAGTAAGTAGAGTTAGATTAAACATCAAATCTAAAAGTCCACCCAACTTATCATCTCTCTAACTCCATTAATCATCAACGTCTCATAAAAATGTTTATTTTTTCATTTCATCCTTTTCGCTGTTATTGTGCTGCTATTGCTGGCATTATGGTCAACCAGATGATGAGGTCATTGCTTAGCGGATGGATGATTGCGATCTATAATGATCGGCTTATTATCGATATAAACCAACATGCAAACGCCGTCGAAAGGTGACCGATCCATAGCTTTGCACCAGTTGTAGGTCAACGAACAGTTGGAGTCGCCCCGAGAAAGAGGCCCTACATTTCTTTCTTTGTGCATGATGATGATATTTTCAGCGATGAAACTCCTTGTGGCTCATGAATACATGTCTAACAATGTTCGTTTTTCCAGCTGAAATTTTCAAACAAAAAAAAGAAAGGTATTTAACAGAGATTTGGTATTGGGATAAAGAACAAGTTAGTGCAAAGTTCATGATAAACTGATTACAAATCTATGCATTTTGACTTTGCTGAACAAAGCATTATCAGTGTGGTTGATGTAACTAACGTGATAACCTGTTAGTGTCACTGTTTCTTTTCGTCGTAGAAGTGCGACGCGATTTTGCACATACTAAGTTGGTCTTCGTTTCCATTCAAGAACATTCCCGCCAAAAGGGTTTTCTTGTGGATCTCGGGGATAAGGAGGGAAGTGGTTTCTACAGCAGTATGGTCAATTGAAAAGAAAAAAGATTGGTATTCAAGGAATGGACATGGTGACGAAAGTTTGCGTCAATTTAAAAATTGTCACCAAATCTATCTTATTCGAGACCAGTAGGAAACTGCTGTAACAGCTGGTTTGTCAGGGTAGAATTAACATGGTGACCCAGTTGTACGATTTTCACACATAAAGGATATGCTGCAGGCTTTATTTGGGTTGTACTTACTCCACTGCGTGCTAGTTTGATGTTCAGGGAACAATTGAAAGAAATATGTCACAAGTGAGCTTTTGAAAAATGTATCAAATATGCTTATAACAAGGGTAATGGTAAGAGAAAAAAAACAATTGTACGCTGATTTTAATTCACCATCGTGAAATTGCTGTGCAAGTCGTGATAGCTCTGATACGGTTCCACTATCGGCCCGATGATGTTAGTAGCGTTAACATGGCGAATTGTTGTTAAACATCATAATTACGATAATGTGCAAGTAAAAAATTTTTAATATCAAAACTTAATAGATTGTGTTAATATCTTTTGTTGCCGCATATTAATGCTCTATTTCTCTTCCTTTCCTCTATCATAACTTGGGTTTGAGGATTGTCTTTAACTTGGTGATTTTTGATAACTTTAAATTACATTTTCTTTTATTTTTTATTTTGTTAGGAATTTGGGTGTCCTAAGTCCGCATCTACTTGATGTCGGTCTAGCTTCGGCAAAGCTTTGGTCTGAACTGTGGGTGGATTTACGTTGAAAATAATTCGCTCCCTTGTCGTGTTTTGCGAATTATAAAAGGGAACGTATAACATCTGCGGGTCGCTTCGGTCACGCTGCTCCCAGGGCAGATGTGAGCAGCGTCTGATGAATTGCCTCTGCCCTGGTACGAAACCGTAACCATCTTCGTCCCTCTTTTACTTTTTGAATTACATGTTTGTTTTATAATTTCCCGAGTTATCAGTTAGATTAGGACGATGTCACTTACCAAAAAACAAAAAGACTTTGCTGGTAAGAACTGATATTAAGTCATTGGGAAGATCCGTCGAACTCCCAAAACACCGAGCCCAATACCTGTAACTGATAATATAATATTATGATAATTGCAACCATTCTCCCAAGAATGGAAGTCATTGGATAATAACTCTCCTTCAGCCTCTGGATCGTACATATGCATCCTTTCATCTGTTCAACAGACAATTTATGTGTTTACGGTGCAGTTCCGTCAAAATCCTCTCCTCACTCCGCTCTTTGCTCGAATTCGCCCCAACCAGAGGATTCAATTACCGATTCTCAAGTATTCTGCTCCATCCTGTCTTTTTTGCTTAAGAGCCTGAATTTCAGAGGTCATATGATTCTGGACAGTAAAACATCTTGAAAATGATCAATTGTCTAGTACATAAGACTAATAATTCGTGATGATATTTGTGTATAGTTAGGCTTCGACACATATTAATTATTCACAACGAAGCTCTGTATGTAGCACATAGGTCATATCTAATTGGGAAGCCATGCCCTCTAGCAATATCCAGTAGCCGTGAAAAAGAATCCAGGCCAATACAAAACCAAAGAAGATTCAATGGTTCTCCTTTGAAAATGCTTCCCCGTATATGAATGGACTTTAAGGTCTCTTTAGGAAACCGGTTAGCCAAGTATACGGAGTTTTATTAAAGGTCATGGAGTAATTTAAACACCAACTAAACAAATTTCTGTCTGTACTATCAATTTGTAGAAAATTGGCAAGAAATTATTTGGCCTTCTATCCACGAGGTTCTATAAAGAATAAAAATTGATGTCATTGATGGAGACCCTTCTTTATTCGTCTTTCTCCTAAATCCTAATAAAGATGTGTAACTAGACCATGAGATATCAAGACAAAAGGGGCCATACTGACCAGACTACAATACTAGCTGAGAACAAAATGAGTATCAGATGAAGATGCAATCCGTCGGTGTTTTCCCTCATTTGATCGCGGATCCTAGTAAGTGAGTTTTTCAACTCAACACGCACGGCCAATCCGTTCATTTTTTTGTGCTGTTTTAAATACGATTACTTACACTTTTTATACTTTCCACCTTCACACCGATCAAAGTATCAACTTCCAAACTATATTCAAAAATACCGCAATAATACCCATTTAATCTCTTCCATTTTAAGAAAGAAAAAATAAGCATTTAATCGGTGAATGAAATGTAAACGTCGAGTGCAATAAATTTTTGTATAATAATTTTATCAATTGAAGGATTTGACTATTTGCTTTTATTTAAATTTATATCAATGTTTTCCAATCTCCAATATTTCAACTTTCAACTTTTTTCTTTTGCTTCATTGTTTAAAGTTTTTCTTTATATGATTAAATTAAAGCGTGATCAAACTTAAGAAAATAGATGAGAATATTTATAGTAGCCGTTCTTTAACCTAGTATTTGTGCCTGATGTTTGTATGAGTGGAGTTTTAAGGGGTAACACCACTGTAAAGACCTAAAAAAGGATTTTTTAAAGAATTTGTTTGGGGTAAACGGAAAAGCCGTAGAAGAACACAAGTAGGGGTGATCATTGCGCATATATTCAAGTATCTTTTGGAGCATGTCGAATTTAAGGTGCTCTGCGGCACGCAATATAATTAGTGTCAATTTAAATCTAGAAAAAAAAAAATCAACCTACATCAGTTTAACTAGAGAGTGCATGAAATTTTAGATATATCTATTTTTAAAGAATTAGTGTTTGTTTAAAGTTGCCTATTTTTCACAAAAAAACTTTGACCGGTCAGTAAAAATGGTTGAAATGGACTTATCAATAATTGCCTTCTCTTAAAAATTAAATTGTGAAGATGTGGCTAAATTTTCAAGTAAAAATATTGAAAATTGAGGAGTTATGCTGCGTGTCATTTCAAAAAATCATTTTACGAGAAAAACGCGTTTAAAGCCGCCATAGTTATCGAAAAATCCCTCAGAGCGTTATAGGAGGAACTCAATATTCGATGGAAAAATCGTTTTTTCGAAATTTCACTTATTAACTCATATTCTTCAGAGTTCAAAGTATTTTTAAGCCAATTAAAAACAAGTCGCGAAATCGGATGCTCAATACTACAGGTAAGAAAGGTTTATTGATTTCTTGTTAAGGAATATTTGGCTACACGATGGTTTCACTTATCTATAGTTCGTAGTGTAGATTTTCAATCCAATGTGGCACTGTTATTTTATCTCTTACGGAGTAGTAATTTTATGCAAAAGAAGCAATTTGTCAATGATAGTGGGATTTTCAAATAACTTCCATTATGATGCCTCCTATCAAAGTCTACTAACTTACGGATCTAGGATGAACAGAAAGGGGGTTGGCAGTAAAAATATTTGTTAATAACATACTTTTATTAACTTGATTTTTATTTGGGCAGATATCGCAGTGGGGCGTATTTTGGGACTTAGATACCATGTGCGCGGCTATCATGATTTTTTTTTTCAGATTCCTGGGTTGGATAGTTTCTGAGGAAGGGTCCTTGAAATAATTTACCATTTTCGGATACCTGCAGTCCTTTCGTTCACCACCAATGGCAAAACTAATATCTGCTTCGAAAATTGCTAATCGAGACCTTTCATTTGATACCCCACATGACTCTATTGGTTGAAAAAAGTGCACAAACCCCTTTTATTTTCAACAAAAACCTTGAGAAGCATCGCCCTCTTTACATTGCCTTTCTGGATCTAGAGAAAGCGTTTGACCGTGTACCACACGAACTCATCTGGTATGCTTTACGACAACACTTCGTGCTCTACCACGATCCGAAAAGTAAAGTTCGAAGTATGGCGGGTGTATCAAAACCGCTTCGTGTCTCTGTTGGAGTTCATCAAGGAAGTGCCCTCTCACCACTCCTCTTTGTCCTTGTTATGGACACTGTCACACGGGATATCCAACGTCCAGCGCCCTACACACTGCTTTATGCAGATGATGTTTTCCTAGCATCTGATAGCAAAAATGATCTCGAGCAACTTGTTCAAAAATGGAATGATCGCCTCATGCAACACGATCTCAGATTGAATTTAAACAAAACTGAATTTTTGACTACCGATCCCCATGAAACAGGCACAATCACTGTCAGCGGCAGTGATCTGCCCAAAATTGAGCGATTTAAATACCTCGGGTCAACGCTATCAGCCAATGGAGAACTGAGTTATGAAATTGCTTCACGCATTAACGCAACCTGGATGAAGTGGCGTTCCACAACTGGTGTCCTTTGTGATCGACGTATCAACGAACGTCTCAAATCTAAAATTTACCGCAATGTCGTCCGTCCAGTCGCTCTCTATGGTTCGGAGTGTTGGCCAACCATAAAAGACAATGAACGGCGTCTTGCGGTAATGGAGACGAAGATGCTACGTTGGACTAGTGGCGTCACACGTTTAGATCACATCCGAAATGAGGATATCCGCGATCGTTATGGGGTTGCACCGATCGTGGAAAAGTTGCGAGAGAGGCGTCTTCGATGGTATGGTCACGCAATTCGTGCAAACGAGAATTCACTTGCCAAGATTGGTCTGAACATCGAAGTCGATGGTAAACGACCAAAAGGCAGACCTAAGCAACGGTGGCTTGATACGCTGGATGGGGATTTGAAAGCCTCGAGATTGCACCCAGATCAGGCATTCGATAGAGCCAAATGGCGAAGCCGATCACGACGAGCCGACCCCGCTTGTGAACGGGACAAAGGCTGAAGAAAAAGAAGAAAAACCTTGAAAAAAAAACGATTTCTAGAAAATTCTACAGTGATTTTACCACTTAATGCTGATCGGACAAAGGTATGGTGAGATAAATAAGCCGATGAATCCGCGTTGTGTTCATGTTCTGTGCATTACGATATACCTTACCTTACCTCGACTCTCTATCATACCAGATTTTTCCGTATGATGGGAGCCCAATCATTTTGATTTCCATAACCCATATTTATATCATTAGTTGAAAGAAAGCAGCCTTAAATATACAAATATATACCTATCATTGTACTGTATCTTATCACAATAAAATTAACTTGACAAAAAACATACCGATTGCGTTTTTGGTATTCCCCATTTGGCGGAGTGCGTTGTCTTCTGCAATACACCATGCCCAATGTCCAAAGTCTAAGTTAAATTTTGCTGAGTGGGAAACTTCATTTGTTTATAAAGGGAATGCATGTTCTACAGCTTAATTATCAGTCAATGGAATTATTTAGAGCTGTAAGGCGCGTAAATAAATTACAAATATTTTTTGTATTCTTCAGTCATTGTATATTTCCAGATAGTAACGTCCACCATTCGAAAGATTTGAGCCTTGTTTATGTTATCCTTAAATATACATATACATAATATATTTATATATGAGGCACTGGCATCCCCAGAAATTCTTCTTGGATTGACTTTTTTCCATCTGCACATACAGATGCAGGCAGGATCTTTAGAATGTGGCGGGGAGCTACCTAAAGTGAAGCAAGATTGATATTCTTTCTAAGCGGTATCCTGAATTGCTGATACCAAGTGATATTAGGACAACGAGGTTTCATTTCGATAAGAAGCTTGAAATACATTGGATCAACAGGGTAAACTATCCGGGCGTAGTAGTGACTGACGTCTTAAAACACCAACTGTTTACTTAGGGGAAATATACGCCGTAGATAGGTACCTCCTTCGACCTCGAAAGGAATTATAGGAGGCAGAACATTGCTATTCTTACCGAGAGGCAAGTGGCTTTTGAGATATTTGGATTCAACCCGGTGAAATCTAAACTGGTATGGGAATGCCTTGAAGTACTGAACATACTCGGCTCTCTCAATAAGGTCTGAATACTCTGGGTTCCAGGCCAATAAGCCAACGGACGGACTGGCTAGAAAAGAAGCTTGGGCTCCGTTTCACGGACTAGAGCCCTTCTGTGAAGTCAAATGAATGAATGAAATGGAATAGTCGAAGCTGCTCATGCGGGGACACGAACCTAAGGTGTCGAAAGGTTGTTTAAATCTCACCAAGAAGAGTCTCGAGATCATAGAAATATTCACTGGTCGCTGCAAACTAAACTATCACCTCGGGAGGCTACGGATATTTACGCACGCTGTCTCCAAATTCTGTGCGATGAGTTACGAAACTTGCACACATGTTCTGAGACAATATCCGGAACTTGTTCAAAGTAGGTTGAAACATTTGAGAAAATAGTTAATATCAAATGCCAGGATGAAACAGTTGGAAGTAGGCAACCCAATAAAGTTGCTGGCGGTTATCGGCTTGATCCACATACTATAGCTAATAGGTATATTATAACCAGTAAAGGGGCACAATTGTTCTTCTAGGGTGCATTGTGACTTCACTATTATTATTATTACAGTAGCCGTCGCCTGTTGAACTCACATTAACAACTAGCCTCTATGTGGAGGAGACTGCAAATTCAGATAAACACACTTTCTGCAAGATAGGCCTGCTGCAAGTATGATATGATTATAGATGGATGACGCAAAAACCGCAGCTATAGGATAGACAATATTTGCGAAAAAAAAATAAATGTGTTGTTATTGAAGAAAGCATGACATTCTTCTGTTTTTCCATAGATCACCTTTCATAAAGTTGGGTCCTGAAAGGCCGTACCAAGCAAGGGCATATCCACTGATATTTCCTTCGTTGCATTCGGGCTGCTCACACGACCGAACCGCCTTTTTCAATAACATTTTACGTTTCTCATCCAAACTGTATTAAAAACGATCTCAGTTCTTGTCCGGATTTTATAGAACATCCTGGCTCAAGTGCCGATGCACCGACCGTCTTAAGTACGTGCATCTTTCTATAATATGTAAAAATTTGGCTAGTAAAATGACAAGCAAGCGTGTGTCGATGTTAACGATGTTGTTTTCAAAAATAAGTTCTTCAATTTGCTCTACCTATAAGGTTGGCAATAACAAGAGGCAGCTCAAGTTGGCCACCAGATCCCCCAATGTCCAGGTTCACTCCAAATGCCCTGATGGGCGTAGACTTACAGCTGCTACAGTTTCGATTTTGCTGATTTGACTATTTAGCATCATTTTATATATATGCCAGACAATAATTTAAATTTATGCATAAACAAGGTAACAGTGAAAACTACCACAAATCTCTGTTTATTGAATATTTTCTTCTCATTATACCACATTCATATTTTTTCGATACTGATAAGAGTATCAATTCTACGTGCGATCCAATTATTCATTGTTTCACAAAGGATTAGATTCTCTAACCGATTTATGGCTGCACCTAGCCCCCCGCAATGTGCCAATGTAGAATCATAAATCATGTTAATTCCATAAATTCTAGAACCTAAAAGGTGATTTTATGCATGCATAATTGATTTGATTAGATTATCGCAAGTCATGGCTAAATCAACACTTTTGTTGTGAAAGTGTGCCGACTGATTACATCAAATTAAGCGAGGTTTGCCTCTATTTATATTATTCGATATGATCTCAATATCAGATTAATTTTCTAGATAAAGTTCATTTAAAAGAGCCGTTAAGGGGAGCTGCTATCGGAGACAATATGGAAATTCATTTTTTCAATTCTTGAGATGTGGAAAATATATCTGTAAATAATTACATCTCTCCCTCTTTTTATGGAGATAAGAGAAAAAAAAACCTAATTCCAGCAACAAACAACAAATGATACCTCAATTCAGAAAAGATGCCATATAAATATGTCTATTTTAGAAATGTATTTGGCTGCCATTTGCGCTTCGAAAGGATTACATTTTGTCCAAATAAAAGTACACATAAAAATACTATAAGAACAATTTAAATAATACTATGTATAAACACAACTAATTCACTATTGGCAAAAGGCTAACATCTATGAGGACGGAGACTCAACTTACAGTAAGTGTTTGTATAATTCAGTCGAAGATCTATCCAACAAAAATTTGTGATGAAATATTTCATATTTCCATAATATCCAGAGTCTATTCTAGTAGTTATAAATTTGAAGATCACAAGAATCGTCTTAAATAGTAAGAGCATTATTAAAAAAACATTCAAAATGTCTTCCATTATTGATCATAAAATCTAGTCTTATATTGCTTAATTTTAGAAAACAGCTCCATTAAAACTCGTCATGGAAGCTTGTTGCTGTGTCGATCATCTTTGATGCCATGAAAATGTTAGCATTTTGCATCATCTGAAATGTTAGAAAAAGAAAAAAAATTAGCGGAATATGATTAAATTAAATACTCAAACAAACAAACCTCATCAAAACTCAGTTTTCGATCTTTGTTGGTATCGCCCAAAGCAAAAAGTGTTGCAGCTTCTTGGAGAGCGTAGCGTGGGTTTTTCGGATCTACATAAGTCAATAACTCTCCTCGATCCGCCTTGCCATCTTTATTCTTGTCAATTAGTTTAAGAAATTCAGTGCGTCTTTCCTCGACCGTTTTTGATATAATTGATTTCTTATAACGTTCATCCTCATCGTCAACTGTTAAGTCAGAAAATTCGTCTATCGTCAGTTGGTCATCACCATCCATGTCAAACTGTCTTAATAGATCATCAACCAAACTAAGCAGATTCACTGCACTGGACTCGGGATGACGAAATGCCAAAAATTCATCCAATGTTAAGCTAAAGGGATCTGTCCTCGCAGCTTCTGACCAAAGTGCCTTGTCACGCATAATTTCTTCCTTTGCTTTGCGATTTAGGTTCACATGTTTGCTTTCATTGTGTTCGAGAATGTAGTTTTCGTTCATTCCGTGCTCTCGAAGGAAGTACGAGTGATACTCCTCCCAACTGATTAGTCCATCACGTGGAGATTTGTCGATATAAGAAAATTGAATAGGGTTTTCCTCAATGGCACGATTTATGTGTTCCATTATTTTCTTGTGTATGAAGTGACCTAACTCTTGAATTGTTAAGAGGTGATCCTGGTTTTTATCGGCTCTGAAATTAAAAGGAAAAAGGCTGCGTCAAAAAAAATTTCACTGTTTTTTTTAAAAAAAGCAAGCAAGAAAAAGATAATTTTCTTTATATCGAAAGAGAATCTGTATGTATCTTAAAGATAAACTATGCAGCATTGCCGGGTCACTTTAGAATGCAAGGAGGGTTAAGCGCAAGAATTATCCAATGCGAATTTGTCAGAGTTGATCGCAACCCAAAAATAACGAGCTTATTCACCAAATATGAATTCAATGGCCGACTTTACACGATCAGTATTTCATCAGTCTGGCGTCAGTTTCAATGACAAAGTTATTTGAAACTGATCTTCTAATGTATTTTTATGGCAATGACTGATGGACTGATGAAAATTTAAATTTTTAAATAAAATCTGTCAGTGTGGTTGGACTAATGATAAGTTGAGTGTAGTGCAGTTCCCATTATGTTATGTATTAATCGAAACATGACTTCTGAATTTCTCGCATTTTAAATCAGGCTGATGAAATGTTGATCGTGCAAGGTCTACCAATGAACTTGAATAGTTGAAGAGTGAAGCCTACCGTACACTATCATTATTTCATCGTCTGCCATAAGTCACCCTATCGAAAACTCACTGAGTGTCGTGTTTGGTCTAAACAAGGCGACAAAAAACCATTTTGGTTGCACGAATTTAAAGATCCGAACCAATTGGCAATTATGTTTCGATTAAAAACACAATGACAACTGCACAGCATGGACAGATTTTATTTAAAAATTAAAATATTCATCAGTCACTGCCATACCCTAGATGTTCATTTAGTCATAATTTTTTCATTCAGACTGATCGTGTAAGGTCAACCATTGCCACAAACGATAATTGCCGTGTAGGGTAAGTCTATTGGAGAAATTCGAGCGTATCCTTGGCGTTCTTCAAGCCATAAAGTTGAAAAGTAAAGCAACAAGAGCAGCAAGCGGCACTGCCCATTGAAAGCTATTCTCGGTTGAACATACCGGCATCGCAAACTATGTTCACAACGCATACCAGGAAAATCATGTTTGAACCGGAACGAAGATATGAGACAGGATGTCTTCTAGCATTCCCTGGTGTCGCGACATGCAAATCATCATTGTTTCTTAATTGTTCTCTGGCAAACCAGTAAAGAACTCATTTATTTGCATGGGTGAGCGCCAACGTTGGGGCTGTACGGCAGAGCGTTCTCTTTTCTTTTCTGGCGACCAATATATTAGAATCGACAGATCCAAGCGAAAAAAGTGAAAAATAAAGTAATGAAAAAGCGCATGTGTAAATGTGTTAAAGGAAATTATAATAGGCCACGGTCTTATTAATCAGAATACAAACTTCCTGATGGACCCAGAGAATTAAAACAAGGCGCTTGAGGTATAAAAGGGTTTGTGGATTTATTTAAGAATATTTGGATTCATGATGGTTTCGTTTATATATGTATATAACTCGTAGTGCGTTATGAAATTGCTTCACGTATCAGCGCAGGTTGGATGAAGTGGCGTTCAACAAGTGCCGTTCTTTGTGATCGACGCATAGAGGAATGTCTCAAATCCAAAACTCACCGCAATTTCGTCCACTCTGTTGCCCTATATGAGTACTGACCAACTATCAAAAACAATGAACGCTGTCTCGAGGCAATGGAGACACAGATTTTGGGTTGGACCAATCATGATCAAGTCCGATGTGGGGGTTGCATCAATCTAGTTCAAGGGGCTATATTATCAGTGAACTACCCCAGATGAAAGCTGTGCTTAATCTGCAATAAGATGAACAGTCTGATTAATAAATTCCCCGAACATGATCACTGAGCTGCAAGGAACTTTTCCCGAATTTTGGAGGCGTTAGAAACTGGTGTTGACACCCAAAAGTCATGAAAAAGTTTCTAACGGGCTATATCTCACGAAAAAATAAACAAGTGAAGCTACCCATCCCAAAATGGAGTAGAAGAATTTTCATTTGCATAGTATTGAGAACTTTAAGTCGGGTGTGAAAAATCTGAATGATAATAGGCTCCTGTGCTGATAATAATGATGTCATGTGTAGGAATGGACCTCTCGTAAAAAAAATTTCAAGATTGTACATTAAGAAAGACAAGGCCAAATTTATGGGGACAGCATTAGACGAGATTAATAAATTGGCTGATTTTGACCAGAGACTTCTGCAATTTTTAGTTGTTTTAGTCCTAGATTTGACTTTTGTTTTCACGCCATCAACACCTACAGTTACCAGTGACCAGGTATCCAGAGTCTGACAAGGATGCTACGTCCACTTTTAGTTTGCTTATACTTATAATGCTAAACAATTGACGTCCAAAGATTTTCCCACTTTTTGGCATTATAATAATTATTATATAATTATAATAGCATTCTAAACCTCAAGTCTTCATACCATATTGTAGCTCTTTCTTCCCAAAATTCTGTAGAAAAAGCAGATAACGGTGTTTGAAATTTTTCAAAAGATTTCTTCGCTTTTCGTAAATTTTTTTCATTTTGTAGGTATTTTTATCCTCTAATTTCAGATTAACCCTTGTGTTACCACCCCCATCGACGTACTATTTGTTAAACTACTTTCGTTCTTGGAAAAATTAGCTAAAACCCTCTCGAATCTTCACGATTGGGTCAATTTTCTATCGCATTATGCATTAAATAATTTTATTTTCCACTAAGAAAATGTTGAATTTGAAAAAAATGCACGTATAATCCACGTACCCGGGTACTCCTATACAAAATTCATGTTATTCATGTATTATATCATAAAGCAAAGATGTTTGTAGACAAAAAAGTGTAAATAGGTATTAGATAAATAAATTATGCTGAATTATATTCATTTTTAATTGTTTAAAAGTGTATATGTAAGTACGATGATTATAATAATAACTATATTTCATAATACCATTCTTATGGAAAAAATATTGAATTTTCGACGTTAACGCATTAATACAAAAAAAAATTATGAGATTATTGCATTGTAGTAAATAGATTTATTCAGCATAATTTGAATTTATTGATTGCATTCTAAATATTTGGTTATTTTTGCCGGATGTTCATCGTAAACTACACTTATCGCAATAATTCTTTGTCTTTCTTCGTTTGCGAATATGTTGCTTGCTGCAAATTAGGTACGATCGTACTGCAACCCTTCTACCAGTGTTGTCTCACAGCAGCATTGATGACAGTAACCTCTTCTATAATTCGCTTGTCCTCTTAACTGTCGATCGCCAATTTCATTGGTTGATTTCGCATAATCTGTTGATCTGAAGCTTGATTTTCAATCGTCAGCATCGCAAATTCTACTGCGAGTTGTCGTATTAAAATTCTTCGTCGGTTGTTCTTTTTAGAAATAACACCAAGAAAGTCTATATTTTCTTCTGTATTTTCGCCGTTAAGCACACCTCACGTATATTTGGCCCATGGTATTGACGCCGGTTTAGGTTTACTATAAAACAATAATTTGTGGCTCAATCTTTATCTAAACTAGTCGGGAAACCGGAAGTTCGGCGCTTCAGAGATGAGAGGTTTTGTTTGCTTCTTCTGTGAGTATATTTGAGTGCGGAACTATCCAATTTGTTGCCCGTTATGTATATGCATTTAGTATGTCAGACTACTCACTTTAGTGTGATATTGATATTTAGTTGCAGTAAATTTACATGGTAAAGACACCTTTGAACTACTGTAACTTTGCTAGTAATAGTATGATTTTGATCAAACTTGGAGATAAAATGCTTCATATTATATTCTATACTGTTACAAACTTTTATAACTCTAGTATAAACTTAATATAATATCATAATAATAATAATCGTTGGCGCAGCAATCCATGTTGGATCAGGGCCTTGAAGTGTGTTAGAGCACTTCATTCAAGACCGTAACGGTACACTAGGAGGCAATGTGGTCAGCATTGCGCTTTTACTCAATTTCCCCAAAAATATGGCAATATACTATTATTAATTTAATTTGAGCAGATTCGATATGGAGAGTATTTTGAGGCCTGAACACCATATAGAAGCAGCTTCATGATTGTTTTTCAGATTTTTTGATTCGGTAGTTTCTGAGAATGGGTCCGTTAAAGAAATCGTCACTTTCCACCCCTCCTACTCCCCACCTATCTAACAAATGTCAAAACTAAGACCGGCTTCGAACAGTACTAATCGAGACCTTTCATTTGATATAGGGTCTACAAATAAGTTCTGTCGGTTTTCACAATAGATGGCGTAGCTTGTTTTTTATACCATTGATCCACATTTTCAAACATTCATCGGAAAGCTACTGTTAATAGGCACAAACGTCAGTATAAATTATTTAATTGAAGTGTAAACAACAATACTTTTTTCATCAACGAAAATGGCCAGTTCTGTACCAAAAAATGTGTTTTTGCGGGGAGTTCTACTTCATTATTTCAATATGAAGAAAAAAACAACCGAAAGTCATCACATTTTGGTGTAAGTTTATAGTGACCATGCTCTATCTGAGCGAACGTGTCAGAGGAGGTTTGGACGGTTTAAAAGTGGCAATTTTGACTTGGAAGACGAAGAGCGCGCCGGACGGCCAACAATTTTTGAAGATGAAGAATTAGAGGCATTGCTCGCCCAAGATCCATCGCAAACGCAAGAAGAACTTGGAAAAACACTTGGAGTCACTCAGCAAGCCATTTCCCATCGTTTAAAAGCAAAGGGAAGGATCCGAAAGGTCGGAAATTGGGTTCCGTATGAACTGAAGCCAAGAGACGTCGAACGCCGTTTTTTCACGTGCGAACAACTGCTCCAACGACAAGAAAGGAAGGGTTTTCTGCATCGAATAGTTACTGGCGATGAAAAGTGGATCCATTACGATAATCCCAAGCGTCGGGCAACGTGGGGATACCCCGCCCATGCCTCATCATCGACGGCCAAAGCGAATATTCATGGTGAGAAGATCATGCTGTGTATGTGGTGGGACCAGCTGGGTGTGGTATACTATGAGCTGCTAAAACCGAACGAAACGGTAACGGGCAAACTCTACCGACGTCAAATGATGCGTTTGAGCCGCGAACTCAAGAGAAAACGGCCGCAATACCAGCAAAGGCATGATAAAGTTATTTTGCAACATGACAATGCTCGTCCACATGTTGCACAGCCCGTTAAAACATATCTAGAAACGTTGAAATGGGAAGTCCTATCCCACCCGCTGTACTCTCCAGACATTGCTCCTTCTGATTATTATTTGTTCCGGTCGATGCAGCATGGCCTGGCTGACCAGCACTTCTCCAATTACGACGAACTCAAAAAATGGCTCGATGAGTGGATAGCGGCCAAGCCGGCCAATTTTTGGCGCGATGGCATCTATGAATTGCCTGAAAGATGGAAGAAAGTTGTGGCTAGCGATGGGCAATACTTTGAATAATGAATGTATAACCAATTTTTCACAATAAAGCTTCAAATTTAACAAAAAAACCGACAGAACTTATTTGTAGGCCCTATACATGGCTATATTCGGTGAAAAAAAATTTTTAAATTGTTCCAAAACTGTTTCAGAAGATTTCTCGGATAACAAAGAATATATAGACCCTTCCTTTTACTTATCTTTTCAATTCAAAGAGCATGGTCTTACCTGAATAAAGAAGGTACGCTGGGTATTATACCTGATTTAGGATACAAACCACTATTTAATAATATTAATCCTTCGCGAAACAATCCATATTAGATCAGAGCCTTGAAGTGTGTTAGACCACATCATTCAAGACCGTAACAGTAATAAACAGGATTACAATACCCTGTAGGAGGCAGTGTGGTCAGCATTACGCTGCCTCCAGATTATTACCCTGATTTGACTCAGGTACTTATTCGCAACTGAGTCGACTGGTATTCGGGTGGTAAGACAAGGATTAAGTGATACAAATCTACGATGGAGATTCAGCAGCGGCGCCGAAAAATAATTGCCTTCCATAATGACTGGGATAATCCCAACTTCATGATCGGACTTATCCAAAATAAGCTGAAGCGCTGGTATACCGAATTCGTAATTATTAGTAACTTTGGCGAAAAATAAAGACTTATACAGATAGAATTTGATTGTTCCGTGTGCAAGGTGCAAAGAGTAAGGGCTGATTTTGGTAAACAGAAATCCCAGAAAGTTTCAGAGTCAGTGCCTTTCATTACCAGAATCTACTTCGGCGCCCAGGTCTCCCATTTTGACTACAATATGTAATTTCGAGAGCATTCTTCGAACTGCATAGAGTTTTACATAGAACATCTCTTTTTTGTTTGTATCGGGATGTTTAGAAAGGCGTGTAGAGCTCCTCAGCCTGGAGTATATCCTGTGCCCTCATCTTTCCAATTCTTCCTTGAGGTCTCACTGTTGCGAATTGCATTAGCATTAGCAGTTGCCAAATTCACGTTTACTTCCGAAGGGATTACTAAAATACAGAAGCATCAAGTCTCGTAAAGAAGGCAAGTTCCGGCATCTTATTTCATTGAGACGATTTTCAATCAAGGTGGAGAGGGTGAAGGGATCTGTCGGTGTACCGCAATATTGTTATCCAAGTATCAAAACTGTTCTGAATTTAAATCTAAAAGATATCCAAATTGTGTTAATGTTTTACCAGCGGTAGTTTTTCTTCAAACAATAGTTTCCATTTTTTTTATCCCTTTTAGTTTTTAATCTCCTTTACTTCTAGACTAACTATACAGACTTTAATGCCTCTCCCACATCCCCTTTCCAACAAAGCCAAGGAGTGCCAACTTTTTTGAAAAATAAAGACTACGTCGACTGAACGTGTAACATTGAATTCAAACTTCGGTGGCTAATCATTCTCACGACACAAACTGTACTAAATGTGCATGGACTAGTTCCGTCCGTTACAACACAATCTCCGTGTCGTCAGACCAAATCCATCCCATCACGAAAGCTCAATATCTGCCAACACAGCTGAGGGAGAGCATTCCAATCATCTCTTCAGACGGCAACTTACATTTTAAAGGCAGCTTGCAACACATTGTGCACGTCGATCGAATTCCCCGACAAAATCGCCTTTGGCTCGTTGGCGGGTTCGCTCTTGTTGCTGTCTCGAGCGGCCGGTGGGGTCGCGATCTGTTTCTTAAGCGGAAACGTTACATTTAGGATGACCGAAATGAAAACCAAATACGACACTATTGGGACTAAGGTCGACCAACGTGGCATCGCGAACGATCTTAGCATCAACTTTTTCGTCAGCATTTTAACGAACTTAAATTCACTTTCAATGTAAAAACAATTTCGTGTGCGCGCCTAATTAGTTGCACTAATCCGTTCACGCCCGCGCTGCAAACCGGACAGCAACAAAGCCTGGCTCCGCTTCGCCATCGTTACACACTTCCACTGGTTTGTGCCAATTGAGTAAAAAGTGAAAGTCGTTCGAAATCGATTTTCCCCAAGATGGTCAACCGAATGAAGAATAAAAAGGCTTTTAAGCGACGGCCGACGATATTCAAATGCACAAAACTGCACAAGCAATGCCCCCAAACGAACCGAACCAGGACGATGCTGTGTTTTCTTTTAACCAGAACTTTATTGCATATCCGTTCTCATGGCAATCAACTTTCCGCAAATCCAACGAGTGCACATAAACAAATATTTTCCGTCGACCGGTTGTCGATTGAGACATCTGGGGGTAGATTTCTGTAGTAGGGGGAATTAAGAATTGGTGCAGCCCATCTGTTTGGGGAAATTTCGTATGATTTGAAGCTTCCACCTGATAAGAGGGAAAAGGGAATATTTTGACAGCGCCAAAGTTTTTGCCTGTGTTTTCGGTGAGTGACGGATGACCGTCTGATGTACAGCATTAATTCGGAGATAAAGGGTTTAAGCGGATCAAGTAAAATTCTAGTAAATTGTTTGGCTAATGATCTTTCGGAAAGTTTGTTCTGGGATTCAATTGTGTAAATGCCGAATCAAGTGTCCTTGTGTGTTGTGAAAATAGAAATTGACGCAACAATGAACATGGAGCAATGTAAGTTGTATGTTTTTCGTACTTTCTAGAATAGTTGTTTGGTTGTGCGTAAGCGGGCTCGACCTCAGGTTCCTTTAGTAAATTAGATGTAAAAATCGCCCCCGATTAATCATGCAAAGGTTCCAATTGTAGTGGTTTTCACAAGCGCTCAAACCCGTAGGCAGTGTCTGTCTCCTTGAAGTCTATGCACTTGTAGAGTTTGGTTTTAGCATTAGACGTTCGTTTTCTAGAGATATTTCCTGTTTTAACAAAAAATATATGCATCTATTCGTCCAGCAGAGCCACAATTATAATTTAAGGTAGTAACCACCCTATGTAAGACTCCCTTCTGCCGCACTAAATTGGTGCAATGGTCACATTAATGACCGCATCAGATTATAGCTCATTATTCCTCCTCCTCCACTACTATTCACAAATATATGAAATGGACATCCTTCTCAATTAATTTCGAGACTAAATGCTCCTGCCAAAATCGTGTGGCTCTTCTCTTCAATGGCTCTGCTTCAGATGACCCTTGGAATTGCGACCCGGTACTTCCTTGTGGCAAGAAAGAAGGAAGGATTCACTGGATAATAAGTTGAAATGAACCGAGATGAGCATTTACGCAGCTTACAAAAATTCAGGCTTTAATCGTGTGAAGAACTGATCCAGCCAGAATCGGTACAAAGAGGCTCAATGACTTCGAAGAGGCTAACTCTCTCAACGCAATCCCAAGCTGAAGCGGATTCTTTTCATTTGTGGACGATCTATCCGTAATAATTATCGGCAATTTTGCGGACACAATATGTGCATGAAATCCACAGTTGCTACCTCCGCAACGGGATCACAGCGAACGCTGGAAAGACTGGACTTGTTACGTTCACTAGGAACACCAGATGGGGGAGCTACACGCTAACTACCTTAACAGGTGCGGAAATCCAGCTGGTACACACAGTCAAGTATTTAAGAGTACATCTCGACTCCAAGCTAATGTGGAAGCAACATACGCATGAACAATATCAGAAATCCTCCAGATTGCATTGGTGCGGTAGGACTGCGATAGGGAAGACCTGGGGACTTTGATCGCAACGGATTCATTGGATGTATGCATCCGTAATAAAGCTCACTTTGATGTGTGCATTCATCATGTGGTGGTTCAGATTGAACTAACAGCAGGAAGCAGCTGGCGAAGATACAAATGCTCGGTTTCAGGTTGGAGCAATAACTACTACGCCGCCGGCGGCCTTCAAAGGTATCCTGCATCTACTTCCATTTATTTGGAGGTGTAACTCGACATCATTGGCGCGTGACAAGGCGGCCAATCATACGGTCATGCGTCCATCTAGAAACTCGACAAACACCCGGGGGCTCTGATGCCAGCCGATACGTGATTTCCTGATTCGTCTTTGAAAAGACATTTTCCATCGTAATCACCAGAAAGGAAGAATGGTCTATAAATGGTCACGAGTTTTTTAGAATTACAAATCCAATATTGTGATAAAAAAAATAGTAAGATTTTTTAAATAAAACAAAAACGGTTTATTTATTCTTCCAAATTTATTTCGTCGCCTTCAAAATAATCTCCTCGTGAACTTTTTTCCAGTCCTCGAAACAGTTGCTAAAATCGATTTAAGGTGTTTCTTCAGGGCCTTCTTCGACGCATTTTGAATCTCCTCAATCGAGTCAAAACGATGAAGTGGCAATTTTAGTTTGGGAACAGCCAGTATTCAGACGGAGCTAAATCAGGGCGAATAGGGCGGCTGCGGTAAGATATGCGTTGAATTTTTAATGAAAAGGTCACGAGGAACGAATTCCATGCGCGAAAGTGCATAATCGTGGTGAAGAAACCAAGAGTTGTTGGTCCGTCAAAATCGATTGAATTGAGCCAAATGATACGTTGATGATGTCAACAAGTGACGATTTTTGAGTACACATCCGAGATCTTAGGCTGCACATCAATGAGGGCAAGACAAAATATATGGTGGCAACGTCAATACCAAAAACCAACCTACCAATAACATGAAACGGGAAGAATAAAGATAGGAGACTACAACTTTGAGACCGTTGATAATTTCTTCTATCTAGGGTCGAAAATGACAACCGATAATAGCTACGATGATGAAATCAGCGCACGGTTGTTGGCAGCCAACAGAGCCTATTTCAGCTTACAAAAACTGGTCCGCACGAAGCGTCTAACCATAGGGTCAAAGCTCTTAGTGTACAAGACAATGATCTTGCCAGTCCTCATGTATTCCTCGGAAACCTGGGTTCTTAGCAAGAAAAATTGCGAAATCTTGGCCGCGTGCGAGAGAAGAACCCTCCGAAGAATTTTTGGCCCCCTACATGAGGAGCCTACATAACGACGAAATCTATGAGCGATACCATGACCGTCAAGTTGTGGATAAAATCCGGCTCAATAGGTTACGGTGGGCGGGTCACTTGATCGGTATGGATGAGAACGATCCAGCCCGGAAAGTCTATAAGGGCAATATCTATGGTAGAAAAAGAAGACGAGGCAGTCCCTGCCTGGGATGGAGGATGGCGTAAGTCAGGACATCAGACAGCTTGGTGGACCTCGGTGCAAAACCGGGATATCTGGACTTCCTTATTAAGGCAAGCCTAGACCGGAGACCGGTTGTTGCGCCGTTGATGATGATGAAACTCAAAATCGTGTGAC
Organism: Hermetia illucens; assembly: GCF_905115235.1. Classification (NCBI taxonomy): domain Eukaryota; kingdom Metazoa; phylum Arthropoda; class Insecta; order Diptera; family Stratiomyidae; genus Hermetia; species Hermetia illucens. The sequence goes on along the minus strand of NC_051854.1, from coordinate 85,076,426 downwards.
TATAGAGGATTTCAATTTCAGTTTAATATAATTTAGTCATCAAAGACAGACGAACAGAAACTCAGTTGTTTTCAAAAGGGATTTATTTTAAGTCAATACAAAACTTAAAAGCAGTTCCATTTGCAATTTGCATAAATTTAGAACAATTGTTACCTACTCTGCCCTTTGCATCTAATCGATTAACTTAATATTAATTAAAATATTTGTAAACCAGTTGGCAACTGCACAAATAACAAGCAATATCGATTGTAATGATTATAATTGCGGTGATTACGGTTTAATGATTACATGATCGCAATCGTAATCATGGCCTGTTGTTGTGATTACAATCGTATAATCACAAAATCACGTTCATTTCTGATCAGAATCGTAATCATAATCATGATTTTGGTTGTGTCCAACTCTGATGGAATAAGCGACGCTTTCACTCAGGAATTGGAGCGTGAACTTGAATATGTTCAGGATGCATTGAACCTATTATTATGAACAAATGGTGGCTTTTTCCCTAGATTTGGCGGGTCGAAATGGGAAAACATTTCTCATATCATTAATTTCGGCCACTTTGTGCAAAATCCAAAATTGCTGTAGCAGTTGCTTCCTGTGGGATCGGGGCCATTTTGCTAGTTAAATTTTGAAAAATTGATATGCAAGATTGAGAATCATTCAACAATGATCAAAGTTGCTGCAGCAAGTAAAATAATAATCTGGGAAGAATGCACAATAGCACACAACCCGCATTGAAAGCACTCCATCGAACTAAAAGATCTGCTCAACGACTCAAACATCTTGAGAGAGGATTATAAGGAGGATAAGGATTACAAATTAAAGAGTCATCAAATTCAGGAAATCCAGCCTATATTTATAAGGGGGAAGATTCTGAAAATCAAGCGGGTCATAGTGGTTTCTTAAGGCGAAAAAAGTAAAAATTGCTTTTGAACGGATTCAATTCTGTCGCTGTGTAGCTCGAAAGCTGGGTTCCAGACAATGCAAGCATATTCAAGAAGTGGGCGTACGAATGTCATATATAATGACTTGGTGACCCAAATATTTTTGAACTCCTTCGCACTTCTTTTGATGAAACCAAGTTGTTTATTGGACGTGGATAGGATTCTGTCATACTACATGTATAACTATGTCGAGGTCAATGATATTTTCCACCCTGTTCAGTTTCTTGTTGCCTACAAAGTAGAGATCAGTTGCAGTTTTCCCCAAATACTACTGGTCATTCCAAGATCGACAGCTGCCAATGAAAAAAACGCTTGCTTTGAATCGATTCTGTGACGCTACATGAAACAACTTCATTTGACAACAAACATACTAAACGATTCACTTGTGACTACTAATGGTAATTTTCCCGTCGATGAATTGAATGGATTGAATTTTAAATATTCATTTTATCTCAATAAAAAACTGAATTTAATTCAATGAATAAGCTAAACAACATTCATTGATTCGAAGGTAGTACGAAGTTCGCCGGGTCAGCTAGTAAATAATAAATAACACAACGTCAGATGCCTTGACCTACTTTGCACAAGTGCCGGACACTGTCCCAGGACGTGTGTAGAGGTTTCATCATACTCCTCACAAAACCTGCAGGCAGTGTCCGTAGATATCACTAGTTTCCCTAGGTGATAGTTCAGCCGATGATCAGTGAGAATCGCCAATATGATTCGGAAGTTCTTTTTGGTGAAGTTTAAGCAATCCTTTGTGCGCATGGGTTCGTATTCCCCAATAAGCACCCAGGACTGCCCCATCCCTGGTAGGTCCGCCCAGTATAGTTCCCTCAACCGGTCCTCTTCATTTCTTAGAGTCATAGCCATGAAACCATTTCCGATTCCACAGAAGGGTTCTGGCCCGTGTAAAGGCGTCCCTGCTCCCTTCTTGGTTAGTTCGTCCGCTGCCTTGTTGCCAACCCAGCATGGCCTGGAACCCAAAGTATCCAAACCTTGTTGGACGAGCCGAGTGTATTCAGTTTCTCAAGGCATTTACACACCAGTTTAGAGTTCACCTGGTTGGACCTAAGTGCGTTGATCGCTGCTTGGCTATCGGTCAGAATAGCTATGTTTTGCGCCGTGTAGTTCCTTTGGAGATTAAAAGTTGCACATTTGTCTATGGCGTATATTTCCGCCTGGAATATGCTAGTGTACCTGCCCTTTGGCTCAAAGTACATTTTCCTTGGACCAATGACACCGAGTAATCAGTTGCTGGTTTAACCCGTATGTTGCAGCCACGCTCTCCCAGTTTGCCTTGTTACTCCAACGTGTTCAAACATCTTATCGAAGTGAAACCTCGTTTTCATGTTATCCCTTGGTATCAGTAATTCGTAATATCGCCTAGAAAGAATATCAATGTTCCTTCAGTTTAGGCAGCTCCCCGCGTCACTGATACTTCCGACCATCCTGAATATTGCCCTCATTGTTTGCATCTTTTTTTTTTTTTTTCGTGCGTACACGGAGGTGGAAAATCTTAGAAAGACACGTTCGCCGCAGCTCCGCCGACCGAACAGCGGAACTACAGGGGGCGCGTGTGGGATTCACACCCACTAAAAACCAACCCCGGTCTCTTCAGCCCCAGCCCCGCGGGACCACCATTGAGGTATTACTTTGCAGGGTAGGTTTGCTCTTAGGCACTCGTCCTTCTCCTATTTGCGGCCTTCCTCCTTCTTTGTTCCTTCAGCAACTCCTCCTGCATTTGGATGATTGCGGAGCCAACCGCAAGCGACTTCTCGGACTCCAGCATCTCAGTAACCAAGCTCTTCGGGGTCCCGCTCTTGCCCAGCACCTGGTTTAAGCTCCTTCTCTCCATCGCAAATCGTGGGCAGTGAAACATCACATGCTCTGGATCCTCCGGTATGCCATCGCATCTGGGACAGTTCGGAGAATCATCCAACGCAAAGCGGTGCAGATACTGCCTGTAGCAACCACCGAGTCCCCTGAGGAACTGGATAATGTGGTAGTTGGTCTCCCCATGTTTTCGCTCAAGCCACACCCTAATGTTGGCAATGAGCCTGTGCGTCCACCGACCTTTCGTAGACTTGTCCCATCTGCGTTGCCAGAGATCAAGCGACTCTCACCTTGCGGCATTTCTACGCTGTGCATGCCCCTCCATATGTCTTGCATTGTACAGGACACTCATTTCTTTGGCCAGAATGTCAACCGGGATCATGCCTGCCACCACCAATACTGCTTCATCTGATGTGGTTCTAAAAGCACTGTAAACCCTCAAAGCCATCCGCCGGTAAACTGAGTTCACCTGCTTCCGTCTCTGAGAGTTTGCAAGCGCCTCTGCCCACACAGGCGACGAGTAGAGCAGGTTGGAGCGCACCACTCCGGCTAGCACCAACCTCCGGCAATGTTTCGGTCCACCAATATTTGGCAACATTTTTGCAAGCGTCGTGGTGGCACTGGCTGCCTTTTGGCATGCATACTCTAGGTGTTCCCTAAAACTCAATTTGGTATCAATTATTACCCCCAGGTATTTGATAGCCGGCTTTGATACGACCGTATGTCCACCGACCTCCACTTTTACAGTGTTATTTTTCCTGCGTTTCGTTATTTAGACCGCTTCCGTTTTCGCGTCCGCCAAGGTCAGCCCGGCCTTTTCTAGCTAGGACTTTACCGCTCTCACTGTTTCCGTTGCGTAAACCTCCACATTTTCTGGGTGTTTTGATGCAACAACCACAGTTAGGTCATCAGCAAAGCCGACAATCGTAGTCCCCTCTGGGATGGGGAGAGCAAGCACCCCATTATACATGATATTCCACAACAGGGGACCAAGTACCGATCCCTGTGGTACCCCGGCTGTGACAATGTACTCTTTGGGGCCCTCATCCGTCCCGTACCAGAGAGTCCTCTTTGAGAGGTAGTTTTCCACCAAATTCGCTAAGTATCCGGGGACACCTATGTCAGCCAACGCCCCTTTAATTCTATTCCAGTTGGCCGAGTTGAATGCGTTTTTGACATCCAACGCCACCACGGCACAGCAGCCACCAGAAATCAGTGCACCTTTTGCCAGGTTTACCACTATGCCAATTGCGTCCACCGTAGAGTGGGCGCGTCGGAAACCAAACTGGCGACAAACCATTGCTGGCTTCGACGATGGGCAGGAGTCTGTTGTAGATGACTCTCTCCATCATCTTCCCCATTGTATCCAACAGGCAGATAGGACGATACGACGCTGGGTTTCCAGGTGGCTTGCCAGGCTTCGGAAGCAACACCAACTTTTGCTTTTTCCACTGGGCAGGGAATATTCCTTCTTTTAGGCACGCCTCGAAGGTGTTGGCGAAAAGGTCGGGCCTAGTCTTCACTGCCAGTTTCAAAGCTCGATTGGGGATGCCATCATTGTCTGCATCTGTATGTGCAGATGGAGAGGTGTTTATCCCAGAAGGACCTCTAGGGATTCCGTTGGGCATATCTGATACACACGCAAGCCAGTCTTTGGAGTTTATGTAATTTCCTGGCTTGTGTGCTGAGTTCGGTTCTTTCTGTCCAGATTACCGCTCCATAGATAGTCATTAGCCTTACTATTGCAGTATATATCCAAAGTAGTATCTTCGGGCTGCAACCCCATTTTTTTCCTGCTATGGGTCTACAAGTCATCAGAGCCCTCGTGGCTTTCCGACATGTGAGTAATTTTTGGTCTAGCGTGATTCCCAAATATTTGACCTCTGTTTCTCGTTTCACCTCCATATCATGGAGGTCATAGAAGTAGCCAAACATTTCCTTTTTGAATACTAAATCTATTTTATTCTGAATAGCCTTAGAACATGGAGCCGTTTCAACAGAGCATCCAACAAATCCCCGAGCACAGCGAGAACGCGAACGTGATCGAGGATTGCGCAACACATCACAAATAACCATTGAAAATTACACAAATAAACAGATGGGCATTGCGTCGGTTAGAGGTATTCTGCCTACTAGTTCACGTGAAGCAACTCCCATGGATGAATCTCAACCGTCTGCTGAGTTTCCGAAAGAAATTAACTTTTTTTCAGGGAATCCATTCGTTGAAATCACAAAAGGAATCATCCACCTATATAAGAAGAAGTAAGTTGACTCCCTGTGAATATATGTGAAATCGTCACTCATTCAATGCAAACCAATTTAGCGAACGGAAAGAATTCAAAGAGGCGCCTTCGAGTAAACTGTGCCTCTTGGCTGTTCCTGCGACATTGAGCTGTCATGATCTACTCAAGTTTGTGGCGCCTTGTCACTCTGAGATTCAGCATATTCGAGTGATTCGTGATGGTAGTCCGAATCAATTTATGGTTCTTTTGGAGTAAGTACATGCTATTCACTTTTTGTTTAGGAAGAAAATTCTATGCCAGTTTTATCTGATTAGATTCCGATCGAATGAATCTGCCCTTGAGTTCTATCAAACGTATAATGGTGCGGCATATAACTCGCTAGAACCGGATTCTCTGTGCCATGCAGTGTGGGTATCTGATGTTGAATGGGGCGAAGATGGCACTCCGCCTTTGGGTCATACGGAATTACCAACTTGCCCAGGTAAGCATGTTAGCAGATGGATCCGATCTAGTTTATAAGCTTTCTGGTTGCACTTTCAGTTTGCCTAGAAAGAATGGACGAGAGTGTGGACGGAGTTCTTACAATTTTATGTAATCATGTGTTCCACGCCAACTGTCTAATAAAATGGGGTGATTCGACTTGCCCCGTTTGCAGACATGTACAGACTCCAGAATCGCTGGAAAACTCAGTTTGCATGGAATGTGAAGGTACGGAGGCTCTTTGGATATGCTTGATATGCGGTCATGTAGGTTGTGGTCGGTATCAAGGCGGTCATGCAGCCTCACACTATCGAGCGACCAACCATACATATGCAATGCAATTGGGAACTTCGAGTGTTTGGGATTATGCAGGCGATAATTTTGTACACAGACTTTATCAGAACAAAACGGATGGGAAGCTTGTTGCGATGCAATCTCCCGGCGAGGAAGGCGAAGAAAAAATAGATTCTATGCAGCTTGAATTCACGTATTTATTAACATCTCAGCTGGACACACAGAGGAAATACTATGAAGAACGTCTTTCACAACTTGAGAACGATTTTCAAACTTTCCAGACTAGCACAGAGAGTTCTCTAAAAAAAGCGTTGTCTTTGGAAAGCAAAGTGATTACTCTTACAAAAGAAAAAGTCAACCTGGAGAAGAAACTGGCCCAAAACAATGCAAAGTATGTTAGCATTAGTTGATAAGCCCAACACAGTTCTTATGTTCTTAAATTTTCTTCTTTTCCAGGCTTAAAGATCTCCAAAAGGAACTCACCGAGGAACGGGAGATGAGCAAAGCAATGCAAACGAATCAATCGTCGTGGCAAGCGAAATACACAATTCTCGAGAAAAAATACAAAGCCTATCAAGCGGAGAAAGAACGTGAATTGGCTGAGGTTCAGGAGCAATTAAGGGACGTGATGTTTTACATGCAAGCCCAGAGTGAAATTGCAAATTCAGAAATGAAAGACGAAATAGCCGGAGGTTCAGTTATTGTACCAGAGCCGGAAACATCGAACTCGAAACAAAAAAGTCGACGCAAGAAAAAAAATGAGCGTTAAAAATTGTTTGTTAGATCTTTTATCGTAGTTTTTCTCCATTTTCTATATGCAATTCGCTCGGATTAATGATTGATGTGATAAAAAGTTATTTCTTATTCATGCTATGCGAGCATTTGGTAGATGCACTGTTTTTCAATATTATACCCATTCAAATAAAAATTATTTATATTCATGAGTAATTGTATATTTAGTGAATTCTAATGCAGGTAAAACGTGGTCCAATTTAGAATTTACATTTTTAAACACGTTTGTTCTTATGTTTTGAATCCAGACAATCCTTTTTAGAAGCCGCCTTGAAGCGATTATTTCGAACAACGAATCATTGAGAAAGGGAGAATGAACCTTTATCAAAGAAGTGATCACACCTAAAAAACAAGAATGAACAATTAAGCCAAAAAAAGTATCAGCCCCCAGGAAAGCAACCACTGGGATGTGATGAACGGTTATCGTTTCTGATACCGTTGATAATTTCTCCTATCTAGAATCGAAAATCACAGCGGATAACAACTACGACGGTGAAATCCGCGCACCGTTGTTGGCAGCCAACGGAGCCTATTTCGGTTTACCAAAACTGTTCTACTCGAAACGTCAAAGCTCTTACTGTACAAGACAATGATCTCTTTGCTCCCATAAAAAGATGGACGATTCAGTAGCCTATATACCGACAAAATCTATAAACGATACCATGACCGTTTGGTTCTGGACAAAATCCGACTCAATAGGATGAGGATAATCCAGCCCAGAAAGTCTATAAGGGCAATATCTATGGTAAAAAAAGAAGACGAGGCAGACCCTGCCTTAAATGAAGCGATGGCATAGGCCAGTGCGACAAACAGCTTTAAGGGATATCGAATTGGTGGACCTCGGGCAAAACCGGGATATCTGGAGTTCCTTATTAACGCAAGCCTAGACTTGATACTGGTTGTTGCGTTATTAATGATGATGATGGTCGTTTCTCAAGTTTGTAGTTTTGCGATACTAACAAACAGGTAGCTGTTTGCTCCTACCTCATATTACAATAAAAATTTAATAAATAGCATGTTATTAACATATCTTCACCATGTTATGTGAATAGCATGGTGGTCCCAAGCCCAGGTAATGGAAGAAGATTTGAGGCAAAGTACATAGTGCTATCCTCAGTAAAGCACGTGATCGGGGAAAGTGAGTAAAAAAGTAGAGGTGAACGCTCAACTCAGTCGGGATAATCCCGCCATACTCATCCCACCTAATCACAACAATTCGTCAAAAAGTTCTACACCGTCGAGCAACCGAAAGAATGACTACTGGAATGTTAGATCGCTAAACAAATCTGGGTGTCAAAGACCTACTCCAAAAGACCAGCAGGTACAAGCTCAGGGTCCTAACAGTCCGGGAAACGAATTGGAACGAAGACAACAGACCCGAGGTTTCATACAAAGTGTTAAGCTATCAAGGAAACGTGCGCGGCAAGTGATCTCAATCAGGGCATCAGCCTAGCAGAAAGTCTAAGGGGGTACACATCTCGAGGACGGTTCTGAATAGTTTTAAGTGGAGTCGAGAAGGTTTAGTCGACACGAGGGAAGTTCTTTTCAAGGAAGGAGGATCAGATGAAATTGCATTGAACATTTACGTCATCACAGTTTCGAGAAGGGCAACAGATCATGGAGCAATACTAAAAAATGCGTACGAGGGGATTGAGAAGTGTTAAGAAAGGTTGAACCGAGTCAAATCAGTGGATATACCCAATATGAAGCCGGACACTCTGAAAGCGTGATTGCGACAGTGTCTGCCGGTCTTGGATGGAGTTCAAATATGACAAACAATGGCTACCAAGAGAGTAGGAAAATGGAGCGTGAAGAGGATTCGAGAGTAGTACTTGCTGATGTTAACTGCCAACTTATTTATAGAGCACCAAGGAACCAGGGTTTCTAAATTCGACGGAAAGGGCACACAGTGTAAAGGAGAAACTACAGATGAAAAAACACCCTAAGTTCGTGGACATGAACCAAGCAAGGGGCCATAAGGACAACCAATGGAAGGTCGTCGAAGCAAAATACGAATAGCAGTCGATCCAGAATGGGACTTTGTGGTATATCAGAGGCAGGGGAAAAGGAACCAAATATGCAACGATAAAAAACAGTGCAGAAAAGTTTAGAGGGATAAGAAGCGAACCATGTAATGAGTGACAGGGAAATGTTAAGGGAGTTTAGGCAAAAATACTGCATAATTAACAGAGCCAAAGGTCCGTGTGGACGACATGGTGGATAGAGATAACCTCTGTGCATCGTTTCATCATCACACAAGCGAACGACTATACTTTATTTGAATTTCTATTTGGAATATGATTCTTTGTTTTTCGTGCTACTGTTTACTAATGTAATGTATTGTAAATAGAATTGCACAGGGCAATGTGCCGGACTGACTCACCAATGTACGGAGCCAGATAAAAGCAGCAGGATCACTCTCGAAACCATTTAACATCAACAACGGTCTAAGACAAGGGGATTCCCTATCATGTGTCCTCTTCAACCTGACCCTGGAGAAAGTGATTCGCGATACAGACGTAAATGCGAGAGGCACAATCCTCTTCAAGTCCACCCAATTACTGGCCTACGCTGATGATATTGACATCAGCAGACAGCGCGAGATCTCTGGCTGCACATTCATAAAGGCAAGACGAAATACATGGTGGCAGCGTCAGCGCCAAAAACCAAAGAACGAACAACATCGAATCGCACTGGTTAAACGAGAACAATAAAGATAGGAGACTACAACTTTGAGACGAATTTTCCATGGGTTATCTATGGTCGAAAATCACAACCGATAACAGCTTTGATGATGAAATCCGGGCACGGTTGTTGGCTGCCAACAGAGCCTATTTCAGCTTACAAAAACTGTTTCGCTCGAAAAATCGCACCATAGGGTCAAAGGTTCAAAGGTCAAAGGTTTTACTGTTCAAAACAATTCTTATGTATTCCTCCGAAACCTGGGTTTTGGCAAAAAAAATTGCGAACTCTTGGCCGCGTTCGAGAGAAGAATTTTTGGCCCCCTACATGAGGATGGACGATTTCGTAGCCTACATAAAAACAATATTTATGAGCGATACCACGACCGTCAGGTTGTGGATAAAATCCAGCCCAACAGGTTGCGGTGTATCTGTATGGATGAGGACGATCCAGCCCGGAAAGTTTATAAGGGCAATATCTATGGTAGAAAAAGAAGACGAAGCAGACCCTGCCTGAGATGAAGCGATGGCATAGGTCAGGACGCCAAACAGCTTTTAGGGATATATGGTGGATCTCGGTGCAAAATCGGGGTGTCTGGAGTTCCTTATTAAGTTAAGGCAGGCCTAGACCGGATACCGGTTGTTGCGCCGTTGATGACGATGAATGCGCCGGAGCCCTGCCAAAAGCATCCACAATTGTTCGGAGCTCTAAAGTAAGAAAGTTCTTCTGGAACATTATCTTCAACTTTTCCGGATCTAAATCACTTATAAGTCGCCACAGACAGACTGGAAAAAGAGAGCACTGCCGGCATTTAAAGCACTTTCACCTGCCAGCTCCACAGATATTTAAGACACAATCAAAATAATAAAACCGAGCAAATTGGCAGTACCTGACATTCTGGCTCAGTCAGGTTATTGAGGAGCGTAGAACACCATCCGGTAGGCAAGAAATCACGCCCATTCTAATATGAAAAAAGGTAATCCAACACACTCACAGTGCTGATCTATCCTGGTAAGAGTCCCCGCGACCAGTTGACTAGGAAATTGGTAATTACCAAGCCTCAGAGAATACTAGCATGTCCACTACAGTCAACCCGACAGGTACTTGTTCTGCCGGAAAATGAGCAAGAGTTCTTGAAAGATGGATGGCGTTAGGACATAAGCAAATTAGTCCAAGCTAGACAAATCCGTATTGGTACCTTTATCAGCAACACAATGTAACTTGGAATAGCCCTTCTAAAAGGGGGCATCGATATCCTCGCCCTGCAAAAAACATGATGTTTTCAGAAGCTGTGACATACGATTTGAATGCGGCATAGATGGCCATAAACTTCTCTACTTTGGCAGCTCATACTCTCAATACAGTCTTGGCTTTGCCATTTCTGAAAGTTTCCGCGGCGACATTACAGATGGCGAGCTATTGAAAGACTGGATGAAGCTCGTTATTATCTCAACTAATGGCACTCTTCATTTCTTTACTACATACAGGTCGACCCAATGCCGAGAAAAACGCATTCTGGCAATCACTCGACACAAAGATCTGTAACGTGCTTGCCGTCATTTCGGGTAATTTCAATTGCCATATTGGTAAAAAGGCAAACGGCAACCAATACGATGGTAAGAGCAGCGAGCCGGTTGATGATTTTGTTGGCACTCACGGCCTTATCAACAGAGGGTTTATTAAACAATACAACATCTTCCAAGATTTGATAGTGGGAATAGTAAGATGCAGGTCGACTATATTCTGATAAGACTCCATAATTTTCTCATCGTCACTGACAAATAAATCGAACCCTACGATTGTTGATAATCAAGCCACCGGTAAAACAACGTGATGAACGTAGTCCCACTGCGAACTAAATGGTGAAAATTTCGCGAGACAAGAGAAGAAACGATTCCACTCACGCAACTGCCAGACCTAACAAGCGTGCAATCATGCCAAAAATACCACCCTCAAAGCTGCCTTGACAATCTTATCAGTAGCTCCTCGTGGATAAGACGCTGGCCAATTGAAAATTACAAACATCTTTACAATACACTGGATACATGGGCCGGCAAGAAAGATCCATATCGACTTACTCAAGGAGAAACATATTAAGAAGCATCTTTTGCACTGCATGCCCGGCTTTGGGGACTTGTTGAAATAAAATCATCTGGTAAGTATTGCGAGAACACTTAGTGTTAAAGGGATTCATGCGCTTGGTTAAATTGCTCTATCGCGTCCTGAAGAGTAAATTCCCGCGTCACGGTCGCTGTTCCTCTGAAAAAACCGCCTCCGCCCGGTCCTTTATTACAGGACATCCAACGTCCAGCGCCCTACACACTACTCTATGCAAAGAAGTTTTCCTACCTTCACACAACAAATCTATCGTCGAGTAGCATGTCCAAAAGCGAAATGTTCGTTCCATGCAGCACGGTCTCCGACTGAATCTAAATGGAACAGAGTTTTTGACGCCCGACCCTAGTTAAATTGGCGGCATCACAGTCAATGGCCAGCTACCGAAGACAATGAGTGACACCTCATGGTAATGCCGACTACGACGTTGCGTTGAAACTGTTGCACAACCCGCTATGCGCAATCTGAACTCCCGCGAAGATATAGAGTTGATAGTGTGGCATTTCCGATGGTATGGACATGTAATCAGCGCCCATGGGAACAAACTAGCTAAAATCCGCCACGGAAGCATGGACATTTTGATATGATAGATGGCTATTTAGAGGGTTTACATACATATATAACGGGATTTTATTTATTAATCGTTACAATTACGTACATATGTTTTACACATTTTGTCGAAATTTTGTCTTAAATTTTCCCGCAGTTCCTCACGTAGTTGTTTGATTTTATTTTCACGATTTTTGAATTCTAACACAACTTCGTCTGGAATGTAACAGTCTGTCTCTTTTTCCTCGTCGGCTTGTAGTCCGTCCTGCAAAAGTAAAGGCATTTTATTAGTTTGTTTATCTAGTTGCGAGGTGAGACTAAGTATTGAAATTTCAATCAACATTAATGACCCATTTTCAAACCAGCTTCAAAGCTTCATTAGTAGTACCCCCAAAATGCTTTCCAGAGTGTAAATATCTCCATCTATATTGCACCAGTTCACAGTCTATGATACTCACCAACATTTGCTGAAGACTCATAGTCGAATTCTGATTTTTCACATAATGTCGGCAGTCGTGCGGTTTCTCGAAATTATTCAAATTGTACGTATCGTTGTTCAATGCCATATCTATGCCAGACTGTTGTTCGTGATTACAAAGGCCATCCGAACAGGAAACCTCCGAACCCTCTGGCGAATTCAGTAGACTTACAGTTCGTGAGTTCGTTTGAGAATTTTCAGATGCATAGCCCCCGTCTATGGATTTAGAACAAGCATTATTTGAATTCGACTTGCACGGACAGTTCAGTAAGTCATTCAGTTCGTCCTCAATCTCTACTTCGGGTTCACTCTTTGTTTCCGCTTCAAATGCATTCTCCTGATTCTTCTTGACGCTCTTCTTCTTTTTCTTCTTCAATTTCTTCTGTTCTTTTTTGTGTTCCTTGGCCTTCTCAACACGACTCATTTCCTGACATAATAATTCCAGCTTGCTGATACCCTGTTTCTGTTCAACAGCTGTATCAAAGCTGCGTGACAAAGCGTGAACGCCGACAGCGGCTAGCACTTGGCAGGCTCGCTCCTCCTCCCGTAGGCTTATGTATATCCTTCTCAAACGTTCGTAGATACACATTCCAACGCAAGTAAGCACCTCCTCCTGAGCAATTTCCAATGTTTTTGCATGCCGTTCTCGTTGTCTCATTAGATTACTGAAATATTTGTTGGCAATAAAGGAAAACGATTAGGAAAACCGATAGGATTGTCAACAACACCACATTTTCACTCACCTTCCAATAATTTCTGGTTCCGCTCTTTTGATCAAACTCTCAATAAAATCAGCCTTTGTTAACAGGTGAATATGTTTGTGCTCTCGGCATTGTTTTATATTTGAGTACAAAGCAGATACGAAGCCCTTTTCCTTGGAGCTGTTTGTGTCGTCAACTAGAAGCGTGTATGCTTTCTCAACCTGAAATATTTCAAAGATGATTTCATTGATAAAAATAACAAGTCGGGAAACCGGAACCTTGACGCTTCAGGTATAAAAGGTTTTGTGTTTCCTTTGTGAGGAGGATAACGCAGTTCTCCATTGGTTGATAGCGTTGAGTCGAGTTATTTAAATTGCTCAGTGCTATCAGCTACAGTAACCTGCCCAGAACTAAGCAAATTAAATATCTCGGGTTAATGCTATCTGCCAATGAAGAACGCGTAATGAAATTGTTCCGCGCATTAAGGTGACCTGGATGAAGTGGCATTCCACAACTGATGTTCTTTGTGACTGACGTATCAGCGAAGGTCTCAAATCTAAAATTTACCGCAATGTCGTCCGTCTGTCGCTCTCTATAGTTCTGAGTGTTGGCCAACTAAAAAGACAATGAACGGCGTTTTGCGGTAATGGAAACGAAGATATCCGCGATCGATATGGGGATGCACCGATCGTGGAGAAACCCCGAGGAAGCGTCTTCGGTGGTATGGTCACGTAATTCGCGGTAACGAGAATTCACTTACCAAGATTACTCTGAACATCGAAGTCAATGGTAAGCGACCAAAAGGGCGGCCGAAACAACGGTAGCTTGATACGCTGGATGGGCATTTAAAAACCTCGAGATCCATCCAGATCAGGCATGTGATAAAATGGCAAATGGTGAAACCGATCACGACGAGCCGACCCCGCTTGTGAACGGGACAAAGGCTGAAGAAAAATAAGAAGATGTAAAGAGCGACGAGTGCATGACAGCTCCGTGTCACATAGTTAAAAATTCCATTGCCCTCTAGTTTATAGAAAACGATTTAAATAAATCATTTGATGGAATGCCCTGTATTGAAAATAGTCAACCTCATACGCTTCAGACTCTGAGTTTAATATTATTAGCAAATGCGAAGAGTTTAACTTACAACAGATACAAAAAAAGGCTGGGAAGTGTGAACTAGAGATTATTTCTTCATTCTGGAGGTTTTCAATATCAAACCTGACAAATGGGGAAAGGTCGAAAGGATCCATGTTCTCTTATGGATTTCTTTATGAGTGAAATTTTTCGACGAGGTCACTGGTATTGCTAAGGATTTTTTTTATTTGCAGACAAAAAAAGCAACTCAACATTCTTGCATTCCAGACGTTTTTACAGTTTTTTCCTTACGGCCTATAATTTTGTCTCCTACATCGGTTACACATCAATATTGCACTTTTCGACTTATTCGAAGAGTGTTTTGAAAGTGGCTGTTCTAAGCAGAAAGCGCACATTCCAGAGTCCACATTCATATTTTACTTCCCGATGCGTCGTTGTACCTACTCGGTCAATATAAAAACAAACTGGTGTGACAGGAAAAAGCCCTAAAAACCCTTATATCTCTGACTATAAAATGAAGACCCAACATGCAAACACTTCAGGAGTCGAGAACGTCCCACACATAATATCGGAGTGTCCTGCGCTCACGCAGTGGAAATATACTATCTGGGAAATAAAAAACTCCGAGGTAGGGCTCGATCAGGTGCACCTAGTAGCTTTTTTCATTAGCCTAATGAGCAAGATAGGACTTTTCGCGTAAATGAATTTTGATAGATCATACAATAAGTCAATAGGATGCAGTTTGTACTCAGGTAGCTTAAGTATTGAGGAAGAGAGTAAGTAGCTCTCGAAATACGTATTTACTAACTATTAAAATATATTGTAGTAGGAGAAAGCTACCTAGTTTTATTTTTATAAAGACTGAAAATTAAATCAAAGTTTAGAGTCAAGTAAAACATACCTCTAAGATGTATTCAAGAATCGATACGATAAGATACTTTAGTTTTCGTTGCGCGGAAGGTCTCAACTCAATAATTTACGAGGGACCTTTGAGCTAAAGCAGGCATGTTGGGTGAAAAAAAAATTACGAAATATCACTATCTAGTCTGTATTACAATAACCCCAAAAGATTATGATTTAGGGTTTGCTCTGACTAATAGTTTGCAATTAATCTTATAATTCCAACTCTTCGCGTTTCGCTCGTTCCATAAAAAGCAAGCTACAAGTGATTGTTGCACTGAGTTCAAAAATCATCTTGAACTTACACACAAATCAGTCTACAAGTATTTATCGATGGTCTCTTTTGATACGTGAAACTTTCCATCATCCTAATCAACATGGGCCCTCGAAAGTAATAACATCATGTTGAATTGTTGCAGAGGCTAGACAAAGACTCGAGGTCCATGACCAAAATTTATAAGATTAGAAAGAATATTTCCATTAGCGCCCATCCATCTAAAATTGCGCACAATTCGCTGACCAAGAGATTCGACTCTTATTGATTAGCTCCACCGATTTTTTTTCTAGTAGCCCAGGTGTTTCGATGGCATAAAGAGTTTAAAAAGGGGCGTGAAGGCGTGGAAGACGAGGCGCGAAGTAGGAGACCAGTCCAGATGCGGACTGACGCGAATGCGCAGCGTGTGCGTGCCCTAATCCGTGAAGATCGGCGTTTAGCAGTTCGAATGTGGGCCTCGGAACCCGGTATGAACCGTGAAACTGTGAGAAAAATTTAAACTATTTTTTTATTTCGGGATGAAAAAGTTGTGCACGAAGATGTCTAAAGAACCTTTCTGAGGAGCAGAAGCAGCATCGAATGACCGTTGCAAAAGACTCTCTGGAACAAGTGAAAAACGATCCCACGCTCGTTCATCGAGTCATTACAGGCGATGAGAGCTGGTTTTTCCAATACTACCCGGAAACCAAACGCCAAAGCTCACAATGGTTATCTTCGCGCGTCTCACACCCGAAAAATGCTCGCATGAGCAAGTCGCAGGTGAAAACGATGATTATTACCTTTTTTGATAGCCGTGGAATCATCGACAAAGAATTTGTTCCACCAGGCCAAACCGTAAATCAAGTCTACTATCGCCAAGTACTCAAAAGATTCCGAAAACGAGTCAACAGGGTGCGCCCAGACATCGCTCGTAACTGGATCCTTCATCACGACAACGCGCCGTGCCACACCGCCCTCAGCGTGTCCCAGTATTTAGCCTCTTATGGGATTGCCTTGTTGCAACAGCCGCCTTATTCGCCCGATATGTCACCCTGTGACTTTTTTTTTGTTCCCTAGAACAAAATCGATGGTCAAGGGAACCCATTTGGAGTCACTTACGGACATCCAAGAGGCCGTGACAAGGGTACTCGCCGACATCCCAGTCGAAGCGAAGAGTGGAAAACGCGCTGCAATCCAGAGCCAGAGACAACTTTGAAGGAGACGGCAGTTTTTAATTTTTTTAATTTTTAAATATACGGTTTTTATGGAATCAGTCTCATTACTTAATTGTCTAACTTCGTATATTATGTGAAAAATCCACTTTCAAGTGATATTGACATTCAAAGTCTTAAATTTGCACAGAAGTGACAATTTTGACCTATTATAACTTCGTTAGTAATAGTCCGATTTCCACCAAACTTGTTGGGATCATGCTGTATAATATAGCCTACATTGCTACAACATTTCGTGGTACTAGGATGAAGGGAGGTTTTCCAGCCGATTACTAATAATTATAATAATATACTATTGTTAACTTCATTTTAACAGAGTTTATTTATTTATTTATGTAGATTATTTCGGAGCCTAGGCACCATATAGTGGCAGCTTCTTGATTTTTTGAAGTGTCCGGATAACTGAGTGGTTAGAGCACAAGGCTATCGTACGGAAGGTCGCGGTTCAAATCTCACTGGTGGCAGTGGGATTTGTATCGTGATTTGACGTCGAATACCAGTCGACTCAGCTGTCAAATCAGTGTAATAATCTCGGGCGAGCGCAATGCTGTCCACATTGTCGCCTATATGGTGCTGTAATCCTGTAGTGTACCATTACGGTCTTGAATGAAGTGCTCTAACACACTTCCAAGGCCTAGATCCAATTGGATTGTTGCGGCAACAATTGTTATTATTACTCTTGATTTTTTTGAGATTTTTCGGTTGGGTACTTTCTGAGAATGGGTCCGTTAAAGAAATCATCACTTTCAACCCCCCCACACTCCCCACTTTTCCAACGCAAGTCAAAAACAAAACGGGCTTCGGAAAGTACTAACCGAGGCCGAGAATTTACACCCTCTTTTTGCATGTATGGGGACCCCTTTAAATTCGACGTAGAATTATGTATTTCACTGTATGCGTGAGCGTTCACAGTTCCCACCTTGCCACCAAATTTATTTAATGTCAGTCGCTGCAACCGTCTCCGAGAAAAATGGCAGACAGACAGACAGACAGTAAATGGATTTTAATAAGTTTTTGTTTTACATAAATAATAATCATGCATTGAATTAAAGTTGATTTTGCTCCAACGCCCGGAAAGCGTCTGTCTTTCCGAGATTACAGGGTTCCCTCACTATGTTTGAAGCAGCAAGGGGCAAACATTTTGGTTGGAGTGGGCCGCCACAAGGAAGAAAGGAAGACAGGGGACCACTCGTTACACAAGTACCAGAATCGGCTCCTGGCTAGTACTTCCCCATCAATTTCGCGCGCGTTATTTTTTTGATTTTTGTCCCCTCTCTTATTAGGCCGTTAGGCAGTTTAGCTCCTTTGGGAATAAAATTTTCGGTGATATCAACCCGCCTGGAGACTTCATGTCTGTAATAGAGTAGTTTACATTGCGTGGGTTTAGTTTTTTGTGACTATTGAGTGAATATCTTTGAACCAAAACTCCCGGCTCTAATCTCGCCGAACTGCTAGTATCCGGGTTAGCTCCAGCACGTTCCGTCCGATTCCACATATTATCTCGCGTAATCGGTGTTCACGACTGGCAAACCTGTTAGGGTAATGTTACGTTGGCGTTATTGGCGTAGTACACTTTAACCATATCCGAAATGAGGATATCCGCGATCGGTATGGAATCGCACTGATCGTGGAAAAATTGCGAGAGAGGATCTTCGATGGTATGGTCACGTAATTCACGCTAACGAGAATTCTCTTGCCAAGATTGGTCTGATCATCGAAGTTGATGGGAAACGAGCAAAATGCCGATCAAAACAACGGTGGCCTGATATGCTGGATGGCGATTTGAAAGCCTCACGACTGCGTCCAGATCAGGCAAATTACAGAGCGAAATTGCGCAAATGACCATGAGCCGATCCTGCTTGTGAACGGAACATGGTTAAAAGAAAAAGAAGATGGTTGTCCTATTTTTAATTTAGTTTATGCCTTCGACAACGAACTACCCTACCGGAGGGCCCTTTTTGATATAAGGAAAATGACATGGTACAACGCACACAACCCTTCCGCCTACTCTTTTCATCAGTGGTGGTTATCACTCTGATAATGGCTTGTCTCTGGTTCGAAGGATTTAGTCACATTATGGACAGATTAAAAGTTAACTAGCTTCATCAAAGGTGTGATTGGCAGAATTTGCGAAAGGGAGACTCATAAACTATAAAGTTGAGTTTGCACCTCTTTAACTACGAACGCCTCGGTCACCCAGGAGGTGGCCGGCTACATAATTTACTCACAACAGGAGCCCTAGCACAATGATAAGAGTGAACACTATCTCAATACTGTCGGCGGAACTAATAATTCTCTGGCAAGCTATTAAAGTATTCAACGAGAAAAACGTCAGCGAAATTGTAATAATTACAGATTCATTGCATACCTGCAAAGCACTCCTAAACAAACTAGTAAATTACTTAGTGCATACATGATGAGATGGGAGCACAAACGGAGCTACACTGACAAAGCCCATGAAGCTGACAAGATTGTCCTGGTCAATGGGAAATTAGTGAAGATTCTCCCACAAGTTCCAACGCCTTATGTGTAGCACGAAACCGAACACAAATAGAATGGATTGAGGAATGCAAAAGGATCTTATCAACCAAAGGAAAATACCTAGCAAAAGTCGATAACGAGAGTTATCGCAAGCCCGGGGACTTGGCTCCACAGCGAACGTGAAGAACGTAAATATTAAGACAAATTAGCTATTGCAAGACGAGAATCGCGGGCACAGATTCGACGGATTATAGCTGCGCCCAGGAAATAGTTGAACAATTTTTGCTGCAATACACTCTCAAATCTTATTGACAAACACAAAGGGAGAGCAATGATTGAAATTTAGTTTTCGTCCGTCTTCGTCTTTTCCTGAAATTTTGTATTGAATGATTGTGCTCCAAATACATATAAGAGAAACACGTGAAGAAATCCCATTTTGGAATGAAACGTAAGGAGAAAAGATCGATTCACGTTAGTTTCATAGGAAATAGCCTGCCGTGGTCAGAGGCAAATCGGTGCTTCACTTTTAGCTTGCCGGAGTCCAAACACAACAAATATACTTCTTTTATCAGCCTGGGTAACAACGAGTTCCACGAAATGATAAAAAGGCTACCCTTAAACTGTTCCACCATCAAATTGGAATCAAGAAAAACGCACTTACCTTTGTCCTGCAATCCTGACAGAATTTATGTTTCCTCAGATAATTTTCCAGAATCTCCAGCAGTTCCTTCGTTTCTATCACAGACAACTCCTCGCGACAGCGCTGCTTCATCGAGCCCCAAATCTCTCTCCACGTCTCGGAGAACGGCCTTGATCGAAACGAGTCGAGCGAGTGCAAAGTGCATCTGGAATTTTTCTTGTTCTTCGTCTGGTTATCGAGGAGAGCACTTAGCGTGCTGTTGTGCCTTCGTAACAATGTACAAACGAATCTGGGTACTTTCATCTTGTCCTCCGCTATCGTCAGAATTCCATTCGTTTTGATCACGAGGGGGTCGAGCGTGTGATGGCCGGACAGCATCAATTGGTAAAACAATCTTTCCACGCTCCTGCGACACCCCACACACTGCACCGTCTGACTTATGATGGGGATCAGGTCGGCGCTCTTCACTTCCAAAGAGGTCTTCAACTCGTCCGGCGATAGAATATTGTATTTACGTGTGAATTCGTCCAGCTCCTTACCCCGAGCTGGCGGGTTGTCAATTGCCAAACCTTTGCTGTTCAGGTCCATTAACATCTGCGAATATCTTGAATGTATACTAGGTCCTAAATTCAACCGCGCAGAAATTCCATATGCACTGCTTTCATATCTAGCCGGTGCAATACGAAAATTCGCAACGGTAACGAGAAAAACTTGTGAAATTACCATCAAATCATGTCCCGCTATTATGGGAAGTTGCCTTCGTGCAAGAGTCACGTACGGAATTTCTTCGGATCGATAATAGTTCGTTAAACGAGCCATATCTTACATTAATGTTCGAACTTGCTGCTTTACGTTTCTGTTCTTAAATCGATGTAAATTTACTCATAAACCGATATTTTTGCCAATATGTCAACACGTCGTCCAACAATGACAGCACATCCAAAACTTGCCACCATTAAACTTATTCGGGCCGACGAGTTTCAATGTCGAGACTCGATTTCGCTTGATCAACGGGTGCGTTCTGAATATGCATGGTGGATGAAGTGATTCATATTTTGGTAGATAGTTTGCAGCGGTTGCGCAATATGGTAGATTGAAATTTTAAGGTACTCAATTGATAAGGACGATAAGCGATGCGGCTAAGATTCTGTTATCAGGGGCAAGGGATTATTTGCTTTTATCTCAATACCTACAATTGAACATGGTCTGATCTAACAGATGAAAACAGGGAAGACGAAAGTGAAGAGTAAACTGCGATGCATTTTTTAGTATTTTGGTTGGACGATATGTTTTGCTATAAAAGAACATGCTTCGATAAAGCATCTATTAATTAAATAAGTAGAGATTATTTGGAGGTGTAAGAAATTGGCAGATTGGAGGAAAAAAATTCTTATTTATTTCAGCAACTCGTTCTTAAGTTCAACGGTTCCAAGTGCCCCTTGCTGCACTCTAGCTAAATTCCTATTGAAAATGGCATGCCTCTTTTATTATGCAAATTCGATACACCCTGTTTTACAATTAATAATAAGAAAATAGTTGAAATTAACTGCCGAAATTTATTATAAGATGCTACGTGGTCGCTATGCTTAGCTTTCATATATATATTTATTGTTGCCAATTATGAACTTGATCCAAAGTCTGATTATATAAGAAAAACAATTCCATCAAACTTCCCGGCAAATTTCTTATCATCGGCATTTCTAGGTTAAAAGTCTTCACCTTATCGCGGTGTCAACATTTGAGATTTTTGACATTTTCACTCATTTTCGACTCTTGTGCAGTTCTACGCAGAGGTCTTCCTCTCACCCATCAACAAAGTTACTTCATCAAAACAGACGCCACTTATGGCTCTAAGAAGTTTCCGTTGTGCCTTAAACTTGCCGACAGCGCGCAGATTCTCCACTAGCAGCAAGGAGCGTCGCGTTGTTGTTACCGGCGTTGGTGCAGTATCACCTCTGGGAAACGATGTCCCTTCGTCTTGGAAGCGGTTGCTGAGCGGCGAATGTGGGATCTCGGCATTAAAAGGTCCGGAATATGAAAAGCTTCCATGCCGAATTGCAGCACAACTGATTGACAAGGAACAGCTGCTGCAGTCGAGGTTCAGTAAAAGTGATATGAGGAGTATGAGTCAGGCAACGATGCTTGTTGATATCGCGGCTGATGAAGCCCTGCGGTCTGCCAGGCTGGAGTCTATGACAGCGGAGGAGAAGAACAATGTGGGAGTCTCAGTAGGTATGGGAATGTTTGACCTTGCTGATATCTATACCTCATATGCGGCATTTAGTAAAGGCTACAGTCGTCTTAGTCCTTTTTTTATACCCAGAATTTTACCGAATATGGCTTGTGGTCACGTGAGCATTAAGTACGGATTCAAAGGGCCCAACCATTCGGTGTCGACGGCATGTGCAACCGGAGTTCATTCCATTGGCGATGCGTTTCGTTTTATAAAATATGGAGACACGGATGTAATGATTTGCGGAAGCGGCGAGTCTTGCATAGATCCGCTCTCGGTTGGTGGCTTCTGCAGGTTACGAGCTCTCAGCACATCATTCAACGACTCGCCTAAAGAGGCCTCACGACCGTTTGATAGTTTACGCGAAGGTTTTGTGATGGGTGAAGGAGCTGCAATTTTAGTGTTGGAAGAACTAGATCGTGCCCTGGAGAGAAAAGCACCAATCCTTGCTGAAATTTTAGGATACGGAATGTCAGGTGATGCCAATCATCTAACCGCGCCCTGTGAAGATGGTTCCGGAGCTTCTCTAGCTATGCTTCGAGCAATGAAAGATGCGAAAATAGACAAAAAACAAATTGGCTACGTTAACGCTCACGCGACATCTACCCCCACGGGAGACGTAATTGAAGCGAGAGCCATTCGAAATGTTCTAGGCGATGGTGTGATGGTCTCCTCAACAAAAGGTGCACACGGCCACTTACTAGGATCCGCAGGAAATCTAGAGGCCGTTTTCGTTATAATGGGACTGAAAGAGGGATTCGTGCCGCCTTCAATAAACATAAAACAGGTGGGTGACGGTATTAACTTGAATTTAATTCAAGAAGCGACGAGGTGGAAAACTTCGGACGGCAGCAGGCGGACAGCGTTAAAAAATTCTTTCGGCTTTGGTGGAACCAATGCCACTCTGTGCATAGCAGAGTATAGAGAAAAGTGATAAATATTTGTTGTACTGTTACGTAACATATAGTTGTTAAATACATAAAATTTTAAAAGAATCCCACTCCATTTAAATTTCGCAGATTAAGTGCGGCTATTAGTCGTAGGACCGATTGAAAGTTGGTAGTTGCTAACATTGGTAAGATTCTTCCTATTAAAAAGGAAAAGGAGGGCGTCTCATGACATGGAAACTGATTCAAGCTCAGACTGAGGGACATCACAAGGAAGGTAGAGGTATCTTATGAGAAATTAAATAAGCTTCAAGAGAGTCCTAATGTTAACGCCAAGTTTCCATAAATGGAACGATTGAAACCTGAATGTAATATGAGGGATAAAACCACCATAAATACTCGTAATATACGCAGTTGCAATTATGCAGAACTTGAATAGAACAGTTTGTGGCGGGAATTCTTCTGATGCAGAATAGAACCAGCAATAGTTCCAATAATGTTCGACTTTATCATAGATGTGGCGTTTCGTCGTCTGCTGATTTTTTGCTCTGCACTTCAGTAAGCTATGTTAATCCGAAACCATTTTTTATCTCATCGTTCGGACAATCTAGGCAACCACGTCTCATACATGACACCGCACTCGTGGTTCGAATGGAAAAAATCTGCTATTGCTAATTATTCGAACACACGTACAGTGCTCTCCCCAAGGCTGTTTTGCATGCCATAAAGCCTATCTATAAAGATCTGAGCAAAAATGACCTCCTGGAACGATGTGTTTTACGCAGAACAACAATGACAGTTCCAATCAACTCATTTGGAAAATTTCACCAAAGCACTTGAGTGGAACCCTTCACATCGTTGAGATTGCAGCTTATGTGGCAACGTCTTCAACGAAGGCTCTTTGCTTTACTAACCTTCATACAAGGCGTCCATGAATGGGCGTGATAAGTCGAGCGGGGCCAGAAACTGAAAAACAGATTAAAAAAGGGAGGATTCGTCGTAGACAAGAACAAGAAGATGCCTTAAGCCTCATGGATGATGGCAACATCCTTTATGGACTCAGCATCAATGATTCAGTGTGAGCTAAGCGGATAAAACCCGCAATTTTTTAGTATTCAAAACTTCAAGGCGTTTTTCCCACAACTCATGCTTTCAAAGTCGATGTCCCTCCTAACTGTAAAATTCTTTCTCTACATAATTTACGAGGTAATGCTTTATTTTGCAATAGTAAAGTAGTCGCATTTTTTCCGCAAAAATTGCATTTTTCACTTCAAAATGTCCCCAAAAACGTGAAAAATTGAAATTTCGAAAATCTCACCCAGCGATACCTGGTGAAAGCGATCATATAATGAAACAACTTTGATTTCAGATGATCCAGTAGCGAGTTATGAGAGTTATTGCAATTCTCCTTTTTTCAGAGATGCATTTGAATAATTGCTGCCTTTGCCTTAATTTTTGATATCTATTCATGAATATTTTGCATGGATGCAAGGGTGTACTATTGTGTAATTGACGGAATTGAGGGGGGGGGGGGGGTTGTCAAAATCAAATCATCCAGCTATCCCAAAGAGCTGAGATGATGATGCAGGTCCGGGGATCACCTAAGTACGGCTTAATTAAAATGTCCCATCAACAGGCATTTGCGTATTTCTGCACTAGTCAGGCTCGGTTACGTGGGCAGTAGAAGTCTTCAAATCCAAGAGGCTTTCAGCAATTTGAAATAATAAAAGCTTGTTGTTTCTTTTTGTTGGTATGAATATTTATTCTTGCAAATACCGATATTTCGGGAACCACTTGTTCCCTTCAAGTTGTTAGAACTGATGAAGGGAACAAGTGGTTCCCGAAATATCGATATTTGCAAGAATAAATATTCATACCAACGAAAAAGAAACAACAAGTTTTTATTATTTCAAATAATTAATCGTTGGAAACACCGCATAATTTCACTCAGCTTTCAGGAATTCATAACAGTTAATACATCTAACTACTAACCTTCGAGAATGCCAGACTAAGCAGCACAGGAGTCAATCTCTCCCCTGCGAATGGATGAAAACAAGCAGCAAGCAAGCACAACGATATTCGTTGCAAGGCATATTACATGGAAAGAGGAAAACCGGATTTTTTTGACGCATTATCTCAAATCATGCAGGAGATATGCTTTTTTAAGTAATATTGAAAAAAACATACACTTGAATTTCATGCTCCGAAAAGTTGGAAAAATTCACGAAATTCTTATTTAGATGGATGCCTCCTGTTCTCGCTCCTGAAGGTCCTTGTTGGATGTTTGTTTTTTATCTTGGAAAACTGTTCATCGACCTGTTTTTCTTTGTGTTGCGTCTCCTCCGCGTCAAGACTCTTTATCCATGTCCGGTGCCTACTTCAGGCTCTTTCCTTTTTCACTTTTTATCGCAGTGGATATTGTCTGTAGATGATAATTATGTTTCCCGTGCAGCTTGTTTTTTTATGTAAGTGTCGTAATATAATAGCAGAAATACAGTCCTATCCAAAAAACTCCTTCATCCTCCAAAGCGATCCAATGCACGTTTCGCAACACAGTTGTATAATAGTTCGAATTGGGGTAGGTTGATTTCTGTTACTTCGTTAAATATTGAGAAGTTTACGTAAGTTAATCATGAAATAGAAGGGAAAGGAAATGCCATTCGGAATTCAATACTCAGTGGGTCCTTCGGGAGCTGAAAGAATTACACGCCCCTTAAATTCGGCGTAAAAGGATGTAATTCATTGTATGCATGAGCGTTCACAGTTCCCACCTTCTCACCAAATTTGGTATCAATCGCTGCTACAGTCTCTGAGAAAAATGCAAGTGACATACAGACAGACAGTAAACCGATTTTAATAAGGTTTTGTTTTACACAAAACCTTAAAAATGAGGTAGTACCCTAAAGCCCGCTATCCGCGCCCAGTTCGGCCTGCCACCTACGCCGGAAGAGCCCGCAATTAGCCCAGGCACCAGTTGAACTGAAAATTCGCGCTCACAGCATAAACAAATATGAGATCCTCCCCACATCCTAAAGAAACATGTCTGGCCGGTTGGCCGAATTATTTTTCATTCGCCTGAACAGTCGAAACTGACAGACCAACTGCATTCCATACACGTGACTTCCGCTAGTCAAATACGGACTCTTCAGGTGTAATTGATAGGCCAAACTGAACGTAAATGGCGAGCTTAAGATACTAAAACTGTCGAATTATGAGTTTGTTGATAGTTCTGAAGAAAATGGTAAACTGTAATCTTTTTTTCTACATTTATAATACACAGTACTAACTAAAATTACACATTGGTCTAGTACTAAAACTTTCATTTTCTTCTCAAATTACGTTTGGTACTTGCCGAAAACATTCAATTCGATCCTGTTGTCTGGATTTTACTGGAAGCCATGTAACTAACCGAACGACGAAGGCCAGCACTCTCAGCTAACTGTCAATCAACTCCGTACTATTAATCTTATTCAAATATTGTACCACGTTAGCGAGATGTCAGAATAATACTGTATATCCTTACATTGGGTACAACGGGGCAGGAAGATTTCATCTGAGCAGCCTTGGTACTTTGATTCGAATAGAGCCCAGCAAATGGAAAATAAATACATCACTCACAGAGACCATTCTTAATTATGAAGTAATTGTAATGGACAAGGCTCTATTCTTCTTCATATCGAAAGATTGAGATAACATGATACATAAAGACTTTATTTTGAAATCGGCACAACACAAAAGCGGTTAATTATCACCCAAGCTCCACCTCGACCCAAACATACATATGCATACATGTCCAATACAGTATCCACAAAAGACGTCATGATTGTAAATTCTGCAATTGTTTAATTCTCCATACATGGAAGACGTCGTACCCCTGTAGTGCGTGCGAAGGTTGGGGTTTCTATTTGCAAAAAATAAAAATAAAATACATGATTTTGATGGAAGTCCTCTATTGGCTGTGAAATGTCAACAGTTGGTGCAAGCTCGGATCCTGACTTCGCCTTCTACTTAAACGTTTTAACTCAAGCTGTTGGAATTTGTTCAATAACTAGTTTCTGAGAACTGATAAAGTTATATTTCTTAACCCCTTAATTACAAGAAAACTCTAGTTTTTCGTTGTCAAGTAAAGTACAATCACATTGGAGTTTAAACATTATATTATTTCCTTTTTTACATTAAAGACTTTAAAATATTATCTAAACATCTTAAAGCTAGTATTTATAAAACATATTTTATTGCTAAATTTATTTTCTGTTGCTGGTTCTCATCCTTAACCAATTCTCTCAAGAACCCTCTCTCTAAGTTTAATATTACGAATAATATTATCCAGTAGATCTGTACAGTTTAAGAAAGTTTGACTTGTACACTAAAATGACTATAATTTCTTGCTGATAACTCTTTACAAAATTTTTAAAATTAAGTTTGACCTAAATATGCTTCATTTAAAAATAAATTCAATATGAATCCATTTTCCTCCTTCCATTACACATTTCTCTTTTAATACAATTAATGCTGTTTCAAATTTTTATATGTATATTTACGTAGTTTTAGTTCGATTCATACGAGAAACAAAGTCCTATGTGTAATTTACGGGTAAGATTATGTAAAAAATGTTTCTTATTTTTTTTTTTGTGTTTTTCATGTTGTGTATGTTAAAATTGATATTGTTAACCGAAATTCCTTGACGATTAGATTACCAAGAGGTTGACTTTTGTATTAACCGCACTGTTATGTATCTGATTAGCTTCACAGCAAATGTGGTTAAATTGATAATTGCAATCTTCTACCGAGGGAACAATTGCACGCTGGCAGGCCGCTGGTAGTCAATCGAAGCCGCTTAAGCAAGTAACTGTATTGCTATTGGAAATTCAGTGGAGTTCTTCAGCGTTAACGCAAAGAATTCAACTATCAACTCAAACATTTGGCCGGCGTGGAAAACAAGCTAGTTATGGAGATAAGTACTATTTAATTTAAATAAATACATTTATATTATATATAAAAAATTAAACACTATCCCGGATATTAATCACTAAAATGTGCTTTTTTTCAGGTATTCAAAAGGGCATCCATTGTGTATGGGTGCGGCTGAGGTTCGGGTCAGTCTAATATCACAACCTGCAAATCACTGGGAGCAGATACTATTGGCGGAATCGCCACAGGCAGATTTCTCCAAGGTTTTCGAGCAGCACGTCTTAATTCAGCCAGTGATAAGGCTTTACGTGCTTTCCTGAAAAAAAAAAATGATTTTTTAATAATTATGGAAATCCCGCAAATCTATAACTAACAAGTTCAACTGAACAAATGGTGAACTTCAAAAAACACGGATTTGACGGCGCATTCCATTAGACATCATTTACTCAAAGGGAAGAAAGCCTATTATTCCTGACCCAATCGTTACTTTTCTACCGCATACTTTCTTCCCAAAATTTCTGTCGGAAATATCGTTTTCAGCGTTTCCCACCTTAGTCAGTGCAATCTTGTTTGAGTGATAACGATTACTTTTCCGCGTAGAGGTAGGTAGGTATCAGTGGCCCTTCCGAGGAACCCAATTAGCGCTTTGGTGCGCCGTTTTGATGCCACAAACTCCTAAGACCGTGACTGTTGTCATGGAAGCAGAGAGGCAGAGTCCAGCCGGCTCGGATCTTCAGAGCCAGTCCGTAGCATTCACGAAAGAAAGCAGCTCTTCTACCCTGCAGCTAGAAATCCCTCTGTGGTCCCCAAAGAGTGATTTACCCAGTGTCCGTAGGCTGACTCTAGCTGGAGCTGGGCAATCGCTGAGAAAGTGCATGAGGGTTTCCCTTCCTTCTCCGCAGCTCTCGTTATCGAGCTATGTTTTATAAGCAGGCTAAATTCTCCTTCACTTGGCACACCTCGTAAGCCTTCGCCATCTAAGGCCCGCGGCTGCTAGGTAGTGCAAGTAGACTCGGCGTCAGTGGAACACCGACTGTATTCGTAGAATGACTGCCAAGAATAGAGTCTCGCCTGGCCAATCCGTCAGCCCGCTCATTCCCCTCTGTGTTCCTATGCCCGAGAACCCAAAGGAGACTGACCTTGAGCATGCCACCCAGACGGTTCAGCGCGTCTCTGCACTGCCCCGCCAGCCTGGAAGATGTCGTCGCTGAGTACAAGGTCTTGATGGCCGCTTGGCTCTCAGTCAGAATGGCTGTTACGCTTGGGACTAGAATCTCGCTCCAGCCATCGACAGACTTCCAAAATCGTCAGTACTTCCACCTGGAATACACTGGCGAAACCTGGGAGACCATACGACTTGGATACACTGTGTGTATTCGAGAAAACCCCCGCGCCGACTCCACAGGCCATCTTTGATCCGTCCGTAAAAATACTGTGTCATAACCTTGCAACACACGCCGGTCTTCTGCTTTGCCCTGGTTGGAAAGTCCACAGCAAAGTTTCTCGTGAAGTTCAGCTTCCCTGTGGCATAGTCCGTGGGGAATGCCCAGATTTCCCGAAGTACTTCGTCTAGGATGTTGCTGTGGCCGTAGGACTTCGCTGCTCAGCAGCCGGACTCACGTAGTCTGACGGCACTGTACGCTGCAACGTATTTAATGTGGAAGTTCTCTCCATAATCGTCCTTAAGTGAATGCCCAGGACGCGTTCTAGGATCTTCAGCACGAAAGAGGTCAGGCTGATTTTCCGAAAGTCCTTCGCGGACTAACGACTGCGCCTGGCCGCTTTCGGTATGAAAACCACTTATATGTGGAGAAGCTGTTTATAGCCCAGCCGATTTTATCCTCGGTAATTACCAATGTGATAGGCTCGCACAAACCCTGCAAGCAAGGTTCTGACTCACAGTCCTCCTCGCTGGCGGTAAAGTGCGTTTGAACCAGGACCTCCAAGGTTTCGCTAGAAGATTCCGTCCAGAAGCTTTCCGACTTTTTAAGAAAGGATGGGCTCTTATGTTCTTTGGACAGATGGCCGACTTGTACTTCTATGACTGCCAGTATTTTTGATTGTAGCAGGTGTTGAAGATTTCTCTGGTCAGCTTCCTGAGGCTGGAGAGATCTTAACTCCACCACGGTGGCAGGGTCCTTTTGCTGTACTTAGTAGGGCACGAGACTCTAAAGGCAGTATCGACTCTCCGCGTACTATTACTATGTAGAACCACAGTACAGTTTCTTCTTGGACCTCCAATTTAGCACAGAATGAATATTAATTTATCTCGTGTTAAATTGTGTCAGTTTGCCCATTCCCTATCCTACAATAATTGATGACTCGATGTAATTATGGGTAATGTAAATCTCGGCAAAGTAATGCAAAAAACGCAATAAAAAGAAAGATGAACACAGTCTACCGGAGGGGACAGATCGCCATTGACAAGGAAAACTTCGCTTGTATGAAGAACATCTCCAGCAACAACAGCATTTTTAACCACAATAGCAATACCATCTACTATTGCCCAAGCACAGGAAACATTTAAGACATATTTTGAATACAATTATTGGAACCCAATGTCAACTTTCGTATTCGAAACCGATAACATTGGCATTCATAAATCGCTAAAAATTGGAGATTGGTGTTTTGGACTTGGCGTATTGAACATCCAATAGCGGGCGCAAAGTCATCCTCAAACCAAAGCAAAAGACATTACCAAGTGATCAAGGATGTAATCAATAGATTCTAAATGAGAAATCCCAAAAATCCCTCCAACGAGAAGTCATAGGCGATCGAAAACTACCCTATCTACGTTTCTATATTCTGTCGCGCAAACGATCCTGGCAACGTAAAAAATGACATAGTTTTATAAAGTCGCAGAGCTGGCAGACGCAATTGTGACTTTCGGGAAAGCAACTACATCGAAACTTATACAAAGGTCAACTCAAGGGCTCGAGGCTTGCTTCAACGTTGAATTTGTCTAGAGCAATTAAGAATATTCTCACCAGCAACAGTGACCTCGTTCTAGGAACCGAGGCTCTGCCAGCAATGATTACTACTACTACTACTACACTAACCCTCATGCCTATTATTTTACCTTTTCATCATAGATTGCGCTTTTCACTTGGACTTTTTAATCACTACAAACGCGGACTGGTACGTGTACTAGCGTATACCCGAAAGAAACGCGAAAATTACGTACTTTCCGCCAATAACGATAAAAATCAGCATGAACTATTTGAATCACCACGCTATGCTTTGGCGGACTCATTCGCCTCGCAATATATGCAATGCAATAAATTACAGAATGCACTTCGCCAATCAATACAATCATTGAAAACATCAAATGTAATGAACTCCCGTTGAAATTTCCTCAAATCTCTGACCCAACGGTAGCCCGAAAAAAAGCTAAACAAGTATTCAGGAAAATCGCATTGTTTGGCCCCATATGGTTTCGAATTCTCAACATTAGAATTCGAAACCATATTGAGATTGTGTTTGGGAGACTACCTGGTGCCTTTCGGTATACATGGCCCCTAAAAAGGACAACGATTGGTAGTCATATCCAGATAATCGCACAATCCAAAGACAGACTTTTCAAGATCGATATCCGGTAGACCGTTTTCCCGATTTGACAGATAAGCTTCGAAATAAACAGATCTTCTGAACAACTAAAGGAGCGCGCCTACAAGGACCGACAAGACACGTCGGTTCAAAGCAGTTTGATGTTGCAAAAGAAGATATGACCAAAACTATAATTTTAACACCTGTCGACCTCTTTAAATTCCCGTTTATACAGCGCAAACTTTCAAAGATCCATCAATTAGTTAGTCTGAGGTACCAACTTCTGCTAGGCTTGCATAGAATAGATGCTAGTCGCTTCAGGATCAGAAGGCATCTATCACTTGGACAAAAGAATCTTTCGAGGTCCTTGGCAAATGCAAGGAAAGTCTTGTATTCGCTACGCTTCTAACACATTCCGATTATGTCGGCAATCGTGACAGAGGCAATTCTTCAGACCTAGATAACGATGGCAGATAAGTCCTGAAGGCCCACTGAGCTACAACACTTCTGCTTGCATTGAGGATACGTATATAAATTCCTCTGACATCTCAATTGCTAACGCAGGCCTTCGCAATAATTATTGGTAACCCGTTCTAACGCTTCCTTGAGATCAAACACCAATCATCATAAAATTCAATAGTTCGACTAACTTTTTAAGCGTCGTAAATTCATTAACTATAAGACGGGATCAGCTTTAGACACCATTCTAATGCGGCTTTCCCAGTCCTACCAACACTTTAGGATGCGTGAAAGTAGAAGCGACTGCAAAATACATTTTACCAGGACGAATTTTCAAGGTCTAGTTAAACTTTCCTACTTAAGCCATTAGTAGATTGCAAGACGAAGGAGATAGTACCCGGAGCACCAACCACGACGACTCAAAAATTATGGACTTTATGTGGTTGCCATAATTCTTTATATGGGACATAGCACTTCAACCACGATGGCGCGTACGCTCTCATTTCCTGGAAATATTCCACCATGATTTTCCTAGAAACTTGCATTATATCTGCACCGTTCCATCTAATTTTACCGCGACCCATCCGCAGGCCATTCTCAAATAGTATTTCAACTTGATATTGGTGTTGAGATATTTGCATTTCCAGATTTTAGATCAAACATCGAAAGCGTATTAAGCACTATAGTTACGTCGAACGATATTTGTTAGCAAAGTCGGCAGACTGCTCAAAGGTCTCGATATTCTGTCCATTAATATAAATAAGGAGAATGCAGGGACAAGTCAGAACTTTGGCTCCGCTAGGGTTTATCTTCAGTCTGACTGTGCTTGCGTCTTCGTAACCATCATCATCATTTTAGTCGAAGTATCTGAGGGAAGACGACATCGTCCGAAGCCCTCCACCAACCAAGGCAGCCTGTAAAGGGTTACCGAAAACGAGAAAAAAAAAATCGGTAACAAAATACAACCCTGAAGTTCTTCACTTTGGACTCCAAATTCCTCCAAGATTTTACCTAGATGCAGTTCTAGATATTTTACGCCATGATAATGGCTATTGGTTTTTTTGAAATGCGTATTCCTGCTTACGCCTACGAAAGGTTTCCCAAAATCGAAGAAAAACAGTTTAGCGGCGACACTCAAGATGGTTACCCTTCTTCGAAATCTTAACGGCAAATCTCAAATAGCGAGAATTTTCGAATGAGTGGAAGTGTTAGCTCTGCAGGGAGAGCCAAGGCCGCGTCGATTGCAAGATAATTTCACTTATATTTGAACAAACAGTCGGAATCTGCATGCTGCAGCAGTTTGCCATATCATCCCCAAAAGATGAAACTTCACCGCATATTATACGATTCAGAATCGTGGTGAAATGTTCCTTCTACCTCTTCAGCTGTTCGTCATCGGCTGATGGATGATGATTACATCAACCAATACTTAACGGTGACATTCGGTCCAATATGAAGGATTTAAAGCACAAAGTCCCGACTTTACTGCTCAACAGCGTACCACTGCTCCGCTGAACACGGAAGAGATCCTAAGAATGATTAATGAACTAAATCCAAATTCGGTACTGATAGAAGAGACAATTTCTGGGTTGCTCACGCCTCAATTCCCACCTGGCGCGAATCAATTGAATTTTCAAATTAAACTGAAGGGACATAAGAATTCGAAGTATTGCTACAAGAATCTGAATCACGCAGTTTTTAGTTTTATCGTTGTGGTCTGAGTTTATTATGAAGGATGTAAATGCAAAGAAGGATATAAATACGAAAAATATTTCCA
The DNA here is from genome assembly GCF_905115235.1 of Hermetia illucens. NCBI lineage: Eukaryota > Metazoa > Arthropoda > Insecta > Diptera > Stratiomyidae > Hermetia > Hermetia illucens. The sequence goes on along the minus strand of NC_051854.1, from coordinate 85,042,892 downwards.
TCTCCAAAGTCTCCCCACCTAGCCAGAAGTGCATTTTCAAAATAAGTGATTCACCCACTACCATTCACCCTCAATTGAATATATCAAAATTAACTTACCGGCTCGACTCTGTCGCTCTAAAATAAACGTCATCTGGTGCATCCATCCAACTTATTACCTGTTTTCTACCAGATCCACTTCTGGCCATTTGTGCTATTTTCGGTTTTCCATTAAGCTAGAAGTTTAAAAAAAAAAACTTATTCACTGGAATTTTCAAGTAATTCTGAATTCTGGTCCCTTACGTGATGCCTTGGCAGTGGCTGACCAGCAGCTGCTGCCGCCGCCATCATTGCAGCATATTGTTCAGGGCTCGGTCGATGAGATGGCATTGGATCTTTGTTTGGTCGTTTGGTCGGTGGACAAGTTATTGGTGAACCTGTAAAAGAAAATTTTGCATAGAAAAGTCAATCCAATATTAAAGATTTTTATGATTGGAACTCACCCTCGGTACCATTTGTTTCATCGTAGGTTCTTTTCTTGGCAGTAGGTGCGTTTACTGTGTTCTCCTTCTCAACGTCTAATTTATTGGGGACTCGTTCATAAACTAAACTTCCGTCAGCTGCTGTCGGTGGTTTGGGAAATGCAATTTTTTCCGGCTTCGGAAGGTTTTCCTTCAACGTCAGCACCAACCATTCATTTGGTCCAGGTCCCGGATTACCAAGACGATTAGCTATTCTGGTCACACTGCCGCGATCCTTTTTCTTTAGCGAAAGCATATGTTGCATATCCGTTTGAACCTTCCCAGTCATATGGGTAGAAACTAAAAAGGATGGGAGGATTGAATACAGTTCCTTTGAAATAATTTAACTAAATTTCTTACATTCTTGCTTAACAGCCTGAATATTGATAGCGTAACATGGTTGGCGTGAAGCCTTTCTCGGTTTGATAATATGTTTACAAAGACGACGAGCTAAACGAGTTGCGGACGTTGTGTGCAAATAGAAAGCTGTTCTAGTTTTCATTATTGGCCTTGGAGATCCTGATCTTATAGCTATACCGTGCGCTTGAGCATAATGTCGAGCTAAATGAATTTTTAATTTAAAATCTTTTCCGCAACTTACACACCTAAATACAACGAAATTATTAAATGCTTCTCCGGAAACATTTTAAAGTGACAAACCTATGCTGTTGTCGATTCGACATTTCGTTTAATTTTTCATCTTCTACCTCCCCAGCGGCTTTCTTTTTCAGTATTTCCGCGTCACCTTCGATAAGTCGTGATGCTGTCTTTAGACCGCCATATTTCTTCCAATAATGCCAGCAATTATGACAAAGTCGATAGTTCAAATTCGCTGGACCCCACGTGTACCACTGATGGGAACAACATGTTATCCTGAGCATTTTCAAACAACTTTATATCTTTTACCTGTGGCGATTGCATTGTGGAACAAGATTCACAAGGCTTACCGCTCGAACTTAAACAGATCGGATCGCCGCCCCCATTCAGATTTGAGTTTCCATTGTACATTCCTTTTGGCGCGTTGACAGCTGGCGGGGCATTTTTCGTGTAATTCGGAATATAAACTTGTTTCAGTTTCGATTCCGCTTCCACTGCTTTCACTCGCTTTTGCTGTACATATCGATCCGTTGTTTTCCACATGTAGTAATATTCAACAATGTTCTTTAGCGTTTTCCACGGAAGCTGTAAAATAAGATATTCAGGGTGAGATTGGGGCACTTAAGTGTGAACAATTTATATCTCACAAAGTCCTGGCGTATGTCATTGAAATCCTTTCCATACTTATCTAAAGCCTCTTCAAACAGATTAGCTTCCGATGCACTCCACTCTTCCATTTCGTCGCGACACAGTACAGGTCCACTTGACGGCACCAGCGCACACATTGCCTCCTCGACAGAATAATTATGCTTGTGCAAAGTATCCATGGCATGAAACTGAAGCAATGGGATAGAGTGAAATTCACATAATTGGTTTTACCGCAGACTCCCCGAATACTCACCAAAGTTATATCTCTACTCGCAGCTGCCGCTGACATGTGAAGCGAAGGCTGTTTTACTGAACTACTACAGTCTAATGCTCTGGCAAATGTACCAACTGATCTTGACACTACCAGAAATTGATCAATTTTTCGATCGCTAAGCGAATGATTTGGTGTCCATACTAATGTCTCTAAATTTTCTATATCACGGCCATCCGATTCGTTTTCTTTTAGTAAAGGCGTTATTTCTGTTTGGTAGCGATTTCCCACGCGAATTTCACCCTTATCAGCTAATAACGTTCTTTGATTCGGATCGAACACTAAACAATAGAAAAACGTATCCTGAAAACAAGTACAAAACAGATGCTTAGTTTCTCAACTTCTCATTTCTGTGAACGATTTGGATTGAACTTTACGACTCACTTCTTTGTTCAGATAACTAGTTAATGACTCCGTTTCGTTCAGAAGCGTCACCGAACACTTTCCACGAATATGTGTTGCGGGCAGTGTTTCGACTTGGCGCGATAAAAACAATTCTCGATGTTTGACTTGGTGACGTTGTTTCGTGTTTAATATTTCGCCCTTGTCGCTATTTGATCCTATAGAACCGTTCGGACTCGTACGCTCTTCGTCTATAGGCGCTAGAATTCAACACATTAAGAGAATATTGAATTTCACCTGGGAACTAACTACATAAATCCGAATTTCACTACTACAACTACTATTCTGAACTACGCAGTTTACCTATCAGGGGATCTACAATAGGTTGAGCTAATTGTTCATCTCCGACTGGCGTTCTTAGCCATGCTTTCTTCAATTTCATAGTAACTGAAGGATCATCGGATGTAGACACTGAGCAATTAAGAAGGTCGTAACGACATTGATTGTTAATTTGCGTTAGTCTGGAAGAAATGTTACAGGGTCTTACTTTGGTGCTTATCGGCCAGCTGAATGAGGTGGTTCGGTAGATCTCGCCGCCTATAAAAGCACATAACTTTCGCCTCCACATTTCCTGATGGTGTTTTGTTCAGTTCTTCTATGCGACGAATTTGATAAGGAGCAGCCGAAGATGTCTCAAAGTAAACATAATCTGAAAGTAGAAAAGAAAAATGCTCAACATCGACTCTTTTGATCTGATCCGGTTTTGGTATTATATTGATATTGCTGTATTATATCGATATTGCTGTATAAATACAAGTAATTTCACTTTTCTATGTGGCAAATATGGACAAGTTTCGTTTAGACGACATACATTTGTTTTGGTAGTTTTAGCGGAGAATGAACATAGCTTCAATGAAATAGACTTTAAATTTGTAAGTCATTTGAGGTTTTCAAATATGCTAATTGCTGATTGGCGCAAAATTCTGTAAATCATTTTTTTTGCATGAAAAAAAGTTGTTGTTTTTTGTAAATTTTATCATGAAGGACACAAATTGGGTTACATAATATGAAATTACTAATAAGTACGCTTTCCTTCGCTTTTAATACAGTCAAAATTTCACTATCTGAAATTTTCGCTCAAATTATCATAAGCATGTGAGGCGCTCTGAGTTTTTCCGAAGAAAAGGAGATCTACCTTGTGTGCTCTTGTGCATCGACAATAACAAGGTGCGGTATATAGTTTCTACCTGCTTCCATTTAAAGAAATTCCCCTATTTAGAAGCCGATAGTATTTGCTTATCAACCAATAGAATCCAAATGTGGCCGTAGTAATCGTCGCCTGGCACAGTTGCGAAAAGCCCCAGTAATTTCTCGGCACACTTTTTTAGAGAGTTGTCACTAATTTACAGGTGGCATACCCGTTATAATTCGTGACAGCCGGTGTCATCCTCACTGTAGCAATAACATCGCCATTGTACTTTTTTCAGTGCTCGGCATTGACGATTACACGACTTGAAATTGTGTTTACCCATTGTTAAGGCGGCGCCATTTGTATGGGCGAAAACGCCTCGTACCATCTTTCAAATAGTACTGAGCCTACAGAAGCTTAACTTGGACCATCCAAAGGCTTACGATTATTTTAAAGCTCTTCCGTGACAAGGTATACCACATCGACATCATTTAGTAACATGAATTTCCTTCGCACGTTGCTAGATTAGCTCACCGAAGAGTTTCGGGGCGTTTTTGGCATCACATCATACCCTATTAAAACTATTCTGAAAGGCAAAGTGGGAGCGATTCAGATAGCCAAATAAGATAATTTGGTCTCTTGTCAAAAGTTGACATTTGCCAGATTCTAACTAACTATTGAAACTAACAATACCATGAATAGAAAAGCAGAGATGGAAGACGTCAACGGTATCTATTGTGGTATTCCAAGCAATGTAACAGAAGGAAATATCAAGCTAGTTAGAGTGAAACTGCCATCAGATATTGGTTCAATTCGGTCGACAGACTAAAAGGTTCCTAATATGGATGCTAGGACAATCGGACAGGCTAAGTATTTGGCTCAATAAGGCTAGGATAAGAGTCAGCATTGAGTGCAAAGCCAGCCACTGTCGAGATTGCGTTGAAGGATGGAACGCATGCCAAGTCGGAATACCCGAAGCTCGGCGCTTCAGCCAAAAAGTTTTGTGTTCATCTTATGTGAGCAACTCGTGCATAGTGAGAGTTGTGCATATGTAGCTAAGGACACAAAATATTCCACAATATTTTTCCAAGCTTTAAGATACACATATGTGCATACACATCAACGACATAACTACTGTGTTCATCCTAAATAACCAAACATTGTCTAATATCGTATGTATAAATTTATCTTAGGCATCTTCACGCATTTCCACTTTACTCCGTGTACAAAAGTACGTACATAAATTAAAAACAGCTGGTAATCAGGTACACACATGTCTATTATATTGGTTACTTCCCGCACATGTCTCTCTCGAGTAATTAAGACTGATATGCAAATAACCGAAAAAAAGCCAAAAAAGAAACACACTATAATCGATGAAAAAAATGTTTACATTCCCCTTTACATGTATGGACGCACGCAAATTTATGTGACTCACCAAATTTCGTTCGGATCAGTTTAGCCCTTTTAGAGAAAATTGCGTGTGACAGACAGACAGACAGTGGATCAAAGGACCAGCATCGCTTAAGTTTCGTTCGACCGAGGCATTGATTCCTTCCTGGGGCATTGTCTCATTCCCGTCAAAATACGTCTGATAGCAGGAAGTTATTGAGGTTTTTTTTTGTGAAAAATTAGCGCGATACAGACGAAAATGTTTATTTCTTGTTTCTCCTGCTTCTTCGGAAAATTGACCAATTGCTAGTAAAGCCTTTTCAATTGCAATTGCATCGAAAACAAGAATTTTGTGCACTCTTGGAAACATCGGATATCATGGATGCAAGTGAACATGGAGTTTAGCAGTTTCCATGGTGTACTCGGAGAACCTTTTGGAGTTAATTTCATGGCCAGAAGATATAGTTTTAAAACGATATATGACATGTTGACCAATATTTAATTGGATCTCGGACGCAATTATTGGATTTGGTGTTTCCAAGTACGGGCTTCAGAATATCAACCAAAATACCTTAAATTTTTGCTAAAGTCCTCTTGAATTAGTTGTTTCCTTTGTTTAATAGTAAGGTTTATTAGTACTCCGGACGATTTCATAAGACCACCCTCAACTATCATAGATAGAGCATGCAAAGATAACAACTGCTTTGCATTAACATTCAATGTTTTCGAATATGCTTTGCTATATTTCTTCGATTTACTGGGAGAACTGGTAAAATTCTCAACTACTTTAGACTCATTTGTTCTGCCTTTTCTGAATAACTTGATTTTTCTAGCATAAATCAAAACGGCAAAATCAACTCTTCAGTTTTTCTTCCTTTAGTTCTCTTACTTGACTCGTTACAGCCTCTAATAGATCGAATTGCACGCCACAAGCCAATCTTGATTTTCCTTAACAAATAAATCAGTTTTGTTTTGTACCGTTAGCCACCTTCGTCTGAATTCTGACTTCAAATACGAAAATTTTTGTTTTATTTGTTTCATCTCTTCCTTTTCAAAATGATCATGATTTAATAAATAATATTGCATAAATTCTAAATTTTCATTAACACTTTCTAAATTTTGTCGCTCTAAATAATTGTAAAAGGTACGTCAAACAGAAATAAAATACAATAACACTAAAAACGAAGAGCTTATTAATTTTCAAATTGAAGTAGTGTCTCACAAATGGTACCCAACCTGATAAAACCGCGACGGCAAAGCCTACAATCGTAGACGCAGTCCCGAGCTCTGTGGTACTTCCGCCATGATGATATACTCTTTAGGACCCTCATCCGTCCGGTACCACAGATTTTCGAATAGACGCGCGAAATATCCAGGAACACCTACAGTGGTGGTAAAAATGACAAGACACCCCATGTTTTTCAAGAAATCTTAAAATAATAAAACAATTCCAAGAAGCTGTGTATGCATCTCAGATAACTGGACGTAATTGCATTCTCCTGAGTAATTACCTGGTGTTTCCCTGTAGTAATTTAATATTAAAATTGAGCCTCCTTTCTTTTTTATAATTTCTATCATTCTTTTAGGTAAATTTGACCCCATGCAGAAATAATAGCGTTTTTTAATTCGTTTACGTCTTCAAATTGCTTTGATTCAGCATAAACGGTTCGAACCAGCTGCCCCCAACAATTTTCGATTATATTTAAGTCAGGAGACTTCGCTGGAAAATCGAGGACATCGGTGTGTTGCTGCTGAAAATACTGCTTAACGGCCTTTGCACTATGAATAACAGCATTATTTTGCTGGAAAATGAACGGTCGATCTGCGATTCCTCCCAAATTGCCACTAAATTCCTCACGCCGCATTTGCACATACCGGAGCTGTCTATTTTCCCACTTAAAAATCGAATAGTTGACCGCCCATTGTGTCCAATAGCAGCCCAAACCATTACACTTCCGCCAACAAACTGTCTTTTGCTTAACACTCTCTCTTCCTTTCTTTAATCATGGAAATAATAGCTGAAACCGTCGGGTCCGTTAAGGTTAAATTTTTTAACGTCTGTGAAAATTACACCGCGCAATTTTTTGTTCCAACACAAGTGATTTTTTGCAAAAGCCATTCTGACCAATTTATGCTTTTCTGTGAGAGGTGGTTTTCTCTGTAATTTGCGGCACTTTGGATGCTTTGCTCGTGCGATAATCTAATGGCATTATTAACGCCTGCCTTGCCCGGAATTTACCGTGAAGTTAACGTAGAATTGGATGCTAATCTAATAATCCTCCGTTCAGACTGAGGACTTACCGCCCTTGGACGCCCTGTACACACTTTCTTCAGGTAATTTTCGGGATTCCGAATAACATTACGGACGGCACATCTGCTGCGCTTTGTAATCCGAGCAATTTCCGCTATGGGCTCACCTTTGTCATATATTCGTAGGGTAGGGGTAGGTATCAGTGGCTGCTCCGAGGAGTGCTTTGGTGCGCCGTTTTGATGCCACAAACTCCTAAGACAGTGACTGTTGTTATGGAAGCAAGGAGGCAGAATCCAGCCGGCACGGATCTTCAGAACCAGCCCGTAATAATCACTCAAAGAAAACAACTCTCCCACCATGCAGCTAGAAATCTCTGAAGTCCCCAAAGAATGGTTTACCCAGTGCCCGCAGCGTGACTCGAGCTAGAACTGGGCACTCGCAGAGAAAGTGCATGAGGGTTTCCCTTCCTTCTCCGCAGCTCCGGCAATGCGAATTGTAGGGTATGCCGAGCCTAGCGGCATGGTCCCCTGTGGGCCAGTGCTCCGTGCAGACCACCGTAATCTTGAATGCATTTGCACGCGTCTGGCACAGAAGCTCTCGTGATCGGGCTATGTTATAAGTGGGCCAAATTCCCCTTGATTTGGCACAGCTCGTAAGCCTTCGCCATCTTACTCGGACTCGACCACCGACAGCCGCCAGCGGAACACCGACTGTATTCGCAGCAGGACTGCCAAGAGCAGAGTCTTGCCTGGCCAATCCGTCAGCCCGCTCATTCCCCTCCAGCCATCGACAGACTTCTAATATAGCCAGTACTTTCGCCTAGAATACACTAGCGAAACCTTGGAGACCATACGACTTGGATACACTGTGTCTATTCGAGAAAACCTCCGCGCCGACTCCACAGGCCATCTTTGATCCGTCAGTAAAGAATATTGTCACAATCTTGCAACACGTCGCCGGTCTTCCACTTTGCCCTGGTTGGAAGGTCCACAGCAAAGTTTCTCGTGAAGTTCAGCTTGCGTGTGGCATAGTCTGTGGGGGATACCCAGATTTCCCGAGGTATTTTATCAAGGATGTTGCTGTGGCCGTAGCACTTTGCTGCCTAGTATCCGGACTCACGTAATCTGACGGCACTGCACGCTGCAACATATTTAATGTGGAGGTTTAGGGGGAGGAGATGCAGGACTACATTGAGAGCATCTGTCGGGCAGGATTGCAGAGCCCCAGTAGCACCTGCACACGCAGTTCTTTGAATCCTATTAAGCTTCGTCCTATTGTATTTTTTCTTCAAAGCCTACCACCATACAACAGAGCTGTACGTTAAGATCGGATGCACTACAGCGGTGTACATCCTGAGAACCATCCTCGGCCAGAGACCCCATTCCTTTGAAAAGGTTCTCTTGCAGGCATAGAAAGTTATACAGGCCTTCTTAACCCTCAGTTCTATGTTCAATCTCCAATTTAGCTTTGGATCCAGGATTACACCCAGATACTTCACATTAGAGCAAAAACCAATCTTTGTTGATTTAGCCGTGGTAAAGCGAATTCAGGTATCCTTTTCTTGGTGGTGAATAGCATCAGTTGCATTTTGGTTGGGTTTACGCTGAGTCCGCGTCTTCTTTACTGGTAAAATGTTCACACCCGAATGACCAGAAAATGATTTTTCCTTACTGTCTTATCTTTGTTACCTACCTGAAATTCGTATTTCTTCAATCACTCGATATGTTTTGTTATGTTATCTCGGATGTATAGACACCTTCTTGGAATTGTTTTATTATTTTAAGATTTCATGGAAAACATGGGGTGTCTTATCATTTTTACCTGCACTGTATGTCAGCCAATGCCTTTTCGATTCGGCGTCAGCTGGAAATTGAATGCGTTTTTGACATTCAGTACCACCACGGCATAGAAACCACCAGAATTCAGTATTTGACCACAATGCTTATTGCATCCACCGTAGAGTAGGAATAAATCCTACATTGATAAGTACAAAGTTGTGAATGCCGACCAGGTAATCCTCATTACGAGCGCCAAAGCATTTTCTTCCTGAAACCGATGGCTATTGAGATCACCCTCAACTTGAAATGTTTGGCAGGCACATAATAGATTTAGGATCTCGACGTCCTGTCGGCGGCACATGCAGTGACCGTGCAACCTCCGATCAGCTAAAACGATGGTGACCCTCGCCAATTGGTCATTAAACGCTCGACTTTTTTCACTGTGTCATGCAAATTTCTGAAGGACTCTCGTAAGTTCCTCTTTCTTACAAATGCAATAACACAAGGCAGATCTGGGCAATGGTGAAGGATTTCAATGAAATTCTGAGAGTCATATTGAAAATGTAGGATTTAGTCATAGTTTCCAATATTTTACGAGTCCGTTCTCGTTTTTATCGCCCTAAAGTCGGTTTGAATTCTGCGATCATTGACTGTAGCAAATTTAAATGTATTGTATGGAAAATTTTCACACTTTCTGGCGGTTTGGTAGCTTAGGGGGGCGTCCAAATTTCGCCTCAACCTCACCTTTACAACCAACTTCTCGAATAGGATCACAGAGAGAAATGACCCAGGTGTGCAGTTCATAGTATCGCTGAGCAAATCGTCTGAACCAAAACTCGAAGTAATGTGAAAGAAAAATCTTAAGATTGCCGTTCTGTGAGAGCTCATTTCCAAAGACATCGATCACGTTACCAGCACACCTTAATTAACCGCTCGCTATCATGTCCAAGAAGTTGCTGCTCTTATCATGAAAAATATGCGCGCATTCCTGAATTGAGCTCGCCGGCAAATCTCCCAACCAGTTTCCAATTGGTATCTCAAAGCTTCGTCTACTCACTGACAGGAGATAAAGTTCCAAGATACCGACTGACACTCCGGCCAGGTTTATGCAACAAGCCAATCGCCTGAAAGCATTTGACGCCGACCAAAATGTTCAAGCCAATATTTAACTTAAGAATCTGCAAAAACGTCACACAAATCGCTCCAACATTTTCACCGTGAGTAGTCCCCGCACAATCGCATCCACTGCCGAGGACCACTCGCCGCATCCAACGCACTCCAATCAGTCACTTCAATTGGATTCTCTTCGGAGATAAGTCTTCACCCGACACGTCACACACCGAAGCGGACCCATTAGCGGCCGCGAACGAGGACATCGTGACAGACAGCCTACATTCCAGGATCTTCGCACAATATTTGCACCGACTCCTGATAGCACACTATGTCATAATACCTGGACATTCGGGCCCCGATTTGCGTCCAATGCGTTCGCGCTATTTCCACATTATCAATTAGCTCGTGAAACTCGAGTCGGGGGAGCAAAAAAAGAGCTGCAACTTACCTCCGACGCGGTACATATGCGTAGACATGTTCGGCGCTCTTTCAATAACAACACGATTCACTAGTTATCACGTCAAAACTACTCGCGACGATTCGCAGTTCCATAAACATTACTGACTATCGACATTTATTAGCACTTTCACGATGTTTTCATTTAACACAATCACACAAGACGCGATAAATAATTCTTCGCCATCTTTATTTTCAACACTTCTTTCTCTACTCGCCATGGGCGAAAACTTGACGAGTGTAAATCGCAATTTGAATCATCAGGCGGGCCAACACTGCAGAGTCGAAATTCAATGACTAGTTGCGTTCGAATTTTCTTTTTAAAACATGACTTTCTACACTGATAGGTATTTGATGCTAGTCGCTTGCCTTTCCAAAGAATAAATGCCATTGATGTTTGTCCTATTTATGTCCGCTATCAATCGCAAATCATTTTGGCTTTTGAAACTTTCCTCAAAAGCTCTTCTTGTACATTAAAATCAAGCAATTTGCTTACTAAAATCGAAATGCTCGTTACTTACGGATCCCTAATTGCTGATTACTAACTATCATATCTGTTTACTTAGAAGTCTCCTTTCTTCCTTTCAAACCGTAGTGTTTTTTAAGAAAAATAATTTAATTATTATTATTATTAACTAAAACTTTCCCTGCCATTTTCCCCCGGTTAATGCAACCACAATCGAACGCAGCCCCACCACTTACCAGCCCTGAAAAATTTCTCCGACAACTGTCAAAGATTGACGTGGCCGAAAATTGGGAAAGGCGACGGACATTGAATTCGTTGCAATTCACAAATAATTGGATCGTCATAGGCTTTATTTAGCTACGGTAAGTGATTTTCATTATTTTTTATTCAAGAATAAAATATACTTATCATTGTAGATGACGACCTATGAGGAATTTATTCAACAAAATGAAGATCGAGACGGGATCCGTCTTACATGGAATGTCTGGCCTTCGAGCAGGATCGACGCGGGTAGGCTTGTGGTTCCACTTGCCTGTCTATATCAGCCCCTGAAGGAGCGGCCTGATCTGCCTCCCGTGCAATATGACCCGGTGTTATGTACGCGCAGTACATGTCGGGCTATTTTGAATCCAATGTGCCAGGTTGACTACAGGGCCAAGTTGTGGGTTTGCAACTTCTGTTTCCAGAGAAATCCGGTAAGGATCTAACTAACTTCCGAAAGTAATTTCATAACGATCTGTCCCTAACTTTAGTTCCCAGCTCAATATGCTGCTATCTCGGAGCAACATCAACCGGCCGAATTGATTCCCGGATTCAGCACAATCGAATACATCATCACGCGAGCTCCTTGTATGCCGCCAGTGTTCCTTTTCCTCGTCGATACATGCATGGATGACGAGGAACTAACCGCGCTCAAGGACTCACTGCAGATGTCGTTGAGTCTCCTGCCTCAAACTGCTCTAGTTGGCCTTATAACGTTCGGGAAGATGGTGCAAGTCCACGAACTTGGCACAGAAGGTTGTTCGAAAAGTTACGTTTTCCGTGGCACGAAAGATTTGACGGCGAAACAGATCCAAGAAATGTTAGGCCTTGGGCGGGGCGGCTATGCAGGTCAAGTCAACCCTCAGCAACAGCAGCAACAACAAATGCGCGGCCCAGGGGCGCAACCAATTCCGCCTGGAAGTCGCTTCCTGCAGCCTGTGAACAAATGCGATATGGCTTTGACCGATTTGTTGGGCGAATTGCAACGAGATCCGTGGCCAGTGCCGCAGGGAAAACGTTACTTACGATCAACAGGAGCCGCACTTTCGATTGCCGTTGGCCTTTTGGAGTGTACCTACCCGAACACTGGGGCCAGAATATTGATGTTCGTTGGAGGCCCTTGCTCTCAAGGACCAGGTCAAGTAGTCGACGATGAACTGAAACATCCAATTCGCTCGCATCACGACATCCAAAAAGATAATGCTCGCTACATGAAAAAGGCGATCAAACACTACGACTCGTTGGCTCTGCGGGCGGCTACAAACGGTCACTGCGTCGACATTTACTCCTGCGCGTTGGATCAAACCGGTCTCCTGGAGATGAAGCAATGTTGCAATTCGACCGGTGGACACATGGTCATGGGAGACTCCTTCAACTCATCGCTGTTCAAACAAACTTTCCAACGCGTCTTTGTCCGTGATCAGCAGCATGAATTGAAGATGGCTTTCAACGGGGCGATCGAAGTGAAATGCTCGCGCGAACTGAAAATCAGTGGCGGAATTGGTTCTTGTGTGTCGCTCAATGTGAAAAACGCATCCGTGTCCGAGACTGAAATTGGAATGGGCAACACAACTCAATGGAAGATGTGCACTTTGAATCCCAGCACAACAATGGCTTTCTTCTTCGAAGTGGTAAACCAACACGCCTCGCCAATACCGCAGGGTGGGCGTGGCTGCATTCAGTTCATAACGCAGTATCAGCATTCAAGCGGACAGCGCAGGATCCGAGTGACTACAGTCGCTAGAAAGTAATATTTGTGAAAACTTCTGAGTTTGCTATTACTTCATAAGTTGCTTTTCTCAACAGCTGGGCTGACGCTACCACGAATATTCATCATATCAGCGCTGGATTCGATCAAGAAGCAGCAGCTGTAATTATGGCGCGGATGGTTGTTTACCGTGCTGAAACCGATGAAGGTCCAGACGTTCTGCGTTGGGTTGATCGACAGCTTATCAGATTGGTGAGTAGTTGAAGCTAAGGAAGGTTCATTTATCTATGCACAGCTTGCTCCGATATCTTGTTAAATGAGGTTAAAAGGCCTAACAGTACCATAGGTATTACTTTCGTGGCGTAAAATAAGTATTTTAAGGGACCGGTAGAAGCACTCGCCAAATCAGTCGATGACCTTCGCGTGTCTTTATAGCCAAAAACTCTAATAGTCTTCCCAGGTATATTGTTAATGTTCCTGTGCTATGCAGCTCGTGTGAAAAGAACTACCTACAGTTTCTGCGAGTATTTTGATGGCTCCTGGCTACCAAGAAGAACTTGTGTTGAAAACGGTCCTATCGCGTTCTGTACGCGTCTATCAACTTGGGACAAGCTGCTACATAAAATGTTTACAGATCGCAATCGTGTACCGGAATGTATTGAGATATTTCGACAGTTTGATGGTGCCTGGCGATCCATCGCCTCACCATTGAATTGTATTGGCTACTTTCGGGTCCGTAACCGGCTTAGATAAAAAATCTCCACTATCGAACGATAAAGTAGACTCAGCGAGTCAGTGAATGAGTTATCTTCCCTAGCCCTATGTATCATATTCGTTGGAAGCTGGAGAACGTAGCTCAGTTAGTGATATTTCTCTGGGCGATGCTTTTACGTGGAGACGAAGTTCGGGGTTTTGTGGTCAATCTTTACCGTGAAAGAGAAAGTGTGGGATGCTGCTATAAATGGCTAGCAGTTTTCGGTCTTAAGTACTGTATTATTTTCCTCCATCCATTTTAATTTCATTGTCATTACCCTTAACGCTGTGCAAGCGAAACAAAACAAGATGAACACAGATATTACTGGTGGCTAAGATTCGCACCTATAGCTACGATATTGTGAGGCTGGCGCCTCTATCCCTTCAACCATAATGGAGTTGCAAGCCACTCGGGGCTCCCCACATTTCTTGCAACCGTTGCTTATGTTCATTCTGATGGTTTCCTTCGAACATATTGGCGTCGCTAAATGAAACCAGAAACAAACGTTTTTCGTTTACATATTTCTTTTGAGAGTAAAATAAACATCAATATTCAAATGAAAGGACAATTATCTTTTTCCAGTCTTCAACGATATAATGGCGATACCACCTTGCAAAATCCAGCCTGGATTTTTTTCATTTTGGTCTTCAATTTCCTTTCTTTGGTTAACCAATGTTCTTCAAAATCCCATAATTTTATTTCGGGCAAAACCAAAATATCCAACTGATATCGCTACCGCTGAAAAAAGCGATTGACCCTCAAAATCGTTGTCGATTGCTTTCCATGTTCCGTGTGCCGTCGATCAGCTCCGAGACATCGGTTCATTATTTCCAGCTCCTTAGCCCACAAATCCCTTCTAGTCACATTTTACGACCAGCAAGGAATAATATGAGTAAGTTGTATCTCCCAATCCTCCCCTTGGATACTATAATAAAGGTTTTCCTGATGATTTAATTTCGCTCGTATCTAATTCGAAACGTCTAGTTTAGAAGACAAATGAAATTCCCTCCTTGTTGTATCATCATCCTTTTTTTAAAGAAGGTGGAAATCTTCAAAAGACTAACCTCAGAGTTCACGAACCCTGAGTGGTTGGGTTTCTTACCCACTAAAGACACCTCGCGCCAAGCTACGATTGAGATTTCCCATCCCCACCTTTCTTTGCATATTAAGATTTCATTTTTATTGGGAGAAGACCCTATATTCCACCCCAGCACTTTGGTGGGCTTCGTTGAGGAACTGGCTATTCCTCAGTAGCTTATATCTTTGAGCATCCTTTATGTTAGCAAGTTGTTTGGCTTTACTCTTTTCAGGTGTCTCATTATATCAGCGATATCAGTCAATTTTTGGACTTCGTTATTCTCATGTGATTATACTCGGTGGCATTCTGAATGAGCCAGGGAACGTGTACTATGCTTCAAAGCACTTTATTTGAGAACGTTTGATTCTTTGGTGCAGCCACAGAGCTCGGATACCATACGTCCATATGGGTCTTAGGATCTGCCTATAAATTAGCAGCTTGTCGTCGATGGTCAGCTGAAAATTCCTCCCTAATAGCCAGTACGTCTGTCTGTATCTGGCATTTAACTCGTCCTTCTTTCTTAGAATGTTGATTTATGTCACACCTGACCAAAGCATAGTATTTGCTTTTTTTCCAATGCATTTTCTATCCGAATCGTGATCCTGTGCACCTGTTCGATTGTGGAATGGCGTATTGGGTAATGGTTCACTTTACTGACTGGCGTTAAGCATGTAGCCGCTTGTGTTTCTAGAGCTCGGAAGGTGCTTTCTAGATCCTTTGCAAACAGATCTGCCTTATCCTGTGCGAAACAAACCCATTGTCCGTTCCCTTGGTTAATAGGTGGAATTTGTTATCTGGGTCTTTTTAGATCTTTCGCGGCCTTTCACAGACAGTAGCCTATGTCTTTTTGTGCTGCAAGATCAGAGACATATCTGCTGAGGGACTCGTTTCTATATTTGTTAATTAAAGCCTTTAGCTTGTTTGTCAAAATGTTTAGGGTTTTCTTCCTTCCCATTGTGCGGTTTCTTTGCCATAGTTTGTGAGCTCTACTTTTTTCTGTAATTTTGTTTGTCTAGGAGGATAGTGTTTTCTTCTCATTTTTTCGATGACCAGCATCATAACAGGCAAGTGATCGGAGATTATATTTTCATTATTGACAACATGAATGTACTTGTTTGAAACCCCTTTATTTACGAAGAAATCAATGACATCGAGTGTTTTTCTCATGTCAGTATGCCAGTATGTAGGCTTACCGCTGGAGTGGAAATTGCACTTTTGTGCTCTTCATCATCATCATCAACGGCGCAACAACCGGTATCCGGTCTAGGCCTGCCTTAATAAGGAACTCCAGACATCCCGGTTTTGCGCCGAGGTCCACCAATTCGATATCCCTAAAAGCTGTCTGGCGTCCTGACCCATGCCATCGCTCCATCTTAGGCAGGGTCTACCTCGTCTTCTTTTTCTACCATAGATATTGCCCTTATAGACTTTCCGGGTGGGATCATCCTCATCCATACGGATTAAGTGACCCGCCCACCGTAACCTATTGAGCCGGATTTTATCTACAACCGGACGGTCATGGTATCGCTCATAGATTTCGTCATTGTGTAGGCTACGGAATCGTCCATCCTCATGTAGGGGGCTAAAAATTCTTCGGAGGATTCTTCTCTCGAACGCGGCCAAGAGTTCGCAATTTTTCTTGCTAAGAACCCAAGTTTCCGAGGAATACATGAGGACTGACAAGATCATAGTCTTGTACAGTAAGAGCTTTGACCCTATGGTGAGACGTTTCGAGCGGAACAGTCTTTGTAAGCTGAAATAGGCTCTGTTGGCTGACAACAACCGTGCGCGGATTTCATCATCGTAGTTGTTATCGGTTGTGATTTTCGACCCTAGATAGGAGAAATTGTCAACGGTCTCAAAGTTGTATTCTCCTATCCTTATTCTTCTTCGTGTTTGTGTTTGACTAGTGCGGTTTGATGTTGTTGGTTGATTCGTCTTCGGTGCTGACGTTGCCACCATATATTTTGTCTTGCCTTCATTGATGTGCAGCCCAAGATCTCGCACTAATCGCCGCCTGCTCGATCTGGATGAAGGCAGTTTGTACGTCTCGGGTGGTTCTTCCCATGATGTCGATATCGTCAGCATAGGCCAGTAATTGGGTGGACTTGAAGAGGATCGTACCTCTTGCATTTACCTCAGCATCACGGATCACTTTCTCGAGGGCCAGGTTAAAGAGGACGCATGATAGGGCATCCCCTTGTCGTAGACCGTTGTTGATGTCGAATGGTCTTGAGAGTGATCCTGCTGCTTTTATCTGACCTCGCACATTGGTCAGGGTCAGCCTAGTCAGTCTTATTAATTTCGTCGGGATACCGAATTCTCTTGTGGCGCGGCAGGATCTGCGGCATTCGAAATTTATTTCGAATGTTGCGGATGCGGACGGGTAGATGGCGAACTCTCCACTCACTCATTTTCTGAACGCACCAGGGGAGTGGAGAATTAGCGGTGGAAAAATGCCGTTGGTTGGGACAGTAAGGACCGCATGGAAATAAGCCGGTCTCTTCTGTTCCCAACCGCGGCGGTGTAAGCACTAAATAAAAAAGTGATCTTTGTGCGATTGTATATAGTACTTTGCCTAATTAGTGATAGATTTTAATCAATCATTTTATATAATAAATATTATGAAAACATAAGAAAATCACGCTCACTAGAAATTGTATTCGAAACAATATACTAAAACTTAGAAAAGGCAGAACAAAACAAAGAACAAAAATTGAGAAACATAATTATATTTTTATAAAGAAGTGACTGAACAGTGGTGACCCCGATAGAAACTACAGAAGAGGGAAAGGATCGCAGTGTTTTCCCAAAATCTCGGTCTACAGTCCGGTGCGTGTAGCACATTCATCGAATTTGCACTTTTCTCGCCCGAAAACGAGTCGAGGGCTGCGTCGCTAAAACGTCTGGGATTGTATGAAAACATTTCGCTCAGCTATCGCATAGCGAACTAATCCCCCAGTGCACCCAGGCAGAGCCACGCAGCAGGAACAGGAGTAGTCGCGGCAACGATCAGCAATAGCCCAAGAATCTCAAGTTCAAACCTCCGCCCCGGTGAAAGGAATCACCCGCGACTGCTGATCGCATTCACGCCAGCCCGAGCCGGAACTCAACAGATCGGAGGAGCTGTCCGGCCGACATCCGCCCAACTTAGGCAGCGGCAGGGATCGTCTTTTTGTACCCGTCGCAACGGGCCGGCCGAAAAGCAGCAGCAGCAGCTGAGCCAACGCATTCCGGAACTCTTGCTTCCTTGCAGCCGACGAAGCGCCTACGGATACGCTGCGCCGAGCCCCGGCCAGTGGCCCACCCCGCCCGATGAACAATTGCTTGCCGATTTGAAAATTCTTGTGAAAAAGCAACCCAACGCTACGAGCCGACGACGTAAACAACGTCGCATCGCAAACCTTCCGCACTCTACGACGGGCACAGGCAGGTACTTCGATTAACTTTCTTCGTTTCAATTTTCGTCGAAGGCGCATAAATCCCCGTCCGTCTACGGGTCCAGTCAGCCAGTTGTCCAGCAACAGCAAACAATACAACGAATTATCATCCAGCAGCACAAACTCAACAACAGCAGCAAACGGCCGTCCCCAGCACCGCTAACGCCGCAGCTACAGCCCGACGAATTCGAACCAGCGCCGCCGTCGAGGAGGACCCCAGCTCGGCTTGAAAGTAGCACACGCAAAGACAACTAGTTATATCCATTTCAAATTTATTTAATTGCATCATTTATTATATCAAGTGAAATTATTATTATCTCATCTCTATACTCATTTTATATCCATATCAAATTTAACTGTTATCATTAGTTGTGCAATATTCGCACTAATTGTTAATTATATTAAAAGTTCAAATTGTGATAATAATAATCAAAAATCGCTGCAAGAGACGGCGTTGAAGTGTTTCGCATCGTGGGTTCTCCGTTTCTTTGGTGTTGTTTTGGTCTGCGCTGGAGAGCGTCCGCTTCGGTCGTAATTTGCTCTGTCCGTGCGTGCATTTGTGGGTGCGGCCTGCCGTGTCGGCGTAAAATTCACCGCGTTTCGTTATAAATTCACCGCGTCTGCATTACAACTCGTGCTTCTCGTGAAACAAGATGTCGTTTGACGGCAAAGACGCGGCAGGCCCATCGGACCCACAAGTGACCGCCCTCGCCGTACGCGTTCCTCCGTTTTGGCGGCGGAACCCCGAGCTGTGGTTCGTGCATTTGGAAGCGCAGTTCCAAATGTCCGGCATCACATCGGACGCGACCCGTTTCAACTACGCGGTGGTCGGCCTGGACGAAGAGTCCATACTTCTGGTGTCCGACGTAGTGAAGTCGGCATCGTACTCGCAGCTCAAGAGCGAGTTGATCAGGCGCCTGTCGGCAAGCGAGTCGGCAAAATTAGACCACTTGCTGGCGGGTTTAACGTTGGGGGATCGAACTCCCAGCCAATTGCTTCGTGAAATGAGGCAATTGGGTGGGAGCAAGATCGGCGACGATCTGATCAAGTCGCTCTGGCTGCGTCGGCTCCCGGAGGGCACCCAGGCGATCCTAGCCTGCGTCTCCGGTTCCTTGGAGGAACTGGCAGCGACGGCCGACCAGGTACAGGAGGTGTACGTTCGCCCAACCATAGCGGCCGTTCAACCACAGTCGGATGAGGTGAGCGACTTACGGCGCGAGATAGCGGCTTTAACGGCCAGCGTCGCCGAGATGCGGGCGACGTTGGACGCTCAGCGTTCGAGTGCCAGGTCGCGAGCTCGCTCACGATCTGCCACACGAAAAGGGCGTTCGGGTAGCAGGTCGTCAAGACAGCCTGCGGACACAGGTATTTGCTGGTATCATCGTAACTTCGGAGATAAAGCGACAAGATGTACGCTACCTTGCAAATTCGCGCCTACCGCAAAAAACTAGGTCCGCGGGGGGTCTTGGCGACGGCCACCCAGAGCGCAGCGCCACGTCGCCTAACTATTTTCGACCCCCTCAGCAGACGCAACTACCTCGTCGACACGGGTGCGGAGGTTTCGGTTCTACGTACCCCAGCATCATCGACTATTTCCACAACCCCTCAAACTGGCGGCAGCAAATTCCTCCCGCATCAATACATACGGGTACAGGCAAGTGGACGTGAGTCTTGGCTTGCGTAGGACGTTTCCGTGGCGAAGAGACCGGCTTATTTCCATGCGGTCCTTACTGTCCCAACCAACGGCATTTTTCCACCGCTAATTCTCCACTCCCCTGGTGCGTTCAGAAAATGAGTGAGTGGAGAGTTCGCCATCCACCCGTCCGCATCCGCAACATTCGAAATAAATTTCGAATGCCGCAGATCCTGCCGCGCCACACTCTCATGGCCGTGTACAGTTTTACCCTGGCTATGCTATCATAGGCGGCTTTAAAGTCGATGAACAGATGGTGCAACTGTTGTCCATACTCCAACAGTTTTTCCATCGCTTGCCGCAGAGAGAAAATCTGATCTGTTGCTGATTTGCCTGGAGTGAAGCCTCTTTGGTATGGCCAATGATGTTCTGGGCGTATGGGGCTATCCGGCCTAGCAAGATAGTGGAGAATATTTTATAGATGGTACTCAGCAACGTGATACCTCTATAATTGCTGCACTGTGTGATATCTCCCTTTTTATGTATGAGACAGATAATGCCTCGTTGTTAATCGTCAGGCACTGATTCGCTGTCCCATACCTTGAGCACAAGTTGATGAACCACTTGGTGTAACTGGTCGCCTTCATATTTAACCAATTCGGCTGTAATTCCATCGGCTCCTGGCGACTTATGATTTTTTAGCCGATGAATTGCACGGATTGTTTCTCCTAAACTTGGTGGCGTCTTCAGTTGGCGGGACCTCCAACTCGCCGATGTTCTGGTTGTTCAGTAGCTCATCAAAGTACTCAACCCATCGCTCTAATATGCCCATTCTGTCGGAAATCACATTTCCCTCTTTGTCTCGGCAGGATGAGCATCGAGGTGTATAAGGCTTCATCCTGCTGACTTGTTGGTAAAACTTCCGCGCCTGGTGCGGTTGCTCCCTGTACTTTTCTACTTCACAGACTTATTGGTTCTCCCAGGCTTCCTTTTTCCGTCTGTGAAGTCACTTCTCCGCTCGACGGAGTTTGTGAAAAGTCTCTGCGCGTGCCCGCGTTCTTTGAGAATGCAACATTACTCGGTATGCGGCATTCTTCCGTTCCGTTGCTAGCTTACATTCATCGTCAAACCAGCCGTTCCGACTCTTTTTGCGGCTGGGGCCAAGTATGTTTGTGGCCGTATCCATGATAACGTTCTTCAGGTGATTGTGAAGATCATTTGTTGATGCTTCATCTCCAGGTCCTCTGTTGACTGCGGTTATTGCAGCATCCATTTCCCTCTTATAGGTGTCGCGGAGGGTTGTTGTGGATGGCTTCAGTGTTCACTCTCACCTGATTGTCAGAGGGGATTCTAGGTGGTATTGTTATTCGAGCTCGGAGCACCATGCCAACGAGATAGTGATCCGAGTCTATATTGGCCCCCCTATATGTTCTGACATTCATCAAGGCTGAGAGGTGGCGGCGTTCGATCAACACGTGGTCAATTTGGTTGAAAGTGGTCCCGTCTGGAGAGGCCCACGTATGTTTGTGGACCGCTTTCCGCGCAAACCAGGTACTTCCAACAACCATTTCGTGTGACCCCGCTAATTGAATAGTCCGCAATCCGTTATCATTTGTTTTTTCGTGTAAGCTATGGGAGCCAACGTATCGCCTGAATACTGGCTCCTTCCCTACTTGGCTGTTAAAATCCCCAAGTATGATTTTAATATCATATCTGGGACAGGTTTCGAGGGTTCGTTCTACTGCCTCGTAGAAGGTATCCTTCTCCGACTCTGCAGTCTCCTCTGTAGGGGCGTGAACGTTTATGAGGCTTATATTTCTAAACTTGCCTCGCAAGCGCAGAGTGCATAGCCGTTCGCTTATGTTTTCAAAGCCGATAACAGCAGATTTCATTTTTTGGCTGACTAAGAAACCTACTCCGAGCACATGGTTTACTGGATGACCGCTATAATATATGGTGTAGTGGCTCTTCTCCAGGAAACCGGTCCCTGTCCATCGCATCTCTTGCAACGCCGTTATATCAGCCCTATATTGGGACAGGGTATCGGCTAGCTGCTCATCAGCTTCATCTCTGTACAGGGAGCGCACGT
This sequence comes from Hermetia illucens, assembly GCF_905115235.1. Lineage (NCBI taxonomy): Eukaryota > Metazoa > Arthropoda > Insecta > Diptera > Stratiomyidae > Hermetia > Hermetia illucens. The sequence goes on along the minus strand of NC_051854.1, from coordinate 85,020,927 downwards.
TCCATGAGAAAATGCGCAAATCGGTGTTCCGTTGTCGTTGCCGGGTCCGTCGTTTTAAAATCCGTCCTGTCCGAGGCTCCTGTTGTGGCTTCGTAACAAGTTGTTTTCCGTGTAGGGTTGTCAGCCCTACCTGGACCTGGAGGACCAGTTGGTACAATTTGTCCCGTTTTTAGGCGCGGGAGACTCGCCTTCATCCTTCTCCGTCTGCAGCACTTTTGTGCTCTTCCTGCTTCAAATAACGCTCCGCCTCTAGATGCTGTTAACCTAGATCCCCAGAATCCATTTGCGTTAAAGTCACCTCATAAAAAGAAGGAGCTTCCGATGAACTGGAAAAGCCGAGCGAAATCTTCGTTTTTAACACCGTAACGGGGCAGACAGTATATTAAGGAGGTCTTCACAACTTTGTTAAATAGTTGTACACCAATATGTACAGCTTGCATTTGTTCATCTTCAATCTCCTTATTCGTTTTGTCTGATACCCTCTTTAACGAAGATTGCAGTGCCCCACTGGCTTAGTGACTGGGATGTGTTGCATGATATGAGCAAAAGCCACAGATTTTAGTGTTCATAGGCCTGGTGAGGCGGCTTTCTGAGATAACGCGTATGTCTATCTTTTCAGTATTAAGAAAAGCTTCCAACTCTTGTAGGTGCTGTTGCAGTCAATTTGCATTCAACGTTATGATTTTCAGGAAATTTGTCATTTGGGTTTCTTATTATATTTTTGTCTCCTTACGTTATACTGCTCAAGTTTGTCAAACATTTGTTTGTTTGCTAGTTGTTGTTCGTCAAGTCTCCGATTTAATATGTCAAGTCTCTCTAAAACAGTTCTCAGTATTTAGTTTCCATCGCCATTTTTTTTGTTGGTTAGTGCACCGTGCCTTACCACGTGCGAGGATTCTATTTTCTCGGATCTAACAACAAGCGTTGGGCTGGTTTTGCTAGGCTTAGTTTGTCGTTTTTCGGGAGCAGCCAACTTTGACGGCAGCGGTCCTTTACATCTTAGCTTCTGAAATTCTTTCGCTACTTCACAACCTGTGTAATTGGCTGGGTGTTGGCCCTAACAATTTACAAATTTTGCCGGGGAAGCTCTGCTGTTTGGACATTTTGAAGATTCACGGTCACCAGTACATTTCCCACAGCTTGGATTTCGATTATAATACCTTTGAGTGTGGGGTATTAGGTCGCAGACTTTTCTCAGTGGCTCCATTGTGACCTTCAGATTAAGGACAGCTCTTAAGTTGTGAATTCTGTTCATCATCCTGAACAGTTTACTCGGCCGATATCTTATATATAAAAATCAATTGCTGTTCGTTAGTCTCGCTAAAATTCGAGAACGGCTGAACGGATTTATCTTATCTTGGTTTTGAAATGTCCGTGGAGGTCTAGGGAAGGTTTAAAAGGTGAGAAAAATTCAAATAATTGCCGATAAAACCCTAAAAACAGCACTTTTCTTCTTCCCATATAAACGTTTTTTTCTAAATAAAATTTAGAGTCAATTTGAATTTTATTGATATTTGATAAAGTTCAATTACTCACTGTGGTAATCGGACCTCATATTACAGCTATGAAACGGACAAATTTTTTAACGCAACTAGAAATATTTGACAACCAAGTGACAATCTTTTATTTCTTAAAAGCCAAAAGACTTATCAAATGTTTCACAGCTCAGAACATGTTGTATTGGAAAATAGAATTTCTGTTTTTAGTATTTTTGTTTCTCACCGTTTAAACCTTCTCTGAATTTCCATAAATATTTCAAGACCAAACTAGACTACCTAGACCTAGACTAGATATTAAGTTTTGTTACAAATTAAATTTCTGAACGCAACGATAATATTTGACATTAGATTTGACAACCAACTAATATGTCAATCCATCCTGTTGCACTTTAGAACACGGAAAGAAGTATTACGATATTGCGTTACGATATCTATGAGTGCGCGAGAACTTTCTTTACTTTGGCAATCCTTTGTGATAGTGACATTCCAGAAAACGTGCTCTTTTTTTTGATATTTTGCGATTGTAACACTTTACTGCTAAGTGAGCGAAACATTTTCTCACTTTCATTATTTACCATTTACGATGCCGAGGAGAAGACGACCTGACTTAGGTCGTCGCAGTCAATCAAATGTGCGAAGAGCTAGCTCACGTGCTAACCGCACTGATTGCTATGTCAGAATTGCTTTATTTCGTGAGTGATAATGAAGTAGATAGGCTTAGAATGCAACGAGTTCATGCACATCAAACACAACAACAGCAATCACGACATAATGAAATTGATTGAATCCGCAGACGGAATGCTTCACAATATGCCTTTTTATAAAATACGGATTCGTTTTGTTTGTTTTAAAATTATTTTATACAAACGTTTGATTGAGGCAGTACGAAGTCTGTAGGGTCAGCTAGTTACTTTATAAAATATGCATATTACTGTGGAAAAAAATTAAAGCAATGCAGCGATTTCTTCCCACATTTCCACCGACAGACTTAAGTCATTTTTCCGACAGTACTCTAATGGATTATGTCTTTACAGTGCCAGAAATTCGGTGAATACAGCAAAGACGATCCCAACAGTTTCCGACTAGCAGAAAATTTCAGCTTGTATCCACAGTTCATGTACCATTTGAGAAGGTCGCAGTTCTTGCAAGTATTCAACAATTCACCAGATGAAACAACTTTCTACAGGTAAAAACCAAAATGAACGGGCACTCGATTTTAACGATTTTTTTATGCTCTGAACGTATCTTTTTTCAGGCATATGTTGATGAGGGAGGATTTGACACAGTCTCTGATTATGATTCAGCCTATTCTATACAGTTATTCATTCAACGGTCCCCCGGAACCCGTTTTATTAGATACTTCATCAATTCAACCGGATCGTATTTTGCTGATGGACACTTTCTTCCAAATTTTGATTTACCATGGTGAAACGATTGCACAGTGGCGGGCATTGAAGTATCAAGATATGCCAGAATATGAGAATTTCAAACAACTACTGCAGGTTAGTCGCTTGTATTTCCCACATTCAATGATGGTAGCTTACTAGAATTATTTTTCTTTTATCACATAGGCACCGGTTGATGATGCACAAGAGATTTTACAGACGAGATTCCCGATGCCACGTTACATTGATACCGAACACGGTGGCTCTCAGGCTCGTTTCTTGCTATCGAAAGTCAATCCTTCTCAGACTCATAACAATATGTATGCCTACGGCCAGGTAATTTTCGATAATTTCACTTGCGTTTGTTCTTTTGTATTAATTGGTTTTCAATTTCTGTAAAATTTCACGTTTGTACGTTTTTATTTGTTGATGCAAAATTTGAATTGAATCAGCCGGCGATTGGTGGAAATGCGGTATTTATTTTTGCAATTTTCTCTATTTAGTTCTTACGGTGGTGCTGGGGTTCGATTCTACGTATTAATAGCACAATGTCTACTGAGTGTTAGCATTGACAATCCTTAGTTAAGATGTTCTTCGAATTCGGGACACTTCCGAAAGATCAGTTAAATGGTCCTAAAATTTTTCGAAGAACTATTGATAGTTGAAGGGGAAGTGGGTTTTTAGCGTTACTTATTTTTAATTTTTTCACAAATATTAGGTATTGGTGAAGGGGATATAATTAGATTGTAGAATTTAGTGATTGAAAATTGAAGCTAGATCACGCATTCGCGTATTAAATGTTTTCAACTTAGGAGTATCAAATATACGATAAATCATAAGGAGAAAATAAATCAACGGCGGAAAAGCGAATATCAGCTTACTTTCTTTTTTTAGTTCAATTTCTCCACACACTTCTCTATCAAGTACTTACCCTCAATTAAATTTTTCTTTTAGGATTCTTGTGCTCCAGTCCTAACAGATGATGTGTCGCTGCAAGTATTCATGGAACATTTAAAGAAATTGGCTGTGTCGTCGACGACTTAATCCTCTGTCGTCTCGTCGCTACGGTCATTTTTAATTTTTATTATGTATTGTTTTTATTTTAAATTGCAATTCATCAAAGCAAGAATATTTGTAGCTTACAAAGCTAATAACAGGAAACATTCAATGATATGTCGATATTATGGAAGCGCGAGGTATTTCGTTTGTATGATTTAGTGGTTGGAAATATAAAAAACAAGCTTGAAAGAAAAAAGAAATGTTTGTTTGTCATTAATCATTTTCGTTTCATTTCTCATCAGGACTTTTGCTAGCCAGCCTTCATTTCTTTATAGATTTTATCCAGAATATAATTTTCGCTTTTTTAATATCTGATTCGGAATCGAATGAATTCATTTTCTTTTTTTACGTAAAACAAATCTTTATTAAAAACAGTTTACTGTCTGTTCGTCTGCCACACTCACTCTGCTGTTGGTAACTTGGCGGAAGCCTAGCGCCTGTGAGCCCCCACTCATACAAGGAATGATATCATTCTACATTGGATCTAGACCGCAAAACAACCCCTTCTGCTGAAATGCAGCTAATGATAGTATGTTATTAATTTCTGTAATTTTTTGGGAAATTTCCCTAAAGTTCATCCCATATTATCTGTAATAATTCAGGCCATAAGATACAGTACGAGGCTGCAAATTTTGTTGAAAATCCTAACATTATCAAAAATGTTCCAGTTGGGCAAAGTTGCAATTTTCGCGTAAATTTGCTCCAATATTGTCTCCAGAACTAGGATAAAGCAGAAAAATTAACCTACACTTAAAACTATAATGATTAAAAAACTTACGGACAAGATGTGATGTGTTATAGCACCGACATAGCCCCGGAATTATCGGCGCAACGGTATCCGGTCTAGGCCTGCCATAGTAAGAAATTCAAGACATTCCGAGTTGGCGTCGAGGTCCACCAATTCGCCTACGTCATCGCTCCGTCTCGCGAGGATCTTCTTCTTGTACCATAAATATTGCCCTTATAGACTTTCCGGACTGAATTATCCTCACCTATACGGCTTAAATTACCCCCCACCACAACCTGTTGAGCGAGATTTTATCCATAACCAGACGATCGTAATATCATTCATAAATTTTGTTATTCTAAAAATTCTCCGAAGGATTCTTGTTTTGAACGCGGCCTCGGAATCGGAGAGTGGAAATAAAGTTCAAAGTACTCTAAATAATTCTTCAATACGCATGCTACACTTTTCACTAAGTAATGTCAGTACAAATGAAGCAGTATATCAGGAGAGTCGAAATTTTAAAGAGAAGGGCAGGAGGTTAAAAAAGTGGGGACGGGTAGTGTAGTCCACACGAGGGATTGGGAGGACTAGAATAGTTAACGGTGGATGGACCTGGACTTCCTCCATGTGAGAGGAGAGCAGCTTAAGCGGAATGGTATAAAAAGAATTGAGGACTTGATCGCATGCTAAGAAACTGAGGATGAAATTCTAGTTGAGCCAGGCCTGAATTCAGAGTATGAATTACTGAAACAACATCGAGTCTTATTAGTTCTGGAAAAAACGAAATTTTCGACCATCTTTTGAGGTGAGTGAGGTGGTATTAGTGATACTAACATTTATTCCAACTAGTCCTAGTCTATGTCTACACTGTAGAATGGGTGAGAAAGATAGGGAAACCCTCCAATCAGAAAGAAAAGGATAAAATTTGAGATGGATTACGTGGTTCATCAACGCTATTATACCTCGGCTCAGTCGTAGATATGTTGAAACCCGTCACCGCCAAACTGAGTTTTAAGTGAGTACGAGGATTTTCGGTAATGAACAATGTTGGGAAACAATGGCCTGCCTACCATGCTTAGAAAGGATTAATTAATAGACTACAAGGTTCCGGCCCAGGTTAAAGAGTATCACAATTGTACAGTGCTATTCACCAACGGAGACTTTCAATATAATGGAAAGCAATTGAGGAGAGGCTTCCTTAAGGTGACATTGTGAACGTGATGGGTGATTTGAATGCCACGATGGGCTCTGGCGGCACCTTGCTCGGACATGTGATGAGGAAACACGGTCTTGGCGATGTAACGAAAATGGTAGGGGCCTTCTGCAGCTTCTACCGCTTCGTTATTGATGGCAAATTGTTCATATACTGAAGCTTCCGTAAGATCAGTCGGGTTTCAACTGACCGACACGGTACAAGCAATCAGATTGACCACTTTGCGGTCGGCAGTAGATTCACGTGTTGGCTTCTAAATGTGCGTATCAAGAGAGGTGCTGACATCGGCCTCGAAAGGGATCACCACCGAACGCAACGCGCTCGAACTCCGACACTGTGTGAAATCGTAAGTATAATTTATTTTATTATGTCACGAACCACTTGTTCACTTCATCTGTGCTACACGTAAAACGTATACTAGCGAAAAAGCAGAAACCGTCTAATCTTTTCGAATAATTTAATCTCTAGAAACACCGCCAAATCACACTTAGATCCCGGAAAGTTCAACTTAATGTGCTCATGATAAAAGGTCAAGGAAATGGAAAATGCCACAGAACACAATGATTTAAAAATTGTGGAAAATGGATAGCTGAGTGGCTAAAGCGCCAGGCTGTTGTACGGAAGGCCGCGGTTCAAATCTCACTGGTGGCAGTGGGATTTGTATCGTGACTTAACGTCGGATACCACTCGACTCAGCTGTGAATGAGTAACTTAGTCAAATCAGGGTAATCATCTCGGGCGAGCGTAATGCTGACCACATTGCCTCCTACAGTGTACTACTGTAGTGTACCGTTACGGTCTTGAATGAAGTGCTCTAACACACTTCAAGGCCCTGATCCAATATAAACTGTTGCGCCAACGATTATTATTATTATTATTATACCGCATCACAAAAGAACTTGCATGTTGTCGCAAATTCTTCGATGGTCCTTTGGAGGTCGTTAACGACTCCTCCAAAAAGAGGAGAAATCATCTTTAAAGTTGCAGAGTTATTTATCGCTGCATATGCAGTTTCTGCAAATCTGCTACTTCCACTTGTACAAAAATCTTGGGAATCCGAGACCTTTCCCAGAGAGTGGAAGAAACGGTTGATAGTTAAGATTCCGGGCACTCATTTTGTGTGTAGCAATTGAAAGGGTATCTGCGTGCTCCCTACCGTCGCAAAGATAATTGTTAAAATAATCCTAGGACGCATTAAAGGACATCTCGAAAGCTTGATCGACAGAGAGCAGACTGGTTGCCGCTCTAAGTCCTCGTGTATTAACCACATCAACACCCTTCGGATCATCTTGGAACAGTGCGCGGAGTTCTTCGCTTCAACTGCTCTTCACTGGTTTAGAGAAAGCTTTTGACCACAGTTAGATACTAGACAGCTACCTCACTCCCCCTTGCCCCTCAAGGGGGGAAATCAGTGCGAGTACACACGATTTCAAATTGTTTTGCCCTTGAGCATGAGCGAGATGTACCGAAAACCCGATCAGCTGTGTTTGACATACCGCCCGGACTTGCCAATGTATTGGTGAAATTGGCAAGTTTTTGCTTATGTATAAGTGAATACGTGAAACAACTTTTTGCTATATGGGTGAGTACGCCGTAGTACCAGAATAGCAAAAGCTCACCGATCTCTCTCTTACCAATACGATTTGACGAAGATTATGCCTTTTCCATGTTTAGCGTCTCTGATGTGTACAGATAAGATTCTGCAAGCACATTTGCACGTGGGGTCATTTTAGTAAGGGTACTGCCTATAGTAGCACAGTAGATGCTTTTGGCGGCGTGAACAAGGAGTATATTTGGCGTGTTCTACATAGGAGGGAATTCCGGAGAAACTAATAGCTATTATCAAGGTGACACATGACGGCGCAAAAAATCGCGCATCGAAGGTATCAAACAATCAATTTGTATACATATCTGGGAATTATGGTTTTTGCAGACGGTTGCACCGAACTAGATGTTGCTCGACGCATAAACAGCGCTAGATCCGCTTTCGCTGCCTTGTCTAAAATCTGGAAATGTAGTTGTCTTAACATCAAGTTGAGACTGTTTTGTGCTAGTGTCAAGGGATATAATTATTTCCAACAATCTCAATTGCAACGTTGCCGTTACCAATAGGTAGAGATAAAGAGCTCATCTCATTGTTGTGCAATCAACAGTCAATAACATCGGCCTCAGGTAAATATCAACGTGATTGAATGGGTTTTAATTGCAGTGACTCGTAATGAAAGAATTACTGAATAATATCGCACCTACTATATTATATGTGTTGGGTATTACAAATCTGTCTATATTCCTAGAGGAAATATGGCTATATAGGAAACGCTAGTAGTGTTCAGAGATGGATATTAGTTCAGGCAGTAAAATTCATCAAAACAAGGAAAATATGGACAATGCGTCGGAACCACTCTGGGAACTTCCGGAGAGTAGATTTTTTTTCGTTTAAACTATACTTTAATATCTTAAGAAAAAAATGTGTAGGAGTTCGAATTGCACGGCTGCTTTAATTGCCCCATATGAGTGTGAGTGAGGTGTTTAAAACTTTAAACGCGTTTTTTCTGAAAACAACAAATTTCGAGTTGACCGGATCAACATCTCGAACTATTTTTGTTGCATTGACCTGAAATGTTTACAATTTGTCCTTCGACACGACTTACGACGCATGATTAATTTTTTATTAATAGTTTTCGATTTAAAAAGAAAATCCCATGTTGTGTCAAGTGTCCGTTTGGCTCCGTGGTTAGAGCGCTGGGTTTTCGTACAGGTCGTGGTTCAAATCTCACTGGTGGCAGTAGGATTTGTATCGCAACAGGCCGTCGGATACCAGTCGACTCAGCTGTGAAAGAATAACTGAGTCAAATCACGGTAATAATCACGGGCGAGCGCAATGCTGACCACATTGCCTCCTACAGGGTGCTGCTATCCTGTAGTGTACCGTTACGGTTTTAAATGAAATGTTTTAACACAATTCAAGGCGTGACCAATTCGATTGTCGGGCTAACGATATTATACCAAATTGATTTCTTATTGTTTCAGTACCGCATTTTTGAAATTATTGCAGTTATGGGTCCGGGCATGCAGCTATGCCAAAAACATCTCTGTAAAAACACTGGGAAACGGCCATTTTGTCCTAGCTCTGGTGAAATTTACATTACTTCTGCAATAAACAACTTTTTACTGAATATGGATACATATCGATCTACTTAAAAAAAGCCCAGGTTTGCTTTATTTTTCGAAAACTACAATGGTTTTGCCCCCTTAAGATCTCTACTCCATACCACGAGGATAGCATTCAATTAAAATAAAAAGAAACACTCGAAATAAACGCTTTTTACAATGGAACAAAACCAAGGGGTGATGTCGCCCGTCAACTAACTAACTTCATCTACAATATTAACCGAAACCGCATTACTCAATCTTTCCGAAATAAATGCGATGCTCGTCATAAGGTACCAGTCAAGTTTGGCGAAAATATTATGCATATATAAAAGGCTTACATCTATGCCTTATAAGCGAGCATTTGAGCACGCATAAAAATTTGAATTAATGCACAAAAGAATTCGAAGTTTCTTAGGAGAAACTTCTGAAGAACCAAGTACCCGCAAAAGATGTCAGACATGTCCAAAAAAAAAAAAACCGAAGAAAACGTACACTTGCACATCTTGCCCCACAATGATTTGTCCTAAAACATAATTTCTCACCGTGAAAATTATATAGATTTGACAATGAATAGTGAACCCCGATACAAAAATTAGTTTTTGCGTTGATTTCTATAAAATCTTACCTTAGTTGATCCGTATCATGTTTTTACAAAAACATCTTTTGATTTTTCCCCAAAAATATCGCTTGCTTTATTTTGACATATACATATATATAAACAACAAATTGAAAAATTCACTTAATATTTGGTCATAGCCAATTCCAGCTATGCTAGCTAATACTAATTACAACAAAAAATCATTAGTTAAGAAAGCGAATTGACATTTTTTGTTCAACATCCGTTCGCTCTAGAGCCTTGCAAAAATCCTCAAATGAAATTTTTCCCTGGCCACACTGATCTGCTTCGAGGATTGTTCGCTCTGCAATACTGATAAGTTGATCTTGGCTAATATTCGCGCCGACCATCATGTGCAATATATTCAAGAGTTCATCGCGACTAATCACGCCATCGTTATCGAGGTCGTACATCTTGAAGGCGACTGTAAGGTCAAACGATCATTTTTTATAGTAAATAAAGTAATATTTTAGGTGCTAATCACGTGATACTTACATCTAAGTTTTTCTTCTCTGCTGTTATATTTATTCTGTTTGTTTTTTCTGATCGGCCGGAAATGGGAGAGCACTCGCATGAATTGGCGGAAATTCACTCGGTCGTCGTTACTATCGGCGAAAAATGCATAGACAATGCGATCACAGAGAGGGTTAATAGCCAATTCTGGAATTCTGAGAAAATCATCTCTAGATAGTGTTCCACAATCACCGCGGTCCAAGGAGGTGAAACGAGAATATAATCTTTCGATTTGACTTGGGGTAACTGGAATTAGATTGAAATCGGTTATTGATGTGTTCGGTGCCATTCCGCGGAAGTCATCTCATTGGTACATCATCTAGTGGATTAAGATTTCTTGGATTCGATATGTCTCCCATTGACTCCCATTTACTTTCATTTGGAGTACAAAACGTCCACAAAGCCTCTTCTTTCCTATTATTATTTATTCCCATTTTATTTTCATTTCAGTCTTTGACGCCTTGTAACTTTAAGGCAACCCCTGGGCACTCAGACCGTGGTGCCTCATTATACTCGACGCCCGACAGAACGCCCATGATACTTTTGTACATCTTCCTGCTTTCGACATAACAAACTTTGTATTACGTTTAATTAGTTCTGACCGAAAAAGTTTGGTATGCAAAACGACATTGTCCTTATGAAAACCTTTATCCCAGTTTCTGATAGCAGCATTACACTCCAGTTGCTGGTTCCGATCCCAACATAGGGGAAATTGAACCCTCTAAGCCATCAAAGATTTCATTCATTCTATCATTCGCTCTACGCCATAACGACCAGCTATCTTAGAGATAAATTGAATCTAAATATGAGTTTTACATTCCTGAACGATTTGAGGTAAACAAGGCACTGCTCAACGCTCCCAGGGTCTTGGCGGTTGCTGCAGATAGTATCCGTCTGTCCTTCATTCCATCGCCAATCACCCAGGATGCCGCTCTTACGATCGCTTATACTTCAACATAACATACTGCTGCGTATTATCCCAAACAAAAAGTCTACTTCCAGAAAACCACACCCTGCTCCAGGACCTTGTTCTGTTTTTGAGCCGTCGGTGTATTTACATGTCGACTTCAAGCTAACGCTAAAGCATCATATCCAGGAGCAATATCAGAAATCTTGCAAATTGCTCTGATGCTGTAGGACGACAGCAGGTAAGACCTGGAAACCTTCATCACAACAGATTCATCGGATATACGGGCGGCACTTTGCTAATAGCAAGAAGCTGCTTGCGCAAATTCAAATGATCGATTGTCTTGTACAGGGTGCGGCAGCATAACTTCCTTTTTTAAAATGCGCGCCACTCAGTTAGTTGATGTCATAGCGGAGCGCTAGTGGTCTCGTTCAAGAGGGGATACTGTAAAGTTTTGTCCCGACACGGTTCAGTCGCCATCATGCGTTGGAATAGTGAGGAGCGTGCCTTTGCCGTTGAGGTTTACTTTTCAAGCGGATGTTCGGTTATTGCAACACAGCGTGCATTTCGGAATCGCTTTAATTTAGCCCCGTTGACTTCCGTCCCAGACCGCAAATCAATTGTTACATGGGTCACCACATTCAGACAAACTGCAAGTGCGACAAAAGGAAGAACTGGAGTCCTTCGACCCGTTAGATCACCTGAGAACATTGAAGCAGTAAGAGCGTCAATGTTGCGATCGCCACGGCGTTCTGCGCGCAAACACGCATCTGCCCTTGGATTATCCGGTCGTTCTGTGAGAAGAATTTTTCGTGATGATCTTCATTTTCATCCCTATAAGATGGCGATAGTGCAGGAACTTTCAGAACGTGACTTCAATTCTCGGATGAACGCGTGTGAGCTTCTTCTTGATGTCGTTCCCGAGGGCGCTATTGTTTTTTTTAGCGATGAAGCCCATTTTCATTTGCGTGGGTCGGTTAACAAACAAAACATGCGCTACTGGGCTGACACCAACCCTCGAGAATTGCATCAAAAGCCTTTGCATTCACCCAAAGTCACAGTGTGGTGTGCAATTTCCTCAGCTGGAATTATTGGTCCCTGGTTTTTTGAGGAAAATGAGGTTACAGTGACAGTGAATTCGGACCGGTATGTAAACATGCTACAGAATTTTTTTTCCCCACGGCTAGAAAATTTGGATTTGAGGGACACTTGGTTCCAACAAGACGGTGCAACAGCACACACTTCAAGAGCATCGATGGCTTTTTTGAGGGAACACTTTCCAGAGCGCCTTATCTCAATTAGAGGCGATTTGGAATGGCCGGCACGCTCTCCCGATCTGTCCCCTTGTGATTTTTTTCTATGGGTTTTTTTTCAAATCCCGTGTTTATGTAAACCGTCCAAGAACCCTACAAGATTTGAAGACCAACATCCAAGAAGAAATTGCCAACATAACACCTGCTATGCTAACAAAAGTCATGACAAACGCCAGAAATCGGTTTACGCAATGTATGGAGAATGGGGGACGTCACCTAACAGATTTGATATTCAAAACAATGTAAATAAAAACTTTAGACATAAATATTTTCCGATGCATACAATAGTTTTTATTGAGTTTTGAAAAAAGGAAGTTATGCTGCCGCACCCTGTATTACTGGAGCAATGTGACCGCGACACTCAAAGCTATCCTAAATTGACCACCTATTCATTTGGAGGAAAGAAGACCTGAGCGGTTCGATCTTCCCCCACTTAACAACTGAGCCTTCGGTGTTATACCCTGGCGCGCATTGCACTGATATGCCACCAACTTCGCTGCGGTTGAAGTTAACTTGATATCTTCTATCAAACAGGTGTATCTTCTTCACAAGGGGTGTCGGCTTGTCGTGATCGGATTCGCCATTTGGCCCTATCGTATGTCTGATTTGAATGCAATCTAGAGGTATCCAGGCCCATCCAGCGTATCAAACCACCATTGTTTCGGCCGCCCTTTTGGCCATTTACTATCGACTTCGATGTTTAGAACAATCTTGGCAAGTGAATTCTCCTTAGCGCGAATCACGTGATCATACCATCAAAGCCGCCTCCCTCGCAGTTTTTCCATGATCGTTGCAACTTCATATAGATGCGGATATCCTCATTTCGGACGTAATCAAAACGTGTCACGCCACTAGTCCAACGCAACATCTCCGTCTACATTACCGCAAGACGCCGTTCATTGTCTTTTATAAGTGGCCAAAACTCAGAAGAGTAGAGAGGACGGACGACATTGCGATAAATTTTAGAATTGAGACGTCGATCACAAAGAACATCAGTTGTAGAACGCCACTTCATCCAGAACCTTCTTCTTTTTCTTCAGCCTTTGTCCCGTTCACAAGCGGGGTCGGCTCGTCGTGATCGGCTTCGCCATTCGGCTCTATCGAATGCCTGATCTGGGTGCTGAAGAAAAAGAAGAAGACTTTTAGCCAATAAAAAGGAAGAATATCTTTCAAGAAAATCTTTCATTTCAGGAGTTCGGCTAACAAACTACCTCCTAATTCAAACCATCTATCTAATGTCATTTAAATTTAATTTGCTGCAGTTTCTATGTTGTTCTATTTTTCAAGCTCAACACAATCCAAACTTGCCACACACAACAGGCAGAAAGTTGAACTAGTCAATTAGCATTTAAGGAAGATAGCGGTTCAAGTGCCGTGTATATCACTAACCAATATTGTGAAGGTAAAACAATCTGTCCTCTAACTGTAAGCAGTATGCATATGGTGACGATATATGATCATTGTCCATCATCATCATGAATCGAATGTGCATTGTTCGGTAATATAACGATCCTATTTACGCGGTTGAGCAGTCGCTAGTTATTTCAACGGTGTCTCATGGTTAGCCGCAACCTCTTTCTTAAATACAAGAAACGCAATATTTCAGGCAATTTCCATATGTTCAGGCAATGTAAACATTTAAGGAACGATTCTGTTTGAATAGAATTTAACAGTTTAGCAGCTACAGCCAGACGATCGATTTCCTTAATATCTTTTATTAATATTTACCCAATAGATTTTCTAAACCATCCTATTTCAAAGCACCTATTAAACGAATGTTTACATTGCAATCAGTTGCTAAGTGCTTGGAATAAAAAATACAGGCTTTATCTGGAATCAAGCGTAATGTCATCATCTTTGAACTACAGAACTTTGAACTATTGATTCAAAAATTATTAAATGCACATCATTTTTATTACGTAATTGCATATTAAAGATTTGTGATTATCAAGGTTCATGTAATATTATTATTACAAAAAAACAGACTCCATTCGCTTGGAAAGCAATGAAAGCAGCACTCATACTCACATCCTGTTTCGTCTTGAATTTGTGCAATCTCCTCTTCGCGAAGGAGCAGAGAAGACTTATTTCCCATTTTGCACACTGGACTGTTGACTATTTACACTATAAACTTGACTATTAACTGCGCAACACGCGAAAGTCTGGAAATAACTGGACGAACAGTGAACCCGCGATGCACGCAAATTGGGAGCTAGGCAAAGTCTTCAAATAAGAGCATTGGCTGACAGTTGATAGTGAGTACAATTGTATTTTTGTTGTCATATGATTAACAGCTGAAGTACTAGAATAGTATAATAATTGGTTGAAGTATAGGGTGTAGGGCAATAGTCTAAATGGATCCATTTTAAGGCACTCTTACATCCTCGAATGAAATTAATGATGTAATTTAATTCAATTGTGACATAAATCACATAAATTAAATAATGTAAGTTACCACATTCCCATATTAATGTATTTTGCTACCTACACTAAATTTGCAACTAATGGCATTATCCAAATTCCTAAGCATTTTGCTACCTACCTTCTCCAGCTAAATCAAATTGGTGTTCGCTTTCCTAAATCGCGTCTTAGTAAATCTAATGTGCTGTACATTTCGTTAGGTTACTATAAAAGCGAAGTAAACATTTGGTATTTTTTCAATTGTATAAGTCGGGCAATTTATGTAAGATAATAAACTTGTTAAAGTATATATTGTGTTTTTTTGTTACTGTACCACGGAAAGATCCATAACTTGTATAGCGATGGTTTTAATGTCTAATGTGATTAGACCGCACCATTGTTTCTAAGGTTTTGTGTGAAATAAAACATTGTTAAAATCGGTTTAATGTCTGTCTGTCCGTCTGTCAAGGTCAAGGTAATGTGTTCTCCTACTACAATATATTTTAATAGTTAGTAAATACGTATTTCGAGAGCTACAAGGAGGTCGTAAACGCCACGCTCAAGTGCAGAGGCGGGGAGCTTTGCGGGTGGCGTCTGCTTATCACACCGTCTCCGAACCGGCTGTGATGGTGATTACGGGAGTGATCCCCGTTGCCCCGAGCGGAAAGCTATCTATCGCCGTAAGGGTGAAAACTTAAGAGAAGTGGTTACCCGTGAAGAATGTCAACGCACCCCTAGCGAGTAGCAACTTTCTTGGCAAAACGAGCCAAGGGGCAAGTGGACTGCGCGGCCCATCGACAAATTAGACCCATGGTTGAACAGAACGCACGGTAAGATTGATTTCTTCCTTACCCAACTTCTAAGTGGGCATGGAGGTTTTCAGTCTTACCTGCACAGGATTGGGAAGGCGCGATCTCCTGATTGTGTGTTCTACAATGGAGTGGCGGATGACGCTGAACACACCTTTTTCTCTTGCGAGAGGTGGGACGGCCTCCGCCAGCAGCTTTATGCAGACGCAGGGCAGCTCTCTCCGGACAACATTGTCAGAGAGATGCTGAAGAGCGCTAGCAGCTGGAATCGTATTGCGCATTATGTTCGGGCTCTTCTTATTACGAAGAAGATTGAACTCGACCGGCGGAGGGATCGGACGGTAATGGGTTCTCTGAACTAACAACAATTCCCTTCCTCCCCTCCCCTCCTGTTGGTGAAAGGAATTCCCTGACTTGAAGGCTCCCGAAGTAATGTGTCAAAAGGTTCCAGGCTAGTTCTCTGATGACAGGGAGATGTTTAGTTGGTAGTCCGCCAGCGTGCTGTTGCGGGAGTCCAACACTTTCTACGTAAAAGCATTCACCTACCCTACTCCCAAAAAAAAAAAATTTTAGGAATCGTTCCCCAGATAATCCTTCAATATCCGTAAGAGTTCCCTCGGCACGTGCAAAGTATTGGCACACTACCTAGAATGTTTTTACATCTTATGAATTTAAAGGCATTTTGACATCAAGCGTTATGAGGAGCACCAGCCGTCGAGTTCGGCGACTGTATACCTCGACTCCGATGAACTGCATTCACGACTTGCATGATAGCCTCCACTGTGGATCACCCTACTTCGAAGCCGAACTGCAGTTCCCGGCAGCTTAGGCGTATCGCTTCAGTGAGTCTACTGCTGGTGAGCTCTTATAAGCACTTTCCTAGTAGTGTCAAGCATACAAGGTGGTCGGAATGCAGACGGCTTAGACTCGCCTTTCCTTTTTCTGATCAGCGCAAGACTCGCCACCTTCCATCGAGAAGGAAAATTCCCTCTTCCAGGAAAGCGTTGACTGTACCGAGTAATAGGTATTGCCGATTTTGCCTTTGATGAGATGCCATCGGGCCCTGGCGGCTTCGTGGTTTTCATAGAGATGACTGCCTCTTCCAACTCTTTTATAGAGAATAGTGGGCAGTCCTCGGCACCTTCCACGCTGCTACTAGATGAACTGGGAATAGTGCCCGTACAATGCGATCCTGTTTGACATTAAGTGAATAAGGTTCCCGCAGAGCTCCGATTTTTCAGATTACCAGTATATAACCGAGTCTCCACGGGTTCCCATTCGCCTCGTCGTCCAGGTGCGGCCAGCAGCGAGCTTTAGTTCTGTTTTCTGCAATATTCTGTTATTGTGGTAGACGCTTCCTCCCGGTCACTTAAACGACAGCTTGTGACACTCCTTCTGGACCTCTGTAATTTCCACTGTCCACACACTCGTTGCTCTCTGAGCAGAGAAATTCCGCAGGCTATCGTTATCAAGTCCATAATCGACTTCACGACAATGTGCACTGCATCAGCACCACCCCCTGGAGTGCCCTCCTTTGTCGTCCAACCTGCTCTAAAAGTTTCGACAGATCTCCAGGTGTTCACCTTCGCGGCCGCATACCAAGAGGTGGCGTCGACCACTTCGAAGGCAATGCATTGATGGTCGCTTGTCGAGAAGTCTTCAAGAGCTCGCCATCGTGCCCCGTCCATTAGCGACACGAGTGATTCCGTTTTACAGTAGAACACATGAATCTACCGCAAACAAAAACCTATTTTAAACTTATCAAACATTAGTACCAAAAAAAGCGCCTAAACCATAATTCCGTATAATTTTCTCGTTCTTGTATTTATTCAGTTCTCTTTAAATATCTTAAACTTACAAATTATGTAGATCTTAAACTTTTCATTCATTCCTATTACTAACGTCCATTATTAGCAGTTCTTGCACTCCTCGTGAAACGGTTCCAATGTCCGAAGGTCTCTCCAAGTAGGTGGTAGTGCATTATACAAGTATTTTCCGCATCTTCTGCAAGGTTCTGTGAATAATTTGTTATAGCTGTGGATCCAAGTCTAGAATAAATTGGGGATTTTGTTACATTGACTGCTTTAAGATGCAAACAAATCTACTCCCTTACCATATAGCTTTTAACAGCCAAATCTGGAAGAGTTGGTGAGAAGAAATGCAACATTGCCGAATGAGTTTGCTCTTGTACTTTGCGGAAAACTTCATAGCGGGATTCTGTCCATAGATCATCCACGTCCAAACTCTCGTCGAATCCTTTTACTGTTACCCATTCAATCATGACGCCTTTGAAGACAATTGCAGCTTTGAGTATTCTACCGATGTTAACCTATTGAGTGGATTCAAAAGCAAATAATTAAAAATAAAGTAGATAGGGAATGCTTCACAAATTCCTTTCGATCAATATACTCACAATAACCACAGCATTCGATCCAAAGGGCCTCCAAATTTTATAGTTTGTTTGTAGGGAATTCAAGCTTAGTTCATTAAGTACTTTGTCCACATGTCTGTAATAAATAAAGTTCAATTAGAAAGGTGCTCCCTTTTAATGTTGTTTCACTACTTACTGCGGAGATGTGTTATTACAGGACGAAATTTGTAAGCGGCCCCTCTTATTGGAATATGAAATATATGAACGTCGCAGGGAATTACAGTTTAAAATATTGTTCGCTAGAAAACTGTACTCGTGAATCTGAATATAAAATAGGAAATATCATCATTAAGTTCCATTAGGATACTGTTAATATTAGAAGGTTTCTCCACGATATTTCAGTCTAGCTAAAGAATTTTTAGTTGAATGGCAACAAAATATGTTTAATAACATTTAGGTTGGATTTGAATACTGTGCGGCACGGTTTCTTGATCATGATTTACTCGTACATATCCTCAGATTTCTCAGATTTTTTTCTGCTTAGGCGGCTTTACACCCCCTTTTAGCTCATATAGGAAACCTTTTCAATTCAACACCAAATTGCGATATTCACTGTTCAAAAACTTTTGTGTCAATAGAATTAGCCGTTTTCGAGAAAAGTACATATGGAGACAGGCGGTAATTCCATTAAACTCCCCAATATCGGGCTGTACATTGTGGTCTATATCACTGCAAAGTTCATTTGTTTTAGGAAGAACTTAAGGACAGTTTTCATGGATCATACTATTATTCACATTATCATACTATTGTTAAATTTATTTGAGCAGATATCATAATGGGGGCTATTTAAATGATTTCTGAGAATCAGTCTTAAAGTGTGTACCATAGTATATCTAATAGAAAGTAACCACACTCAATGGTTCCGGACTTGCAAATGAATTGGTGAAGCTTATCCGTATATATATACGCACTAAACCATCGGTAGATACTGCTAGATGTTAGCAACTATGATGTGATAAATTTTCCTAATGTCCTTGCAAGTCTGGGACCATTGAGTGTGAATTCTGCCGATTAGATATATTCTGGTCAGTACTTTTTGATCCTTCATTCTCCAAATAAGCAATCGACGTCTTTTATAAAACACTAATCGGAACAATCGTTTGGCACCCCACATGGTTTCTTTTGCATGTGCACTACCACCAAATGATTTTACTTCAATGATTTAGTGACAAAACGAACCAGCACAAAAAGATTAAATGTGAATGTGCGCACTTAGCAGTAACCATCTATTGCCCGTACGATGCGCAAGCCATCCACGAATAAACTGAAGGATCTGATCAACTACTATGAGGCACAAAACTTCTAAACAGTTAATGATGTCGAATGCCTAATCGCATTATGAAGCTTGATGCATCAACAGGAATAACAGGAGGAGCAAATTCCTTAATGAATATTTTGGCACGGCAAATGGTAGCTGTAGACAGACAAAGAAACGCCACCCCCAAAGTAGAGCTGATGGAATAATAATCTGGCAGAACACAGAAGACACGCCGACGACTATTCAATAGGGCAACGAAGGTAAGGTTGAGAAGAATATAACTGAGGACTTTTACCCAACAAAACAAAGAGAACCGGAAAGTGAAGAGGGACTCACGAAGGAGAATCTGTAAAACACTTGCAACAGAAGGAATGCGCCTCCAGAGGACTCTCGCTAAAGATTCTGCTAATTCCATTGCGATACTGAAGAGACCCATTTATAAATAAAAAAAATTGAAAATGAAGGTCCTAAAATAGGAAAAAGTTGTGGAATCCAGTTGAAAGAAATAGTCCTGAGCGGAAGGGCAAGTAAACTGGAAACTCGTAAACTTGATCTTGGCATTTGAACCGTATAAATCACTATCGAACAAGGCAAAATATCTGGGAATGATCCTGGATAAAAGGGTAAATTGAAGCAAACATTTTGAGTATGTAATTAACAAGGCAAGCTGACACTTTTCATCGCAAATAGGGGCACAGGCAAGACATGGAGATTGAAACCGCACATGATATTTTATCAAGTGGTGAAGCCCGTGCTTACCTGTTGAGCGTTACCCAGAGGAGAGCAGAGACAAACTGACAAAACCTTATTCCTTACTGCAAAGACTCCCCTGTCTCTCCGTTGCAGATGCTACGCCATGTCCTTGTATATGTTGCTACCACTGTCACCTTTTGATTTCGTAATAAAAGTAGAAGCGATGCTTGCAGAGTATAGGCTACAGCTGAGAGAATGTCGATATCTTTAAATACGGACATAGCAAAATCACCTACGTAATCACAAAGCCAAACTTGGATATGACCATTGGTTTTAGGATACCCAAATATTGCGTCGATACCAAAATTGGGACACTGATAATTAGGGATTAGGGAGGAATGGAATCGTTAGGATGATAACTACATGATGAAAAATACAGATGCATCAAAGTCAGAAGATGAGGTTGGGCTTTTGTTAAGCTGAGTGAACCTCAACCTCGCAACTGGTGTCAGATCTAGGCCAGCCTTCATAAGAAACTTCAGACATCCCGGTTTCGTACCGATATCCACTAATTCGGTACCCCTAGCAGCGTTTCGATCTCACCTTCATTTTCTATCATAAATATTGACCGTAAAGAATTTTCGTGGTAGATCATCCTGTTTCATACGGATCGTGTGGCCGGCCCACCATAGCCTATCCTTTTCTAGGGGGCTTAAAATACTTTGGAAGATTCTCCTCTCAAATGCGGCGAAGAGTTCGTAATTGTTTTTGCTAATAAACTGCATCTCCATACAAAACCCCTTTCAGGGGAAGTTATATGCGATAAACCTGTATGAGAAAAAGAATCTACGGAAACTGTACGAACGTGCTGAAATCGATGTTCTCCAGTGTACAGGCGGTATTAAGAAAAAACTGGATTTAAATTTGTATGTACATGCCAGCAAATTCCAAAACCCTTGGTTGACAAAGACGAGATAGCGTTGAAAGGAATAGCGAGGCACAAAAGTACAGAGCGCATTGAGCGGGTGAATGAACTGACAAGAGAAGGATCCCAAATTGCATTTACGGGAACGGAGCCAAATCAACACTAAGGGATGGACGGCAGATAAAAATTAATATTAATCTCCAGTTGGTCTTCTGGAAGTCTGGAAGTCCAAGTGGGGTGGAGGTGAAAAGATAAAAGTGGCCAACTTGTTTGCACTGACTACAATAGACCGGTATGTCGCATCATTTCCAGTGCTGACATTTAGGAATTCCAGGTAATTTATATTTCTCCATATAACAGAAGACAAAATAAGCAAACTTACAAATAAAGCCACCGAAAGGCTTCCCGTACTGAAATTCCACCAATAATACTTTCTCTTTAATCGATGACCTACGGAAACATCACACATCTAGGAAAGATAAAACCGTGCTTTTATGGTTTGAAACAATCGCATCTTAAAAAAATTATGTTGCTCTTCTCGACAAAAAAAAATCCTGCGACAGTACTTCGAAATCACCAGGTTTTCACAAGAAGGTTTAGCTTAAACGACGGAACCTTCCTGATAGGGGTCATAGTCGATATGAGACTCCCTCCTAACATCGACCTTTGGACATGGAACGGAAAGCTGACCAAGCTCAGCCATCATGCCTCGAAAAACAATTCCATTCTCCAAGTCCGGTACTTTTCAATATATGCACGGACTCCATCCACAAGAAATGCTTCAAAAAAGTGGAGATTTTTCAATATGCTGATGATTTCCTCATTATAGACACCGGAGATTCTAGGGAGGAAGCAGAAGATACCCTTCGCCAGAAGGCTGGCCATTTTATCAACTAATGCAGCTTCCTTAAACCTTGAAAAACCCTGCACGATTGCCTTCGCTCGTTCCCGTCCCCGCCGAAGCAAGCAGATGTCACGATGCGTGTAAGTCCTTCAACCAGCAACAATAATGGCGAAAACCTGGCACACTACTCCGCCTCTTCATCAACGATAAGCAGATAAACGAGATATAGCTGATTAACACGGGAGCAGCTACCCCAATTTTGCCAATACCTAAAAACTCCAAGGCGACACCAGAGTCTTACACTCTCTATGAAATGCAATCTTGGCTAGCCAGAAATTGACTTGCTAGGTTATAAGATAACATTACAAGGAGTGTTACCACTACCTAGCAAGGTACGAGGAAGCCAGGACTACACACGCCTAGGGATGCTAATGCGGCTACGAAGATTCCCCGGAATGTTGAACTTCTTCTCATTACATAGATGCCGCGAAACACATTGCTACACATGTCAAAGAAGAACGACAAGTCTCCGATCCTCTGGACCGACTCTGCAGCAGCTGCATTCGAAAATCGCAAAGCAGATCTTCAGAAGGCTACACTACTAAGTCATCCAAACCCAGAAACAGAAATATCATTAGACTGTGATGCCTCAGATCACCGTATGGGAGCTGTAATTCACCAACAAGTCAACGGGTTTTATTCAAAGGCATTCAACGAGGCTCAGGACAAGTACTCTATGTATGATAGAGAACTTCTGGCTATCTACAATGCCTTACCTCACGTTCAGCAATTACTTGAAGGCAGGCAATTTACCATCCGCACAAACTACAAAATTTTGGGGTTCGCTTTCAACCAGGGGACAAATGTCGAACGAAGACGACGCGGAACCAACAAAGTCCCCAATGGGCTCTCCAGGTTGAGAGAAATAAATCTACCTAGAGATGCAACTAGACTAGCCAGCGCACAGAGAGATGACTCATCCTTACGGGACTTACAAGCTTGAAGCTTCGACTCTAATGGTTGGATATCCCCGGAACGGAACCCTCTATTCTGTGTGAAACAACCTAAAAACAATGAACCTAACTGAGCCGTCTTCAGAAGAAGCATTTTCGAAAGCATTCAAAGGATCAGTCATCCTGGCATCCGAGCTACCCCAAAGCTTGTTTCTCAACGCTACTTCTGGTCAAACATGAAGTACAATATTGGAGGATGTTCGCGAGCTTGCACAGCTTGCTAACGATCGAAGACCCACAAGCACACCTCCACATCCAGAGGAGCTTTTCCACCAGGTGGTGGTTTCGAGCACGTTCACCTCGACGTCATAGGTCCTTTACCTACATCGAAGGGAAAAAGCTTCTGTCTGACCATGATCGACAGATGAACACGTTGGGCAGAAGCTATTTGTTGAAGAAACTTCAGCGGAAACTATCGCCATAGCATTCTATGACGTTGGATAGCCAGATAATTCGGTGTACCTCACCGCATCACCACGCATCAAGGACGTCAATTCGAGTCGAACTTATTCAACAGTCTCGCGCAGTTCCTAGGCATCGACTCTATCTGAACCATGCCAACGGATGTGGCGAACGCTGGCGCCGATCCCTAGAAAGCGCTATCGTGGCTCAGTCCGATGATCCGCAATGGACTCGACATTTGCCCACTGTTGTATTAGGCCTTCGTTCCACGCCGAGAGAAGTTACTGGACATAGTACCGTAGAATTGGTTAACGGCATTGGCTTGTGGCTTCCAGGTGAATTCTCTTCCTCAACAGCCAATAACACAGATGATCAACGTGCAGGCTCAAACTAGCGTACTTTTTACGAGATTCCAGAGTAGAGAATGCACAAACGGGACCTCAATATTTAGCTGTTTGGTAAATGTTCCAGACAACATTACCACCAGCAAAGGGTCCAGGTACCGGCAGACAGTTTTGTTTTGTTGTTCTGCAAATGAATTAATGTATAATAAATAAACATATATTTAAATAAAAGCTGATCCATCGGCCACATATGGAAAATGCTGGCATCATAGGCAACAGTCTGCTATTTCCGCTCATGTCGGGAGTCATCGTAAACCGAATCGGTGTGATCTCACTTTGCATAGTTAGCTTGACGGGACCTCACGAAACACACACATAATTATAGAAAAAATGACTTAAGAGGTTGCCAACTATCGCTATTATACTAGAAAAGTCGAGTCGCTCGTGCCACTGTGGGAAGTGAGTGGGAAACAAGGCATGGCTAGCAGCAGAATTTTCACAAGCCTTCATTGGAATAAATTGCTGCTTTTGCCTTGCCATCGGTTTGAGTAATGGCATGAGACCTGGACAGCGACCCACACTTTCATTTAAAATCACGTTGGCTAATTGACGGTAGAGATCCTGCGCTACTAACTTCATATTGCTGTCGGTTTATAGTCAATCTCTGAGCAAGTGTTAAGCTCACAAAAGTTATATCTTCAATTTCAAGTTCTTCTCTAAATCGGCTAAACTTACCTTATCCACCCATTTGTAACTATTCACGAGTTGCGAGTAAAGGGCCTGGCGCTCGTCTGTTGTCTCTTGTGCAAGGGCTGCTGTGTGTCCCAAGTTGAAGGGAGCCGGTGGCGGAGTTAAGCCGTTAATAACAGATTCGACCTCTCTGCAAGAATGTTTTGATAGTGAGCATCTAACACTTTACACTACACACTACGCAATAAACCTTAAATTTAAATTCACATTATTGAACAGCTCCTGGAACTGAACTAGAAACTTTGAATCCCGGCCATCATCGCCATGATGAGCTTGCACTCCATTTGCTAAAACTTCGAAAACATGGCCAACACTCGATCGCAAATTTTTAATGGCGCTCAAAGCATTATTTAAGGAATCCATTTTTACTGTGCAAATCCTTATACAAATTAAGTTTAACAATCACCAAACACAAATTAAGTAGTGAAGTTCACGCGAATATCATATTTACACCGAGCAAATTGACAGACCGAAGAGCACCCAACTTCAAAATATCCACTCTTCTTCTTTTTTGTTCGTTTACTTTTACCCAGGCAAAATGATTGGACATTTTAAGGAGAATGCTTCGAATATTAATGAAATTATAAATAATAGTAAACTGGAGTACACGTTTAACAAACGGTTACATAATGAAAGTTTTTCTAAAAGAAAACATTAAAAATAAATTCCTTTGTAAGAATTCCGTTCAATCATAAAAGATAATTAAATTCCATATGATTATAAGAAGAAGAAGCAGGCATTGACATTGCCGCTTTAAAGAGGAGAAGTATATCAACTTCGGTTGGCTGGTGGCACTGAAAATTTTGTACATTTTGTGCAAATCTGGTCGAATCATTTGTGATAATATAGAAAAATCATCTGTCCATAGAACATACCGCAGTTATCGAACCGAGATTATGGCTTACCTATATGGGGTAACTGCACAGAAGCCGACTGCGGTTACGGCGTGTGCCACCGGTGAGTTGCAATTGTGTTAGGTTACAAGATAAACTCAAGCATTTCATTGCGTTCTTCATATTTTTACAATTTTATCTAACCATTGAAGTGCCAATACTTTAGAATTTGGCTTAATTCCGAAGTATGAGGAATAAGCTCCAAGGAACAGCACCCTGACACTGATCTCTTTTCAGGCAACTTCACATCCGAAAATGACTTGAATCTTATTGTCGCTAAAAACTCACAGATAGATCTGTATCTGGTGTCCCCTGAAGGCTTGCGTCCGCTTAAGGAAGTGAATATCTACGGACAAATTGCTGTGATGAAGCATTTTCGGCCAGCGGTGAGTTCTGCTCGCTAAAAATGTAACTCGGTACGAGTTGTTTACATGATCCAATTTCACTTCATTGCAGGACTCCAACAAGGATTTGATATTTATTTTGACTGCACGATATAATGCGATGATTTTGGAATTCAAAATGATTCGGGATGAAATCAATATAATAACTAAGGCGCATGGAAATGTTGCAGATCAAGTTGGCAAACCGTCTGAGAGCGGGATCATTGCCGTGATTGACCCGAAAGCAAGGGTGATCGGGATGAGTTTGTATGTTGGAGTTTTCACTATAATTCCACTCGATAAGGATACGAGTGAATTGAAAGCGACGAGTTTAAGGTGAGTGTTGTCCCAGGTTTTAATTGTTTTGAACATAAGAAAGCGGCTTTTCCATGAAGATCTCGTGATGCTAACCTGAGTTGGTGCGTAGTTTTTTCTTGTATTAAACGGTTACTTCGAAAATCTCACTTTCCGATTTAACCAACCTATGTGCCTTTGTTATCTTTTCTTGTAACGAATTTCGCCTCCTTCCAAGACTTCTAGAGAAGCTTTCAATTTTTTTTTTACTGTTGGCTTTCCGTGTGCTGCTCCCATATAGCAGCATCGAGATAACATTAGCGCGAGGCAACCTCCAAATGTTCAATCAACGGCGCAAGAACCGGTATCCGGTCTAGGCCTGCCTTAATAAAGAACTCCAAACATTCCGGTTTTGCGCCGAGGTCCATCAACTCGATATCCCTAAAAGCTGTCTGGCGTCCTGACCTACGCCATCGTTCCATCTCAGGCAGGGTCTGCCTCGTCTTCTTTTTCTACCATAGATATTGCCCTTATAAACTTTCCGGGCTGAATCATCCTCATCCATACGGATTAAGTGACCCGCCCATTGCAACCTATTCCCTATTGGCCAAAAATTTTTCGGAGGATTCTTCTTTCGTGGCCAAGAGTTCGTTATTTTTCTTGCTAAGAACCGAGGTCTCCAAGAAATACATGAGGACCTGCAGGATCATTGTCTTGTACAGTAAGAGCTTTGACCCTATGGTGAGACGTTTCGAGCGAAACAGTTTTTGTAAGCTGAAATAGGTTCTGTTGGCTGCCAACATCCGTGCGCGGATTACATCATCGTAGCTCCGTTGTGATTTTCGACCCTAGATACGAGAAGTTATTAACGATCTCAAAGTTGAATTCTCCTATCTTTATTCTTCCCGTTTGACCAGTTCGGTTTGATGATGTTAGTTGGTTGGTTTTCGGTGCTGAGGTTGCCACCATATATTTTGTCTTGCCTTCATTGATGTGCAGCCCAAGAGCTCGCGCCGCCTGCTTGATCTGGATGAAGGCAGTTTGCACGTCTCGGGTCGTTCTTCCCATGATGTCGATATCGTCAGCATAGGCCAGCAGTTGGGTGGACTTAAAGAGGATCGTAACGCTTGCTTTTGCCTCAGCATCACGGATCACCTTCTCCAGGGCCAGGTTAAAGAGGTCGCATGATAGGGTATCCCCTTGTCGTATACCGTTATTGATGTCGAATGGTCTTAAGAGTGATCCTGCTTCTTTTATCTGGCCTCGCACATTGGTCAGGGTCAGCCTAGTCAGTCTTATGAATTTCGTCGGGATACCGAATTCTCTCATGGCCGTGTACAGTTTTACCTTGGCTATGCTATCATAAGCGGCTTTAAAGTCGATGAATACATGGTACAACTGATGTACATATTCCAACAGTTTTTCCATCGCATGCTGCAGAGAGAAAATTTGATCTGTTGCTGATTTGCCTGGAATGAAACGTCTTTGGTATGGGCCAACGATGTTCTGGGAGTATGCGGCTAACCGGCCTAGCAAGATAGCGGAGAATATCTTATAGATGATACTTAGCAACGTGATACCTCTATAATTGCTGCACTGTGTGATATCTTCCTTTTTATGTATAAGACAGATAATGCCTCTTTGCCAGTCGTGAGGCATTGATTCGCCGTCCCACACCTTGAGCACAAGCTGATGAACCACTTGGTGTAATTGGTCGCCTCCATATTTAACCAATTCGCCTGTAGTTCCATCTGCCCCTGGAGATTTATGATTTTTAAGCCGATGAATTGCACAGACTGTATCTTAGTGGCAAATCCCCGTGCTGGGATCCAAGAAAAAATTTTGAATATCTTGAAATTCTGGCTGGCCAGTATTGGCCCCCATTCCCCTCTCTTCCAGATGTCTCTAGATATCACACAGTTTCCCAGCTCTTCTTTGTAGCTGAGCTAAATACTACCCTGCTTAGGCACAAGTGCGTCTCCACCTTTGGTTCTGACTATATTACTTACTAGTATATATGCTGAAAGTCCTCCTGAGGACTGGTCTATTATTAGGCTGGTACACATCTCCAAAACACTTAAGGGCCCTGAACTTTTGACTAGTTACCGCCCAAGTGCTCCTATTAATGTATTTCCCGCACTGCTTAATTCAATGTTCAGGTTTCGAATCAATAAATTCATTCTTCTTCTACTTTTTCTTCACCCTTTGTCCCGTTCACAAGCGGGGTCGGCTCGTTGTGATCGGTTCCGCCATTTGGTTCTATCAAATCCCTGATCTGGGATCGGTTCCGCCATTTGCTTCTATCAAATGCCTAATCTGGATGTAGTCGCGAGGCTTTTAAATCTCCATCCAGCATATCAAGCCACCGTTGTTTCGGCTGGCCTTTTGGTCGTTTACTATCAAATTCGATGTTCAGACCAATCTTGGTAAGTGAATTCTCGTTAGCGCGAATTGCGTGACCATACCATCGAAGACGCCTCTCTCGCAGTTTTCCCACGATCGATGCAAACCCATATCGCTCGCGGATATCCTCATTTCGGATGTGATCAAAACGTGTCATGCCACGGTCCAATGCAATATCTTCGTCTCCATTACCGCCAGAAGTCGTTCATTGTCTTTTATGGTCGACTAACACTCAGAACCATAGAGAACGACAACACGGACGACATTGCGGTAAATTTTAGATTTGAGACGTTCCTCGATTCGGTCACAAAGAGCACCAAGTATAGAACGCCACTTGATGCAGGCTGCGCTAATCCGTGAAGCAATTTCATAACACACTTCTCCATTGGCTGATAGCATTGACCGGCGATATTTAAAACGCTCAGTTATGGGCAGGTCACTGCCGCTGACAGTGATTGTGTCTGTTTCTTGGGGATCGATCGTCAGAAAATCCCGTTTCTCGCTAGAGTCTGGTCTTCCTCCCAATCTTTCACCGATCCTTCTTCTCGAAAGCATGCAGCCCCCAACCGCGTGAAATTTTCTGTTGGTCACTATGAGTATAATACTTATTGAGAAACCAGACTATTCTCTTGGATAATGTGGTATATTTATGTCAAATCGACTATTGAGCCCAAGCCTGTCCCTCGAAAAGTGGATACATTTCTGATGTTGGCAAGCATTAAATCTAGTTCCACAAAAGGTTTGAGAAAAAACCGACCTAAATCCACACCCCACGGGTTGAAATCACTTCCTAGGATTTTGACGTTTCGACTTCTTGCATCCGAAATTAACATACCTAGCATTTCCTCGTATTGTATCAGCGTCGCGCTTAGTGTTAAATACCAACTATTTTTGCTTTTGACAAATCCAACTTCCGGAAACTCCATCATTTCTTGGATGGCATAATATCCGCACGCGCATGTTACCATCATGCTAGTAAGCTCTCTGACCCACTCTTACTTTTGCGATAAGGCTCGATGATTATGGCCACTTTGGCTCTCTTCTCAAAATGGTGCGCGAGAGTACGTCCTGCGCTGCTGCGCAATATCTGAGATTGATTTGTATCAACTTCATTTCTTCATTGCATTCAAAGCTGTAAATACTGGAAGGAAGGGAAACCCTCATGCATTTTCTCAGCGATTGCCCAGCTCTGGCTAGAGTCAGGCTGCGGACACTGGGTAAACCATTCTTTGGGGACCTCAGAGAGATTTCTAGCTGCATCAAAACGGCGCACCAAAGCGCTAAATGGGCTCCTCGAAGCGGCCACTGATACCTACCTACCTACCCATAGTTATGTGGGGTTTCAAGTGGTTCTGGTGGTTTCGAAAGTTATTTTTCGTTGCATGCTAACATACATTAATTTCTTTGATCTTTCGAATTATAATTTAGAAATTTTAATCTGTAATTAGAATGGATGAGCACAGTATCTACGACGTGGAGTTTCTGCACGGATGTGCCAATCCAACAATCATTGTTATTCACAAGGATACAGACGGAAGGCACGTAAAAACTCATGAGATTAATCTTCGCGACAAGGAGTTCACTAAGATCGCATGGAAACAGGATAACGTTGAGACTGAAGCAACGATGCTTATACCGGTTCCAACGCCTTTGGGTAGGTTTGATAGAATTTGCAATGATTTTGAGAGGTAAATTGTTTGGTTTTCAGGTGGGGCGATAGTAGTCGGCCGGGAATCTATAGTATATCACGATGGGATAGTTTACACTGCAGTGGCGCCGTCTATTTTCAAGGTATAGTTTTCCCAGTTTCTTTCATTCAATTGTGCTAAAGTTTTTGTCCAAATTTAGCAAAGCACTATCAATTGCTACGCACGTGTAGACAGTAAAGGTTTGCGATATTTACTTGGTAACATGTACGGTCAACTATTTATGCTGCTCTTAATAACTGAGGAGAATCCGAAAGGGGTTCTGACGGTGAAGGAACTCGAGGTGGAATTGTTAGGTAAGTGCAGCAATATCAATTCTATTTTGACGCATTTCTCATGTTTCCGACATTCTAGGAGAAATATCTACGCCTGAATGCATTACTTATCTTGACAATGGTGTCTTGTTTATTGGGTCTAGACATGGCGATTCGCAGTTAGTAAAATTGACGAAAATAAAAAATGAAAACGGGTCGTACGTGATACCCATGGAGACTTTCACAAATTTGGGTCCCATTTTAGATTTATGCGTCGTTGATCTAGATAGGCAGGGACAAGGTCAGATTATTACATGCTCAGGCAGTTATAAAGAAGGATCTCTGCGAATAATAAGGTACTAGTAAGGTTTTACTGCGGATAGTAAAGATATTTACGCTTATCTATTGAAAACAGGATTGGTATTGGTATTCAGGAGCATGCTTGCATCGATCTGCCCGGCATCAAAGGCATGTGGTCACTGAAAGTAGGCATTGATGACACACCATTCGAAAATACTCTTGTACTAGCGTTCGTTGGGCACACAAGAATTCTGACTTTAACAGGGGAAGAAGTGGAAGAGACGGAAATTCAAGGTTTCTTGAACGATCAGCAAACGTTTTACTGCGGTAACGTCGAATATGATCAAGTAAATGCTTGTTTTACGCCTTTTACTTGATGCATGGTTAACATTAATTTTCGTTTAGATTATTCAAGTCACACCGCTCACTGCAAGACTTGTAAAATGCAGTACGCGTCAGTTGGTGAGTGAGTGGAAACCGCCTGGCGATAAACGAATTGGTGTCGTTGGTTGCAACCCTTCACAACTAGTGTGCGCATCCGCTTGTGACTTATACTACATTGAGATCGAGGACGGAAAATTAGTGGAACGCAATCATAAAGCTTTAGAGTATGAAGTTGCCTGTCTGGATATCACACCGCTTGATGAGAACAAGTCGAAATCAGATTTAGTCGTTGTTGGATTATGGACGGACATTTCAGCAGTTATAATCACTTTGCCTGACTTAGAAACGATGTACACAGAGAAATTGGGAGGAGGTGAGTTTGGATTAGGCTTTTGTGTCACTTTTCGCAGTGAAAGCTTTTTTATGATTTCAGAAATTATTCCGAGATCTATTCTAATGACAACATTCGAAGGAATTAATTATTTGCTGTGCGCGCTTGGAGATGGCTCAATGTTCTATTTCAATCTGAACAAGACAGACGGATCGCTAACTGATAAAAAGAAAGTTACTCTCGGAACCCAACCGACCATTTTAAAGACTTTCAAATCCTTCTCGACTACCAATGTTTTTGCTTGCTCCGATCGGCCGACAGTGATATATTCATCGAACCACAAACTCGTATTTTCTAATGTGAATTTGAAAGAGGTAAATCACATGTGCTCGCTAAACGCAGAGGCTTATCCAGACAGCTTAGCACTGGCCACCAAGAACTCAGTAATCTTGGGTACGATTGATGAGATTCAAAAGTTACACATCAGGACAGTTCCATTAGGCGAGGGACCCCGTCGAATTGCCTATCAAGAAAGCTCTCAAACGTTTGCAGTGTCCACGTTCCGAACCGATATTCAGGATAAATCGGGCTTAGTGCCAGCTCGACCAAGTGCTTCGACGCAGACCCAAAACATCACAATGTCTGCTAACACTCTGCCTAAACCTGGAGCTGGAACGTCTGGGTCGAATAGTGAGATCGGGCAGGAAGTTGAAACAAATAATTTGTTGATTATTGATCAGAATACATTCGAAGTGCTTCACGCGCATCAATTCATGCAGAATGAGTATGTGGTTTCTCTGATGTCGGCGAAGTTAGGTGACGATCCGCAAACGTATTATGTCGTTTCAACTGCCTTAGTTTATTTTGATGAAGCGGAACCTAAGGTAACTGTAGACGAGTTTAGTAAAAACATTGCTAACGCGACCCTTCCGCCTTACAGATCGGTCGAATCATAATTTTCCACTACTTAGATGGGAAACTCATTCAAATAGCAGAAACTAAAATCGATGGTTCTTGCCATTCTTTAGTTGAATTTAACGGAAAGGTTTTGGCTGGTATCAATAGCTTTGTTAGGTTGTACGAATGGACGAGCGAGAAGGAGCTACGAATGGAATGTAACATACAAAACAATATAACAGCTTTATATCTGAAAGCCAAAGGTAAGTGTCGATATAATATTCCGTTATGGCGGCTATATTCAAGGGCGATCGATTCATAGGTGATTTTATACTGGTGGGTGATTTGATGCGTTCGATTACGCTACTGCAACACAAGCAAATGGAAGGAGTTTTTGTGGAAATTGCAAGGGATTGTGATCCTAAGTGGATGAGAGCAGTAGAGATTTTGGATGACGATACTTTCCTTGGTTCGGAGAACTGTTGTAATTTATTCGTGTGCCAGAAAGATAGGTAAGGTGGACTATCATCGTAATGAATTGGAATTAGTAAAATATTATGTTGATATTCAGCGCTGCAACAGCAGATGAAGAACGTCAATTATTGCCAGAAGTTGCTAGGTTCCATTTAGGGGATATTGTGAATGTATTCCGGCACGGTTCGTTGGTAATGCAAAACGTGGGGGAGCGAACAACGCCGACCCAAGGTTGTGTATTGTACGGGACTGTGTATGGTGCGATAGGGATTGTTACGCAAATTCCTCAAGATTTCTACGAATTTTTGCATAGTCTTGAAGAAAGACTGACACATACCATTAAAAGTGTAGGAAAAATCGAGCATTCATTTTGGCGAAGTTATCATTCGGGTCAAAAGACCGAGCCTTGTGAGGGTTTCATTGACGGAGATCTAATTGAATGCTTTTTAGATTTAAGTCGAGAAAAAATGCGAGAAACTGTTGAAGGGTTGGAGGTATGATGCATATTTTTTTGTTGTCAACTTTTTTTTTATTCTTAATAATTCCCAGATGAGTGTAAATGGAGTGAAACAAGAAGCGACAGTGGACGATGTTATCAAAATAGTGGAGGACCTAACGAGAATTCATTAATACTATACTGGGCCGTAATTTTATTCTTTACTATAATTGATACTGGAATCTTATATTTGGTTTAGTATTATAAAGATGTTATCCGAAGAGAAGAATGTATTCGATTTTATTTCAGGAAAATTGTATGGAAATTGTTCGTTTTAGTTGACTGCAAGCAACTTAAGTGGAATATATATTCATAATAAAAGAGACTTTGAAAATGTTTTCAAGGTGAAATACGTAAACAGGTTAGTTGTCTGGATTGTGGATAAGTTTAGAGGTCTCTTGTATTATGGCAAAGAAGCTAGGATTAACCGCTTTTTCGGTGGTGCGGAACTCCTGGTTAAGCCATTGAAGGAAAAGTTCGATATAGTTTTGAGGTGGCGAAAGAAGATGTCGTATAGTGCTCAACATCTCGTCTTGTCTGTAACAGGAAATTCACAGTGGTGTTTTTCTATCTCTCTAGGCTAAGGGTACCATGTTTCCTGTTGCCGTAACCTATGTATTCTCTGGTATTACCGTATACCTGCTGGTTCGACTCATGGATTTCGCTATTATAAATTCCTTATAAAAGATACTGTTTCTAAATGTGGTGTGCTTATGCGAACCCGCGCCGGTGGATAACATGTAGTAATTCAATTATTTGAGTACTTACCACAAAAAAAGGCGCCGGGAATAGAATAACTCTCTTTTGGCCGTGCTTCGATGGACTGATTTTGTTCTTTTGGCGCTGCTATATGGGATTAGCACATGGAAAGCGACCGCCACTGTTACTCGGAAGCTCCAGAGCGTGTCACCGGGATACTTTAGTCTGAGACAATAACAAAGAATTTCATTGACGCACGTGCCGATCTAAAAGTGTATGTGGCAATGGATACGTTAAACATTGAGAAGGTGTGATAATTCCATCCATGAATTATACACACTGTTTCAGGATGACCGATAGTGAGTCCTAGGGGGTTTTACGTGAGTACCTGTCTTGTGGACTTAATCCCATGGTCTTCTTAGACATGGATTGATTTTGTGACCACAATCAGAGCTCCGCTGTGACGAGCAACAACGGTAGCAGTCTATACCACCTAAATCTCTACCGAACTAAGGAGCACGGCACCTGCGTTGGAACGCAACACCCCGCCACGCTCAACCCTCAGGTCTCTGTTGGCTTGAACGCAACCACAACTCCCATGAAGCTCCCACTAGGGGGCCAACCGCAAACAACCGAGCTGAACGCACATATAACAGGAATTCTCCTGAAGGGGCTATCCCGATTCCCATGGTACCAGTATAACCTTGGTAAGGTTTCGTGACTATTACCACTTCAGATGAGTCCCCGTGCAGACTCGGGTCTAATCGCCCTAATTAGGCCTTTGGAGCATTCACCTACTGCATCACAGCCGGCAAGCCAATGCGATACAGCGTCTCTCGGTGCCACCACTATGGAGGTTCTCCTCGGCCACTTGGTTTTGGTTTAGCCGACAGGGTTGCCGCCCCGTCTTCCTTCCCGCAACCCCTGAGCACCAGGATGACCGACAAGAAGGATTAAATTTCTGGGAAAGTTGTGGGCAAAACTGACCACATTGCCAGAAATCATAGATACGTTTGACACACTATAATCGGCCATAGGGATTTATAGGAACGATGTATGGAAAATGATCATCTCTTTAACGGACTCATTCGAAAAGTTTTGACATCTGTGGATGGATTTTTTGAAACAGCAAGCTGGAAGCTAATTAATTCTTGATCGCCATCTTCTCTTGTTGTTATCCAATTTGATGCCAAATAACGTTAAATATTCACTTATTTTTTTAAACAAATGGGAAACACATAAGCATTTCACCAAATTAATAAAATATTTCCACTAAAGGTCTAGGAAACACTCATGTTTTGTTTGGAACAGAAATAAATTACTACGAAACACTCGCACCGAGTTTTGGACGATGACTGACGTCAGTCTGGACTGATTGTGTAGGGGCACACAATCCAGTAGGTTTTCATCCGTTATTTTTTGAAGGATTGATTGACGCTTGACTATTGTATAAGGTCAGCCTTAGAGTTTGGGGGTAGGGTAGCTATCAGTGGCCGCTCCGAGGAGCCCAATTAGCGTTGTGGTGCACCGTTTTAGTGATACAAGCTTCTAAGATCGTGACTGGTGTTAGGAGAGCAAGGGGGTAGAGTCCAGCCGGCTCAGATCATCAGAACCAGCCTGTAGCATTCACGAAGGAAATCAGCTTTCCCACCCTGCAACTTGAAATCTTACTGAGGTCCTCAAAGAGTAGTTTACATACTTTCCGTAGTCTGACTCCAGCTAGATCTGGGTAATTGCAAAAGGAGGTGCCTAAGGGTTTCCCGAATCTGGCGTCGTGGTCCCCTATGGGCCAGTGTTCCGTGCAAACCGCAGTAATCTTGTATTCATTTGCACGCATCTGGCACAGGAGCTCTCGCGATCAGGTTTTGTTATAAGCGGACCAAATCCTCCTTGACTCTGCACAGGTGGTGAGCCTTCGCCATTGAGTTCCGAGTAGATTCCGCCCTTGACAGTCGCCAGCGGGATACAGACTGCACCTGCCGAAAGACTGCTAGGAGCCCTATCTGGTCAATCCGTCAGCCCATTCATTCCCTCTATGTTCCTATGACCGGGGACCTAGAGTGTGCCGCCCAGACTATTCAGTGCGTTTCTGCATTGCCCCACAAGCCTCCAGGATGTCGTTGCTGAGTACAAAGCCTTAACGGCCGCTTGGCTGTCGATCACAATGGCGATGTTACGCTTGGGCTCGAATCATGCTCCAGGCTTTCAGTATCGCTAGTACTTCCGCTTGGAATATATTGGCGAAACCTGGGAGACCATACGACTCAGATACAGACCATTTTTAATCCGTCGGGGAAAGGGGGGAAGAATACTGTGTCATAGCCTTGGAATACGCCACCGGGCTTCCATTCTGCCCTGGTTGGAAAGTGCACAACAAAGTTTCTCGCGAAGTTCAGTTTGCGTGTGGCAGTCTGTGGGAAATGTCCCGATTTCCCGAGTTTAATATCGCCGTAGGACTTCGCTGCCCACCATCCGGACCCATGTAGTCTAACGGCACTGCACGCTATAACGTATTTAATGTGGAAGTCTAGGAGGAGGAGATGCAAGAGTATATATTATGGGCTATATTGGCTTTCTTAATTCGCAGTTCTATGTCCAATTTCCAATTTAGCTTTGGATACAGGGTTACACCCAAATATTTCACGAACCAATATTCGTTTATTCAGCCGCGGTAAGTGGAATTGGGGTACGTTTGGCTTAGTGCTGAATAGCAGCCATGTCGTTTTGGTTGGTTTTATACTGAGTTCGCATCTTACGGCCCACATGATGTCACTCATAATGGAGGGAAACATTGCTGACACTAATACAACCAAGTCATTGGCATACACTACCACCTTCCCCAGGCTACTGTACAATATTCGTAAAATTTCGTTCATTAATATTATCCAGAGCACTGGAGAGATATTCACAGCTCTAGTCAACTGGTTGCTTCCTAGATTGTTCTGGTTCTTAGCATGGATAATATCCAATTCGTAAAATACCCCTCCAATCCGATACTGGTCAAGGCTTCCTTGATGGCGTTAGTACTAATATTGTTGAAGGTTCCATCTACATCCAAAAAGACAGCTAGGGTGTACTGTCTATACTGTATTGACCGCTCGACGGTGCCAATACCTCGTGGAGAGCAATTTCTGTGGAATTGCTTCTGAGGTAAATATTCTAGGACTTCGAGAAAAGCATTCTCTCCATAATCGTCCCTAAGTGGATGTCCAGAACGCGCTCTAGGGGCCTTAACACGAAAGAGATGAGGCATGAGACTCATGGCCAACCCGCTTTCGGTATGAAAACCACTCGTGCGCATCTCCAAGGCTGTGGTACGTATCCCTAAGATATAGAGTTTCGGTAAATCTCGACAAGACACCGCACAACCATTTCTTGCTGTTTATATAGTATGACTGGCATTATGCCATCTGGACTCGTAGGATTTATATACGGAGCTATTTATAGCCCAGTCGATCTTATCCTTGGTAATTACCGATTTGATAGGCTCGTCCGGTTGGGGTGGCTGCTTACACTCCAACAAGACACTGACTTATAGTCCTCTTCGTCGGCGGGGAAGTGTGTCTGAACCAGCAGCTCTAAGGTTTCACCTTGACTCATGTTAAACTACCATGTCAATTTTATTCGGTATTGTTTGGCAAATCATCGTGGGAGGATTGTAGCGGCAACAGCGTCTCCAAATTGTTCACCTACACTACGAAAGTCAGCGTTTATGGTGCACATCATTGGCGTATTTTTACCTCAATGCATTCTTAGTGAACAAAATTGCCATATGTGAGCTGACGAACAACCCGCAGAATTTTAAAAGCTACCACTGCATCCACAGAAAATAACGGTTTGGTGTGGCTTATGGGCCGCACTTTTATCGATTCATACCTTTTCCCAAATTAGGTCAGATAGAAAGTAACTGTCAGTGATAATCGCTATCGAGCCATGATAACATCGCCGGTAGGTATATTTGAAATTTTCAAAATGTTGGATGTTAGATTCCAGGAAAGTTGAAAACTGTTTTCAGCCGGTGTCCGATTTCTCACAGTTTTGAATTACTGCATTCTGTGAAAATGGTGTAAGTGCGTGTAAATGTTTTTTTATCCAATGTTTCCTGACGCATACATAACTAGCTACTTAAAATTGAAGTTCGTGATCTCAGTAAGTTTCGATTTCCACAATGTTGGGCTACCTGCCAAACAGCGTAAGGAAAGCTGAACTTATTGGGAAATAATTTTGGTAGCCGCTTGATGTCACTTCTTGGCCCGATAAATTGGTCGCCAAAATCGTACAAAATTACTTATTTACACAATTTTTCTTGGTAGTTATGTGAAGCCTCTGGCCTTTAGTGTGCAGCGGAGCGTTGCCGACGCACAGAGCGCACGATGAAGTTCGTCGTTTATTTGCATTGTTTTTGCCATCTGCGATTTTTACCGACTTTATCCAACGTTTTTTCTTTAAACTTGAGGAAAAATAACACTTATATTGATGATTTCCCCTTCCAATTCTTCCCTGGACTCATCTACATTTAATATCCAATCTAGTTTTCGATGAACGGTGCTTATTTTGTTATTCTTCTTCTATTTAAAACAACTCCATCGGATGTCCACCGGATTCTGGTATGGTAGCTCGAAAGCATACATATATGTACTTACTACCCCCACACTTTATTAACACATCCATGTCTGGCTCTAGTAATTCATACTGATATGCAAATAACTAAAGAGTGAAAAACGGATAACTACCCTGTACCCCCGCTCATATAAGGCCAATTTATATGATGACGGCGTCATCATACACGTCTTATAGTGCAACAAATTCACTTGAAATGCGAAACGTTGACCCTCTTCGCAAGGTTATGCCTTATATTATCCTTTATACCAATGCCGATAGTAGAAAAGTCCCGGTTTATCTATTCACAGCGGATGTTTTAAAATGACTCCAAGATTTTCGGAAAGGAAAGCATAACGATTTCCCACTTTTTATGAAAAAAAAGACTAAGAAAATCGGGTTGACTTTTTAATTTTTCATATATTACATATGGTATATACATTTCTAAAAAATTGGTCTAAACCAACTGTTCTTGGCTACTTGCTGATAACTCCATCAATCTCCACGCAGATTTTGGATTCAGCTCATTCGGATCACGACACAACACCCACACATAATTCACACGCATCACTTTCTCAGGATCTCCTTCAACGACTTTATTCGTTCGATCTCTCACACACATAATTTGTTGTGACTGAAATGTGATAATTAAAACAGGTCCTTGTTCCATGACTTTTCCCATTGCTAAGTCAACATTTTCAATATCCAGAATTTTCGAGTCTAAATAATAACCAGCCTTAATTGCTGCACTAATCGGCGTGGCAATGATATTGTAGGCACTTTCAAAGCACCAATCCTTCAATATTTCTAGGTTGCCGCGTGTCATTGCTTCCAGGATATTTGGTATAATGTCAGTTTCACAGTCGCGGAGGAACTGCTTCTGATCGAAATTAGGATCGATTTTACACAACTCCGTCAGCGTTTCCGATAGCTCGGTTTTTGAGAAGATATTTCCGAAGACGTCGGAGACTTTGTCGGTTAGGAGTCTGGAAGCCCGGATCACTGGATTTTCTGATTCTTCATACCTCATTTTCCAGTCGAGAACTTTGTTCACGTAAGCGTTATTGTTCTTAAAATTCTCCCAAGATTGATAAAATTTCGAGTCCTTGTGGAGTTCTACTCCTACTTCGTCAATGTTCGGTTCGAAACTTCTGTTATCGCTGGATGCGAGGATTTCTTTCCGTTTTCGTAATTTTTCAGGACTTCGATACACACGACCGTGTATACCTTGTGGACCAATTTCATTTTGTACTATTTTAGTTGCTTCCGTTATTGTTTGGAATGCACCACTTTTTCCTAGTTGCTGCCCCTTTTCTGAGATTGTGTCGGTTACACCCTTAGCGGATTTCGAAAGCTCTTCGCCTAAAAATAAAAGATTCAAAATTGTAATAAATTTACTGTTACTTTTTCAGTAGAAGCGATTGAGTAGCTCCTAATGTGTAATTAATACTATTCAAATTGTTAAGTATTTTTTCTACTTAGAGCGGTTTTTTTTGCTTCTAAAAATGTGTGTGACAGGACAGACTGTGACATGTAAGAAGCCAAATGATTAGTATTCTGGTAATGGACGTAAAACTATATCATCTGCATATAAGCACGGGACGAGGCAATCTTGAAAATTTCAACGCTATACTCATATCAGAATTCAGGGCACGTAAGACGGTGGCTTAACCCCATGATCTTTTTTTGAAACATGGATTAATGATCAGAGCCTCGTTGAGACAAGCACAACGGAACCAGTCTATACTGAGAAAATGACTCAGTTTATTCATACTGGTCAATGCAGAAGTAAAGCACTCGAGTTTAAACGCAACACCACGTTTAAGGCTCGAATGTCTTTGTTCGCTTGAACGTAACCACAACCCCTATAAAACTCTCACTAAGGAGCCAACATAATCGAGCTGAACGCATGTGAGATAAGAATTCCCCTGAGACATGTGAATTCAGGGCCTACTCATGATTGCCATGGTATCAGTATACCGCTGGTAAGGTTACGCGAACTAAAGCCACTACAAATTTGTCCCCGTGCACCTAATTAGGCCTTTGGAGCATTCGTCTACTGCATCACGACCAGTAAACCATAGTGAGTACAGCATATCCCAATGCCACCACGTGGAGGTTCTCCTTGGCCACTTGGTTTTGGTACTTCACCGCCACCTCAGAACAACCCTAATATCGTGCTGTCAAATAGATTGTGGCGAAGCGAAATTTGAAACTCGTCGACAACTGGAAAATTCGCGCGAGCGGTCATGAGTTCGATGAAGAAGCAAGCCGCGCTGGAAAAAATGCGATATTTCAGGAACCACTTGTTTCCTTCATCAGCGCTAACAAGTCTCCGACGGGGTCGGTTCTGCTACCGAAGCCCCAAAAACCACCTGGGGTACCCTCTTCATATCGCCCTATCTGTCTTTTAGACACTATGGGGAAAATGTTTGAAAGGTTAATATACAACAAGCTGCTTCCCCCGTTTGAGCTAGCGGATGGTCTATCGGAGTGACAATATGGATTTCGCAGAGCATGGTCCCTGGTTGCATAGCGTGGATAATCGAGGATTACCTCTCGGAAAGATTTCTTTGGACACGGACGACGGGCCGAAGGAATATGTTGTGACAGTAGGTGTTCCCCAAGGCTCCGTACTGGGGCCCCTGCTGTGGGACATAATGTATGACGGAGTGCTGGGCCTTCTCGTGCCGAAGGAGGCAACATTGATTGGTTTTGCAGACGACCTGGCGATTCATGCCATCAAAGTATGGCTCCAAATGGTGAAACTGGACCTGGCGGAAGGTAAGATGGAGGCGGTCCTTATTACCAATAACAGAAAAAACAATACTGTCAAAATCGGGGTTGGTAATCATGAGGTCGCTTTAAAATCAATCATTAGATCCCTGGGAGTAATGATCAATGCCAAGTTGAGCTTCAAGGGGCACCTGGGTTATGCGTGCGAAAAGGCAACAAAAGCTAGCTCATCTCTAGGCTAATATTGGAGGGTCAAAATCTAGTCGCGGGCTGCTTATCGCATGGGTGATGAAATCCATTCTGCTATACGCGGCTCCTGTCTGGGCGTGCTCAATGAATAACACAGTGAACCAGGAAAGGGTAAGTTCGGCATACCGGCCAATCGCGTGGAGGATGTGCAGTGCATATAGGATAGTATCCGGTGAGGCATTGTTTGTCATCGCGGGGATGGTTCCCTTGGATCTTCTATGAGGCAACCTGTCTTCACCGGAGAAGGAATACGAATCCGGCTGAAGTAATTCCGGGTTTCCGTAAATGCACAAGGAAGGAGCTATACGGGACATGACGGCAACGGTGGGAAAACTCGAGAAAGGCCGCTCGATCCATACACTGATCTTGTGTATTGAGAGATGGGTCGAGCCTGTAGAGTTGAATTACTACCTAACGCAGTTTCTTACGGGACACGGTGGGTACAGGAAGTACTTACATCGCTTCGGATTGGATGAATCCCGAGACGGTTCCGAATGTACACCGGAGGATCCAAAGCATGTTATGTTCCATTTTCCGAGATTCACAAGCGGAAGGTTAAGCGATGCTCTCAACGCAGTTATCGGACCGAACAATTTCGTGGAGGAGATATTGAAAGCGGATGGAAATTGGAGTGCGATAAACGTAACAATAACTACGATTCAGGAAAAGCTGCAGGAACTGAATCGAGCCCGGAAAGCGTGACGGACACGCGACCTAGTTATGCTAGTCTAAACCAGAGCCCCCCTCGCAAAGTAATACTTCACGGTGAACCCGCGGGGATATGGGCGGAGAAGTGGGAGTGGATTTAGTGGTTGAGAATCCCACACACTGCTGGAACAGTAGCGTCTTTTTAAAATTTCCACCTCCACCCTTAAAAAAAAAAATAAAAAAAAATAGACTTCTACGCCTGCAAGGGGACTTTAATAAGGAAATAGAGCCTCTGACCACGGATTATTCTCTTGATGTACACAGCTGTGGTGCGCCCCATCCTAACTTACGTCACAGTGTATCCGAGTCGTACGGTCTCCTAGGTTTCACCAGTGTATTCGTAACAAGCGTAACATAACCATTCTAACTGGCAACCAAACGGCCATTAAGGCTTTGTATCCAGCAGCGGCATCCTCCAGGCTGGTGGAGCAGGGCACAAACGCGCTGAACAGTCTGGGCGACACGGGAGCTCTTGTGCCAGAGACGTGCAAATGCATACATTATCAAGGCGGTCTGCACGGAGCACTGGCATACACTACAATTCGTATTGCCAAAGCTGCGTAGATAAGGGGAAACCATAAGACACTTCCTTTGCGATCGCCCAGCTCTAGCTAGAGCGAAGCTACGAACTCTAGGTATTCCATTCTTTGGGCACCTCAGAGATCCAGGATGGGATAGCTGTTTCCTTCGTTAATGTTTTACGTCTTACTCTCCAATAGGATGAAATCAACAGTCTATAGGAAATGTAAGATTCAGTGAGAATATTGAAGAGATAGAGGATGGATTCTGCGACAGGTGGATCCAAAAGAACTACGATCATAAGTTCTACACTAGAAGCATTTGGAGAGAGCGAGAATTTATAAAATCACTTACCTATCTGACTTGCTTTCTTCGCCAGCTCTGTTTTGCCAGCTTCCTCCAGCACATCTTGAACTCTGTCCTTTATGGATCCCAATTTCTCCTTAAGAACATCGCCTCCTTTTTGTGCTTCCGACTCGACTATATTGAACTTCTGTCGAGCCGACTTGAGTGCATCAGACTGTTCCAACTTGTTGGCCTCCTCTCGAAATTTCTTGATGCTTTCTTTCATCTCCTTATTTTTAGCCATCTCCTGCCGCACGTTATCGATAAACTGCGAGAAGAAACCAGGACGTTTCCCCGAATAGGATCGCTGTAAATTTATTGGAAACGTACAACTGAAATATCTCCAACTAATAGAGGAATATTTACAACACTTACCGTACTTGTATATATGCCATTTCGAAAATTTCGTGAAGCACTTATAAAAGATAAATACCTGCTGGATAAGACCCTTTGCTGCAAAAATCGAGATCTATGTGAGAAAATATTGCACAACACATGACACAACGCTACTCACCATTCTAATAATTTAACTTATAATCGGCATTTAATTCGAACGGTGCTATTGAGCAATACTATAAATATTAATCAATTAAATTGCCAAATTACACCAGGCCCCTGCGTAATCACCTCTCATTGGAACATAACCTCCTTGCACTCGATTCTGAACACTTCTTCTTCTTCATGATTCTTGTCAGTCAAATGTACGGAAAAAAGTGGTTACAAATTCTAGAATTTTGAAGGTTGTCTGGTTACAGGGTGCATTGAAATATTGTGCGGGTATGATAACCGGTTTTATCTCTCTGAACTGTTTCAAGCGCCTCTACATGGAACACTTGAACTGGTCATGCAGAACTGATACGAAAGATTTTGAAATGTCAGTTGTTTAGAGCGTCCAAGTTTGCATTTTCGCGATAAAGTTTGTGTTTTGATCGGAAATAGAATCAGTTATAAAGGTTGGTGACTTGTAGTATATCTAAATACTTCGAATCAATGAAATCGTCCATTTTTTTTCTTGGTAAATTCAGTAAATTCTTCCATATATGGTCGAAGGTGGTTTCACCTCTCGTTTTCCAATTGGTATGGCAAACGGTAAATCTTGGGTTTGAATTCAAAACTAAATTTGGATGATGTATAGAAGTATTCAGAGCCATACTTTAATATTAATATACAAAAGGACATCTAATATCCCAAAAATTAAATGCTAAATTTTTCTACTATATTATAGTGCTTCTATTGTGGTGCGTGCACGTCATTCGTTGTGATTTGAAATTTAATACTTTGTTCGTTTTTTTGGTTTTCCGTTTTATAATTTGTACTTGAATGCAATACACATTAAATACCAATAGAAGTTTCTATGAAGGTATATAAACTTACAGGCGGAGCTTCTGCAAACGTCTGATTTGGAAAGAATGTCATGTCCGTCCATTATTGCAAATAAAACAGTACAAGTCAGGACTTCTACCTGAATGAAAGAAAGTTGCTCCAAGCAAGGCAAGATTTCTTTCACTCTCTTGTTTTGTACTATCGCTGGATAGCAACCGTGGTTTGAAATATGTCCTCAAGTCGGGGATTATAAATATTTTCTCCAAAAACTCATTTCAAAGAATTTTAATCCTTTAAATGAGTTTTTGGACAGATTCCATAACAGCTGAAACGTTGGAAGAAAAATAAAAATAATGGATCATAGCTTAAGGTGCATGTATAAAAAAACATATTTTCCGAACTCGTTTGGAACATTTTGTATGCCAACGATTTTTAGCTTTGGTAAATAGTTCTGCTTAGTTGCGCTAAGAAAACCATTATCAAAATGAATTGCCTCTGCATGGAAGACCAGGATGTTCAACTTCTCGTCCTCAGAATCGCAACTAGTCGATGAATTTAGCTTTTGGTCAATCCCTCATCATTCTGTCATTCGACCCGAGCTGCCCTTTCTTCCTCACATTGGGTATTATGCCATTGGAAAACTCACGATCTATCTGATTTAGAAGTTGGGACAGTTCTGTACTTTCTATTTAAGTATTAGAATAGCGAGTGGACT
The DNA here is from genome assembly GCF_905115235.1 of Hermetia illucens. NCBI lineage: Eukaryota > Metazoa > Arthropoda > Insecta > Diptera > Stratiomyidae > Hermetia > Hermetia illucens. Next base: position 84,975,965 of record NC_051854.1, on the reverse strand, counting down.
ATTGTCTTACTTTTAACGATCACTTTTCCCGATAATATTCATGACAGTTGTTTCCGGATAGCTGAGTGACTAAAGCACAAAGCTGTTGTACGGAAGATCGTGGTTCAAATCTCACTGGTGCTAGTGGGATTTGTATCATGATTTAACGTCGGATACCAGTTTACTCAGCTGTGAATGAGTACCTGAGCAATGCTAACCACATTGTGTATTGTAGTGTACAGTTACGGTCTTGAATGAAGTACTCTAACACACTTCAAGCCCCTGATCCAATATGGATTGTTGCGCCAACGGTTATTATCTCGAGTTGTTACCATCTCGGCAGATGCCAGATTTCACCTAACACTAACACTAAGTGCCAAATATTTAGACTCGGACGATCCTACCTACTTAAAAGATAAAGGGGCGCTGGTGGTGGTGGCCACTGGTAGGTTAATGGGAGAATCCGTCGAGAACTCCCCGCAACATCGAGCACATACGCAGAATGGTTTACTTCTGCGTGGTTTGAACCAGACTTTGTGAGGGTCTGAGAGTCCCAGGACGTCAAGAGAAGCCGTGAGGGATTTAAGTAGAATACCCGCAGCTGACAATATTATAGGAACTACAACTACCCGCTCGAGACGCTAAATTTCTTTGATTTCCCTACCCAGTGGCTCATAGTTCACCTTTTTCTCCACGTATTTCCGTTCAATGTTGCAATTATGGGGGATAGCAACTTCAATTATATGCGCGGAGCGACTCATCTTTTAAACTAACGGTACGTCAGGCGTCAGTATGGCGATCAGTCAGAACTTGCCGGTCGCAATACAAGCTGTAAGCAGAACTATCAAGTACTGATTACGGCTCATTTCGGTAAACCGAACATGGTCCCGTGATCAGCCCATGTTTGTATGCAAGGTTTTGATAGATCACCTTACTACAGCATTATGCCTGGTGATGTATCGCACCAGTGCCGTAACAGTGCAGCCAGAAATGAGATAGTCCAACGTCTCTAACGCTGAACCAGACATTCTCCACGCGCTCTTTCATGATGAGATTTTTATAAGCTCGGGTGGCGACATGCCGTCCTGAATGGCACACATGAATCCCTCCGTTTTAGTAAAGAGCCCCCCAGCACACAGCCATCTTTTTGACAAATGCAAATCAACAAATGGCTGCCAAAGATAATTCACATGTTTGCCATGCATTGGCTTTGACTTCCATTCATCGATCCGCTCTTAGTCCGACTTCACCTCACTCAGAGGATTGAAAGATCGATCCTTCAAGTTAAGTCGAGTCAGTTCACAGTCTGCCCTGCAGACAGCCACTTGTAAGGGACTCGTCTGCTCTTTGCTGTAAAAATAAGCGCGCAGCGAATCGACTTGGCGATAATGTTGTGCGACGCTGTTAAACACGCCCCTACATTCGATGTCATGAAGCAGGTTCGTCCGCTCCACGGCAGAGTTTGGATGATCCATTTGGAATTTGGACATAGTTGTCCGTATCCGCCACTGGACGTATTCCGAATGCATAAGCCAGTGAAGGGATAGCGAATATATTCCTTGCAGAATTCCTAGGTATTTGTAGAAGCCTGTCTCGGTCATAGTTTCGATGCGGAGTCACCAATGCTATGTCCGGCATGCGGCTCATGAGGACCTTTGTGAGTGGCTTGGATTCGATATTTGTCTAATCCAAATTCCATCCGAACATCACGGTTGAACATGAAAACTATTGCAACAGACTTCTGAAGTGGTCGTCAGTACCAGCATACAGCTTGATATTATCTAGGTACATAAAGTGTGTCAGTTCGCCCTTGGCACGTAGGCAATATTTTATTGCATCATTCAGTCGCCATTAAAGGAAGTTCAGTGCTATGCGAAATCAAAGGGAACTCGACGAATCCCTCGGGAAGATGCCCCTCCGTATATGGATGGGCTCTGAGGTATTTGCACCCTCAGATGTACGCACTGATAAGGTGGTATGTCACCCTTCCATGACTGTCGCCAAAAACTATTAGTTTCCTGTTAATGCGATACAGATGTAGGACATCCGTTAGCCAGGTATGCGGAACGCTATCGAAAGCCTTGGCATAATCGATATAGCAACTATAGAGGTTTCTTTGGCCTTGCTCTTTGCAACCCCTTGACCCAACTCGACACCCTTCTGCTCTTCGGACAGAATATTGTTTGTCTCGAGGTGCGCATTGACTCTTCCACTAATAATGGACGTTATGAATTTGTAGATGGTTGTAATCAGCTTTGTATCTGCGGGTCCTGCATCGTGCTCTTCTTAGGGATAAGGTAGGTAATCCCGCAGTGAGGAAAGGTGGAAATTGCTCCGGCCGACTAGTAACCTGATTTATGCTACGTGCCAGTCGATTTTGAATATGTAAATTTCTTATACCAAAAATTCTGCACCCGGTCCAGACCAGGGCCCCTCAAGTTCTTCAAACTATTTATGGCTCGTTGAACTTCCTCTTCGGTAACATCCGTAAAATTCATGCCAGGCGTATTGGCATAGCGGGTACCTTCGGCGGTGCTCCACTCAACATGCTCAGCATGCTGGGCGGGTAATCCCCAAAGTCTACTCCAGGATTTTTCTTCCGTTATCGAAAACTGTGCTGTCTGGACACTCTGTTGGGATTCGTTGAGAGATGTGAAGAAGTTCCGCTGTTTTCTCGCGTATGTTGCATTCTGGACACGTCTGAAGTGAATTTCGCCCGACTGCATACGACAGAAAGGTGGCTTCAGACTCCCTCCTCCTTTAATACAAGCACTACGTGCCAAGCATTTGGGCTCGGACTATCCTACCTGTTTGAATTATAAAAGAGCGCTGGTGGTGGTGGCCGGTGGTAGGTCAATGGCAGAATTATTATTCATGACAGTACTATCGGCACAGTTGTTCAAACTTTCTTCCAACTCGATTGCAGGACAGCCTGAGAAATTTAATCTCAAGGGGACTTTTAAAACAGAATAACATTGCTGATTGGAACTTTCTTCAATGCTGGCGCAATTCGCTGCGGATGTCAAGGGGGATCTAGTGGTAATCAGGGAACGGTACAGGAACAAAGACCCAGTCACATGGCGTCCCCAGCTATTATGAATTTTTTTCGCGCGCAGACAGGTGTTGATGAAAACTTGGAGCTTTTGAGGAACAGTGGAATTCAATTCCCCTGTGCTACTCCCATATAGTAACACAGAAAGAACACTAGCACAGAACAGTCTCAATTTGATCTTAGTGCTGAAATAACTGCATTTCCAGATTTTAGACAGAAAATCGAAGGCGGATCTAGCGATCCTATTGATCGTCGCTTTCGATGTTCAGCCCATTAATGTAGACTGCGAGAGTGCGGTGATCCGTTAGACTGAGAACCTTAGTTTTGTTGGTGTTTATCTGCAGTCCAACTCTACTTGCCTCTTTTTCCAAATCCAGAGCTATTTGGCCAAGCTCCATGACCCGATGAGAGATCAATCATAGTCCGTTTTCGATGGCCAAAAGTCATTGCCGTGAAAATAATCCCTATCCGAGACGTTGTAGTCGTTTTGGTAGCAGTTGAGTTTTAAAATTCCTTTTAGTCGTCTCCGACGACAAGCAGGGAAGGCTTTGAGTATCTTCTTAAGCCCCAACTCACACCGTAGGAGATATGATAGGCACACTAGAAAATCCATTCAACATTCCGGGCTACCTTTTGAGCATATTGACGGGCTATTTGGGAGTCCATTCCCAGCCAGGCACAATGCACAGTTGGCATATTGATGCGATTGGTAAGCGAATTAGTCATCTTGACTAAAGAAAAACTCTCGACCCTGCGTCCTTTATCGATCAGCAACATTATTAAATAGTCAAAATCAACGGTTAAGCATTCTAGGAGGTTTTGAGCAAATCAAAGCAGCAACGTACAAAGCCACAACTGCAGTTTCAGGCTTAAATCGGCTCATGACAAACGTGGGGGGTCCTACCTTTAGCAGGAAACGTCTTTTCATGAATACAATAGAGCCTGTTTTGTCCTATGGCATGCAGATTTGGGTTGACGCTCTTGGAAAAGAGGTGTATCGCAATTGCTTTGGGCAAGTATAGAGACGAGGAGCTTTGGGTGGTGTTTGCCTATTACGCTGTCTCAGAATCGATAGGGATGGTGGTTCTGGTAGTGACTAGCGTTATCCTCCTTGCAAAGGAACAATTGTAAAGGAAGGAATTCAAGGGCGGTGGTTGCTCGTGAAGAGCGACAACATATACTCACGAGGTAACTTAGGTCCGCGGTTGAACGTTAACTATATTTAGATTTCTAAATTTGCCTCGCAAACGCAGAGTGCTTACGTTTTCAAAGCCAGTAACAGAAGGTTTCATGTTTTGGCTGACTAAGAAACCTACTCCGAGCACATGGTTTACTGAATGGCCAATATAATATATGGTGTAGAGGCTCTTCTCCAGGAACCGGTCTGTGTCCAGCGTACCTTTTGCAACGCTATTACATCAGCCTTATATTGGGACAGGATATCGGCTAACTGCTGGGCACCATTTGATCTGCACAGAGAGCGCACGTTCCATGCGAAAATGCGCAAATCGTTAACCGGTTTTCGTTGTCGGGTTCGTTGTCGTAAAATCCATCAAGTCCGAGGCTCTTTTGTGGCTTCGTAACTTCGGTTTTCCGTGTAGGGTTGTCAGCCTTACCCAACCCCTAACCTGGAAGACCAGTTGGCACAAATTGTTTGCAGCTTTTCGTTAGGAAAAAACTCGCACCGGTGTTGGTTCAGCGGACGTTTCCCAGCTCCATCGTAGATACCGATCCATGTTTCGCCTGGGCCTTATACTACCCTTTGACCACCCTTTAAAGGCAATCGATATGAAATTCCTAGTCTTTTCATCGTGAGCTGCCCCGATTAAAATACCTCGAGTCAACGCTATCATCCAATGGAGAACTGCGTTATGAAATTGTCTTACGCATTAACGCCACCTGTGTGAAGTGACGTTCCACAACTGGTGTTCTTTGTGATCGACGTATCCACGAACGTCTCAAAGCTAAAATTTATCGCAATGTCGTCCGTCCTGTCGCTCTCTATGGTTCTGAGTGTTGGTCGACTATAAAAGACAACGGCGTTTTGCGGTAATGGAGACGAAGATGTTCCGTTGGACTAGTGGCGTGACACGTTTTCATTATATCCGAAATAAGAATATTCGCGATCGATATGGAGTTGCATTAATGCGGGAGAGGCATCTTCGATGTTATGGTCACGTAATTCGCGCTAAAGAGAATGCACTTGCCAAGATTGGTCTGAAGCCGATGGTAAACGACCAAAAGGCTGGCCAAAATAACGTTGACTTGATACGCTGGATGGGGATTTAAAACACTCGAGATTGCGCCCAGATCAGGCATTTGATAGAGCCAAATGGTCAGCTCGATCACGACGAACCGACCCCGCTTGTGAACGGGACAAAGTCTGAAGAAAAAGAAGAGTCTTTTCATCGTCGGTTTTCTGCCTCTATCGTTTTTCATTTTGGTAGGACTTGTTCAATCCTTGTTATTTGAAAATTCTGCTATTTTTAATCCTGCATGTAAGTGTAAGCCATGCTTATTGGAGTTCCCAGAAAGCTGAGTGTATTCCTGCGGTGCTTCTACACATTATTAAAAGTATTTGCCAAATCCTTCATATGTCCTTTATCAATGTTATGCCCAAGTGCGTCTAGAAGAAGGGGGAAAGAGGAATATACCCAACGGACTGGAGATACCTAACCCAATAACGGACCCGGAATAGAACCAAACAAACTTAGATTGATTGCGCTGATTCGCATAATCATCTCGGGCTTGGATTTCTTCACGAACCCGATTATGTTATATAAAAAACCCCCATGCCTTATGCTTTAACTAATCGAGTAACTTCTAGCCAACGTAAATCATTTGAATTAAGGTTAAGGATCTTCTTTTCGCATATTACAATAATCAAAAATTTAAGACTTCACGTTCGTTTTCGTTTCAGAAAAAAATGGAAAGAAACACTTCGTACCGCTTATCCGGGAACAATTATGACACCGCTACTGAAGACAGTATTTCGATGTACTACTCCTTCAATGGCAGTGTAGCTGACAAAACATTGGAAAATTCAGATTTAGAATCAACTGTGGAAGCCGCTATTGAGGAAACACTCAACACCGTGGTTAAGCTTCCATCTCAAAATACACCCCTTAAGGCTAAGTGCGGAAGAAGTTTACAGTTGGGCAACGGGTCTTCGTCAACTCCATCGGCAATGAGCAAAGGAGTAGATTCTAATTTCCTAGAATTTACTCAAATCAGTGAACAGAAAGACGAGGAAGCGAAAGTGGCAAACGAAGGAAGTATAGAAAGTGAAAATGTAAAACTGAGCCCACCTGCACCTCAGAATGATTCAGTGATCGTAGAGACCTTCAGTAAAATGCAAATTGAAACTATTACAATTACTGACAATTCAGTAGAAATTATAGATGAGTCTAGTGAGACTGTAATTTCGGTCGAGGGATCGAATGTGGCACTAAAGGATGCTAGCGCGAAGATATGGCCGAGTAATAATAAAATGGAAATTACCCTTGACGCAAAAAGTGAAATAATTGAGAATATTGACAAACAAGAAGAAAGTGGAAAAAAGCAGTTGGAAAAATCGGTAGAATTCTCGCTGGCTGATAAAGTAGTGCAAGATATTAAAATCTTACTTCAAAGTGGATCGAAAAGCAAGAAAGGCAAGGAAAATTTAGAAGCCAATGCAATTTTGGCAAACGAAAAGAAGAGAGCAACAGGACTACTAAAACCCTCGAGATTATCCACATTGAAAATGAGGCGATCCATCCTTCATACCGAACTACAGCCTGGGAAAACCATTACTCCCGTCACACGAATTATTTCAAGTTCAAGAAAATCTTTCAATGGTGGTGCAAGTGGAATTCCGACACCTCGTGAGATGTCGAGTTCAAGCTCAGTTAGTTCTTTGAAATCGAACTTGGAATCAGTGAAAAAGGAAGCAAGACGGTCAATTGCTCCGTCAAAACAAGTGTCCATCATGAACGGAGCGAAAGCCTTTTTGAATTCCATTCCCGAAAATAGTCAAAAACTAGAAGCGACTAAAAAGGCGCCTTCTAAGAGGTTTTCAATGTTTCCCCCAAAACCAAAAGCTGACTTCGTTCGGAGCTCACAACGATTTGGACCCGTAGCAAAAACAACTCTCAACAGTCCTGTAATGGTGCGGAAAGATCTAACACGTCGGAGCGTTAGCAAGTTTACTAAAACCTCCGAAGATAAACCAAAACCTGATGCAATGAAAGCAAGAAATACTTTCAAAGCCAAACCGGCACCTTTAGTATCCCAAAGTGACTTTTCATTGGATAAAACCAAGCAGAATTTCAGTCATTCAGACTTTACGTGCGAGATTTGTTCACGCTCTTTTCGAGTCTCTTCAATTTTCGAAGCTCATAAGAAAACTCACAACCAAACTACAACAAAGTCGACAAACACTTGCAAATATTGCGACAAGTCTTTCGCTATAATGAAAGCGCTCGATAAGCATCTATTGGAAAATTGTCTGAAAATTCCCATGGCTGAGAGAAAGAAGATCAAGATTGCAGCCTCCCAGTTGTCTGAAGAAGCTGCCAGTCTACGAGGTGGATATGGCGGTAGTGAAAGGTATAGTAGCCGAACACAGAGAGCATCTATAGTTCCATCGCGTAAATCGATGGCCAATAGCGTGATGCCTCCGCCGTCTTCTTCGAAAGTAGTGAAGAAACCAATGGCCCATTCAGGAGTCTTAAAGACACCGAATAAGAGCGTGTCTTGTAAACCATGCGAGAAAACTTTCGATAATGTTCTGGCATTCGCCGAACATGTACTCTCGCATTCGAACAGTAGTCTCGGCGAGGAGCAGTGATATTTTCTATAAACATCGCGTCGGTTGAAATGACTCCGGATTTTACGAATAGACTGTTGAGATTCTTGTATAGTGTTAGGTCGTATTGGTTAGGGGATACAATGTTTGTCGGATTTACTTTTGCGTTTCAACGAATATGTTATAATAAATTAACAATGAGAATTTATTTCCATAAATTTTAAGTTAATTACTAATAATATGCTTTGCGTACATGTCAATACATGTTAATATGAATATTTGCAACCTTAATTTGTTCAAATAATGTTTTGAATAAAACACTATGCTTTGACAAGCCATTCTTTTTTTAATAGAAAAGTTTAGCGCTCTTCTGGATAAAATCGGTGAGTTACGAAGGCAAGAATTTCGCGTGCAGGGCGTTTGACTGAGTCCTTCATCCGCCTTAGTTTTAGGGTGAGCTTACTTTTGGATTTTTGGCGTCTAGCTAGATCTGTTTGCCGCCGGTGAGCTGGTCATCGAGCACTGTTCAGTCATTTAATTTTTTTACAGGAATATACTCGAGAATGTACAGTATAGCCGTGTCGTACGATCTTTTAGATGTCACCTGTGCATTCCAAGTGGAGCGAAGTTCGAAACGTAACACATTTGTTACTCAATGACGACATCCTCCAGGTTGGTGGAGCAGTACAGGAACGCGCTGAACAGTCTGGGCGATATGCTCAACAAAAGGTAAACAATTCTTCTGGAACTTCAAAAAGATATCTGGTTGTAAGACGGGAGAACGTGAATGCTGGGGTCTGGCTGTGAAGATCTGGGCCCAGTAAACTGCTCTCCGAGTCCTTCCGACAGCAGCCACTTATTCCTACCCTAAAACCTCTTTTTAAGGTTTTGTGTGAAACAAAACCTTATTAGAATCGATTCGATGTCTGTCTGTCACAGCCGATTTATTCGGAAACGGCTAAACCGATCGTCACGAAAATTGGTAGGAGTATGTAATCTGCCGTTCCCTTTACATGCAGCAACTGACACCATTTTGTGTTAAGTTTAAGGGGGGGCTCCTCATACATGTGAAAGGAAGGTGCAACATTTTTTCTCATAAAATGTGGCCATGTGGGGTATCAAATGAAAGGTCTCAATTAGTACTTTTCGAAACTGGTTCAATATTTGATATTGAGTGAAACATAGGGGAGTGAGGGCTCAAAATATGACCCCCTAAAAGTGTAACAGGTCTCGTTCTCAGAACCTATCCAACCGAAAAATCTGAAAAAAATTTCAGTAGTGCATCTCTACGAAATCTAGGCCTCAAAATATATCCGGTTCCGATATCTGCACAAATAAAGTTAATAATAGTATATTTCCACATTTTAGAAATTTACCCGGCACCACCCTTATGTTCATCCCAGAAGTACAGAATTGGGCATGCATATAATGAAGAACATAATGCACAATTTGGTCAAGTTTGAAGAAAATCCAGCTATTATTAACAAAGTTATAGGGGGTAAAACTTTACAATTTTTTGTGAATTTCGTGCACTCTACAACCTGCATGACGTCATCATCACATATCAATTCGTCAATACCACAACGAAGTAAGTTCGTATGAATTGGGTGGAAAAGAATTATTTTGTTTTAGTTCTTTAATCATTTGTATATGAATATCAATTATTCCAACGAGACATATGTATGTAGGTATATAGTATATGCGTGCTAATGAACTTTGTGGGTAGTGCCTATTCAGATAGATATAAGAAGTAAATCGGAAATATGGGTACGATCAATTCATATACGTGCCTATATGTGTACAGTATTCGAAAATAGGCAGTTTGTTTGTTTAGGGTGAGCGTAACATCTACGGCTGTAATATGTACGTATGTCTCGTAGTTTTGTAGCTATATACGGGTAGAAAAATGTGCGTTGAAATTTCTTAGATAAGATGAACACAAAACCTTTATACCCGAAGCACGAGCTTCCGGTATTCCGACTTGTTTTTTTATGCATTGAGGTGACAATCTTAGAAAGACGTGTGGGCCATTTACACCCACTTTTCCACCCATACCCTCGCGAGTTCACCGTGAAGTATTGCTTCGTGAGGGGGGGGGGGGGGGCTGGTCTATGCCAGCACACTCAAATCACGAGTTCCCAAGCGTTCCACGCTCGATTCAGTTTCTGCAGTTTCTCTTATATCGCGGTTATTGCTGCGTTTGCCGCGCTCGGGTTTGTTATCAACCTCAACAACTTCTCCACTAGATTATGGGGTCCGATAGCGACATTGGCGGCGTCGCTCATTCTCCTTTTATACATCCTGGACCGTGGAACATGACATTTTCCTGGTTTTAGGGTATATCAGCGCATTCGGGACATTCGGAAGATTCGTCCGATTTGAAACGTTGCAAACATCGCCACTGTGCCCCGTAAGGAACTGTGTCAGGTGGTAATTCAATTTTCCGTGATTTCGGTTGGCCTCCAATGAAACAGCGTGAGGAACGCACTGGCCCGCCGCGTATTAAATCGTGGCGACTTCGTGACAAAAAAGAAGAAATAATCTCTGTTACGCGATTACCGACAATTACGAATGTAGAAGAATCGTGCAACCAAGTTAAAAACACAATTCACAAAGCGTCATATGCGACCCTCGGGGTCACCAAGATCTTTACGAACTGGACACATGGGATGGCGTGGATATCGACTTGTCAAAAGCGGACACGAACGTTGCGTTAATGACAAGAATGGTACTTTGCTTACCGACCGTCGAACCGAGACGGATAGATCGTAAGAATATTTCGAGCAGATTTCAACGAAGAACTTTTCCATCGTCCACTTCCACAAACACACCCGACATTTGAAGCGGTTCCACCTGTCAGTGCAACTGAAGTCTAGGAAGCAATAAAACTAATGAGATCGGGAAAAACAACCGGACCTGAGCTCTGAAAAGCGAAGAGCTGGGATCCAACACTTTGGCTCAGTGAGTTCATTAATCGGGTTATTGAGGAAGGTGGAATACCATCTGGCTTTGCAAGAAACCGTCACAGTTTCAATATGCAAAAAAAATTTGATCCAGCGGAATGTTTTATATAGCGTCCGATCCCAAGCAAATACTCACTCGTGAGAAGCAGGAAACTATCGAAGACATTGGCGTCAGGCAGATGTGCAAGGGATGGACTGCAGAACTTGTGTTCACCGGGATATGCTTTCGACCAGGTCACATATTGGTGGAATGCGAGACGGAAGAGTGGCTTAGAACTATAGTTCATAAATTATCAGGCTGGAAAGGAGCAGAACTGTCAACATGTGCTGGGGATGATATTCCAGGAGCACACGTGGTGACAGTGGGTCTCCCGAAAGCTACAACAATAGAGGCGAAAGTTCTCATGGACCTCCTAATCGCTCAAAATCAGGATCTGCATACGCAATTGTGGAGAGTCTTTAGAAGCAAGGCAAGAGTGGACTCCTCATGAGGATGGTCATATTTCGTTAGTGGAGAAGAGTTTCAAACAAAAACGAAACCAATGGACAGCATTAAGATAGCCGAGATAAACCTCCACCATGCGAGCGCTAATTGCAAGGATAAGTTCCAAGGAAAATATTGGAATGGTGCTGGCACAGGAACCTTGGCTGTATAGGGGCCAGATTCGCGGTATGCAAGGAGGAAGCAAGCAGGTAATTTGGGACTCCCCTTGTGAAAAACCAAGAGCTTGCATAATTCTCAAGCGTAATTTAAAATATATACATATGTCTTTAAGAGTGCCTGACCGGGAACCTTGTGGCTATCTAAGTCTTACTAGAAGCCGGGAGGAGCACCCGAGGGACTGCCGTGGCATCGGGCTACTTTCCAGGAGATGACATCCGAGTTCCACGGGAGCTAGCAACTAAACTAGTGAAGTACTATGAAAAGAGGTCGTTACCACTTTTCCTCGGCTGCGATGCCAACGCCCCTCACGAAGTCTGAGGACACCAATCGAAACGGTGAGTACCTTCTAGAATCTATTCTTAGGGAGTGTCTGATGAGCCTTCTCTGTCTGATCACAAAATAATCAGATTCGACATTGAGGGCAACTCTGAAATAAGAAGAATAATAAGGAATACCAGGAGAATGGATTGGGATTCCTATGCAACGCATCTGAGCAACAACATAACTTAACTTCAAGGGGGTCGGTGGCATCAGGAGCGAACTGGAACTAGAAACAGCGGTGGAAAATCTCAAACAGTCGTTATTGACGTATATGAAGCCAGCTGTCAATAACATGGCTTACCTTCAAGGGGGCGGTGACATCAGAAACGAGCTGGAACTAGAAACAGCTGTCCGACTAAGATAGTTTATTCATCACTGACTGACTGCGTATAGCAACGCGATCAGGAGGAACAGCTTCAGGGAATTCTGTGAAGTGATCAAACAAATCACAGAATCAGCCAGGCTTTACAAAACTGTCTGTTTGAAAAAGGAAGATGGGATATTTACCGAGAATGAGAAAGACAGAATATACTTGTTCTTCGGAGGGAAAGAAAGGAGAACTAGAAATTAGCAAAAGAGGTATGCTCGAAAGCTAGGGTAAGGTGTGCAGTGGACACTTTTAAACCGCTGAAATCACCAGGAGTAGATGGCTTCTTCCCAGCACTAATCCAGAGAGGCCTAGAAATCATCTTAAGGGACAGCACAGCCCTGAAGGGCAAGGGCAGGGAGGCGGGCAACAGTGGTCTTTATTCCGAAAGTGTTTAAAAAGGATCCTTTTCACCCTAAATCTTTCAGACCAATTTGCCTAATATCGCTCGTACTCAAAACGGTGGAAAAGGTCATAGACAACTATATTAGAACTAACGTTCTAATTCGTAATCCCCAACATCAGTGTCAACATGCTTACCGGGCAGGACGGGCAACCAAAACTGCTCTTTATCAGCTGACGGATAGAAATAGCACTGTGTGTGTTTTTTGGATATTGAAGGAGCATTTGATAACACATCGCACAAAGAGATACAAGATGCCCTGATCCGCAAGGGAGTGGGAAACACCCTGGCTTTCTGGATGGGCAAGATGTTAAAGAGTAGGCAAATAGAAGCACCGACAGGTACAAACTTGTCACTTAATCCGTTTGGATGAGGATGATCCAACCCGGAAAGTCCATAAGGACAATATCTATAGTACAAAAAGGAGACGAGGCAGACCGATAGAGATGGAGCGATGGCGTAAGTCAGGACGCCAGGCAGCTTTTAGGGATATCGAACTAGTGGACCTCGGCGCGAAACCGGGATGTCTGGAGATACTTATTAAGGCAGGCCTAGAACGGATACCGGTTGTTGCGCCATTGATGATGATTGTTTTTGTACCGCACATGCATTTCTTTTCTTTTGCTCAATAAATAAATATGAATCTGAATTCATCTTCCACCTGGGGAATTCCCGTTCGTTGCATATTTACATCAGAGAATAGCTGTTGGTGCAACCCAACATTATTTTGACAGCACTTGGCCCGCTGTTCATATGTCATTTCAACTTGTCAAAAACGTCAAAAGCGTGAACGCCGATGGCGTGCGAACTTCCATTCAGAGGTTTGTCTATGTAACGTATTCCCGTATTCTGTACTGATTTCGACGGCGTACGTCAGTACTTGAATTAATCAATTGCGCGATAAGACTTTTGTTTGCTAAGCAAAAATTGAAAATTTTACTGAACGTTGAAATCGAGTGTTTATGAAGTATAGATGAAAATATTTCGCTTAAAAAGTTTTGGGGTTATGTCAAAGTGTTGGGTTTGAAATTCCTAATTGAAAAGCGCAAATTGGAAATACAACGACGGGCAATAGCAGCGCAGGGAGTGACAGGAGCGATGGAACGAAGTTATTCACTGGGAGGTCATCTGAGCCTCAGCGCCTCGAACATCGCAAGTCCCCTGGCCGAGTCGACTCAAATTAACGGATCCATGTAAGTTGGCTCGACTCCTGCCGCTTGTGCAAAGCCCTAACCGAACTAATCTTTCTCCCCAAACAGCCTACATTCAAAATTTCCATGGGGCGGGAAAATGAGCCCAGCGAAAAGCTCCGCGGGTACCAGCAACGGCAGCATTTTACAAAAGTCAGTGCCGAAGGTCGCGTCGCCAATGCGGAAGATTGACCCAAGGTAAGTCGGTGCAATTTCGCAACAAAGACGCTCATCTATTTAGAATACATTCACTTCAGGGTTTACACGGACGTACAGAGCAAGGGGCTGGCGTCGCGGATCGTGAAATACCACGAGAATAGCTCCAAGCTGAACAGGAGCATGTCCGTGGGGAATCTGTACAGCAAGCCCGGCCAGTTTCCCGTAGTTCACCTGAAGAAAGCCGAGGTGCAAGTAAACCCAAGGCGAACACCTAGTCTATCGACAGTTCGGATAGCCCCGCCAGGTAAGGAGGGTGTTGGTATTGTTGCCAATGCAAACATTGTAATCACCACTTTTCGTTTCTTCTCCAGAAAAGTCCTTATACCAAGTCAGCACTCGGTCGAGCATATTTCGAACGGGCTCCATAACCCCAGCAGTGGCTGGAATCGGCAAACTAGACGAGAGGGAGTCTCGTGACAACAGGCCTATCGTGCCGCCTGCCGAAAATGACGTAAATCCCACGCGCAGTGTTCTGGATGCTTTGAAAGAGATTTCCCGGAAAAGGATCAACAGCGACGTACGATCCTCTACTTTTATCATGGACCGACTTATGACCCTTTTGTTTTCATTTCAGGACGTGGACTGCAACGACAGCATAAAGAAGTATTGCAAAGAATCCGACGAGGATTCACGCCACCGCTTACATCTACCTCTCCACAACATTAACTCAACTTCGCAGCAGGTGTCCGTCATCACTAAGCGACAACGTGAAGTTCCCGCTTCCCCCGAATCGAAGCCAAGCTCACCCGAAAGCGCAGGACAGAAGAAGCGACCCTGCACTAAAAACAATGACATCTCCAGTTCTCTAAGTTCGAGTCTGCTGATAAACACTCCAAAAAGAAAGCTGCAGGACATTCAGGGTCGTCCGCCAATTGGACGCGGTTCACCTTCCAGTGGGAATCTAGCTCCGCCTCGGGCTAAACAGCACTGCAACGATCGGAACTATGTCATAACTAGCAATTCTGCATCGGAAGATCTTCTGAACTATCCGCCGGATCAGCTTACGCCCATTCCACCGACGCCTGCGGTCGAGTCGGCTCCAGTGCAAAGCAAGCCGAAGAGGCCACAACCGGCCCCACAGAAACCCAAGCTGACCCTTTTCAATAAGGATTACGACACAGCGGAGGTTATTCGTAGAGAGAACAAGGAAACTCGTGAACCAGAAGAGGAGGGCATCGCGGGTATATCTTTCATAAAGCCCAAAAAACATTCACCAACGTTGACTGGCAAAAACGCCCTCATAGAGCGGGTGCAGAGCTCTAAACTGTCTTTGATGCTCAGTTGTTTGAGCGGCGAACTGAACGACAGTGATGACGAGGTTGACAGCAAAGTGGAGGAATTGCCCAAAAAAGCGACGGTAGCAGTCGCAGCGGTAATTAGTTCTTCATCGATCTCTACAACGAATTCTTCAATAACCTCAACTGGAATAACTTCAACGGTACCGACAACCAGTTCGTCACAGCCATTGATCGCCACTAGCACTTCATCGAGCACTACATCCGCTTCCACGTCAACAGCGAGTACAGCGACATTAACTTTTGGGGCCAAGCCAGTTGAGCCTGCTGCATCGTCAGCTTCCATCCCCAGTGCGATAGCTTCCAGCGATTCGACTAAAGTGTCTGAGTCAGCGCCCAAGCCAGTGTTTAGCTTTGGGAATATGACAACCACTAAGCCAAGTGAAACTACAACCACCACTCCTGCAATTTCGGCTGCCTCCTCGAGTAGTGGCTTTAGTTTATCTACACAACCGAAACCTGTTTTTGGGTCTCCACAACCAAGCCTAGGGCTCACTTTTTCCACATCTTCGACGCCTGCAGTAGTTAGCAAGGCCACTTCAGTGGCAACATCAACAGCTCCGACGCCTTCTGGTGGCTTCACTTTTGGACAACAAAATTCTGCCGCTAGCAAAATCGTTTCCGCTGCAACTTTCACGTCAACCGGTGCAACGGCGGCAAGCACAACAGCAACAAAAATAACGAGCACTAGCTCTAACACGAGCTTATTCTCGTTTGGGTCGTCAAATCCGCCGCAGTCTAACGTTGCTCCAACGTTTACCGCCACCTCGTCCCCTTCCGTATCATTTCCTGCGTCGAAAACATCAGAAAGTTCATCTTTCACGGCCTCTGTACCAGCATTTGGAAACCCCGTCTCTACGCAGAGCCAGCCTAGGCCACTTTTCTCTTTCGGCGCGACGCCAGCAATCACAGCAACTACCTCTTCAACTTCGATCTCGTCCTCCGTATCAAGTTTTGGATCGACTGTTTCTAAGCCACTTCCTGTGTTTGGATCGAGCACCAGCACTACCTCCTCTACGTCGCCTGCGGTCCCTGCTTTCGGTAGCCAGCAGCAGGCTAACCCGCCATCTTTCGGAAGCCTCGGATCCAGTGCCTTCAGCCCCGCTGCATCTGGCGGGAAACCTCCTCCAAAGTTTGGCGAATCTGGAAATACATTTGGCAGTTCAGGAGCGCTGTCATCTTCTAACTCAGGTGGATTTACTTTTGGCGGTTCTCAACCACCGGCACCAACCGCAACAACAGGACTATTCGGAGCAGCGGCAGGAAATCCGGTGGCCACCACCGCTAGTAATTCGACATTCAGTTTCGGATCATCTTCGACTAATAAGCCTTCAATCAACTTCAATTCAAATTCAGCCAGCAATGTTGCACCAGCTTTCGGATCAGTACCAACGACAACAACAGCGGCGCCAGCAAGTCAAACATCTTTTGCCTTCGGTAGCACAGTCGCAAATGCCACCCAACCTGCAACGACCCAGTCAACTCCATTCGCCTTCGGAGGAGCAGCAGGACATCAGCCTCAGGCTCCATCCGCAAGCTTTAGTTTTGGTGGCAGTGCCCCAGCACCCAATTCGTCGCCTTTCGCATTTGGAAGTGCAGCGCCGACTGCCCAGGCGCAGCCTCAAGTTACTAAGTCATTCTCTTTCGGAGGAGGAGCAGCGCCAAGTGCATTCACGACAGTCAACAAGCCAGCAACAGGAGGGTTCTCATTCAACGCCTCCTCGGCAACAGCACCCGCAACTAAAAGCCTTTTCGGATCAACAGCCAATGAGCCGGTAAAACCGTTTGCCTTTTCAGCAACAGCCACAAAGTCGGATCCACAACCTCCTCCACCGGCTTTTGGCTCGCCAGCTTCTCAAAATACGGCCGCTCCAGCTTTC
The DNA here is from genome assembly GCF_905115235.1 of Hermetia illucens. Classification (NCBI taxonomy): domain Eukaryota; kingdom Metazoa; phylum Arthropoda; class Insecta; order Diptera; family Stratiomyidae; genus Hermetia; species Hermetia illucens. Next base: position 84,958,843 of record NC_051854.1, on the reverse strand, counting down.
GGCGCTCCGGCTATGACGCCAGGCAAACTGTTCACATTCGGTGGAGCCCCAGCTAATAACAATGTGGCTGCAGGTGCCGCGCCCGGTACAAATCTCTTTGGCAACTCTGCAACGAACAACTCATCGAGTTCACTATTCCCATCCGCCCCGAACCCTAATCCTCCACCCTTCGGTGCAGCTTCAGCCGCTACCGCGAAACCTCCTGGCTCTCTTTTCACTTTCGGAGGTGGTGTCAATTCAAACAATACGAATCCAACTGCAAACAACACACCTTTCGCTTTCGGTTCTAGCGCACCCCAAACGGAAAGCAATAAGCCTTTCGCATTTGGTGCAGCTTCCCAGCCTGTACAACAAACCGGGAGCATTTTCGGAAGTTCAACAGTCAACAAGGCGGCAGCTTTCAATTTTTCTGCAACCGCAGGGGGAACTTCTGCTCCGGACGCGATGAACAATAACAACCCATTGGGGGTAGTTGCAAATCCATTCGACCCCACCAGCTCGGGTACGGACGCAAGCAGCCTTCCACGGAGAGAGATTCGGACAGCGACTAGACGGCTCAAGCAGAAATAGAAAAGAGCCGAAATCAGGCAGGAGCATAGAGGCAGGCGGCACCTGTGAGTAAGTTGTTAAAAGTTGTTTATATCTCATTTGAGTGCGGACGAGGAGACATGTTACTAAGTGAAATACAAATGGATATTTTTAAGTTATTTATGAGAAAGTGGACAAGAATTAAATGAATTGCGTGACATTAGGGACAAATCTAAGTAAGTAAAATGCACACAATGCTGTACTCGAGAAACAGCAGCAAAACTGAAATCGGAATGTAATTGTACAAGGTTTACTCTTATCTAATTTGTGGTATGTTAAAATACAAAGAATGTGGAGATGTTTAGAAATTAGTGGTTTTGATTGTTTGATCTGGTAGGACTGCAGTTGGCCGTGCTCTCAACAGACACTAGGATCAACGTTAGGTCTTGGGGAGTGTCTGTATTTGTCTTGTTCTCTCAGGGACCGCGGAATGCTAACAGGGGGCACTACCTATGGTGCCGGCGGCAACGATAAGTGGTATGGCTGGTTGAAGACTTGTTAGTTTCGCCTTCTGTTCGTTCGAGCTTCACTTGGGGTTTTGCTGTGGGCTTTCCAAACAGGGCGCGGTGGAGGACCGGTGATGACTTTCAAAGTTGGGTCACAGTATTCCCCACCGACCGATCAAAGATGGTCTGTGGAGTTGGTGCGGAATTTTTCTCGGATACAAGCATGTTAACCCCGCTGCGCCACATCATTCCGCCCCCAGATGAAACTTAGGTGTTTCAGCGACTGAATCCGGAACTGCGTTCTCCATCATTCGGCGAAGCGAATGCGACGTTGATTTGGGGCGCAAACGGGCCTGAATAATGAGACAGCCTTTTTATGTCCCCCGATCTCGAGTTGGAAGAAATGCTGCGGTACGGGCCTTGTATGTAGGCTGCAGCGACTTCCGGACAGCATCCGTCCTGGCCAGGACGTGCTTGCACGTGTGCAGCTCCTTGGGGGCACAGGCAGGTGCGGGCGAGTGTCGGGTTGGAGGTGTGGTTTTAATGCGGCGAAGGTTGTCTCTCAGCAGGCGCAGCGGAATCTGTGAGACCAGATCTCTTGTCGAAGACCGGATCACTTGGGAGCCTTACGTTCTCCCCGTATACCAACTCCCCGGGGCTGGCAGCAAATTCCTCTCGGTGGGTTGTTCGTAGGCCGAATAGGATGAGAAGCAAGACTTGAGTCCAGGACGTCGCATCGCGAGCCGTAATGGCGACTTTCAGCGTCTGGTGCCAACGCTCTAGCATCCCAGTGGATTGGGGGTGGTAAGCCGTAGTTCGCTGGCATTTGAATCGCAGGAGTTTGCCTAACTCCGAGAAAAGGGTGGACTCAAATTGCATTCCCTGGTCAGTGATGATCACTGCAGAAACGCCAAAGCGAGGGATCCACTCTCAACAGAGGGCCTCGGCACAAGATTGCGCCGTAATGTTCTTCAGAGGTATTGCCTCAGGCCACCGCGTAAACCTGTCGAGGTGTATGGTGTGGAGCCGCTTGGTGATGCGGGAAAATGAGCCCACTTCTTTTCTTACATGCCTGGTGACACTACACTACACTTTAGGCATGCAATGTACTCTCTGGAGGGCCAGAAATTTTTCTCAGTGACTAACCGATTTGACGTCCTGATGCCTGGATGCGCTACGTCGTGAACCGCGTGGAACACTTCCTTGCGAAAGGTGGCCGGGGTCCCTTTTCCGAGTATTCGCAGCAGAGATTCGAGGATTTGAGGCTTTGAAGTACGGCGTCATCTACCTGCGCCTAGCCGAGAAATCGAGTGAGGCGAGATGTTAACCTCGGAGACACGTGACAAAGCGTCAGCAACTATGTTGTCCTTGCCGGACACGTGCTGTATGTCGGACGTGAACTAGCTTATAAATTTCAGGTGTCGAAGCTGACGAGGGGACACTTTGTCGGGTTTTTGTTTCAAAGCATATGTGAGAGGCTTATGGTCCGTGAACACTGTGAACGGGCTGCCTTCTAGGGAGAAGCGGAAGTATCTAATGCTAAAGTACGCGACGAGCAGTTCTCGATCTTAGGTGCTGTAGTTCCGTTGTGCGAGGTTTAACTGTCTGGAGAAGAGGCTCAACGGCTGCCAGACTTGATTCACCTTTTGGTGAAGAGCAGCACATATTGCGATGTCAGAGGCATCAACAAAACCGGGCTAGTAAATTCTTCTACATCATTTACGGAACAGGCGGAAGAAAGAGAAGCCAGAGAGGTGAACGAAACTGACCTGATGCCGCTCCGTGTGATCGAATCTATGTAAACCGGACACCGCAAACCAGTGAAGGTGCTAAGTGAAAAATAGACAAATGCTCCGCGGGATGAGATGAGATTTTTCATGGATGAGGACATGGGAACTGCTGAACCTCCAAGTGCGGCTATTCTCGGAGAAATCAAACACGAGAGGATCGAGTCTCTGGCGGTACGGTGTGAGGGAACCATTTCACACGCCGACCGCGGCATGCGCTTCAAACAGTTTTCCGTTTACAATTAGACTAAGTCGAAAAACATGAAGATAGGTCAAATTAACCTGCAGCATGCCAAAGCCTCCTCCTATCTGCTGGCAGCGAGGCTGTCAAAGCTGCAAGACGGCCTCTACATTTTTCTGGTTCAAGAGCCATGGATTCGATTTAATAACATTTGTGGCATTGTATCAATTAAGGGGATAGGATCTTTTACGATGAAAGATCCATAAGGCCGAGAGCTTGGGTGTTAATGTCAAGACGATTAGAGGCAACCATGCTGAGACAGTTCTGTTCCCAGGATTTGGTTACGGTGACGTACAATACCAGATTAATAGCGAGAAAAAAAATATCATAGTTGTTTAACCAATTCGGCTGCCTGGTGACTTGTATTTTTAAGCCCGTGGAGTGCACGGACTGTTTCTTCTATGCGTGGTGCTGGCAGCATTTGTCGCCGATATTTTGGTTGTTGAGCAGTTCATCAAAATACTCAACCCATCGCCCAATATGCCCATCCTGTCAGAAATCAGATTTCCTTTTTCGTCTGGGCAGGATGAGCATAGAAATGTATAAGGTTTCATCCTGCTGATTTGTTGGTAAAACTTCCGCCTTCGGGTCTGGTGCGGTTGCTTCCTGTACTTTTCGAGTTTACAGACTTGTTGTTTCTCCCAGGCTTCATTTTTCCGTCTATGAAGTTGCTTCTCCGCTCGACGGAGTCCGTGATAAGTCTCTGCGCGTGCCCGCGGTCTTTGAGAGTGCATTCCTCCGTTCCGTTACTAGCTTGTCGTCGAATCAGCCGTTCCGACTTTTCAATGTATCAATGACAATGCTCTTCAGGTGGTTGTGGAGATCATTTGTTGATGCTTCATCTCCAGGACATCTGTTAGCTGCAGTTATTACGCCATCCATTTTCCTTCTATAGATGCTATGGAGGGCCGTGTTATGAATGGCTCCAATATTCACTCACACCTGATTGTTACAGGGGATTGTTGGTGGTGCTGTAATTCGAGCTCGGAGCACTATGCCAACAGCCTATATGTTCTGACATTCGTCTAGGCTGAGAGGTGGCGGCTTTCGATCAGCACGTGGTCAGTTTGATTAAAAGTGGTCTCGTCTGTAGAGGCCCACGATACTGATAAATGAATAAACCGCAGTCCGTTATCATTGGTATCGCTATGTAAGCTATGGGAGCCAATGTATCGTCTGAATACGGGCTCCGTTCTTACTTGACTGTTGAAATCTCCAAGTATGATTTTGATATTATACTTGGGACAGGCATCGGGGTCCGCTCAACTGCCTCTGCTTTCTCCGACTCCGAAGTCTCCTTTGTAGGGGCGTGAACGCTGAGCGCATAGCCTTTCGTACTTATCTTCAAAGCCGATAATAGCAGGTTTCATTTTTTGGCTGACTAAGAAACCTACTCCGAGCACATGGTTTACTGGATGGTCGCTATAATATATGGTGTAGTGGTTCCTCTCCAGGAAGCCGGTCCCTGTCCAACGCACCTCTTGCAACGTTGTTACATCAGCCTTAAATTTGGACAGGGTATCGGCTAGCTGAGGAGCAGCATTCGATCTGCACGGGGAGCGCCCGTTCCACGAGGAAATGCGCAAATCGTTATTCCGTTGTCGTTGCCGCGTTCGTCGTTTTAAAGTTCATCTTGTCCGAGGCTTCTGTGGCTTCGCAACATCGGTTTTTCGTGTAGGGTTATCAGGCCTACCTAACCTCCAACCTGGAGAACCAGTTGGTACGATTTGTCCGATTTTTAGGCGCGGGAGACTCGCCTTCATCCTTTTCCGTTTGCAGTCTTTCGTTAAGAAAGAGCTCCCAGCGTTCCCCATTGGTGTTGGTTCAGCAGGCGTTTCCCAGGTTTTATGCTCTATCGTGGGCACCAATCCACGTTTCGCCCTGGGACCTACACTACCCTTTGAGCTTTGTTCGTCACTTAATATCTCATGCTGCCCTTAGAACCATGACACAGACATTGGATTATTCTCAAGCAGCAAACGTCGTAGGACTCATAGTAAATATTTTATTCCTCACAATGATAACAGTAAAATGATCATAAATCTATACAAAATATGTTTTCTTTGGAAATGGAATTGAATTCCAACAACTTTTCTGTGCATTCTTGGACGAAGTTTCAGTTACTTTTCTTCTCCTTAACTTCCTGGCGCAGTTTCTTCTGAGCAGCACATTTCCTAACAATGCTCGTAAATTGGCCCCGAACGAAGTACGATATTATTCGCAAGGGAATCAAGGCAAACGCTTGCAGCACCGTAAACAGAAATCCTCCCCATGGAGCCATGCCAGAACAGAGTAGCGTCACGACCCAGCTCTCCGCCCCCAAGATTGAGAAGAAATTTTCATTCTGTAAATACAAGAGATAAAATATGGAATTAGAATGGAAGAAAACTGTAATGGATTTTCAGATTGAGCCTCATTTTTGAGTTAATATAGTTCCCGTGACATGTGCAATGCAATGGCTTAGTAACGATCGACCGTTACCGTAGTGACAATGCAGTTTGCATTGGAAAAGAAGGGATGAGGCTTTGGAAAGAATAACACTTGCTTGTAGTCTTTAACTTTCGACACGAACAGATAAAACCCAACTCACCAATGCATCAGAAACGATTTTCTTCGCCACCTCCTCAGGTTTGTGCAAACCACCTGATCCTGAGATGATTTTCGTCTCCTCTGGCTTGGTTTTCTCTTCATTCTCGAAGCCAGGGGTATCCGTATCAGCCGGCAAGGCAAGCGTCACCGAAACCCCCAAGTGGCTCGCTTCCATAGCGATAGTCTCGGCCATACCACGAAGGGCGAACTTCGCCGCGGCGTAGGGCCCGTACCCGTAGATGCCGAGCAGAGAGGCTTGCGACCCAGTGATCACAATGATACCGTCACGAGCGTGCTTCATTTTGGGTAGAACATAACGCGTGCAGTTGTAAGCTGTCTTGTAGTTGACGTCCATCAAGAACTGAGCATCTTCCGGAGTGATTTCTTCAAACACTCCGCAAATTGCCATTCCCGCGCAGTTGACGAGCATGTAAATGGGTCCGTTTTGTTCCTCGACTTCTTCCAACGATTTGGCGACTTCGTCGTAGGATTTTGTGAGATCAATGGATTTGAAGGACAGGCGTTGCGAGGCATCCTGGCGATGCTGCTCCACAACTTTAAGTGCCTTTTCTGAAAGGAAAACAAACCCGATTCAAACGGATAACTAGCACACCGCACGAAAAAATGGACAATTATACAGTTTTGAGAGAAACTCGTTTCAAAATATGAGTTTTTTCTATAAGTCATAAAAGAGATTTACCCAACAATTGGACATTTCGTGCGACTAGCGTGACGTGGGCTCCCTGTTTGGCACAGGTCACTGCAATCCAGAGACCGATACCACTCGAGCCGCCGGTAACGACGACATGTTTGTCTTTGATGTTTCTCCCCTTTTTCTTCGTTACCATGACGAAATAGAACACCAGAATGTGGATAATGACTGCAGATGAAACGTACAATAAAATTTCTGTCGCCAAATCCATTATTCCCCAGCGTTTAGTGCAGATCCGAGCCTAACTTGGAGGATCAAACGAATATAAGGAGCACTGGGAACACCCTCCACTATTTTGGATATCATGTGTCATTTGACATGATAACAATCCAATGGGTATGTTCAATGCATATTTTGAATTGGCCCATTGTTGATGGCGTTTTGAGTCGGGTGTACGCGCGGTTTTTAACTTCAAAGATGATTTCAATGAAAGGAAAAAATTGTTTTTTGATTAGGGACAACCCTTTTGTATTTATTTGCAGAAATCGATATTTCGGAAGCCAGTTGCTCCCTTCGCCATTGAAACACTAAAGGCAACTAAAAAGATCAACGCCAAAAACCTACAAAGATGAATATATTCATGTGGAAATAGAAGGAATAATATAAAACAACTAAAGAAACAGAAAACTGGGATGTATTTCAAGTACCATCATCATCATCAACGGCGCAACAACCGGTATCCGATCTAGGCCTGCCTTAATAGGGAACTCCAGACATCCCGGTTTTGCGCCGAGGTCCACCAATTCGATATCCGTAAAAGCTGTCTGGTGTCCTGACCTATGCCATCGCTCCATCTCAGGCAGGGTCTGCCTCGTCTTCTTTTTCTACCATAGATATTGCCCTTACAGACTTTCCGTGCTGGATCATCCTCATACATACGGATTAAGAGACCCGCCTACCGTAACCTATTGAGCCGGATTTTATCCACAATCTGACGGTCATGGTATTCCTCATGGATTTCGTGCCATGATGTCGATATCGTCAGCATAGGCCAGTAGTTGAGTGGACTCAAAGAGGATCGTGCCCATCGCATTTACCTTAGCATCGCGGATCACTTTCTCCAGGGCCAGGTTAAAGAGGACGCATGATAGGGCATCCCCTTGTCGTAGACCGTTGTTGATGTCGAATGGTCTGGAGAGTGATCCGGTTGCTTTTATCTGGCCTCACATATTGATCAGAGTCAGTCTAGTCAGTCTTATCAATTTCGTCGGGATACCGAATTCTCTCATGGCCACGTACAGTTTTACCCTGGCTATGCTATCACAGGCGGCTTTAAAGTCGATGAAAAGATAGTGGAACTGACGTCCATATTTCAACAGTTTTTCCATCGCTTGCCGAGCAGAGAAAATCTGATCTGTTGCTGATTTGCCTGGAGTGAAGCCTCTTCAGTATGGGCCAATGATGTTGTGGGCGTATGGGGCTATCGGGCGTAGCAAGATAGCGGAGAATACCTCATAGATGGTACTCGACAACGTGATACCTCTATAATCGCTGCACTGTGTGATATTTCCCTTTTTATGTATGAGAAGGATAATGCCTCTTTTCCAGTCGTCAGACATTGATTCGCTGTCCCACACCTTGAGCGCAAGTTGATGAACCACTTGGTCTAATTGGTCGCCTCCATATTTAAACAATTCGGCTTTAATTCCATCGGCTCCTGGCGACTTATGATTTTTAAGCCGATGAATTGCACGGACTTTTCCTTCTATGTTTGGTGCCGCATTTGTCCGTCGGCTTCAGTTGGCGGGACCTCCAGCGCGCCAATATTCTGGTCGTTCAGTAGTTCATCAAAGTGCTCAACCCATCGCTCTAATATGCTCATTCTGGCAGAAATCAGATTTCCCTCTTTGTCGCGGCAGGATAAACATCGAGGTGTGTAAGGCTTCATCCTGCTGACTTGTTGGTAAAATTTGCGCGCCTGGTGCCGTTACTCCCTGTACTTTTCGAGTTCACAGACCTGTTGGTTCTCCCAGACTTTTTCCGTCTGTGAAGTCGCTTGTCCACTCGACGGAGCTCATGGTACGTCTCTGCGCGTGCCCACGTTCTTTGAGAATACAACATTACTCGATATGCGGCATTCTTCCGTTCCGTTGCTAGCTTATAATCATCGTCAAACCAGCCGTTCCGGCTGGGACCAAGTATGTTTATGGCCGTATCAATGATAACGTTCTTCAGGTGGTTGTGAAGATCATTTGTTGATGCCTCATCTTCAGGTCCTCTGTTGACTGCGGTGATTGTCAGAGGGAATTTTGGGGGTGTTGTTATTCTAGTTCGGAGCACCATGCCAACGAGATAGTGATCCGAGTCTATATTGGCCCCCCTATATGTTCTGACATTCACCAGGGCTGAGAGGTGGCGGCGTTCGATCAACACGTGGTCAATTTGGTTGAAAGTGGTCTGGAAAGGCCCACTTATGTTTGCGCTTTTGCGCTTTCCACGCAAACCAGGTACTTCCAACAACCATTTCGTGCGATACTGTCAACTGGATTATTGCGCAATCCCTTATCATTGGTATTCCTATGTAAGTTATGGGAGCCGATAGTTGCCTGAATACGGGCACCGTCCCTACTTCACTGTTGAAATCTCCAAATATGATTTTGATATCATACTTGGGACAGGCTTCGAGGGTCCGCTCAACTGTCTCGTAGAAGGTATCCTTTTCCGACTTTGCATTCTCCTCTGTAGGGGCGTGAACGTTAATGAAGCTTATATTTCTAAACTTGCCTCGCAAGTGCAGAGTGCATAGCCGTTCGCTTATGTTTTCAAAGCCGATAACAGTAGGTTTCATTTTTTGGCTGACTAAGAAACCTACTCCGACCACATGGTTCACTGGATGGCCGCTATAATATATGGTGTAGCGAATATAAAAAAAAAATACGACCTTTTGAATGATCTTTTTAAAAGTGCCAGCTTACGAAATCATTACTGTTAAGGAATAAAGTTCTCCAGAATACATTTGATGTTCCAGCAGAACGGTGGGGTGTTCTTCGAAGCATATTTCAAAAGTTGTTCCGGCCGTTTTCATTAGCATTTTCCAAATTTCCCCGATAACGACCACCCTGCACCCCGAACCAAACGAAACATTGCACTCAACGAAAACATCTTTCAAATCAAATTCAACACCCACACATCCAAACAAATTCGTTTGCACGTCAAGTCACTTTGCGACCTCACGTACGTGTGCAGACGACAGATACTTTACACAAATAAACATTGAAAATTCCAAAATGGCGTCAAGTGTGTAAGGTGTTTTTCATTCGTGTGCGCTCTTCCGACCGATTTCCCTACACTAAATTGGAAAATTTGTCGCTAATTTTCGTCGAAATCGACGCGCAACACAAGTGAATCAGGTGACAACAAACTTTTAGTGGATTTTGCACCACTGACGATTCGCTACGAAACGATTTGGACGGGATCCGTGAGTTTTTCGCATTTTGTGTAAACAATAGTCGCGCTGTGCGGAAAAACAGGTGCAGTGAGCGAAAAGAAAAATTTCAGATGAAAAGATCATACGGGCTGGTGGAAAGTGCATTTCGCTGGCTGCGGACAGAAGTGAAAAAAATTGTGTGCTGAGCATTTTGCGGAAATTTGTGCATTGGTCGCGGTCCGAGGGATTCCAGCTTTGGGTGACGTTTGGTTTCCGTCAGGCTTTCCTTTCTTCGCGGGTCGCGCTGCAAGTGAAGTTTCTCGCCACGACATTGATCCCGGGCGTCAGTGCAAAGTGGAAATATCGTTCTCTGTGCAATTTCAGGGGTTTTATGTAACGTTCGCGCCCAGGAAACTCATCTGCCTTTTGCCTCCTTGAGCGGCCGTTGCAGACGGGAATTGGATCTCAGGCGCAGCGCAACCATCGGACGATGTAAGTATGAAAAAGTGCATGATGAGCCCATTTCATCGCACCCGAGATGATTGGCAGTGATTCCAAGTGATGTGCTGCCTTGCGGTCGAGCTATTTTCGTTGCGGGCCTTGTGCAACTCGAGGCAGCAACGCCGCCCAGCGAGGCGCGAACGGGCTGCTGGGAGGCTGCCCGCGACATTTCCACATCTACTGCCGTCGTCGCCAAGAAAAACCTGAAAAACTGGGGCAGAGGTGTTCGCCTTCGTCAAGGTGGTTTGTTTTTAGTAGGTCGTCGTTGTGTTCGCAGCATCAGTGCAAGCGCTGCTTCTCGAAAGTTCCCCGGTTGCGAATATCCCGGGCCCTGCTCACGAACAGGGAGCAGCGCTTGTGCTCCCATTTCTCGGTAGCCGTGTGCACAGGCCACAGCATCCACCCATGCCCCCGGGCTCAATTCATAAGCGCGTCTAGGTGCACGGTCCGGATGCACATCGCTGGCTGTGTCATTTATGCAAATTGCCGCCACACTCACGGTGTGCTAAGGTTTCCTTGAGCAGCACGCTGGCCGGCCTAGACTCCGTAGAAGATGACCCTCACATTCCAAACTTCTATGCCGCAAGGCGGTAGTGTCTTCCAATTTGTTTTGATTACGTTGGGGAAGTTGACCTTCAGCGACAGTTATTTGCAGTAAAGTCTTGATTTTATTGAAAACTAGTGTGAAATGTGAACATGCCACCGCGGACGGTCGTTATAATCCATTCACGGTCAGACAGTTGTTTCCCCGACCGGGCGAGACATATCAGTCAATCAAGAAAAGCTGTGGCGGATATTGTGCCGAATATTCACGGAGAAACTTGTAACAGTCACCCCTTGCCCTTACCTATTTCACTGGAGACAGGGTCTGTTGCTCAGTGGGAATCGTAGTCTTGTGGCAAGGGGCGCAGATTTTGATCAAATCTCAATGCTTTGTTGCTAATTCGGTGTCATGTAGTTCGCGTCTTTGGTATCCAATAGGATCTTTCATAAAAAATCCACCCCTGTATCGTTGTCTGGTAAGGGGGCAGGGGGGTTGTTTGGTTGTATATTCAATCACTCTGGTGGGGTGGCTTGATGCCTTTTTACGAGTTGTTTGACCGGTTGTTGGTATTCTAAATTTCGAATCGACTAGCCTAAGAATCAGGGCGCAACTATTTGGTCTTTTTTATGGTGGAGGTAGAAAAGGACGCTGCTACGGCAGGTTGCTGAAGTGTGTGGCATCCATACCCACTAGGACCATTCCAATTTCTGCGCTCGCAGGACCACCGTGAAGTATTACTTCACGACGTCACGCGTTCGTCGCACTTTTCGGCCTCGACCCAGTTCCTGCAACTTTTCTTTCTAGGCGGTATCCCGAATTACTGATACCAAGGGATAATATGACAACGAGGTTTCACTTCGATAAGAAGTTTGAAACACGGTGGAGTAACAAGGCAAACTGGGAGAGCGTGGCTGGGGCATACGGCTTAAACCAGCAACTGATTACTTGGTACACTGACGGATCCCTCAGCAGAGGGAGCGGGTGCCGGTGTCATTGGTCCAAGGAAAATGTACTTTGAACCAATGGACAGGTACACTAGCATATTCCAGGCGGAAATATACGGCCGTAGACAAATGTGCCTCCTTTAATCTGCAAAAGAATCACAGGGGGCAGAACATAGCTATTCTCCCCGATAGCCAAGCCGTGATCAAAGCACTTATATCCAACCAGGTGAACTCTAAACTGGTGTGGGAATGCCTTGAGAGACCCAATACACTCGGCTCGTCCAACAAGGTCTGGATATTCTGGGTTCCAGGCCATGCTGGGTTGGAAGGCAACGAGGCAGCGGACAAACTAGCCAAGAAGGGACCAGGGACGCTTTTACACGGCCCAGAACCCTTTTGTGGAATCGGAAACGGTTTCATGGCTATGACTAAGAAATGAAGGGGAACGGTTGAGCGAACTATACTGGGCGGGCCTACCAGGGATGGAGCAGTCCAGGGTGCTTATTGGGGAATACGAACCCATACGCACAAAGGATTGCTTAAAACTCACTAAAAAGAACCTTAGAATCATAGTGGGAATTCTCACTGGTCATTGTCGGCGTAACTATCATCTAGGGAAGCTAGGGATATCTACGGACACTGCCTGCAGGTTTTGTGAGGAGTATGATGAAATCTCTATATAAAAAGAAAGTAGGGAACATACTATGATCAATAGATACACTATAACCAGTAAAAGGGGCAAAATAGTTCTTTAACGACGCGGTGCGATTTCCCCTTAACAGAATAATAATAATAACCTCCCTTTATCCAAGAGACAATGTGCCTCCTTAGCTAGAAGATGCAAGGGAATCACACCGGATACTGTCCTATATAAGCGCACACCCTCAGCGCGATTGGCCGGTGTGTCGAACTCAATCTTCTCTGATTCGCAGTGTTGTCCAGAGATCCCGCCCACCAGTATAGCGGGATGGATTTCACCACCCCTGCGATAATTAGATATCGGCTGTACAATATTAGGCATCATTTTGCTAGAGATGGGCTAGCCTTTGCTGCCTATCCGCGTGCATAGTCCAGGTGCTCCTTGAAGTTCAACTTGGCATCGGGCATTACCCCTAATTATCTAATGTTCGATTTTGGAACGACCTCGTGGTTACCAATTGGATTTTGACAGTATTGTTTTTCCTGTGATTGTTACTAAGGACCGCCGCCGTCCACCAGGTTCAGTTTCACCATTTATAACCATGTTTTGATGGCATGAATGGTTTCGCTTCCATACAGTTCCACGTCCTCGGGGTGTTTCGCAACAACGCCGAGCACTCCGTCATACATTATGTTCCACAGCAAGGGCCTCAATACGGCATGAGGAACCCCTGCTGCCACAACATATTACTTTCGTCCCTCAACCGTCTCGTACAAAAGAAGTATATCCGAAGGGTAACTCTTGATTATCCGAGCTAAATAACCAGGGACACCCAGTTTAGCCAGGGTACCCTTGATCCAACCTAGTCCGAGTTGGAGGCATCCCTAACATCCAGCGTCACCACGGTGTCACACTTACCAGCGGCCGATGCCTTCCGAGCCAGGCCCACAGCCATTGCTATTGTCTCGACCGTGGACAGCGCTTTGCGAAACCCATACTGCTGCTCCGATAGACCACCCGCTAACTCGAGGAACGGAAGCAGTCTGTTCTATATTACCCTCTCTCACATCTTCCCCATAGTGTTCAAAATATTATCTATATGAAGAGGGTGCATCAGGTAGTTTTTGGGGCTTCGGTAGCAGAACCAACTTATTTTTCTTCGTTTGTTCGTTCACAAGCGGGGTCGGCTCGTCGTGATCGGTTTCGCCATTTGGCTCTATCGAATGCCTGATCTGGGTGTAATCTCGAGGCTTTTAAATTCCAATCCAGCTTATCATGCCACCCTTGTTTAGGCCTGTCTTTTGGTCGTTTACCATCGACTTCGATGTTCAGACCAATCTTGGCAAGTGAATTCTCGTTAGCACGAATTGCGTGACCATACCATCGAAGACGCCTGTCTCGCAACTTTTCCACGATCGCTGCAACCTCATAACGATCGCGGATATCCTCATTTCGGATGTGACCAAAACGTGTGATGCCACTAGTCCAACGTAACATCTTCGTCTCCATTACCGCAAGACGCCGTTCATTGTCTTTTATAGTTGGCCAACACTCAGAACCATAGAGAGCGACAGGACGGACGACATTGCGGTAAATTTTAGATTTGAGACTTTCGTTGATACATCGATCACAAAGAACAGCAATTGTGGAACGCCACTTCATCCAGGTTGCGTTAATGCGCGAAGCAATTTCATAACGCAGTTCTCCATTGGCTGATAGCGTTGATCCGAGGTATTTAAATTTTTCAGTTCTGCGCAGATCACTGCTGCTGACAGTGATTGTACCTGTTTCATTGGATGCAATTTTTGTGCCTATAAACCGTCATTTTCTGGGAAGGATTGTTAGATTATTTTTTCTTGAAGAAAAGTGTCGGAATCGCATCGACTGTTTGTAAAAGCATACGGCGATCATGCTCCAATGGTTCACATGTGTCAAAAGTAGTTTCAGCGGTTCAAAGATGGCGACCTGTATAAGACGAAGACCGTAGACAACTGAAGAAGTTCGAAGAGACAAAATTGTAAGCAGTATTGAATGCAAACCCCTGTAAAACGTAACAGCTGCTCGCTGATGTCGATCGACCATCTATCGCAAACCGCCTAAAAACCAAGGAAAAGATTCATAAAGAAGGGAAATGGATGACACATGAATTGTCTGCAAGTCTGTGAATTGCTTCTTGAAAGACATGAAAGGAAGCATTTCCGGCATCGGATTGTAAGGGGTGGCGAAAAGTGGATCTGCCACGACAATCCGAAGAGCAAAAAATCATGGGTTTCACGAGGTCAGCCATCAACATCAACGGTAAAAATACATTGCTGTGGGACCAGGAATGAGTGATTCATCACGAGGTCTTGAAACCTTGTTAAACAGTGACTGGCAGCAGCTATTGCGTCTGAACCAGGCGCTGCAAGAAAAACGGCCAGAATGGAAGGCCAGACACGACAGGGTAATATTCCAGCATGGTCATGTAAGGCCGCATGTCGCACCCGCCGTATTTACCGATGTTTCGATCGATGGCCCATGGATTAGCTAATCAACGGTTTGAGTCTGCAATGGAAATGGGCATATCATTGGATCGTCAGTCAAGATGAGTAGCTCTTCCGACGCGGAGTCCGTATGCTGCCAAAAAGATGGGCCAAGGTTCTAGCAAATGATGGGCAACCTTATGAATGTTAAATATTTTGTTAAATATAAAAACAAATGCTTTTATTTCGGACAAAAAATAACGGAACAGTCATTTTCACACACGTAATATTTCAGTCCCAAAGCCAAAAAGATTCTAGAGTATTAGACCATGTGTGGGTCATATTTACCTTTCTTGGAATCAATATTCAAAGCAAATTCATTCGCCTCCTATTTCTTTTTACGAAAATTCAAAACTGATTGAGTCGCTTTTGGCTGGCTGCTGCAATACGAAACGGTTTAAACTTATTTACTGTTCAAATGTATGCTTTCGCTGCATTTTCCCGTGTCATATTCGCGCCCGCTCTCCACCATTGATCTGCACGTATTATTCCATCATTGAATGATGGTCGTCATCCGGCTGGGGAGATTTTGCAGTTTAAATTGAATCCAAGCGTGTCGTACAAATTTTCGTATTGGGTCGAGTTTTTCATTTGTGAAAATGTGATCGCAATGTGCAGCGTCCAGATCATATGGCCATTGGAGCCTCCTCAACTCTTACCACTGTTTCTGTTGGAGACGTTGTTTTAAAAATGTTTCGGTCATTGCACTTGTTGGTAATGAAAAGTGTAACGAAGCGAAGATGTTATCCAAAATTGAGTTGTTGGAATGAGTTTCGAAAAATCTGATCATTAAACTGCATTGATTGGCCAAAACTGTTAACTATTGATAGGATTTTTAAAAAAATTGATTATTTTCATGTTTATTATTACTATTATTCTGTTAAGGGAAAGTCGCACGGCGTCCTTAAAGAACTATTGTGCCCCTTTTGCTGGCTATAGTGAACCTATTAATCATAGTATCTCAAGTAAGCCTATAACCGTCAGGAACTTTAGTATATTCCCTGCTTCCAGATCTTTCAACTTTGCATCTGCAGGTCTTCCAATAGCTATTGGTCCTCTCCACTTCATTTGGTTGCTAAGTCAAACGACGAATGGCTCCCATGCGGAGATTATAGGCATCTGAATACTTTTTACGGCCTTGGATCTAGTCAAAGCGTATCGCTTTGTCTTCGCGCAAAAATAAAGACTTCCGTGGTCTGCTGAGGCCGTCAATGCGTTTGAGACAGTCAAACAGCAGCTTGTTGATGCAACACTATTGGCATTTTCTCAGCCAGATGCACCCCTAGCTGTGTTCGTCGATGCCTCAGATACAACCGTAGGCGCCGCTCTTCTTTTTTCTTCAGCCTTTGTCCCGTTCACAAGCGGGGTCGGCTCGTCATGATCGGTTTCGTCATTTGACTCTATCGAATAGCTGATTTGGGTGCAATCTCGAGGCTTTTAAATCCCCATCCAGCGTATCAAGCCATCGTTGTTTAGGCTTGCCTTTTGGGTCTACCATCGACTTCGATGTTCAGACCAATCTTGGCAAGTGAATTCTCGTTAGCACGAATTGCGTGACCATACCATCGAAGACGCCTCTCTCGCAACTTTTCCACGATCGGTGCAACCCCATAACGATCGTGGATATCCTCATTTCGGATGTGATCAAAACGTATCACGCCACTAGTCCAACGTAACATCTTCGTCTCCATTACCGCAAGACGCCGTTCATTGTCTTTTATAGTTGGCCAACACTCAGAACCATAGAGAGCGACAGGACGGACAACATTGCGGTAAATTTTTGATTTGAGACATTCGCTGATACGTCGATCACAAAGTACACCAGTTGTTGAACGCCACTTCAATGAGGTTGCGTTAATGCGTTAAGCAATTTCATAACGCAGTTCTCCATTGACTGAGAGCGTTGACCCGAGGTATTTAAATCGCTCAGTTTTGGGCATATCACTGCCGCTGACAGTGATTGTGCCTGTTTCATTGGGATCGGTCGCCGCTCGCCAACGGGTGAATCAAATTTGGCAACCGTTGAGCTTCTTTTCAAAGCAGCTCAATCCGACTCAACGCAACTACAGTGCCTACGATCGATGTCTCCCTGGTGGGCAATATATAGCCAACACGTGTCTGGAAAAGACAATGTTGTTGCAGGCGCTTTGTCTCGCGGTCGGCGCGGTCCATTATGCGGCAATACCTGAGACTCAAAAAGATGACACAGAGCTTTCGGAGCCTGAGGGCAAACTCCAAATACAGGTTCATGGAGTTTCCTATTTTCGGTTCGAACTCTTATTTACCTTGCGAAGCTTCAGGCAAGCGACCCAGGCCATTCATTCTGGCCGATTTTCACAGGGAAGTATTTCACGCATTACACGACCTTGCGCGCCGAGGCATTAGGAGGACGAACCGGGCTCTGCGGATGATTTCATTCTTCTCGGCAATGGCGGCCTGTATCAACTTGTTTTGAGATGCTGATCAATTCGGAATACATTATCTTCACCTTCTGATCTTAGAAGTATGTTGTGGAGGGATGTCTTTTGCACGTTAGTGTGGATATGGCATGCGTGATATGCCAAGAAATGCGAAAACCTTAGCCATTTGTTTTACAAACTTCTAACGAGCCAAACTGGTTTCTTGCTGCTCTCCTAAGGTATATAAATAATGGAGAGGGCGTAAAGGGGAGAATTGCTGGTTGATTCAGATTTGAGGAGTTCTCGAAGTTGTAATGGATTAGGGAGTGACAAAACACCTCTGCACCTTAACACTAACAGTACTGCTGTGAAGGCAAATAATACAGTCAGATAATAGATCTAAAAAAGGTAGGAGAGCTTGAGCTTCAAAATATCTTTTAATGAAGTTGGAGTGATAAATTGCATATTGCCATGAAATTTTAGAATCATTTCACCAGAGGTTACTTAAAATTCCACTAAATTCTCCTCTTCCATTCAATAAAGTGCTTTCGACAGCTAAATTCGGGTAATTATCATTTTTATGTCTCCATTCGGATGGTTCCTACGAACCAGATAAAATCTACGTAAAATCTTTGCTACAAACTCATATCTTATGTTTCGCGCTTTCTAATTCAATTTCTTTGGCTCTTTTCACTAAATGTCCGATGCCATCCAATAGAGTGTGAAATGATCGAAGAAAATAGCATTCACGCCTAATGATAGAGTATCGACTGGTTTCGATAAAGCTATGGAATTAACGTCACTGGATCTCCTTTGAAATATAGTGCGCAGTGAAAGTTACATACGAATTTATTGGACTGTGTGATAAGTTAAATTAATTGACGGTCACCGTACACAATGGGATGCAGTGTATGGAATTGGAGTACCACTCAAGCCCCTTGGCCGAGTGCATCTGCGGGTGCATTAATCTGCAGTCCGCCTTTTGATCTCCTCCATTTGTTGAGATATTAGATGGCTTTTGGCATTGGTTATTGCGTTGCTGGATGCATCTATGTAAGTTTGTGAATTGGCGGTGGTTACTGATTTATGTGAAAATTATGCTCAAGGAAAGTTTTTCTATCTTTAGCCAATTATCGAAAAATTATTATATATTGCGATCCTTCTACTCCGTAATTCAATAATGGCTCTTCGATCTTGATATTTTCTAACAGTAAACCCGTCACTTTCCACTAATTTTACGCAAATCAGATCATCAACACAAAATAGCTTTTCTTTTTACATTACGGTTGTTTAATTTTCTTATAATTTTACACTGGAAATCGCCGGCATAATAAGCAATTCGAATAATCTGATATCTATTCATAAATTAGTTGGATATAGTCAGGGAATCAGCTGTGATTTTTTTTGTTAATATCGCACTCAGACTATGTGAGTCCGGATGCTGGACAGCGAAGTCCTACGGCCACAGCAACATCCTAGATGAAATACCTCGAGAAATCTGGGCATCCCCCACGGACTATGTCACACGCAAGTTGAACTTCACGAGAAACTTTGCTGTGGACCTTCCAACCAGGGCAAAGTGGAAGATCGGCGGTGTGTTGCAAGACTATGACACGGTATTCTTTACGGACGGATCAAAGATGGCCTATGGAGTCGGCGCGGGGGTTTTCTCGAATACACACGGTGTATCCAAGTCGTATGGTCTCCCAGGTTTCGCCAGTGTATTCCAGGCGGAAGTACTGGCGATATTGGAAGTCTGTCGATGGCTGGAGCGTGATTCTAGCCCCAAGCGTAACATAACCATTCTGACCGGCAGCCAAGCGGCCATCAAGGCCTTGTACTCAACAACGACATCTTCCAGGCAGGTGGCGCAGTGCAGAGGCACGCTGAACCGTCTGGGCGGCACGCTCAAGGTCACTCAACCATCTGGAACAACAACCATAGGAACATAGAGGGGAATGAGCGGGCTGACGGATTGGCCAGGCAAGGCTCTGCTCTTGGCAGTCCCTCGGCGAATACAGTCGGTGTTCCGCTGGCGGCTGTCGGGGGCGGAGTCTACTCGCACTACCTAGCAGCTGCGGGCCTGAGATGGCGAAGGCTTACAAGCTGTGCCAAGTCAAGGAGAATTTGGCCCGCTTATAACGTAGCCCGATCACGAGAGCTCCTGTGCCAGACGCGTGCAAATGCATTCAAGATTACGGCGGTCTGCACGGGGCACTGGCCCATAGGCGACCATGCCGCTAGGCTCGGCATACCCTACAACTCGCATTGCCGAAGCTGCGGAGAAGGAAGGGAAACCCTCATGCACTTTCTCTGCGATTGCCCAGCTCTGGCTAGAGTCAGGTTGCGGACACTGGGTAAACCATTCTTTGGGGACCTCAGAGAGATTTCTAGCTGCAGGGTCGGAGAGCTGCTTTCCGTCGTGAATGCTACGGGCTGGCTCTGAAAATCCGAGCCGGCTGGACTCTGCTTCCCTGCTCCCATAACAACAGTCATGGTCTTAGGAGTTTGTGGCATCAAAACGGCGCACCATAGCGCTAATTGCGCTCCTCGGAGCGGCTACTGATACCTACCTACCCCTACTGCACTATTCTCTCTAGTTCAGCTAGCTTGTTTCGGAATATTTGAGCTTTTATAACTACATTGCCGTCCTTATTGCGTTCTCCATTTTCATCTTAAGAGGCGTTTCCTATCTTCCTACGATGCAGCTGTTAAAATTGAATTTAACATTTCCTTGTAAGACGCTTTTAATTGCTCGGTAGAGTTTATGATTTTATCTTGGTATGGATACGGTTTTCGAATCCTTTAAATCTGAATGTTCGGATATTTTTTTAAATGCATTTTTAAGGTTTTGTGTAAAACATAACCTTATTAAAATGTGGCCGGATAGCTGAGTGGTTAGAGCACAAAGCTGTCGTAGCGGAAGGTCGCGGTTCAAATCTCGCTGGGGGCAGAGGAATTTGTTATCGTGATTGGATGTCGGACACCAGTCGACTCAGCTGTGAATGAGTACCTGAGTCAAATCAGGGTAATAATCTCGGGCGAGCGCAATGCTGACCACATTGCCTCCCACAGTGTACTGTGGTGTACCGTTACGGTCTTGAATGAAGTGCTCTAACACACTTCAAGGCCTAGATCCAATATGGATTGTTGCGCCAACGATTATTATTATTATTATTATTATTATTAAAATCGGTTTACTGTCTGCCTGTTTGTCTTTTTTTCCGGAGGTTGAAATCACATGTTCCAGCGTATGATATTTTTACCCACTAAAACCACCCGCTAATTCCTGTCTTCTTCCCCACGAAACTACCACAAAGTATTTCGTCGCGCCCCTTCCCTTCGTCCATTGATTGCATTCACAACCGCGCCTTTCTCGCCTGCTTTCCCTCTCTTGCACCGCATTCCAGCTCTCCTGGCATGCAAGCATTTCTCCAATTATATTTTCCGGCGCTAGTGTTCCTTTCAATGACTTCTCTAGACTCTTCCTTTCCTTAGCGAATGTAAGGCAATGGAAGAAAACATGCTCCGGGTCCTCCGGAATACCGTCCCAGCTGGTGCAGTGGGGTGAGCTGCTCAGTTTAAACCTATTTACAGTAACTGAGAAACTGCGTGAGATTATAGTTTATCTTACCATGCGTTCTCTGCATCCACATCTTGATGCTGGAAATCAATCTGTGGGTCCATCGACGGGTCCTCATGCCCTCCTTCTTCTTTTTTGGCTTCTTTGGTCCAACCTTAGTCCAATTGTTATGTACCTTTTGAAACATCGGCTCCCTTGGTGTTTTAGGCACTATTTTCCCGCCTATAGAGCTTTTAGGCACCTTCTATAAAGCGGATGGTGCGCCTTTTTGTTTTTTGGTGAATCTGCTGATGTCCTGGATGTTTGTCTTCCTTTTCCCGGCCCATCTCTTTCCTGTGCCCATTCGCGAGCATACGGTTGGGTGTCACCTGTGTCGGCTGCGTCACCGTCGAAGGAATAATTTTAGGGCTCTCCTTCAAATCTTTGTCATCTTCCCGCGATTTGTTGTCTAGAACCCTATTGGCTTTCACCATATGCTGATTGCTTGGTGCACGTTTATCTTTGATAAATTCTGACAACTTAACAATTTTCGCTCCAAGCAAACTGAAAGATGACTTTTCCAGGTCGGTTTTCTGTACCAAAGCCTCCATTCTTCTTTTCGTACATTTTCTGGCGCCAACGGGATTCCTGTGGCCCAGGTCCTTTTCCGCCTTGGATATTGAGGGAGACCTCATAATCATTGAGCTTCTCCTAAACGGATCTGGCTCTCGATACTGAGGCGCTTCCCGTAACTCGTTACGCTCGGATAAGGTTGGTGGCACTGCGGCTTTTAACGACCAACGTTCTTTCTCGGGCACATCCTTCTGCACGTTTGTTATGGTTGTTCTAGGGAGTGATGTGCTCGGTTCAAACACCTCTTTGTCTAAGCTGCTTGTAGCATTAGTTGCCACAGTGGCCAAGCTGTCCACCACCGAGGCAATGCAGTCGAGGGATATCGATGACTGGGAGCCTGCTTGCTCATTCCCAAAAGCCGTCGGTACTGGGGTTCCGAGCCTCTCCACCGTAAGTTTATACACCTTCTCTTCGTCCATATTTGTTTATTATTCTGGGTAACCTCCTTATAGCCATTTTTATCCATGAGTGGGGGTTTTTCGCGCACCTACCCGACCTGCGCATAAACATCCCCATGCACGCATAACTTCGAATGCGTACAAGTACATGTTCGTAGGCATCCGCCGAGCATTCCTTTATCTACACGAAGGGACGCGCCTGATGGGAAATGTGGCAACTTCTCACAGGTCTGTCTGTCCGTCTGTCTGTCTCTCTGTTTGTCCGTCACATGCATTTTTCTCGGAGACGATTGAGCGAATCACACCAAATTTGTGAAAAGGTGGGAACTGTGAACGCTCACGCATACACAGTGAGTTACATAATTATACATCGAATTTATGGAGGGGTAAGTGTAAATTTTTTTTCATCAAATATAGTCATGTGGGGTATCAAATGAAAGGTCTTCGTTAGTACTTTCCGAAGTCGGTTTCTGTTTTGACATTTGTTTGAAAGGTAGGGAGTGCCGGGGGTTGAAAGTGATAATTTCCCTAACGAACTCATTCTCAGAAACTACCGATCCGAAAAATCTGAAAAAAATCAGGAGACTGCTACTATATGGTGCCTAGGCTCCGAAATACCCTATATACCGGTATCCTTTCAAATAAACTTAATAATAGTATATAACTCCAATTTTTAGTAATTGCCTGAAAAACCCCCCTTGAGTTCATTCTAGTACCACGAAATTTTGCAGATATGTAGGCTATAATATGGAGCATGATCCTACCATGGTGGTGGTGGACAAATGTACACTCAAATGAATTATAAAAGAAATACGCAAAACTTTTCATACCTGAGGCGTCCAGATTAGGGGAACTCGCAACTCAATTGTACTGGTCTTTAAAATCGCCTCCGAATTAAAAAGTTTTACATAGGAAAATAGTGCGCCGATTCTTTTTTTGGAGAAACACTTGTTATTTTCATCTAAAGTCTGAAGAGGGCGAGAAGCATATAAAATGCTTGCTTATATATAACCAAGACAATCATAATTTTTTTCCATCTAATAGTTCAAGGAGAAGTGTCCTTTTCAAAGCTCTGTTAGAGTTTCCATGTCCATCTTCTTACAGGACAATAACCATGCCGCCCAACGGCAGGGAACACGTAGATATTCCTCCAGTTGTCACATTTAGAACGGGTACACTTGGAGATTTAAACGATCATCCCTTTCTTCCGCTATATGGGAAAGGTCTCGGATTCCCAGGAATTCCGTACTAGTGGAAGCAGCAGGTCTGTAGTATGGTAACTACAAGTGCAGCGATATATCACTCTGCGTGGAGACTGTCAAGCATAGCGGCTTTCCTCCGTTTGAGTGTTTTGATAGTCAAAATGATTTTCCTTTTGCTTGGAGGAACAGTTCACATCCGCATGATACGTTGATTAGCCATTTCATCCACAAGAGAATGAACCTCACTGGATGTGATATGGTTAAGAACCGTGTTGAAATGTTCTTTACACCTCTTCAGTTGCTCGTCATGGTGGATAATTCGACCGTTACCGTCTTTCACAGGACTATCGAAAAGTTTGCGACCACATGTAAGCTCTTTCGTAATGCGGTATACACTTCTGAAATGATTGCACTCTGTGGCATCTTCCGCTTCCCTGCCCACACATTTGTCACGGCGCACACTTTGCTGAACTTCTTGGGTTTTCACTTGGCATCGGAGTTCGAGCGTGTCACGTCCGCTATCATTGGCAGCGGTCAATAGAGCTTTCAACTCCTTCCGTTCATTAATTCGCTTCCACGATTTCGTCGTCAGCTATATCTTATGACACCTCTTAGGAACTTGGCGGACGGCCTGTGTAGCATCCGAGAAAACAGGATTTTTTATAACAGCCCAATGCTCTCATTATACTACCTGTTACATAAGAGCGTGGTCACTGTTAAATAATAACAACAATTGATTTTTCGAAAATTCGCATATTTATTGATAATTTGGTCGTCAATACTCAATGCAAATACCTCAGTAGCAAGTCCAATCTCCTGCATTGTCAATTATGGCCTGGCACCGTCGGGGCATACTTTCCACTAGTTTTTCTGCATATTCTACCGGAAAAGACCTCCAAATTTCCCGAATTTGTCGAGAAAGCTGATGTAAATTAAATGGCTTGCGTCTGCGAAGCTGCATTTACATCAGAGCCCACACATTTTCTATGGGATTTGCATCCGGTGACTGAGATGGCCAATCTAAAGTGACAACTCCGTTTTGCGCCTTCCACTCGCTACATGCTCGACTCCGATGTTTCGGATCGTTGTCCTCTTGAAGGATCCAGCTTTCATTTTTCTTGATATACCATTGCTTAGCAGATGGTAACAAAGCCTTCTGATTTTATTCATTTTTTCGGCATTTAAATTCTCGATAAATAAGAACAAAGTACCGAAATCTTTGTTTGAGAAGAACCCCCAAACATGGACCTTGACGGGGTGTTTAGCAGTCCGTTGAAGCATCTTACTGGTGGAGGTTGTCCAGGCGTGTTTGATGCTCGAAAATGTCCAGAAGGAGGATTCATCAGAAAAAATTACGTTGCTCCAATCGCGGTCCAAGTTTTCCTTCGCCCATTCCACTCGTTTTTCAACGTGTTTTGCACTCAACATTGGTTTTTCCAAAGTACTGCGATATTTCAGTTTATTGGCAAGCAAGTGCCTGCGAATCGTTCCGTAAGTTATGTCAACACCTTTTGCTTTCAATTTCACAGCAGCTCCACGTAAAGTCAAAATTGGATCTTTCGAGAACAATGCGAGAATCTTTTTTTGTCTTTTTTTGAGATTTTGCGGAAGTGCAACCGCGATCAGGAAAATCATCAACGTTATCGACCTTTTTATAGCGATTTATCCACTTGCTAACGAACTGCTTCGACTTTCCCATATATTTCGCAGCAGCAGTTTGCGTTAATTTGGGTCCTTTTTCATGCAAACATAGAAAAATTGCCTCAAAGCGAGAGGCGTAAACAGCACTCATTTCGAAAAACCACTCAATTGAAGACTAAATTTGACAGAGAGCTGACTTTTTACAAAAAGCATGAAGGACTGAGGTGCCCTCTATGTCATAGAAAAAGAAACAGGACGCTCTGATTTTTTATCTACGTGTAACAGTGACCACGCTCTTATGTAACAGACTGTATCTGCCGTCCGATCACCAAGATGACTATGTTTTCATCGCCTCAATGGTGCAGGTAGCACTTCACTGATTTCGAATAAGTTGGGAAATGGTTCGACGAATGGTTTACCACAAAAGACAAACAGTTTTTCTGGAATCGTATCCATAAATTACCTGAAAGATAGGCAAAATGTGTAAGAACCCATGGCCGATATTTAGAAAAAAAATTTACATTGAAAATTATACAAAAAAAAACCCTAAAAACGTTTGTTCTGGCAAATAAATAAATAGATGTTAATAAGGTTTCCTTCCCACAGGAAAAACTGAAGACGTTAATATGAAAATTAAAACTTCGTTTTTTTCTTTGCAGGAAAATTGTGATTAGTCTTTGGACTGCAGCTAAGGTAAGTTAAAGTCTGGTCTGTCATTCTCTGTCGGAGGTCTGAGAATAGGAAAAAATGCGGGGGTCAGATCTGGAGAATACGGCTTCTGATGCGCTAAATATCCGGGAAAACCTTTGGCAGCCAACGCCCCTTTAATTCAATTTCAGTTTTCAAAGTTTTTGACATCAAATGCCAACATGGTATAGCGCCTTTGCGCAGATCCATCACCATACTTAGTAGTAGAGTGGTCGCGCTGAAAATCATACTAAGGCACTGGCAAATCGCTGGGTACCAGTCTGTTGTAAATGACATTCTCCATCATTTTCCCCATTGTACCCAACAGGTAGAGCGGGCGATATGATGCTGGATCTCCAGGTGGCTTGTTGGATTTGAAAAGCAACATGGACTTTTGTTTTTTCCACTGAACGAGGAATATTCCTTCTTTTAGGCACATCTCTAAGGTCTTAGCGGAAAGGTCGGGCCTAGTCTCCATTGCCAGCTTCAAAGCCTTATCCAAAATTGGGGTCTAGTTGCCGCCGATCCTACCACATATTTCCTGCAGCTCCTCCGCACTTACTGGAGGTATTATGCACTCGGTGAGCTGGACCACCTTTGCCTTTCACTGTTTTCGTGGCGATGAACAATTTCTTTCAGGAGACGCGGGTAGGTTACCCGAGGCGATTTTCGTAGCCTTTTCATTACTCTATAGGCTCCATCAGATCTTTCTTTCTTCTTTTATGTAGCTACGCAGTTGTCTGTTTGTTTCCTCGACCGTCGCTACCGAGTTTTTCCCGAGCTTCTGGTAAAGCTTCCTTGTCCCGAAATATGCTACTCACAAACGTGCGATTTCGCTGTTCCATCAGTAATTCCATTGCTTACTGGGGAGCCTTGTGGGCATAGCAACACATGCTTCCGTCATCCATCGGTAGATTTGGGTAACTTTTTCTTTGGCCGTGCCATCCAGGGATATGTCGGTCTTCAACTCTGCGGAAAACGTATCCTCTTAAAAAGCTTTCGTCATCCACTCTTTTTCGAGCACCATTGATTTCCATGTAGATTGCCTGATGGTCACTGTGAGTATAGTCCTGACTGACTTGCCAAGTGACTCTACTGGCTACAACGGCGCTCACATATGGCATTTCCAATATAGACCCTAGTCCCCGTGTTTGACAAGAGTATGAGGTGTCGACATTCGCGAGTAACACTTCTATCCCGCAAACACTTCGAGGAGCACACATCCTCTCACATTCATTGCTTGGCTGCCCCAGTCCACGCGTTAAAATCGCTAGTTATGATTTTCGGCCAACGCCCTCTTGCGTCCAGAACCAGAGCGCTCAGCATTTGCTCATGTTTCGCAAGTGAAGTGCTGGGGCAGCACAGCAACCATATATGTATGTGGATTCCTTTCACTTTTGCTCTGGTGAATCTACTAATTCCTGGAAGGTGTGTTCTCCGCAAGATCAGCGCTATGGTCATTTGGTCTTTGACCCAAATGTCACCACCGTGATTTCCGTATGGCTTGTTAATTATAACCGCATAGTTGTCTTTCTCTCGGATGGTTTGCCAGAGTAGATCCTGCGCCGTCTGTCAGTGGTTGAGGTTGATTTGTATCTACTTCATCTGCGATTTGCTGATATGGCCTTCTGCTGCGCATCTCCTGTAGCTCCTAAACTGGTGCATCCCTTGGCAATGTGATCAAACCCAAGAAAGAATCGTTTCAGTGCCACCTGCCTCCTAAGCCGGTACCTACACACTTACTTAATACCTTATATAATACCTTATATTTATTATATTACACCGGATCCACCCCAACGTTCCGGCGCCCGAGCTGCGAAGGAAGCATTCCAGACGTAACCTTCGCGTCGGAATCACTGGTGTCGCTGGTGGACGAGTGGCGAGTTCTGGAAGACTTTTCGGCAAGTGACCACCAATACATTGCTTTCGAAGTGGTGGACACAAACTCTCGGTGTGCGCCACCCCAGCGATCTTTCTGTGTATGGAACGTCGCGGAAGTGAACACCGGGAAGTTTGTCGAAACTCTGGGAATAGGTGGGCCCACGCTGAAGTGTACTCCTGGGGGCGGTGGCGCTGCGGCTGACACTGTCGGAAATTCAGTTATGAACCTGATAACGACGGTCTGCGGAGCCTCCATGCCCAGGAAGATGTCGAGGCGCGGCAAACCTTCCATGTATTGGTGGACAGTGGAAATCGCAGAGCTCCGGAAGGAGTGTCACAGGCTCCGCCGCTTAACACAACGTCTAGGCGACCGGGGGAACTCATGTACCATAATGATGGAGTACAAATCAGCCAAAAGGAGACTCCGCAGCGCAATAAACAAGAGCAAAGCTCGCTGCTGGCAAGATCTGATCGACGAGGTGAATGGGGATCTGTGGGGACTTGGTTACAAACTTGTAACCCGAAAAATCGGGGCTCTGCGGAAACCCTGTTCACTTAAGGCCGAACAGATGGACCGCATTGTGAGGGCACTCTTCCTTGCGCACCCCGTATGGGATGGTGACGTCGGCGCGGAGAGCGCAGAGGACTGTCCATTTTTCTCTATAAAAGAATTGGAACAGGCAGTCCTCTCTATGAAAAACAAGAAGGCGCCTGGACCCGATGGTATTCCAGCAGAGGTATACAAACTGGCATTCCAACACCGGCCAGACCTACTGCTCGGCGCATTCAACGCTTGCCTGAAAGAGGGCATTTTCCCTGCTCGTTGGAAAGTTGCGAGGTTTGCGCTGATCCCTAAAGGGAAAGGCGATCCCGAATTCCCGTCTTCATACCGCACACTATGTATGCTTGATACTGCTGGGAAAGTGCTCGAAAAGCTCATCAGAAGTAGACTCGCTGAAGCGATACGCGCTGCCGGAGATTTATCTCCCCGGCAGTTTGGTTTTAGGGCAGGAAGATCGACAATTGATGCTGTCATGCAGGTCGTGGACGCCGTTCGACGAGCAGAGGTACATAGCCGCCGAACTCGACGGGTGGTGCTCCTCGTAACGCTTGACGTCAGAAACGCCTTCAATTCCGTAAGATGGAAAGACATTCTAGGCACACTAGACAATACCTTCAACGTGCCGAACTATCTCTTACGGATTTTGAGGGACTATCTGAGGAACCGCTCCCTGTTCTATGAAACACTAGAGGGTCAAAGGTGGATGGAGGTCACGTCGGGGATAGCACAGGGATTCATCCTAGGGCCGGACCTCTGGAACGCTACCTATGACAGTCTGCTTAAACTCGACATGCCAGAAGAGTCGCGCCTGGTCGGCTACGTAGATGATGTCGCAGCGCTTGTTGCTGGACGCACTGTCGAACAGGCGCAAAGCAGACTCGGCATATTGATGCGACGGGTAAGCGGATGGATGACTACTCATGGTTTCAACCTTGCACTGAAAAAAACCGAAGTAGTCATCCTGACTAAAAAGAGAATTCCGACCCTGCGTCCCATATCGTTCGGCGAGTCGATAATCGAGTCAAAATCAGCGGTAAAGTACCTCGGGTTGACTCTTGACTCAAAGATGAGTTTTTCTGAGCAAATCCAAGCAGCAGCGAACAAGGCTGCGGCTGGAGTTTCGACGTTAAGTAGGCTAATGGCAAACATTGGGGGTCCTACGTCTAGTAGGCGACGTCTCCTGATGAGCTCAACGCAGTCTGTCCTGCTCTACGGTGCAGAGGTATGGGCTGGCGCTCTTGACAAGGAGGTATATCGTAGACGCCTCGCGCAAGTACAGAGACGGGGAGCTTTACGGGTGGCGTCTGCGTACCGCACAGTCTCTGAACCGGCCGTGATGGTGATCGCGGGAGTTATCCCCGTTGCCCTTCTTGCTAGGGAGCGTCAGGCCATATACAAGCGCAAGGGAGATGAGCCAAGGGAGGTGGTTGCTCGCGAAGAACGGCAACACACTCTAGACGAGTGGCAGCTCTCTTGGCAAAATGAAACTAGAGGCAGATGGACTGCGTGGCTCATCGGCAACTTAGGTGCGTGGCTGAATCGGAAGCATGGTGAGACTGACTATTTCCTTACCCAATTTTTAAGTGGGCATGGAAGTTTTCAGTCTTACCTGCACAAGATTGGAAAGGCGCGTTCTCCGGATTGTGTGTTTTGCAATGGAGGTGTGGACGATGCCCACCACACTTTTTTTTCTTGTGGAAGGTGGGATGGGGTTCGTCAGCAGCTCTATTTAAACACAGGGCATCTCTCTCCAGACAACATTGTGGAAGAGATGCTGAGGACTGCTGACAGGTGGAACCGTGTTGCCCATTACGTTCGGGCCCTTCTCGTTGCTAAGAAGATAGAACTCGACCGGCGGAGGAGCCAGATGGCAGGGGGCTTCTTGAACTGACAGTTCCTTTCCTCCTCTCCCCTCCCGTTGGTGAAAGGAATTCGATGATTTGAAGGCTCCGCAAGGCGGGAGAGTTCGGGGGCTGGCCCGAAGTAATGTGACAAACGGTTCCAGGCTAGCTCTCTGATGATGGGGAGGTGTTTAGTTGGTAGTCCGACGACGTGCCGAATCGGGAGTCCAACACTGTGTGCGTAAATGCATTCACCTACCCTCCCAAAAAAAAAATACCTTATATTTTACGTTGCCAATTTTAAACCTAAATACATGCTACTTACACATTAGGGGTTAAATGATGTCGATAACTAAGGCAGACCTCTTCAAAAATCTGAGAAAGTGGCAAAATTTGCCAGTGCAGATCTACGAGTACCGCCGCAGGAATTGTGAAAAGTGGATTTCTTATCCTTCTTCGGCATCTCTAGGCTTATCTGTAGGGAGGTACTCCTGTTCTTATTGGATTATTTCCTATTCTTTCGCAAACGTGTTATAATTATCACGTACCTCTTATTCCATGGTAGATCTTAAAATAAATTTTCTTCTTTGAAGGTAGCTAAGGGATAAGTAACCTCATCATGCTGTCAGATAATTAGGTGCAATCGCTAAGTCATATCGTCTCACTGGGTAGAAGAATCTGCTTCTACTTTACTAAGAAGAACCCTCTGACTGTTGCTGTTGACTACCATCAATTTTTTTTCTTCATCACTGAATATAAGACGAACAAAAAAATTGTCCCTTTGTTTTGCTAAAAAGGTTGCAGTAAGCTTTGTGCGTTTAGTTGGCCCTATTTGGCTACGAATGTCAGTGGTGTGGTTTCCGGCCAACGGGAGAATCTGTCCAGCATCGTCAGACAATATCTGTACCCGCGTGAAGGAGGAAGGGGACCTATGATGTCCAAGTAAACCTGCTGGAATCTTCCCTTGGGCACCTCGAATGGCTGGTACGGGTTTTCTGTGTGCCGGCGGACTTTGGTACGTTGACAACGTTGGTCAGTTACGAGTCCATTGCATTCCTTCCTTTCGCATGTCTCACACGAATTTTCTGTTGATCGGGTTGAGCGTTTCACGGCCTCCCTGGTGCGAAACACCGTGCGCTGTGTCGAATATGCGCTGCGGTTGGAGCGAACGGTCGGATGTACGACGTACGTACAACGTCTTCCAGTCACCGACGTCCACTGGTTCCACTTTGAGTGATTGTTAGCATGTATCTGTTGGAGCTGTTGGTCCTTCTCCTCTTCTGCTATCTGCTCGTCAATATCAAACGTTGTTGGTAGAGAAATAGCGTCAACATGGGAGAGTACGTCGGCTACCACGGTCGCTTCTCCCCTGACGTGAACGAATAGCGTCAAATAGCGTACCTGACGAGGCGATGCTTTATCCGCCTTTTGCCTGAACACGTAGATCAACGGCTTATGATCCACCTTGATAACAAATTACACGCTCTCGAAAAAATGACTAAAGTGTCAAACGCTGCAGTAGATGGCTAACAGCTTTCTGTCGAGCCGGCTGTATTCACCTTCGGAGGTTGAAAGCGTCCGCTGAAAAAATGCTATTGGAAGCCAACTGCAGTGTTGCTGTTTCAAGACGACACCTACGGCTACGTCCGATGTGTCAGTTAACAATGCAATTGGTGCGTTCAGTTGTTAGTAAACCAGCAATGTTGTATTCGCTAGGCTGTTTGTGCAAGCGTTGAAGGTCTGGTTTGCCTGCGTTGCCCACGTAATGGGTGTTCTGTCCCCTTTTTTCGCGCTCCTCACTAGGTCGTTCAATCGTGCTTGAAGCGTAGCGGCGTTGGGAACAAAGCGTCTGTAAAAATTAAGGACTCCCAGCAGTCGTCTGGGTTCTTTGGCAGTGGTTGGACGTTTGTACTTCTGGATTGCCTCGACACGGGGCCATGGTGGTGAGATTCCGCGTTCGTTAATCGTGTGGCCCCGGAAGTCGATTTCGTTGGTTCTGAATACATATTTCGACATGTTCACCACGTGATCGTAATCAGTTAGACGCTGAAAAACCTTGCGCAAGTG
The DNA here is from genome assembly GCF_905115235.1 of Hermetia illucens. Taxonomy (NCBI): domain Eukaryota; kingdom Metazoa; phylum Arthropoda; class Insecta; order Diptera; family Stratiomyidae; genus Hermetia; species Hermetia illucens. The sequence goes on along the minus strand of NC_051854.1, from coordinate 84,927,089 downwards.
TTCGGTATGTTGCTGTGGGGTCTCGGATGTGACAAAATATACTAAAATCCAGCCACTTCGTCCATGAAGCGCTGAAAAGTTTAGGCGGCATTCCGTAGACCGAATGTCATTACGGTGAACTCGTAAAGGCCAAATGGCTTTGTCACGGCGGTTTTGGGGATGTCAACCTCGACGATTGGTATTAGGTGAAACGCTTTGTGAAAGTTAATCTGGAAGAAAACGCGTTTTTTGTTTAGTCCGGCGATGATATCATGGATGTGTTGTATTGGATATCATGGCCTCCAAGTTCCGTCCTTTTTTGGAGCCAAATTCAGGACACTGGCCCAAGGGCTGTTCTATGGGCGGCAATAACTCATATTGGCCATGTACTCAAACTCTTTCCTCGCTAGCTCCAGTTGATTGGACTTCAGACGTCGAGGCCTCTCTGCAACGGGCGGTCCGTTTGTAACAATGTGGTGTTGGAGTCCATATTGGCAAATGGTTTGAACGTAGGGGTTCCTTATGTTGGGGAATCCTTTGAGTAACTGATGGTAGGTTGAATTGTAAAAACGGATCGATATTCCACGCGATGATAACTTAGTGTGCGGGTCAACGATTCGTTGATTTTTGATGTCGATTATTAAACTCTTAATAAAATCGGCACTAATAACTGGCCACTGGACGTCGGCGAAGAAAAACTTGCCGGAATTTCCTGTGCAGGCCAAGGCTAACTGTGGTCACCTGCTGGCCGGATGTGTTAATACACGATCCGTTGGCGGTGAAAAGTTTGGTGTCGCCGGTTTTGAGTTTGCGAATATTTCGCGATGGCGGGATAACTGATACGTCCGCGCCCGTACCTATTAAAAACTTCGTCAAGGATATGGAGGCGACTTTGTTTGGCGGCGCTTCCAGGAGTTTTCCGATGACTCGCCCCTGAAAATCAAAGAACAAGGTTTTTGGCACTTCCGTGGGTATTCTCAGAATTTCCGGTGGAAATAGCACAAAGAGCTGGAATATGATTCCCGACGTTTCTTTGGAACCCGCGCGTTTACCCCGCCTGGTATCGCGACGGCCTGGAAATCGATTCGCACCCATTCGATCGGGGCGACTGCGGATTACTGCCAACTCCTTTCGCAAACTTTCTTCTTCTGGAGGAAAATGCAATCCCTGCGACAATTGTAGCGGCTATCGAACCTCTAAGATCCTGTCGGCCATTTCCGGCAACCTGCCTGGAAGCTAGCTGGTAGGCGCTGTAACCTCAACGATTTGAGGACAGTGTCGGTAATTTTGTTGCCCGCTTTTGTGTTCATCCCGCGGAAAGGCTTTGACAATTTTTAATTTCCGAGATGCGGATCTCTGGTTAAATAAAAAGACTTAGTTTTGGAATTAACGTAAAAAGGAATACCATTTAATATTCGCAACTCCGTTACAACTCCAAATACAATAAAGTATGCAATAACGACGCCAGTCGGTTGGTTCTCCAATTGGACTATTATGTTGCTAACCGAATATGCGCCCCTGATGGTGAGGGTTTTTGGCACCTGAAGTGAGGTACGCTTGGATCGCTACAGATTTATGGGTAGTGAGTACTATTTTCGTACTTAAGACTTTGACCGTGAATTCCTTCTAATCCTGTGCAGTGAGGCGAACTTTTTTGATACCTCGTAGAGCCTTTCTGTTTGGCTTTAAGGATATATTTTCTCATCTCAGTAATTCTCATATTCGTTGTCTCTGTCTACACTTACCTGTTACATATTTCAGACGATTTATTGATGATTAATGACTAGTGAATACGAAGTTATAATGAGGACCGTGAGATGATTGACGGACAGTTGAGGATTTGATTTCATTAAAGGGTAGATTGCCACGATCCAAAAATTCTGACGTTCGTGTCCTCATAAAGCTGCAAAACTAATGTAATTTTATTGACCCGGCCCCAGTAAAAATGAGCCGAGTCCAGATACTTCTTGCTATCATTCTACCTGTGGAACCAGCTTCAATTGAATCACTGTCGAGCATTAAGGCCGTCTTCAACCACATTACAGAAAATTCCGGTCTAGAAAACTTACAAATTGTATGAAGAGGATGACGATTGAATGAGGAGCTGAACCTTTGCCATCCGTGGCTTGAACAAGACGTACTCGAACTTCGTAGAAAGAACGCGAACCTAACGATGACGAGGAATAAGAATGAATAAGAATTCAACCAAGTTGTGGACGTGATGGCTGAGTCTCCTCTGTGGCGATAATAATGACGACGTCGATAATGGAGGCAGAGATGGAAGGACGGGATCCGGGAGTTGAATGCTCAACGAGAAAGGAATCTTAAGAATTTTAAATTCATCAAATGACCTTCTCAGTGTTGTCACTTTTTTTCTATCTTTTTGTAGATTTTTTTCATGGTTGGGTATTTTTAGACGAGGAGTTTGGTCGTTTTTATTTCCACTTTCTGAGTTGAGATTGGAAATCTGAGATAGGGCCTGGAATAATATCGTAGCCGATGCGAGATGTTAAGGCCATTGGATACAAATTGTTCTCGATGAAGTTACTGGGCTTAGAACCTGATTTGTGACTCGGGGCGATTTGAATGTCTACGTATAACCCATGTATGCCGGGAGTGCCGGGAGGTGGGCATGTGACGGTAATATGATACGTAGAGGATTGTGTGGTGTGTCGAATGCACGGTAGCTGAATTTATTAGGCTAATTTTTTAAGCGACCTGATGAATACAGTGCATTCGTTAATGATTTTTATATCAGGTGAATTTCTGGGAAAAGGTGGTTTTGTACGAAAATAATGATGATAATGAGGGGCTCAGATTTATTGGATTCAACGATGTGTATTTGTGCCTCGAAATTTGAAAGGATGATCTAATCACCTTCCCTGAAAATTGGTAAGCGTATGTTCTCCGATTGCAGCTTAATGAGCGACAGCATTTCTTCAGATGATATTACACAATCGTTTCTTTAATAATTTCTGTTCATCTCTGGTTGCGAAGTAAATGAAACTGAAGGAAGTCAATTGAATTTTCAGCATAAATTGCAGAAGAAAGATGTGGACCATTCAGCTCTAATTCAATCAATAAATTAAGGTGCTCCTGTTGACTGAGGCTCCGAGGAATATGATATGTTCGAATGGAGATGATCTGTGGCGGCGCTCATATAGTGATTTTTTTTTTCTTTCTTTACTTAATCTCAGCACTACAACTCATTTGTAGCCGTGGTTTTCAGCAATCAGCCTCGGATGTCGAGTTTGAATGAGTGCTCGCCTCGTTCCAGAACTTTAAAGGGGCCCTCGTATGGTGGTTGCAGCGGCTTCCGAGGGGCGTCAACCCTGATGAGGACCTGGTCACACGCCTCGAGACCCCTGCGGCTGTTGACCTCCAATGTCGCGTGTCTGGACGGTGGAGTTGGCTGCATCTTCGAAATCGCGTCCCTAAGCAGACGTAGCATTCCTGAGTCGTTTAACTCTGCTCTGATGTCTAGAACAGGATCGGCGGGGAGGCGTAGATTCTCCCCGTAAACCATCTCCGCTGGGCTGGTCGCGAACTCTTCTCGTTGGGCTGTACGGAGGCCGAGGAGGACGCAAGGTAAGGACCGCGACCATGACGAATCGTCGCGGGCCATTAGAGGCCTTCAGTGTCTGGTGCCAATGTTTCAGCATACCATTGGACTGGGGATGGTATGTAGTAGCCCTATGCCGTTTAAAGCCAAGGAGCTTTCTTAGCTCCGCGAAAAGAGTAGATTCGAATTGCATTCCCTGGTCCGTGATGATGGCGACTGGAACACCAAAGCGCGGAATCCATTCTCGACAGAGGGCTTCGGCACATGATTGCGCCGTAATGTCAGACAGAGCTTTTGCTTCAGAACACCGCGTGAACCTGTCGACGATTGTGAGGCAATACTTGAATCCGTGCGAATCTCGCAAACGGCCGATGATGTCGAGATGGATGGTGTGAAAGCCTTTGGTTGACCGAGGGAAAACACCTACTTGTTTTCGAACTTGCTTGTTGATCTTGTACTGTCTGGCCCAAAAATTTACGTCCTTGTTCATGAACGGCCACAAATATTTGTCGGTGACTAACCGTTTCGTCGTCCTGATGCCTGAGTGCGCAAGATCGTGTATCGCGTGGAATACTTCCCTGCGAAAATCGGCTGAAATGAATGGCTCCCTTATTTGAGGTCTCGCAGAGCGGCACCTATCGCAGTATCTGAGGCATCGATGAACACAGCTAGGGGAGCATCTGGCTGAGGAAATGCCAGCAGTGTTGGCTCAACAAGCAGTTGTTTGACTGTCTCAAACGCATGGACGGCCTCACCAGACCACGCAACCTTCCCTTTAGTTTTGGGCCAAGACAAGTTACGTTCAGGATCGTTCAGGAGCCCTCATGGAGACGTTGAAAACTGCACTCGAGAGGCTCTAAGTTCTCAGATTCGGAAGCGGAAGCCACCAAAACATCATCCATGTATACGAAACAAAAGTTTAAGTTTCGTAAAACAGAGTGGATGAACCTCTGGAAAGTCTACGCAGCGTTGCACAAGTCGAAAGTCCTCCTAGTGAACTCGCAGAGTCCGAAAGGTGTGCAAACAGCGGTCTTCGGAATGTCTTTGGGAGCTACAGGTACCATATGAAGCGGAGAGGACCAACAACTGTTTGATGGTCTGCAGATACTCTGTTTCATCAAATTTTCAAACTCTCTCTTCGCAACAGCAAGTATTTTGGGTGAAAGAGGACTCATCTTTGAGAATATTGGAGAGACGGTGGTATTGATATGGTGCTGCACATTGTACTTCACTGCCTTGGAGAAGTAGTGATGTTGGAAAATTTTCGGAGGAGTGCGCGGATGCGATGGCCGGTTCTCGAAAATTATCGAGAGAGTGTTATCTTGGCAGGTAGAAATCTTCCCTGACGTCTGTAACGAGGTTGCGGGGTCTATCAATGTCCTGTTCTGCAAGTCAACTAGCATCCCATAATGACAAAGGAATTCTGTGCCTAACATGGGGTTGCTGATGTCCGCTAAAATGAAGCGCCACGAAAACGTTCGGCGCAGTCCGAGACTCACGTCTACCTGCCTATGGCCATAGGTGCTGATGGGAGATGAGTTCGCGGCCGCTAAACGCAGGTTTTACGGAGTAAGGTTATTCGGACGGGGTACAGGGAGAACCGACAGCTCAGCGCCCGTGTCGACCAGGAAGCAACGTCTGCTTAGGGGATTGAAGATTGTAAGGCGGCGTTGTACTGCACTTCAGTTAGTCGTCGCCGCGTCACCCAGCGAGCGATGTATAAGTGCAGTCGCCGGGAAATGTGGCACCTCATCTGCGTTTCAGATGAAGATGCCGAGGACTGCACGTCCCCTTTAATGGTTTTAGGAGTCGACACTTGTAAAATGACGGTGCCTAGCCCGTAGTAGAGCCGGTAGCCCGATTTTCTTAACATCGAGTTCGGGAATGCCGATAGCGAGAGAAGTTCCCGGCCTACCGGCTCTCTCTCCTGTTTTGCTGCCTAGCAGCATCCAGGGGGAAGTGTTGAGATTATTCTGCACACCAAGTTGTTCCAGAACCCCAGCACCATTTCGCTCTTCTTCTGGAAGCCAGAGAAAGCACTTTTTTAACGATGGTAGTTCAGAGACCCTTTTCAAGGTTAGTTGCGTACACTCCCACACATCGTTGACGGAGGAGCAGTACTGCCTGAGCCACTTGTTCGTGTCTTCGTCGACAAAGTTTAGCCGAACATCTTACGGTATACACCTACTGACTCAAAGCAAAGCTTAATGCCTTGCGAGGATGCAACCTTGGCACAGCTGGGTTGTGCTTTGCCCGGAGGCGGTTTGCCTCCGCGGACAGGTGCTTACCCAGGGGCAAGACTTTATCCTCAGCAGGTGGTGCCGATTAGAGCCTGGGGTCAGGAGTGTTGACAGAAGGGGCCTGCTTCGGCTCGTCCGTTAAGGACTGACTCCCAATTAGATTACTCCCATTTGAGTCTAGACTCAGGTTCTCCATTGATGAGCTTAGGGTTGCTCCTTCACTCGGGGTTGGATTGTCACGATCGAGGTTTAATTGTGTTAGTCTAACAGGTTTATGTTTTTGTTTTTTCATAATTGGCTTCCATGAAACTGAGGGTTGCCTGGTACCCAGAGTTCACCGTTTACGGCACGGTAGTCACACCTTGGGGGTTTGGTTACCGCTTGACTTCAGGTGTCACCTCCCGTTTCCTGGAGGATCTTCCTTACTGAGCTCCCTCACCATGACAAGGTGGGTAATCGTCGCGGGATTACGGCGTAGTTCCAGCTCTTGTTGTGAATCCATTTCCTCATTGCTGAAACTAATAGATGATTTATTAATATTATTAAATATTCCATCCAATAAGTTCTCGGCGTCACATCAAATTTATTTCGTGTTCTCTGACTCACTTCTTGAAATAGAATCGTGATATTGAGACTTTAACCTTTACAAAATCGAATCTTCAGCTAACTCACGGTAGACGTCCTGTTGTGATAAATAAATTAGATTAGATATTGTAACAATAACAAAATCGACAAATTCCGACCCAAGTGGACCTCGCCCAGCTTCCAACCGGGCCCCTCTGTATCATTCACTGGATTAAATCTCGAGCATCAACACTCCAAAAATGGTGGTCTCTAATCTTGTTTCAACCCAAATTGATTGATGGCTGCATTAAATGCAAAGCATTTTGCACTGTAATTCTTTTCGACGGTTATTGAACGACTATGGCGTTTTCAGGTATTGTGAGTGCAGTGGCACGATGCAATTTACAAGTGGGTACCCCACATATGAGTTTTGATTAATATCCGCCGCGTGATGTATATTCAATTTTGCGGTGAATCGATAATTACGTACTGTCGATGCGAGAAAGTGTTGGCAAATGGCGGTAGTGTTGATATTACATATTACTTCAGGGATTCTTGCAGTGAATTAGAAACTCACGGAATATTGGAGAAAACTTTGCTTCCTCCTATTATAGTCATAACGAGATTGCATGCTATACCCGCAGTTTTCATTGTATCTGAAATGGAAATTCAACAGAATCGCTCGATTTATAACGGTGCGCATCGAAATGCACTTTTAGTTGCAACTTAGTTTCCATGCACATCTAGTTCCCCTTGGTGGCAGCAGAGGAAGGAGAGTCAAGTAATTACTTCTTCCTCTTTAATCCATTGTTGATGATTTCCTCTTTCATTGGTTTGACGGTCTCGTGGAGAACATCTTCCGGACTGCCTAGAGTCCATTATAAACTTAGTTGTAAAGATGATCTCCAATGATCTTCCGGAAAACACATTGTTCCACGTAGAATGATTCTCCAAAGTATCGGTAATACTCGGCATGAAGTACGTGCATTATATCATAAAAATAATGAACACATTGAGTACGTGAGGTACATGCACTTGGCCACTTCTAGGAGGAAGCTACCACACAATGTTGTCAGTTCCTCGTTGTGATTTGCACTCGTTCGTCGGTAGTTCCCTTGGAGAGAAAGTTTCAAGGCGCTCCAGAAATGGCTTCTTCACATTGTCTTCCAAGTTGTCGATTAAATGGGAACGAAAAATGGACGTAATGGAAATCTATGCAAGATGACAGCATTTTTTATATGGAAGGTTGCCAATAATGTGGAATTTCGATCGGGATGTAAGAAGAATGTGTTCATTGTAATTTATTTGTGTTAGTAAATTCAGATTTAGTTGCTCCATTTGATTTTTCATCATGTCATTCGATGGTCTACTTTCTGCTGGCCCTAAATGAGAGCAATGTGGCAAATGGGTGGAGCCGGAAGGGAAAGTATAATAGTTTGAATTCACACTAATTTAGATTTTGGAGTTAGAGGACTGTTGGAGCTGCTTTGAAAGAGTAAAATTTTATTCATTCTGATAGTCTTGTGTTTAGAGGTTCTGTTCTTAGCTTCCTCTATTGGAGAAATTATCCTAACTTATAATGTAGACTTTGGTTCTTTTATGTTTGAATTTGTACTAGGAGCAATGAAGCAAAGCAGAAAATTTAGATTTGGCTATGATGTCGACGTAAACTGATTTTTCTGTCATCTACACCTGCCTTCCCTGCTGTTAGATATAGGAAAATATGTGACAAGAATTCGGCTCACTTCTCGAACTACTCACGCAGTAGTCTCAGACAGACTGCCAGCTGAAACACCCCGTAAGGCATCTAGGACCCTAACCCGGAACCGTTTGGCACATTACCTCAGCCTAGACCTATTCAGTAGCGGTTCAGTGAGCCTCAACTACCCAACTGCCATCTCTCCTATCCATCACCCTCTTTTTCGCCTTAAGAATGCATTAGGTGTAACATCCTGCGCGGCTCCACGTGTGCTTGTTCTGCAGCATGACATCAATTATGGTGTCCGACGACACTTGACGCTCTCGCATCCACAGGTGATGGCGATGTCGCTCCAACTTTCCGCAGAAGAAAAATGTGTGGTAGGCATCATCCACCACATTCTTGCAATAAATGCAGTAAACCTCCGGTCGGCGGCATGGAAAGCGATCGTTATAACTCCTGCTATTATCATTACTGTTGGCTTCGAGACAGGAATTCTCCTGGAGCATATGCTCTCAGAGGGCCATCCCGGTTCCCATGGTACCAGATAACCTCCGGTGAGGCTTCGTGGCAGAGCCACTTCAGATGAGTCCCTTGCAGACTCGGATCTGCTCGCCCTCCTCGAATACGTGGGGACGGAACTCCCCAACGGGTTAACTGGAATCAGCCCGAGGCGGAGAACCGCAACGGAACCTTCCACCAGCTAACTACCGCTCTGCGTACCAAATCAGATGGAGGAGCACAAAAACACTTTGAAACAAGTTGGTATCTGAAGAAGAATCGCACTGTGATTTTTTTCTTGTATTGCTTACTTGCATTTGAGCATAAAAGAACTCCTTTCTTCTTCTTGAAGTCTTTCCATTATTCCTTTAAAATCTTTTGGCAATCTGGAAGTTCTGTGGTCCATTAAATTCTGGAGCTTAAGCTCGGCTACAGTTTCTGTAATATGAAAGGACTCCTTGTCAGGGCAACAATCCTGTTTAGGTTGCTGTATTTGGGTGTAACAAAGGATATATGTCTGGGTTATAGCTTCTTATGATTTCGTATTATCTTCTTGATAGGTTAGCTTCTATAAACATAGGCAAAGCTTGTTGTGATGTCAACTGGACCTTTTTTTTTGATTGGCCTTTTTGTACTTCCTCGCTCGATTTGGTGACGAAATTATTATATATCCTTGAGCACTAATGAAGCATCTTTTTTCCCTTGCTCACGAATTTTAGAATTTTTTTGGGAGTAGGGTAGGGAATGCGTTTACGCACAGAGTGTTAAACTCCCGCAACAGTACGCTGTCGGACTATCCCTGTCATCAGAGAACTAGTCTGGAACCGTTTGACACATTACTTCGGGCTAGCCCTCTCGCTCTCCTGGCTTTGGGAGCCTTCAAGTCAGGGAATCCCTTCCACCAACGGGAGGGGAGAGGACGAAGGGAATTGTTAGTTCAGGGAACCCCTTACCATTCGATCGGGTTCCATGTGGGTTGAGTTCAATCTTCTTCGCGAGAAGAAGAGCCCTAACATAATGCGCAACACGATTCTAGCTGCCAGCGCTCTTCAGCATCTCTCTGACAATGTTGTCTAGAGAGATCTCCCCTGTGTCTGCACAAAGATGCTGACGAAAGCGCAAGAGAAAAAACTGTTTTCAGTGTCGTCCGCCACTACATTGCAGAACACAGAGTCAGGAGATCGCACCTTCCCAATCTGTGCAGGTAAGACTGAAAACCTACATGCCCGTTTAGAAATTGGGCAAAGAAGTAATCTCATTCTGCGTTCGGTTCAACCACGGAGCTAAATTGTCGATGAGTCGTGCAGTCCATCTGCCCTTTGGCTCATTTTGCCAAGAGAGTTGCACTCGGGAAGGGTGTGTTGACGTTCTTCATGGGCCTCTCTCTTAGATTCTCTCCCTTATGGTGGTAGATAGCTTTATGCTATTTGGCAAGGAGGGCAACGGGGATCACTTTCGCGATCAACATCACGGCCGGTTCGGAGACAGTGCGATAAGCAGACGCCTCTCGCAAAGCTCCCCACATCTGCACTTGAGCAAGGCGCTTACGATGCACCTACTTGTCAAGGCGACCAGTCCATACCTCCGCGTCATAGAGCAGAACCGGCTGTGTTGCTCCCATAAGGAGACGTCTCCTAGTAGATATAGGGCCCCCAACATTCGCCATTACCCGACTCAAGGCCGCGACAAGGTAAAATACACAACTTCAAGCAAGCGTTGAACACCTCAAGCAGCAATTCTGGCCGTTGGCGGAACACCAGTTTGTAAACTCTCGACGGGATGCCATTTGGATCTGGCGTCTTCTTGTTTTCCATAGTGAGAACCGCTTCTTCGAGCTCTCTCATTGTGAAAAGGGGGCAATCCTCGGCGCTTTCCGCACTATTGACATCAATCCGTACAGGATGTCTGGGGAAAAATGCCTGTAAAATGTGGTCCATCTGGTTGGTACCTAGTATGCAGGCCTTCCGTGGAGCCCCGATTTTCCCACGGGTCTTCATTCATCTCGTTGACAAGGTTCTGCCAGCCGCGAGCTTTGCTTTTATTTATCGCGCTGCGGAGTCTCCTTTTTGCTGATCTATATTGTGCCTTTATGGCATGCCTCCTCATTGCCTTGTAAACGTTGTGCCAAACGGCGGAGCCTTTGACACTCCCTCTGTAGGTCGGCAATTTCTGCCGTGCACCAGTATATAGAAGGCTCGTCGCGGCTCGGGCCTATCCAGGCATGGAAGCCTACCACGCCGCCGTTATCAGGTTCATCACTGAATTTACGATGGTGTCAGCTGCAACGCTTCCACCCCCCGGAGTGCTCTCCAGCGCGGCTCTGACTGTTCCAAGAGCTTTGGCGAACTTCCCGATGTTCACCCTCGCGACGTTCCACAGGCAGGGGGAGCGTGGCGTTGGTGATCGCCGGCAAGTAGCGTCAACTACTTCGAACGCGATGTACTAATGACCACTTGCCGAGAAGAGAGAAATCTTGGCAATCAACGCACTCAAACGGAGTAAAGCCGCTGGGTTCGGGGTCCCCCGCAGAGTTATTTATTGCTGCATCTGCAGTTTCTGCCGATCTGCTGTTTCCATTCGTACAGAAATCTTTGGAATCGGAGACCTTTCCCAGAAAATTGAGACTCCAAAAAAGGGCATTCGTTTCGAGTGTGACTGTTTGCTCCCTGCCGTCGCAAAAATTGTAGCTGAACTAATCCTGAAACGCATGAAAAACCATCTCGAAAGCTCGATCGACAGAGAGCAGACTGATTTTCGCTCCAGATCCTCTGACACCGGCTGCCACCTCCACCTTAATTTCGATGAATCTTTCCATATTTTCTAGGATAGGGTGCTGGTTTTCAAAATCAATTACATAAAATTTTCAAAAATAATTATATAAATATGGAAAGAGTTTTCCTAATCAAATCTTTTTTGTTGTATTTTCAGGTTGGTGAAGAAAACTTTCTAAATTCAATAGAATCTCATAAATGGAAAGAATATCAAAAAGAGAAATATTGACACAACAAAGGTAAATGCGTTTAACTCATCTGAAGCTTTGCGATTTATTTCACCCAGTCCTTATTTACTTTTCTGATTTATAACAAATGTATCTTTCATAACCACAGCTAAATATTCAAAGTCCATTCAGTCTCTTCCAATCTTTGATATGATTGAGGTTTCTGTTGATGTAATTATCTACCAAACACCATTCTCCCCCCTCGGAGGCCAACAAAAACAGCTTATAATAATGAAGTATAAAATAAAGGTCCTGAGAATTTGCATGTTCATTTGGCTTCCATCAAGTAATAGTGTTTTTCACGAACCTTTTTTCTGTAACTTGGAACTCGGCAGAATCTATCAGATATATTACAGGTTCCATAGTTGGATTAACTGCATTGCTGGTGTTGTCTTGAATAGGGCCTCCAGTGGTCTTTTCAGGGGACCTTTGGCAAACCCTCGTCGTGTACATAGAAGCTAAACAGCTATGAAAACCTAGTGCCTGGTTTTATTAGGTTAGGTGATCAACAGTTTGCGGACTTCCTTCATTAAACAATTTCAATGTCTTTTCGACTAGTTCACTGTGCCCAATTTAAATTTAATAATTCTATGCGTGGTTTGTGTGCTTAAGAGGCTAAGATATCTTCGAGAGTTGCATTCCCATTTTCAAATAATATAACTTTCAATTACGGGTGAAAATCTATGTGCAAGAAAACGACAATATAATTGTGGAATAATCAGAGAAGATTTCTAGTCATTCATCATTCTGTCGTGATTTTTGACCCCTAGTTCTTACATGGATAGTAAAGCTTCATTATTCATTTAAGCAGGTTTATTAAATTTTTTATTCAGTCCTTAGTTTTGTTTATTTTTCTATTGTCGGCATAAGAGGTTGGCTTATTCACTATGCCAAGTTCAGTGCCTTTTGTTAAAAAAACAATGCAAGTGGCTATTGAGCTCGCTCAATCAAAGTTAGATTTTAGTTTAACTTTTAAGTAATTATGAAACTCGGCTGCAACATCTTTCTTAGAAATGATGCTGACTGGACGTTTCCGAGAATTAAAGGGCAAGACTATTACCGCGGTACGGAATCTATCAGGGTACTGACACCGCCTCCATGACGCGTTCATAACCCGCTTTCCGGAATTAAGTCATGTTCCGGAGCAGAATGTCGTCAATTAATATCGGATGATAGTGAAAAATAATCGAGTTGCTCTACCAACCAGGCAATACATTTTCCACGAAGTTTCACTTGAGCTCGGTCTGGAATCACCAACTTACTGGACTGAACAAAGGAGCAACACAAATACTCCACCTGTAAGGCACTCCATGCACCAAGTAATAAGGAGAAGCTTAGTGGCTGGGGATGTCGACCCGATTTATAATGAGGGTTTGACCGCATTTCAGGTCGCATTTATAGAATATGCTGAGATTCTTCCAGACGCTAGGCCAAGGATCCTAAAACTAACGTTTACTTCGGCAACTATCATTGCTGCCGTTGACAATATTTTGGCTGATCGTTTGGCTAGCGAGATTACTGCGACAGAGGTCCATAGCCTGGCCTACGTTGCAGTTGCCATGGTTATTTGTCCCAATAATCAACAACTTGGAGCGAATAACAGAGGTAAGTGCAGGAGGAATTTATCGTTCTGGGTATTTCAACTCAACAAAAGAGTCGAAAAGTTGAGAAAGGAGATTGGTCGTGCCATGCAAGCAATTCTAGGAAATCTATCATCAAGAGTGCACAAATGCGTTGCTAACATCATTGGAAAATACCATCTGTCCAATGATATGCCAATCGAAGAAATCCTCGAGGTGCTGAAGCAAAAACTTACGTTATGCTCCAATCACATCCCTAGACACCAACTTGTTCTTCCAAAACCGACGGGGAATCTATAAAAATCTCACTAACTCAGGTCGCGAAAATAATCTTGATCTGGATTAAGCAGAAGACTTCTGGAGAAGTGCTTGGAGCGAACCCAGCCGTTGCAATTTAGAAGCAGTGTGGTTTCCAAACCTTATGCGTTTATGCGAGACCCTCCCCGAAATGACCATGCCTGATATAACTGAAGTCGACATAAAAGTAGCCCTTGAAAAGGCAGGCAATTGGAAGGCGCCATAAGTTGACAAGACTCAGAACTTTTGGCTGAAGCGGTTCAAGAGCAGTATTGGTGATCCTGAGTTAGTTCCAGAATTTTTCACCAAGGGGGGTAACTTTCCTCATCTCCTAGGAACAGCGTCCCTCTTATCCTTCAAAATGTCGATCAATTACTTGTCTTCCTACCATCTACAAGGTCTTCACTTCAATTCTGTGCGCGAACATTTCAAAACATCTTGATGTTCATAAATTGATAGCTGCGGAGCAAAATGGATGCGCAAAAGGCTCCCGAGGCTGTAAAGAACAGCTTATAGTCGATATGGTAGCTGCAAAGCCGGCTGTCCACCAAAAACGAAATATCTCGACAGCCTATATCGATTATAAATCAGCCTTTGACTCCATATTGCATTGGTGGTTACTACGCTTGTACAAAATCAACCCGAATGTCGTTCTTCTCTTGAGAATAGTGATGAAGAATTGGAGCACGAAGCTATCGATATCCTCAAAAACATCAGGACAAATACCAATCCGTTATCCATCTTCTGCATGAAAGAAATACGGGTTCCAAGTCAAACATTATCGAAATGTACATTAAGTCAGTTAATATATATTCACGGCATCAAATTGTATGCCAAAGACGACCTGTGCAATGATTCTGCGATCTATTCGATGAGTTAAAAGGCCTTAAAAGTCGGCAATTTTACCGTTTGTTCCGGACTTATCTTTCGTTATTGATGTCCATGCTGCTGATTCTGCTCAGTGTTTGATGGGAAATCTTTTCAACTTTTCTCTACTTCCAAACAACTTTATACAATTCTTCAGTAAATTGCCAATAATTACTCTCCAAATATTTACAAAGGAATGATAGAAAGTGGTCCTTTCAATTAGTTCAAATCCTTTATGAAAATCTCAAAGAGTAGGTAAAAAGGAAGTGAGGTCTCCTGGAGAAGGGTTAAGGGGCGTGGGATTTTTCTGATAGGTTTATTGCTTTTATTATCGTAAAAGATATAGCGCAAAATATAATAAGTCTCATTATGAGCACCCGCATTCAATCAACAGGGACTGCACTTTGAATTTGAGTCTATTTTCGAGCATCACAACCGCCTCCCTGCTTCTTGTGGTCTGGCTTCCAACCCGAATTTTGAAGTCCGACAGTTTCCAGCCACCTCTTGATCTTCCAGATCACTTTATTAGTTGCTGTCTCAATATAGTCGACGAAACCTACCGACCGGCCCAATACCGACCTCTAAGGGAGTCCAGGTGAGGCAAGGTAGTAATTTGTTACTTGATCGCTCTCGTACTTTAGTTCCCTGTCTGTAAAGTAGTTAGACACTAGGTTTCTCAGGTAGTGTGGAGTGGTCATTCGGCTGAAGGACATTTTGATGGGCGATAATGGTTTAATGAGTTGAAAGCATTCTTCACGTCCAACGTGACCACTGCGCATCGCCATCTCTCACCTTCTATGCCAGTGGTTGCAGTGTCTACCACTACCTTTATTGCATCGACAATGGAACGACTTTTCCTGAATCCAAACTGCATCTCGGAAAGAGCCCTTTCATGTTCAACTGTCTCGTGCAATCTTTTGGCAATTTTTCCCCCCAGTATCTTCTCCATCGTATCTAGAAGTCATATTGGGTGGTATGATAACGGATCGCCAGGTTGTTTGTTTCCTTTTAACAACAAAACCAAACGCTCCTTTTGACAACAAAACCAAACCTTCCTTTTTCCATTTTTTAGGGAATATCCCTTCGTCGAGGCATGTTTGCATTGCTTTGCCTTCATCGTCTTTATTTCCTCACTCCACCAGTAGCATGGTGAGTTTCTCCTGCTGGTAGCTTCATCTACAATATAATGGGCGAATGGCTGTAGTGCCGGTGGTAAATAGCCACTTGTTCCTTGTGTCTTGTGTTAGTGAAGTTGATTGGCTTCTTGCGCTTCCCCGCAACGGACTGATTCCAATCAAGCCATTGGGGAATGCTGTTTCCATATACTCGAGGAGGGCGATCAGATCTGATTTTGTATGGGATTCATTTGAAGTCGCTCTTGTCCTGAAGCTTTTCCGGAAGTTATTTAGTACCATTGGAACCGGAATGGCCCTCTTATGCTTCAGAAGAATTCCCGAGGGATGTGCTCTTCATGGTGGCTGTGGTTGCGCCCATATCGGGAGTAAAGCTCTTTGCGGGCTCAATTGTGGAGTTCCAATACGGGCGCAGGTAGGCCTTGCATTCACTGGTATGAATGCTGAGCCTGTACTCATTGGCAACTCACTTTAACACCGCCGAATATTTATGTACTTGACGGACACCTCAGTGTTTCAACGATAATTCCACTTGGTTGCAGATATTACTTCTCAATTTTAGCAAGAGATTCCCTATCCAAGTCCGAATAATGTGATTAACATTCTCTCACAGTCTTTTCAACTTTGAGACAGCTTTAAACTTCCGCTTATCACAAGGGTGGTGATAAATGAGAACAGCAGACAACGCTAGGAATCAGAGGAGGGCGAGTTTGACATATCGGTCAGTTGTGCTGAGGGTGTGAATATCGCGTGTAGAAAAGCATCGAGTGAGATAGTGTTATCGCGGGAATGGTGGCTTTAGATATTCTCGCAACTTCCAAAAAACCATTGGGAAAGGGCTATACAAGAGATAGTAGCAACGATGGTGTAATTTTAAAAGAACGCCTCTGAATCGTGACCAATGTATAATCAATCTCCTGTGTTGAGAAATAAATCGAGTGAATGCACGGAGAATTAGATTTCATCGGGGTACGGTAGTTATAGAAAGTATTTGCGTTACTTCGGATTAGATGAGTGTGTCGAATGTCTCAAATATACTGCTACCACAGTGGACCAGCAGCAATTTATGTTCCATTGTTTCGGGTTTTTAGATGGAAAAGGAGGTTGAGCGACACCTTTAGCGTAGTTACCGGATCTCATAATCTCTACGAGGAGATAGTATGGTTGAAATTAAATTGCAGGAGGCTCCAGGAACTAGGTTGAGCCAGTAAAGCGCGATGGGCGCTCGATTTAAACAGGGCCCTCATTGTGAAGTAATATTTCGCGATGGTCCCGGGATGTACTGTTGTAATCTGGTGCAGCAATTCCTTGGCAAGATTTCCACTTCCACACATAAAAGGAAAAGTCTTTGGACCGAATTCCAACAAGTAGTGACTATTTTTTGTGGGGGACACAGCCAAGCTGCATTTTTACTTCGTAGCTAAATCGGGATATTTACATTTTAGAAATAATGCCTGAAGACAATAGGCAACTATCATATAACTGGCAATTGAACTGTGAACTGTGTGAACTGTGAACATAGTGAACTGATTAGATAGCATTGTTTCCATTAGCGAACCATATTCAGGTGTCTTTTGCCGTTAAGAGTTCGTATAAGTAATTGAGGGGCTTATTTGAGTGTACCCTGATCTGAAAGTTCAATTTTGACAATTTTTAAGGTTTTGTGCAGGCTCCTGCTACACGGTTATGTGGGACCCTTACCCACTTAAATCACCTCCTTTTCCTTCCCATCTCCCCGCGGGGCTCCCATTTGGTATTACGTGGCACGACTGCATCAGAATTTATTCTGCGCTCATGTTAATATTCGTGTTCATTCTTTCGGATGACTTCTTCCTGCCTAAGCTTCTTTCCAATGACGGGCAGCAGATTCTTCGGTGAGATACGCTCGATCATAAAGTCGTTGTTTTTCTTTCGCCAGAATCTCAATCGGGACCATTCCTGCTATCACGCAAGCTGCTTCGTTGGATATTGTTCTGTAAGCGTAACATGTTCGAAGTACACTTATGCGATACGCAGCTCCAATCTACTGGAGATGCATATAGTAGGATCGAACTGACCACCTTCGAAATAAGGAGTCTATTGGAAACAAATAATTTCCTTTGCTCGAACTTGCAAAAAACTTTGCAGGAGGCGAATAATGAAACTTGAAGCAGAACACTTTTCATAAACAGAATAATTTTTTTAGGAGAGAACTTTTACCAGACGCTTTTAATTTAATGCGCGGCGTTAAATAAACTGCACAGATCGAAAATAAGACTAGCAAATATTTCCCCTTTAATACTTTCTTTTAATTTATTTCAATTACAAATTGCACTTGGGATCGCATGTGTGCTCGGTGACGGCTGGAGCAGAAGAGACCGGTTGGTTTTTCACGCGGTCCCTCTGTCTCCAACCATCGGAACTTTTTCACCGCTGGCTCTCCACTCCTGATGCGAGTTCTAAAAAACGTGGGGAGCGCCGGCGGCGTCATCTATCCGCTCGCATTAACAACATTCGAAATTTATTTCGAATCCTACTGCGCCACAAGTCGATGGCCTTGGGCTACCTATATTTGGTAGCATTCTCGCAACCAGCGCTCTGATGTTATATGCCTTGGTTGCTGCACCCTCCACATGCAATCTGAAGTTTAACCTCTGGTCAATCATTACGCCTAAGTACTTAAGCGCAGGCTTGGAATGACTTGCTTGCGTTCCAACTTTGATCTTCAAGGAAGTGCACTTTCTCCGCTTAGTAATAAGTACTACTTCCGTCTTATGGTTTTATGGTCTTAGACCAGCATTCTCTAACCAAGATTTAATCTCATAGACTGCTTCATTTGCATAAAGCTCTACTTCTTCGAGAAGGCGTGCAACAACCGTCACACCAATATCGTCTGCGAAACCAATGGAGGCCACACCAGTAAGAAGGTCTAGCGTCAGTACTCCGTCTGTCTGTCTGTCTGTCCGTCACACGCATTTTTCTCGGATACTGTAACAACGATTGACACCAAATTTGGTGGAAAGGGAACTGTGAGCACTCACGCATACAATGAGTTACATCCTTTTACGTCGAATTTAAGGGGAGGTCCCCATATATGCAAAAGGGTGTGTAATTTTTTTTTCGCCAAATATAGTCATGTGGAGTATCAAATGAAAAGTCTCGGTTAGTACTGGTCTGGTCTTAGTTTTGATATTTGTTGGAAAAGCGGGGAGTTCGGGGGTCGAAAGTGATCATTTATTTAACGGGGCCATTCTCAGAAACTGCTCAACCGAAAAATCTGAAAAAAATCGAGAGGCTGCCGCTAGATGGTGGCTAGGCTCCGAAATGTCTTCCATACTGATATTCCTTCAAATAAAGTTAATAATAGTATATTACTATAATTTTCAGTAATTGGCTGCAGAACCCCCCTTAAGTTCATCCTAGTTTGGTGGAAATCGCACTATTACTAATGAAGTTATAATAGGTGAAAATTGTCACTTCTTTGAAAATTCAAGATTTTGAATGTCAATATCACCCGAAAGTGGATATTCCCACATAATATATGCATATATTATGAGTTACATACTAATGGGACAAATTCACACTCAAATGTCTTTATAATAGAAATACACAAAACCTTTCATAACTGAAGTGTCCAGCTTCCGTTTTTCCGACTTGTTAAGACTTTCTTTGTTGGTTTTTTTGGTCCCTAAAATTTATAAGCGAAAGATGCAGTGAATCTTATCGCGGCTGTATCCATGCTGGTCCAAGACTTTATTGCAGCACATTTCTAGAGTTGGTATTATAAGATTGCCTATCGTTTTCCAAACCAAACTCAGATAAATAATTCTTTCAACGTTTCTCACGTCACGTCCCGGTGCTAGTTCGTGCCGCCATCGAGCCATGCCAACTCGAACTTATCTCACGCTAGGTAAGTTCAAAATCGAAAAAGTCTCAATCCCAGTCCATCGAACGAAACATGTGTCCATTGAAGCTGAACTTTTAGGAAAGATGATCCCCAATGTTGATGTTGAAGTCGATGACGACGTTGTGGTTGATGATGTTGATGATGACCACTCATGGCTGCATCAACACCTTCGTGCCTTGTCTTGCCTTTCTTGCGGCAACCAACATTGGCTACGCCGACTTCGACTTACCTCTGGCCATAGATGAAATCACCCATTCCATCAGTGAGTATCTAACATTTCTTCGGTTTAGACAAGATTTTCTTCGGTACCCACCGGGCTAGTGTGAGACTCAACTCGTCACAGAATGATTGTCGCGCTCTGACGTTGTTCTGGAAGAATTCTTTAGAGAAAAGCCGGTTGTGGTGGCTGAGCCCCGTGTCAAGTTCCCTGTGGATGTTCTTCAAGAATTTCCGCTTGTTCTTTGATGCTGTTACGATTCGAAATTCAAGTGTCCCCCGTGTACGTCTTCCTGACTTCCTGTCGGGAAGGAGTGAGTGTAATTGTGCTGTGCCCCTTGTACTTTATATCTTTTGATATCGAAGTGAACAAGTGCAAGATGCTTTTGTGGTCTTTATTGTTGTAAATAGTGGAAGTGCATAAGTTGTCCCCTTTTGGTATCTTTTTCCTGAAAAGATTATTTTCTCGGTATTTGTATCAATTAAAGTGGCCGGATCTGTTTGCGTTCGGCGAGGAAAGGGTCGAAAAGGGCGGCAGGCAAAAGATAATTCACATCCGCTTCTCAGTAATATCAGATTCGTGGAATTAAAAGAAACAGAAGGTGGATTTCTTTTAAGAAAGATATATAATTGCTTAATGCGTTTATCGGATAGTGTTGCCGACTTTGCCCGTGAATTCGACAAGAGGTTACGATGGGGTCAAAATTGCAAATGCCTTTGGCTAACTTTCACCTTTTCGTTCAGTCATTATCTAACAATCCATCATTGTTAAGTTCATATAATTGATGTGAAACCTATTCTTACTGGTTAGGAACAGATTTTAACAAGAAAGAAAGATTCTTCCAAACAACGCATCGAGCACCATCAGGCATACCTGATGGGATCAATTTTCTTTTCAATGCCGAATTTCCGGCTCTTTCAAATAATAGCTGTCCCTTCCGTTGAGAGTAATTTCCATAAATTTTCTCCTATTTAAGAAATGCATGGAACAATCGAAAGAAGCCGACAATAACACGGCGACATATTTTGAAATTATCCATGCTCCTCACAATAGGTAACCTAAGCGATGAATGTTAAAAAAATACCTCCTGAAAATCATTGAAATTCTATCGGTAAAGTATCTCAATCGGCAGCACTATTGGATAGGGTATCTAAACCCAAAATCTGTGTTTCCAGTAATGCCAATCAGAATGTTATCCATGTTTCTAAATTTGGCAAAATTTGAGAGTTTTATGATTGGATGTCAACTATTTTGGTAACGCAACCTCGAATCAGCTCGTCCCGGTCTAATGGCAAACTGCGCGTTTATGATATGAGTTGGCTTATGAGTATGGCGCTCGCGAGTAGGCGGTATGGCGTTTTGTTATACCGGAAATTCTTTCGTAATGGAGTGGTTTGTTGCTTGCTCCTACATTTTCTTATTTTGCTATGTTGTACCTGTCTTTCTGTGGACTGAATGAGACAATCGTGTTTCTGTTGTTGTGTTTTGTCACAATGGCTCGTGCCATCATGCGGGAATTGAAATGGATTTTGTCCCAAGACATTTGAATTTCTGTTGATAATATATCGCTTGATGGAATTGCTGGAATATCTTTTGAGAAGTCCTTATTTAGTGATCATCTCATCTTAACTCGAAATTCTCTGGAGAACTTGTCAATTTTGAGGAACTATCGAAAGGCTTCATTATTTACATTAAGCCCAGGAAACTTTAGGCAAATCGATGGCGAAGAGTTAAAATCTGAAAACTGATGACTATATCTCCTCTAGCTGATCTTGGTATGGTCATGAGTATCTATCCCGTATGAAGTTCGGAAAAGGATTGTAAGATAAACCTTTTCCATTTTTAAGGTTTTTTGTAAAACGAAACCTTATTAACATTGGTTTACTTTCTGCCTGTCTATCTTTTTTTTGCAAACAAAAGCTTATTAAAACCGGTTCAATGTATGTCTGTCTGTCTGGATGGAGGTGGAAATCTTACAAAGACGTGTGGGATTCTCACCCAAAAAAACCACCTCCTTTCTCCTTCCGTAAGGTCAAGCTGAACCATCTCTAACCATGCTTTTATAGCGTTGATGGCTTCGTTAGCGTGCATTTCAACGTCTTCAGGTTGTTTTGCGACGACAAACAGCTAGATCATCTGCGAAACCGACAATCGTGGCTTCGTTTGGAACGGGAAGGACAAGGACCCCATTGTATATGACGTTCCACAGAAGAGGACCCAACACTGGGCCCTGTGGTACTCCTGCGGTGACGGTGTACTACTATGATCTTGGGGTTTTGACTTCTTGCATCCGATACCTAGCATTCCTTCGAATTCTGCCATCGTCGCGCTTGATGGAGCATAGCAACTATATATATAGATACCAGTTATTTTTGCCCTGACAAATCCAACTTCTGGAAACTCCATCACTTCTTGAATGGCTTGATTTCCACACGTCCATATTGCGGCCTTGCCAGTAACATCTGCAGTACAGGCACCGCTCTTATTATTGCGAGAAGGCTCGCTTCTAATGGCAGCTTCGATTCCCTTCTCATAGATGGTCCGCAAGAGAAGGTCTTGCGCTGCTTCGCAGTGGTTGATTTGTATCAACCTTATTTCTTTACTGCATTCAAGGCTCTCCTAAGCACAGGGCATCTGCTGCTGCCTGCAACGTGTCGACAGTCGGCGCCCTTTTTCCCCTTGCAAAGCATGCATTCAGACTCAGCCTTGCACTCCCTGAACATATGGCCTTCCCCCCACATTTTCTGCAACTTTTTGACCTGTCACGGTCACCGGTGCATTTCGGCACTATGTGTCTGTCCGTCTGTCTGTCTGTCACATGAACTTTTCTCAGAAACGGCTATACTGATCGATACGAAATCTGGTGAGAAGGTGGAAACAGTGAACGCCCAGACATGTAGCGAGTGACATCTTTCTATGTTGAGATTAAGGAGGGGTCCTTATACATGCAAAAGGGGAGTGTACATTTTTTTCATCGAATGTAGTCATATTGGCATTCGAATGAAAAGTCTTCATTAGTACCTTTCGATGCCGGTCTTATTTTTGACATTTGTTGGAAATGCGGGAAGTCGGAGGGGTTGAAAATGGTGATTTTTTTAACTGATTCATTTTCAGAAACTACCCAACCGAAAAATCTGAAAAAAATCATGAAGCTGCCTCTACACGGTGTCCAGGGTTCAAAGTACTCTCTATATCGATATGTGCACAAATTAAGTTAATAATAGTATATCACTATATTTTGGGGGAAATTTAAGGGGGGTTCCCTTAAGTTTATCCTAGAGTTATAAAAATTTGTAGTAATATAGATTTTAGTATGAAGCATGTTATCCCCAAGCTTGATGAAGATCATACTATTACTAACAAAGTAACAGTAGCTCAAAGTTGACTGTACTGTTCAAATTTATTGCAACTATAATAAATATCAATATCAGACTAAAGTGAGTAGTCTGACTTGCTAAAAGCATCCACATAACGGGCTACGTACAAATGGGATAGTTCTGCATTCAAATATACTCACAGCACAAACAAAACCTTTTATACCTGATGCGCCGAGTTTTCGGTTTCTCGACTTGTTTTTTTATGCGTTGGCAGGTGGAAAAGTTCAAAACCTGCCGCTGGCTCCTGCCTTTTACTCACTGAAACCACCTCCTTCTCCTTCGCTTACCCCGCGGGACTGCGCCTCGTGTCGTTATTTGTAACTTTCTTCCGAAGCTCCTCCTTCCTCAGCAGATTGTGGATCGCCTTCATTAATTTTTCCACCGCTCTCTAATATGCTTCAGAGGCTAGCATGTGGTTCTCGGGTTTCAACCGTACCCCGGCGTCGATTTCCGTCTCCGCTCTGTGTGCGGTGAACCGCGGGCTGATAAAAACAACATACTCCATTTTCTTTGGAATCATCACACATGTCAGGCAATACGGGGAGTCGTTACGCTCGAAGCGTGTCCGCTCTGGAATTGAGTTAGCTAATAACTAATCTCACCGTGCCTTCGTTTGATCAATTTTTAGACATCTGGAATAATCTTGTATGTCCAGCGTTCTTTAGGTGAATCATCTCATCTTTTTTGCCATCGTATCGACAGTGAAGCCCATAGTGTTTTACGTAGGCACCTGTCGTGAGACTTCATCCTACGGTCCTCTTCAGACACGGATTGATTTTGTGACCACAATCAGAGCCCCGCTGAGACAAGCAACAAGGGTACCAGTCTATACCAAGTGCATGGCTTAGCATTCATACTGGTGGATGCAAGAATTACCTAAATCTCTACCGAACTATGGAGTACGGCATCCGTGTTGATACGCAACACCACGTCGAGGCCCGAAGGTCTCTTCTCGCTTGAGCATAACCACAACCACCATGAAACTCCCACTAGGGAGGCCAACCGCAAATAACCGAGCTGTCCTCACATACAACAGGAGTTCACCCGAAGAATGTGAGTCCAGGGGCTTTCCCGGTTCCCATGGTACCAGTATACCCCTGGTAAGGTTTCGTGACCAATTTGCCACTTCAGATGAGTCCCCGTGCAGACTCGGGTCTGATCGCCCTGATTAGGTCCTTGGAGCATTCGCCTACTGAATCACGGCCGGCAAACCAAAGTGATTACAGCGTCTCCCGGTGCCACCACTATGGAGGTTCTTCTCGACCACTTGGTTTTGGTTTGGCCGATAGGCTTTTTTTTTTTTTTTTTTTTTTTTTTTTTTTTTTTTTTTTTTTTTTTTTTTGACAACCGTTTGACACATTACTTCGGGCTACCCCTCCCGCTCTCCCGGCTTTGGGAGCCTTCAGGTCTGGGAATTCCCTTCACTAACGGGAGGGGAGGGGAGGAAGGGAGTTGTTAGTTCAGGGAACCCCTTTCCGTCCGATCCCTCTGCCGGTCGAGTTCAATCTTCTTCGTAGTAAGAAGAGCCCGAACATAATGCGCAATACAATTCCAGCTGCCAGCGCTCTTCAGCATCTCTCGCACAATGTTATATGGAGAGAGCTCCCCTGTGTCTGCATAAAGCTGCTGGCGGAGGCCGTCCCACCTCTCGCAAGAGAAAAAGGTGTGTTCAGCGTCATCCGCCACTCTATTGCAGAACACACAATCAGGAGATCGCGCCTTCCCAACCCTGTGCAGGTAAGACTGAAAACCTCCATGCCCACTTAGAAGTTGGGTAAGGAAGTAATCAATCTCACCGTGCTTTCTGTTCAACCACGGATCTAATTTGTCGATGAGCCGCGCAGTCTACCTGCCCCTTGGCTCATTTTGCCAAGAAAGTTGCCACTCGTTAAGGGTGCGTTGACGTTCTTCACGGGCAACCACTTCTCTTAAGTTTTCGCTCTTACGGCGATAGATAGCTTTGCGCTCCTTGGCAAGGAGGGCAACGGGGATCACTCCCGCAATCACCATCACAGCCGGTTCGGAGACCGTGCGATAAGCAGACGCCACTCGCAAAGCTCCCCGCCTCTGCACTTGAGCGAGGCGTTTACGATGCACCTCCTTGTCAAGGGCATCAGCCCATACCTCCGCACCATAGAGAAGGACGGACTGCGTTGCTCCCATGAGGAGACGTCTTCTAGTTGATATAGGGCCGCCGACATTCGCCATTACCCGACTCAAGGCCGCGACTCCTGCTGCAGCCCTGTCCGCTGCTGCTTTGATTTGCTCGAAGAAGCTCATCTTCGAGTCGAGCATTAAACCAAGGTATTTAATCACTGGTTTTGACTCTATAGTCAACTCGCCGATCGATATGGGACGCAAGGTCGGGATTCTCCTTCTGGTCAGGATGACTACTTCGGTTTTTTCCAGCGCAAGGTTGAAACCGCGAGCAGTCATCCATCCGCTTACCCGTCGCATCAATATGCCAAGTCTGCTTTGCGCCTGTTCAACAGTGCGTCCGGCAACAAGTGCCGCAACGTGGTCTGCATAACCGACCAGGCGCGACTCTTCAGGCATATCGAGTCTCAGCAGACTATCGTAGGAAGCGTTCCAGAGGTCCGGCCCTAGGATGGATCCCTGCGCTACTCCCGACGTGATTTCCATCCTCCTCCGGCCCTCTAGCGTCTCATAGAACAGGGAGCGGTCTTTCAGATAATCCCTCAATATCCGCAAGAGATAGCTTGGCACGTGAAAGGAGTTCTCTAGTGTGCCTAGCATATCTGTCCATCTTACGGAATTGAAGGCATTTCTGACATCAAGCGTTATGAGGAGCACTATCCGTCGAGATCGGCGGCTGTGTGCCCCGGCTCGATTAAACGCATCTACGACCTCCATAACAGCATGGCCGATAGGGTTGCCACCTCTGAGCACCGCCATCGTATCGACAGTAGGTTTTGTCTTTCGGAATCCGAACTGCCTGAGAGACCACCCTCCTTTTCTGTGATTGGTACAAGCCTATTGAAGATGAGCCGTTCGAAAAGTTTGCCGATGTCGTTTAGCAGGCATATGGGCCTATAAGACGAAGGTTTATTTGGCTTCGGAATCAGCACAAGCTTTTGTTCCCTTCACTTTTCCGGGAAAATTCCATCTTTGAGGCACGTCGTAGATGTTTCAGCGAACCACCTTAGAACTGTTTTGACGGCCATTCTCAGTGCTTTATTCGGAATGCCATCTAAACCTGGGGCTTTATTTTCGGCAACCTTCTTCGCGGTTTCCAGGACTTGTTTAGTGGTTACCTCGGGAATTTCATCGGGTTCTATTTGGACAGTGGGTAGGTTCGATTCACTTGAAACTTGTGGGAAGAGCATACTAATGATATCCCGCAGCCAATCAGAGTTGGTGATCGTCGGTGAGCGCTTTCCCTTGATTGACGTCATAAATGCCTTGTATGTACCTCCAAAGCCTATCGTTGTCGTGTAGAAGAAGGAAAGTGGAAGAAAATGTCTCCTTTTACCGATTTTGTATTCGTTTTCTTTCGCAAAGCAAATTTCACCGCATTGTCTGCACCTGGCTGCTTCGCAGCTGGTGATGATTCAAAAAAGTGTTCAGCCTCTTGTTTGAAAATACCTTTCAGCATATAACCGCAAAGGTCCATAAATCCAGAGGCTTCTCGAAGGCAATCACCTACGAAACGTTAAGTCTCAAAGACAAACACAACAAACGACCAGCTCTTATGGTATTCTATCAAGGATAGGGCAGGAAACTCTACGTTACAAGGTGGGAAAGGAAATTGAGGCTTAGAAACACTTGCTTTCGCGGAAACCTAAAAAGTGAAGGCAAGTGTACGTAGAACTTAGCTAGGAACAATGTTGAGAATCTATTGATTCTCTATCCGACACCACCAAACGAAGTCGTGAGCCGGAATAGGCTATCTTCAACTTTATTCAGAAAACCTGCAAATAAGAATTAGGTCTGAATCCAGGAAATGTCAGGCCCCATGTTGGGCGCCATTTGTAATGAACTTAAAGGGAATAGGAGCTTCAGTCTTTGCGGACGGACTTTTACGGTCAATTTCGTCAACTTTTTAGGTTTCTGGGATAGCTCTTCCCTCTAGGTTGTTCTGGGCCAACTAGGATGATGGTCTGATCCTCCTATTCCTAAGTTCATTACAATTTATTAAGTTGTTATCCGAATTTTGTCCTAATCAAAACCAGTCAATTTTAGTATTGGTCATATAATTTTATCTTCTTGATGAGGAAACTGGAAATGAATGTTAAACTTAATGGATGATCCGCATTTCGCGATAGTGAGTTCTTCCATTATTCAAATCGGCTCAAATCAAGTCATATATGGTAATTGCTTGCTCCTTTGTAGTTTACCGCCACCATCAACATGTAATTGATCATCATCTGAAATTCATAAATGGATCTCTAATGTTTCTGTTTACTGGAGATGTAATGATATGTGCCAGTCGCGCATTCCCAATGGCAAAAAAATGATAATGAAGATGATTAATAACGACACAGAGTGGAATGATGCTGCTAATGTTGGCCGACTCATTACATATCAATTGCATTAGCGGAAGCATTGTTTCATTGTCTCAAGTGTTGAGGGCTACATGCATTCATCATTACGATGACGAGATAAGAAAAAGACGAATTTCAATGTCATAGTCAGTGATCTGTTTTATAGAGCCATTTATGGCTGTAGAAGCATGCGTCAACCACAAAAAAGTGTCATCCAATTGGAGCTCTCAAATTATGCCAAATTATAAATATTCCTTAAATTAATAAGTCTACATTTAAAGCTATGTTTAAATATGGTTACAACCATCAAAATAACCTGTGACGGAGTTTTCATTCAATCGAACTCGACGAACGGCTCGATGAATCGTTCATTCCCAATGCAAAATGACCGGAACGTTCGTCTGAACCCAATACAACATTCGTCAACGACGACGGCCTGCAACTTCCTCTCGAGCAAATTGGGAACTTACAGAACAAAGTTATCACGGAGTGTTAGTAGTCTAAGTGCCAATCGAGTCTCTTCGCTTTTCGACCACCGAAAGTTGAATAATGAGCGTCCGAATTTGCACCGATCGCGGCGTGGTTCCCTGGCCGTACCTCAAGAACGCAACGACGCGAAAATTCTCCTTAAAAATGACGTGAAAAAAAGTGGAAATACTTCTCTATCAACCGAGTCGAGTAATGACAGTGGTACCGAAGTGACGGAACCGGATCACTATTATAAGCTGAGAGCCAAGGAGAAATCGGAATCTTCATCTTCAGCATCATCTTCGACGATAGCGTCTTGTTGTTCCACTGTAAATGCTAGAAATGCAGCCAATTCAAGACCATCTCAGCCTCCGGATCCGAATCGCTTGACAAAGTTCGGTAGAGATTTCCTATCGCGTCGATTAAGTACTTCACAGATACCGGAATCGCGATCGTCTTCAACATCAGGATCCCTTTCGAAGCCGCAACAGAATCACGTGACAAAACCTCGGAAATCACCAACCACAGCGACTTTGATGCCATCCGCATCGTCCACGGGAATATCTTTCCGACGACTTAATCTGATGCGATCGCACTCAGTTTCTGCAATCAAACCTGTCTCGCGATCACCATCTTCAGCAGTGGTTGGAGCAACCAGAGCCGATGATACTGGTCAGTAGGTTGATATTTCATTTATTTCATTTCATTTTTCAATAAGTGCCTTTCCTTTGCATGTATTTCTTAGACCTAAGTTGAATATGCATCGTGGAGAAAGTCAATTGTAATTAATTGCCTTTCGAGGATTTCACATGGAATGAAGATATCGACTATGGCCTTTTCTTCGCATGAAAGTTCCATAAAAAGGAGGAATTGATTTTCTTAATAGTTTGGTAAGGGTAAGATTATTGCAGTGCGATCAAAATGGAAGTTTGAAGCACTTTCACCGGCTTGGAGGTATTAGCTGCATAGATTGAATAAGAGATAATATGTTGCCAATATCGCGATAACGGCCTGATCGACCCTGTTCATGGAGGTCACGATCTAACAAAGGTACTAGAGTGCTTCCCTCCGCACTAACCAATCATACTTTTCTATGGACTGAGGTCACGTCATTAAATAGTATATGAGCATGCTCACATGGAGGAAAGAAGTTTCCTTCTAAGGTCAGTCAAGGTTGAACAGCATACCCCGAGGGCTGCGTGGCCAATGGGGAGCTTGATCTTTAGTATGCGAACTCTGAATACCTTGGGCACTCTCAATTTCAAATAAGTCCCTTATCTTGATGGCCGGGCTAGCCAGGGTGGACATTCTTCCTGGACTACTCGTGGGACCAAGACATGCACTCAATTAAAAAAAAACAACAAATAAACCGACGATAGAAGAAGAGGTGGTGATGCCAGGCGCATCATCGGAGGACGAGCCAGTAGACAGTAGCCATCGAGAGCAGCACACTCTGTGCCAGCCGTAGCACCGCTGTGCTAAAACCAGCCGTAGTTATCTCCCGAAGCGAGGCGGCAGACGGACTAGTGGTTTCCAGCCTGGAATCTACTGCCGTCAAGCTGGGTGTAGCGAGTACCAAACATAGTCATCCTAACCCGAAGCTTTCGACGTCGGGGATCCCTCAAAAGTAAAGACCGACAAGAACGTAGGTCACCGGAAACCGGCTAAGAAGCTCAAGAGCCAGTACCAGAAGGCCAAACATATTCTCAGCAAGAATAAGGAGGTCGGTACTGTCGAGCGGAATGAAAAAGACTTCGCTAAATACTAGGCGGGGAATATAATAGCAAGACGAGCAGATGGCGGAACCCACCGCTCTCAATCGCAATCGATCTCAAGACGAGGTCGAACAAGATCACAAGTGGAGCAGAATGCGCAAGAACTCGGACGCTAAGTAACACCTGGAGAAAAGTAAGCAGCAACAGCCATCCGACGAGCCATGAACTGCGAAACGCTTCAGCAACGTGGCCAGGAGCTAGTTACGTGTGGCGCTGGCGGATAGTAATTCCGCTAGCGACAAACTAGCGCGGGAGATGTAGACCAGTGTTGAGGCCAGGCTGTCATAGATGGTCATTGAGCGTCCTGGACGCCAAAGGCAAACATACGGGATCTCTCTCTCAAGTGGTCCGTGGGTTGCCGTTCGTGCGTCGCTAAGATCAGTGACGCCTGGGAGGCCGTAACTCTCAAAGTCATCCCCTACGATGAGATTCCCAAGAGACCGTTCGCTCGGATCTGGTTGCAGAAGATCCGCATGGATAAGGCCAAACTTGTTCAATCCATGCGCCTTCAAAACCCCAGGATTCCCATGGACGACTGGGTTTTTATCGAGGAGGAGGAACTCTAGACAAATAGCTAACATCTTCTGCTCCGTATAAACGGAGAGTACCTGGAAGCACTGGAAAAGGTCGCTATAAAGTGCGGTTCGGAATCAGGAACGCAAAGGTTCCTAAAGGAAGACATCGACATCGCACTAATACAGGAACCCTGGGTCGGAGGGGACCGAACCATCAAGGGACTCCAAAGTAAGTATTTTAATTTATTCCACAGCACAGGAGACGCTGATAAGGATAGGCCTAGAGCATGTATCCTCGCGAAGAAGAGTCTGTACGCTTTTCTATGTCCGGACCTGAGTTCCAGCGACCTAGTCGTGGTATAACTGGAGCAGGCGGGGCAGAACGTGTATATTTCCTCGGCTTACATGGCTCGCAACCGATCAGCTCCGCCAGAAGAACTACAACATTTGACGATCACCATAGCAATAAATAAGGCCAACCTGTTGATAGGCTGTGATGCCAATGCAAGGCATACATTTTAGGGCAGCTCGGAAATCAACGAGAGAGGTGTGTCATTCTTTGATTTTATTATTACTACAGACCTATCGGTGCGTAGCAGGGGCAGTACACCAGCCCTCCATTTCCCCAGTTCGGAAAATTGTGATGGTTGGGGGGAGGTCCTTGATATCACCCTACTAACAAAATGGGTTAGTGGGGTGGAGAATCGGAGAGTGTTCCTTCTCGGATCACAGTTGGATACTTTTCAGTCTAGATCTCGCCGCAGAGGTCTCTCTAACTACAACGCGCCCAAGGAAGTAGCGACGGAGTCTGTATCACAGAGCCGTTTGCTGCTGCGTGCACATTTTGTATTCTTGATGAGCATTCACGCGTAGAATGACGCAAACGTCGGCGGTTGTACTGACAAGGAAATCCGACTTCGTCTCCTTATCCGTAAAAAATTGTTGATGTTGCGCTTATTTCTCGGCCCTCGTATTTCTCGCTAACTTACAAGCACCGGCTTGGAGCCATAAATGTTATGATAACAGCATGTATTTACTGGTGACTCATTGCAAGATCGTGAGCGAGATCGAGGTCTGGAATGGCTTCATTGATTATTGCGGCTTTGAGGATGGCTGCGCAGAAGTTAATCTCTTGATGAATGAAGCGAACCTCGTCCTGCAAGCTGAGAGTGAGCTGCATCAACATCATAGCTGTCTCTTGAGTCACACTAGTTTGTACCTGGCTTATGATCGCGCTAAGTCACGTCGCTTCCACTATAGTATCGAACAGTTCTGCTACCTTCTCAAGTGCAATGTTCTTCTGTGTTGCGAGGATTGCTTGCACTGATTGTGGGAGATGTCCGATCCACAGCGTGCACAGAACTGAATCGTTCTCTTTTCTACTCACGAGATCATGTAGACGATGCAAAAGTTGAGGTGGTAAACGGTCGGCGATCTCTTCTCTTTGGAGAAGTTGTCGAGTGCTGCCTTCCTTTGATATGTTTAATAAGCTCTTCCTTGAGTTTCGTGAATGGCAAGTTGGCTCTCGGGGGCATTATAATGTCCTTCACTTCATATGCGTGCTTCAGATCCAAAACTCCGAGCTCATGTCCAAATCTTAGATCTACGATCGCCGATCGATCACTACAATTCCGCCGTGGCCTGTCCCAAGCCATGGTTGAGAAAGGAGGAGAGAGGGATAGCTGTAGCCTGAATGGCTGAGTTACACCTAAGCGTCCCAGGTGAGTAGGGTATCCCGAATTACGTAGCCAGACTTGTTCCCCTGAACAAACCAGGGCCGTCAAGATTCCTTCAACACGTCGAGATTTACAAATTGAGCATGATTGCAGTCCAGGAAACAAATTGGATTGGTAGCGAAATAAGTGATATGAAATCGCACACAATTTTCAAAAGTGGCAAACCATCGGGTCACAAGGAGTTTGGAGTTGCATTTATAGTGGGCAAACAGCTTGTCTGGATAGTTAAGTGGTTAGAACATAAGGCCGTCGTACGGAAGGTAGCGGTTCAAATCTCACTGGTGACAGTGGAATTTGTATCGTGATTAGACGTCGACTCAGCTGTGAACGAGTACCTGAGTCAACTCAGAGTAATAATCTAGGGCGAGTGCAATGCTGACTATATTGCCTCCTACAGGGTACTGTAATCTTGTAGTGTATCATTACGGTCTTGAATGAAGTGCTCTAAGACACTTCTAAGTCCAATTGGATTGTTGGGCCAACGATTATTATTATTATTATAAAACAGCTTAAGTCGCATGTCATCAACTTCGAACCTATCAACGAAAGGTTATGTGCGATTCGCATCAGGACTCGCTTTTTCAACCTCTGGCTCATCAGCATGCATACCGCGATTGAAGTCATGGAAAGTGCGGTGAAAAACGACTTTTATGCACGCCTGGAGACACTGTTTGACTCATTTCCAACAATCAATGTCGGAATCGGAAACGAAAGCTGGCATCAAGGAGCTACTGGAGGGCACAGCCTCCATGTGGAATGCAATCATAACGGTCAACGATTAATTGACTTCGTCAGCAGTAGTAATCTTGTCGTAAACTCTACATGCTTCTCAAACCGGGGCATTCACAAACAGACTTGGAATACACCAGACGCACATACCGTCAACCAAATTGACCACGTGTTCATTGTTAAAAGATGGGCGCCCAGTGTATTGGATGTACGATCTATTGAGGCGCAAACTGCGATTCAGACCATCATTTGGTGAAGCCAAAATATCGGTGCAGAATCTCCTCAGTGCACCAATCGGGAATCAGCCCTACCAAAATCTTCGCGGCTGATAAATTCCTCCCCTTCCGGCGCAGGCATTACACTCGCCCTGGAGGAAAAACTATCACCTATGCTACATAACATGAGCAACACAAGATGTACATGGGGTTTGGGGAGAATTTAAAGACACCATCAAGGAAGTCGCAGAGAAGGTCGTGGGATACAAATCCCGAATTGACTGATTTGACGATGAACGCGGAATATCACTCGACGCAAAGAGCGAAGCCTACAGGCAATACATCTAATGTGCTGCGCATTTCGGATAGGATAATTAGACGAAAGAAACGGAAATATTTTGACGAGCGGTTGGTGAATGAAAACCTAGCTGATGAGTTAGCTAATAGCAACACCAGACAAGCATATAGACTAGTGAATACAACGGTTATCAATCCAGGACTAGCCTCTGCAAGGACGAAAATGTATCATCAGCGATGCTGACAGCATCAACAAACGCTGGGCGTCCTATTTTGAAGAGGTTCTGAATCCGACATCTGTCGCCCAATAAAATACTGACGAAACTTCTGGAGAATAGAATAATACCATAGGCCGTACGGCTCATGGGCGAGCACCAAGAGAGTTTCAAGCCAGGTTGCTCCACAACCGGCCAGCTTTTTGCCGTTAAGCTAATCCTGCAAAAGTGCTGGGAATATAACGTCGACGTGTACCAAATCTTGGTCGACTTCAAGAACGTATATGACAGTATCAATTTGCTATACAGCTAAACCAGTACGACTAACGAAGATGACTACGACCAACTCTCACAGGTCAGGATCCAGAACAGGTTGATTGATCCTTTTGAAACATGTACTGGTTTGAAGCAGGCGGACGGACTGGCGCACTCGAATACACTATTCGAGCAATGGGTAGCAACGCCAGCGGGACGCTACTCATTAGGTTGACACAATTGTTAGCGTACACAGATGACACCAACTTCAACCGACGCCGAGGAACTTCTGCATCCTCTTGGCACCGGTGCGAAAGAAGTTGGACTACGCATCAATGAATTCAAAACGAAAATAATGATACAATCAAGTAGTAGGACGCTAGCTGATTCGAGTATCATCGTGGGCGACCTCAACATCGAATTCGTAGACAGCTCTATATGTTGGGGTAGTAGCCAATGAGACTGACGGGGCCAAGCGATGGATACAGTTAGCGAATAAGGCTTCTTCTCGGTCCCTCCCATAATGAAATCCAAGCGAGTGTTCTTTTATCCTCTTTGTGAGCGGTTCTATTCTCCCGGTTGGGAGTTGGGTGTCTATAGAACGCAACAGGTATTAGGTACGCTTTGGGTATAAGCGTCGATTGCTGGAAATAGAGTCAAAGGACCCAAGCTGTAGGGTGTTGTAGGACCGGCATAGCCTCGGGATCGGAGAGTGGAATAAAATCTGGAGCTCCGCGAAGGGTTCATCAAAGATATCCGCATTACGTGTGTTATGAGACGAGGCGCTACGGAAAGTAATAGAGCAGAGCAGTCCATCAGACAATTGCGGAGTTTGAAAAGAGTACACATATCAAGGAAGATAGGACGTTGCTACAAGGAGGGGAGATTGAGGGTGCGGAGTCATGACGGATAATCAACTCGTGGTTCTTTTTATAAAGGAGAGTCCTGGTGACTTTGCGCTGTACAACTTCAAGAGCGCGGCAATCATGAATTCGGGAGGGGGACTAGACTACAAAGCAATATTCAAGGATATTTCTGACAAGGGAATAGAAGTGTTAAGGAGGGCTGAATTGAGGTAAAGTCGGAGGAGGAACGTAGGAGAAAACCAGACATTTTGGAAGCTCTATTGATGATGTCAACGAAGTGGAAATTTAAGCGAAGTTTGTCGTCGAATATTACACTCAGGTCTTTGAAGAAAGTCAGTGGTGAAAGAGGTTGTCCACTGAGAAAATAGGAAAAGGATGTTGAGGAGGATTTAAGCAAATAGCACATCCAGTGGCATTTGTTGACATTCAGTGTTACCTTGTTGTCCGAATATCAACGGACTAAATTATCAAGGTTGGGGTGTAAGAGAGGACAGTCCAGAGGATACGAGACAGGCAAATAATTTAAGGTCGTCTGCGTAAAGCAAATACGGGCAGGTGAGGATGGAGGCGAGGTCATTGATAAAAAGCAGGAAGAGTAGCGGGCCAAGAATAGAGCCTTGGACAACACCAAAGGAAGGAGATAAGGAACGAGATGAATAACCACGAAAAGAAACTTTGTAGGAATGGTATGAGAGATAGGAGGAAAGCCAGGAGATGACTGAGGAATGGAAGTTTAGTAATGAAAGTTCAACGAGAGAGAGGAGAATGGTGAACGGTATCAAAGGCTTTGGAGAAATCGGTATAAGTAGCATGTCCCTCCTTTCGTGAATTAAAGCATTTAACAACAAAGTTGGTAAAGACCAGAAGGTTTGAAGCCGTAGATCTATGTTTCACGAAGCCATGCTGCTCTTTGACAATGAGATGACCGAATTGTGCGGTCAACCAGTCGTTGACGTATCTTCCCAGGATTTTGCAGCAAGAGGAGAGATGAGAAATAGGGCGGTAGATCACAGCAAGAGAAGCGTCTCCACTCTTGAGGATACGGGTGATAAGGGCCTTTTTCCAGAGATGGGAAAGTAGCATTCTCCAGAACTTTTGTTGTAGATTATACTCAGGGGGAGGGAAATGTGTTTTCTACAGTTAAGGAGGAGGAGGTTAGGAACGGCATTGGGAGCCAGGTCCGACATTGGGGTCAAGATTACCAATGAGCATCTCAACCAAGGAAGACGAAAGGAGAGGAATGGCCACAGATTCGGAGCAGTCGGCAGATGTGAGAGGCGTAGAGGGTGGAGGGCTCGACGGAGAAAACACTGAAGAGGGAAGGTCGCAGGAGTGTTGTGGGGAGTTGGCAGTGGAGTCAGCAAACCTGATAGAAGAAGGGAAAGATTGAGTGGGATAACAAGAATTGCGAGCGTGAGACCAAAAGGGTTTTAAGTTATCGCTGGCAAGGGCGGCTTCGACGCTCAATAAGTATCTTTTACGCGCTTTTCTGGCCTTTGACTTCACAGTAGAGCGGATAGCCTTAAAGTGAGCAAGGTTGGCGTCATTCTTACAAGCCCGAAACTTCTTCCGCAGTGTATGTCTCAGACGAATGTTAATAAGAATTTCCGTTGTGAACCAAGTTGGTTCCGAACGTAGGCAGGGAGGGGAGAAGCGACATAACAGGAGAGGAGATCGGATAGGATATTTTAAAAGGTGTTTAGAGCTTAATCACATGATGAGTTGCTTAATATATGTACCCAGTTGAGAGACGCTGACGAAGCTGAGTTCAGACTGTCAAAATTGGCTTTGCGGAAGTTGAACTTAGTAGATTTACGCTTGGTTTTGGGTTTTGAGGGGAGGGAGCTCCGCTTTAAATTCAAGTCGGGGGTGGTGAGCGTCAGTTTCGACCTAAAAGGATGTGCAAATAAAGAGAGGTTGCGTTCGGGGAGGTTGGAAAAGAAGAGATCGAGAGTGCGGCCCAAAGAGTTTTTGGTGGTATTTTTAAAATTCAGGCCAGAGCAAGTGTTCATAAAGAAGGAAAGTAGCAGGGAAGAATGGGAGAGGTTGTTGAAAGGAATTGGGTGGCTAGGATGATTAGGCCAGTAGAGTATGGGGAGGTTAAAATCTCCGCAAAGGAAGAAAGAGAGGGAAGGGAATCTTACAGTAAGGAGTTCAGACAAACTGTCAAACAATTCTTCATATAGGTGGGAAGGGCAAGCACAGGGGACATATACACAAGATACAATGAATGGGAGGAAGCTGGGCGGGGAGACACGAAGAGCAACACAGTCAAAAGGAAAGCCAGTGGAGGAGAAGACGAGTTTGGCGGGGAGTGTATCTGTTATTGCAATTAGGACCACACCGCCGGTGGACTTACGAGATGCATCCCGGTCCCTGTCACAGCGGAAAGTGGAGTACCCTTCGGGGAGCTCGGAGTTTGATATGGCATCGTCCAGCCAGGTTTCGGAGATACAGATGGCATGGTGTTGCTGAGCCAGCACGGATACATTGAAGGTTTGGTTCTGAAACCCCTAACGTTCTGATAATACAGACGGATAGTAAACATGGCTCCAGTTATCTGCGAGGCAGGCGGGTTGCCCTGAAATTTACCCACAAATTGGGGCACTTGTATGGCTTGATGAATACACCTTCAGGCCAGAAAGAAGGGTTGCCGAGGACGTCAACTTCGTGTGGATAAGTCTACCTAGGCTCTCAAATCCCTGTACCGTAAGGGTTCTCCTACTTTATCGTGAGTTGCCTCGAATTAGTTCACATACTAATCAACAAGTTTGCCACATCCTCAACATGTTTTCCGTTAAAAGACTCCTTTCATGTTGACGTTGCCTCTCCGCTCGACTGTCAGTCACATGTTGTATATACTGTTGTCATGAAATCTGGGAGAAATATGGGAAGGTGCATAATGCACTATGCCAACTGGATAATTTCCTGTTGCTCCACTTATCCAATAGAGGAACATGCACACGTGGAATCATTACATCTAAATGAATTTCCAGCGAAATGTGATAATGCAGGGGAAAAAACTAGATTCTCGTTTTTTCTGGTGATAATTTTATTCAATTTGCTGCTCAGTGCAAAAACGCATCAACAATGCATTTCTAACTACAATTAAAGACAATAACTCAGCACACAAGTATCTTTTCATTATTATTAAGAACAGTAAGGGCAGAGGCTATGGAAAATAGTAAAAATTACCATACAATGTAATGTACCATCTGCGCTAGTGTTCATAATGCATGGAGGCAATGGAGGATGACCGGAGCTGATGAGGTGCGTTGCATTCGAGGAGTCGAAGAGGAAATGCAATGAGGACTGCGAATAGTGCATTGCAACTGCATTAACTGCAAGCACTTTGCAATGGGAATGAAGTTTGAGTTAGTTCAAAATAGAACTTTGTGTGGTGTTTGAATGGAGCTGAAATTCTACGTAAAGAGAAAGGCAGTGAGGTCAGCGGAAGTTTGCTTTTCCCCATGGAATTTTATTGACGAGAAAAAGTGCTAATTTGAATTGTAATAGGAGAGTGGTTGGCTTGAAAGCGTTTTTGCATTTCATTTTATGTTCAGTTCTCAATATACCATTTGATATGAGTTTGAACAAGTTCGGAAATCCCCTAGTAATTAGTTGGCCTAGTTTGTTTCAACCCTATGTCTGAGGACAAAATACATAGAGTACGCACTCCACTAACGCTCATACAGACTTTTTGAAATTGTTAGGAATTGAAATTTTAGCGCAAAAAGTTCTTGAATCCACTACCCTAAGGCCGACGAGACACGTTCAATTTTAGCTGACAGTTTATTTCAGTCTCATTTCAACTCAACTGTGCAGTTAAATCGAAAAATTCTAATTCTTTTAACTGAAACGAGGAAGCGTGTGGTGGATGTATCAGGGATAAGTGCGTTTGATTTTGAAAGTTTTGTGTAAAACAAAATTTTATTCAAATCGGTTCATTTTCTTTTTTTGTTGAAATTGTTGCACGGATTCACATGAAATTTGGCGGAAAGGTAAACTATGAACGCCCACGCGTGCAGCGAATTACATCATTCTATATTGAGTTTAAAGGAGGTGCGCCTCCATTTTGACAGCTCTATTATAACTGGAAAAGTTGTGGAAGAGGCCACATTCCATCCTCTGGAAGAATTAGTGAACTAGAGAACAGTTTTCGAAGTGGTCTTACTCTTGTTTATTGTCTATTCCTTTTTTAAGGTTTTGTGTAAAACAAAATCTTATTAACATCGGAAGTGGAAATCTTCCAAAAAAGCTGGTACAAATGTTCCAGCGTGTGAGATTTTTACCCATTAAAAATACCCCCTAACTCCTATCCTCTTCCCCGAGGAACCACTACAAAGTATTTCGTCGCGGAATGGGAATGACTCTAGCCTCTTCGCCCATCGATTGCATTCGCAACCGCACCTTTCTCGCCTTCTCTGCCTCTCTTAATCTGCACTAAATCCGCTCTGCTATGTCGTTCACTGCATTCCAGCTCTCCTGGCATGCCCGCATTTTTCCAATTATATTTTCCGGTGCTACTGTTCCTCTCAATGTATTCTCTAGACTCTTCCTTTCCTTAGCGAATCTAGGACATTGGAAGAAAACATGTTCCGGGTCCTCCGGAATACCGTCGCAGCTGATACAGTTAGGTGAGCTGTCCAGTTTCAACCTACAGAAATATTTATGGCTAGTTTATCTCACCATGCGTTCTCTGCGTCCACATCTTGGCGCTGGGAATCAATCTGTGGTTCTATCGACCCTTTTTCGCCTGTTTCCACCGTTGCCGCCATCTGCTAAACGATTCCTCCCTTTCGGCGTTTTTCACCTGCCGATTAGAGGGAGAATCGGGTCCATCATAGATACGTGCCATCCCATCGACGAAAATGTCGATCGGCATCATTCCGGCTACTGCATAGGTTCTATAACCACCGCATACCCTTAAGGCAACCTTTCTATACACCGTGCTCATCTTTTGACCTTTGCATGCGGTGTGCAATGTAGTTGACCAAATTGGTACTGCGTAAAGCAGTATAGCGCTCACCAGTCTAGCTATAAGCAGTACAGTGCATGCCAATATTTGGCATCATCCTTGCCTGGGCCACGCTAACATTGGACGCCTTGGCGCAAACATTTTGTAAGTACTGCTTGAAATTCAGCCTCGCATCCATCATCACTTCAAGGGTATCTAATTGCTGGCTTTGAAGTAATGATACGTTTCTCCATTCTGATACGGGCAGTGGTTTCCTTACGCCGCTTCGTGCTAAGCACCGCCTCTGTTTTATCCTCCGCGATTGCAAGGCCTGCATCCTTCAATCACTCCTTTATAGCAGTGAGAGCCTTATTCGCTCCGTCCAGACTTGGTGCTTTATTGTCTCCTATTCTACCGTTGATCTCCAGCAGCTCGTCTCTGGTGACTGTAGGAATTGCAGCCACATTCAGAGGTGGCTGGAATGTGTCGGTGCCCTCCTCTTGCTGGAGGAATAACCTCTGGATGATTTTCAGCAAGAGAGTAGGAAACATGATCTGCAGAAATGAACGGCCTCTGAATCGTCCAATCACGATCCTATATGTACTGCCCCACGGGTTTGCGTCTGCTGCTGAGCAGAGCTCTTTAAAGGATTTCGTCTTACTTCGTTGGATGGCTAGCTTGAAGGTTTTGCGAGCCACCTTAGAGGCGCACTCTTTTTCCCCTTGATCGACCCTACCAAACGCTCTCTGAGCCGCCCTTCTGGCTCGGTGGCAGGCTGATCGAAGGCCAGTCAGTTCACCTATCCACCAGTAGTTTGGTCTTCTACTAAGGAATGTGCACCTCTTATGTATGGACGCGTCACATGCCTTGGTAATACATTGGGCGACATTGGCGGCTGTTTCCGTAGAGGCGTCTGCTTTATCAGGTTGATCTAACTTGCCTGTATGTCTGTCCATCTGACTGGCTGTCTGTCTGTCCGTCACACGCATTTTTCTCGGAGACGGGTATATCGACTGACGAATTTAAGGCGGGTGTAAATTTTGTTTTTCACCAAATATATTCATATGGGGTATCCAATGAAAGGTCTTGGTTAGTACTTTCCGAAGCCAGTCTTAGTTTTGACATTTGTTGGAAAGGTGGGAAATGCAGGGGACGAAAGTGATCATTTCTTTAATGGAGCCATTCTCGGAAACTACCCAACCGAAAAATCAGGAGGTTGGTGTCAAGGCTTCGAAATATCCTCCATGTCGATATTTGTTCAACCAAAGTTAATAATAGTATGTAACTGTAATTTTTAGTAATTGGTTGCAAAACCCCCCTTAAGTTCATCCTAGAACTACGAAATTTTGCAGCAACGTAGGCTATAAATAGCATTATCCTACCAACTTTGGAGGAAATCACACTATTGCTAACAAAATTATAATAGGTCAAAGTTGTCGCTTCTTTGCAAATTCAAGGCTTTGAAAGTCAATATCTCGCGAAAGTGGATATTCTCACATAATATACGCATATATTACATATACATATACTATTAATGGGGCAAATACACACTCATATGGCTTAACAAAAGAAATACACAAAACCTTTCATACCTGAAGCGTCCAACTTCTGGTTTCCCGACTTGTTTTAATTTCATTTAAATTACAATATAAATTAAAATAGAGAGGAGTGACCTCCCTCCTCCGGTTAATCTTGTCTCGAACTCCAACTGACACCGAAAAACAATTTTCGCTGTCAAAAATAGTTTTTCGGTGTCATGGGCGCCACGATTCACACTTGCGTGCGTTCGACACGCAAGTTGCACGTTCCACCCATCACACTTTGTAGGCGAGAACTGAGTAGAAGAAGAAACAAATCGGGAAACCGTTTTTTCATATTTTCGGGTTGGGTAGCTTCTGAGAAAGCGCTGCCATCAATGTCAAAACAAATAACCGCTTCAAAAAATGCTAATCGATACCTTTCATTTGATACCCCACACGACTATATTCGGTGAAAAAAAATTACACCCCCCTTTTGCATGTATGGGCATGGGACAACAAAGCCTCATCAATCTAGATCTTCTGTGGTCACACTGTCCGTTTCTGTGGTATATGTAAGTTCGGGAAATTAGTTTGAATATTTTCGGCATGTCGTCAGTCGATTTCGTCAAAGAAAGCTAAATCCAGGAAGCATGAAATGAAATGAAATGTTGTTAATTTCTCATAGGAAAGGATAGAGGACGACTAAAATTCAATGCACCCTATCCTTCTTCTTTTTCTTCAGCCTTTGTCCCGTTCACAAGCGGGGTCGGCTCGTCGTGATCGGCTTCGCCATTTGGCTCTATCGAATGTCTGATCTGGGTGCAATCTCGAGGCTTTCAAATCCCCATCCAGCGTATCAAGCCACCGTTGCTTAGGTCTGTCTTTTAGTCGTTTACCATCGACTTCAATGTTCAGACCAATCTTGGCAAGTGAATTCTCGTTTGCACGAATTGAGTGACCATACCATCGAAGACGCCTCTCTCGCAACTTTTCCACGATCGGTGCAACCCCATAACGATCGCGGATATTCTCATTTGGGATGTGATCTAAACGTGTGACGCCACTAGTCCAACGTAGCATCTTCGTCTCCATTACCGCAAGACGCCGTTCATTGTCTTTTATAGTTGACGAACACTCAGAACCATAGAGAGCGACTGGACGGACGACGTTGCGGTAAATTTTAGATTTGAGACATTCGTTGATACGTCGATCACAAAGGACACCAGTTGTGGAACGCCACTTCATCCAGGTTGCGTTAATGCGTGAAGCAATTTCATAACGCAGTTCTCCATTGGCTGATAGCGTTGACCCGTGGTATTTAAATCGCTCAGTTCTGGGCAGATCACTGCCGCTGACAGTGATTGTGCCTGTTTCATAGGGATCGGTCGTCAAAAATTCAGTTTTGTTTAAATTCAATCTGAGACCGTGTTGCATGAGGCGATCATTCCATTTTTGAACAAGTTGCTCGAGATCATTTTTGCTATCAGATGCTAGGAAAACATTATCTGCATAAAGTAGTGTGTAGGGCGCTGGACATTGGCATTCTTATAAATTTGCCAATTAGCAGGCGTTTTATCGTCGAGAAATTTGTGGTAGAGGCGTTT
Source organism: Hermetia illucens (assembly GCF_905115235.1). Lineage (NCBI taxonomy): Eukaryota > Metazoa > Arthropoda > Insecta > Diptera > Stratiomyidae > Hermetia > Hermetia illucens. Next base: position 84,884,532 of record NC_051854.1, on the reverse strand, counting down.
CTTTTCACGGACCTTCATTTCAACATCATCATTCCAAAGCCAAGTATCTCGGTTGATGTACCGCTTACCCGGCTTGGTGACCCCGAGGGTTGCAGAGGCCGCTTTGTGGATCGTGTCTTTCATTTGGTTCCATTCCACATTCGTAATGGTTGGCAATCGTATGAGTGAGACCGTTTCTTCTTTCTTCTCACCAAATCGCCACCATTTAATGCGCGGCGGGCCAGTGCGTTCCTCACGCTGTTTTATCGGTGGCTTAATTCGCAGGACGGCAATCAACGGCCGATGTTGAGGTGCGATGGTCTCATAGGGAGCGACTTTGCAATCAGTGACAGTGGTAAAATGTTGGCGTCTTATGAGAATATAGTCGATTTGCGTTTTATTGTTCCCACTATAAAATGTGGGAAGATGAGACAATCGTTTGATGAACCATGTATTCATCAGTACAAGGTCATGGGTGTCCGCAAAATCGATTATACGTTCGCCACCTTCATTGCGCGCTCCGAACCCCTTTCCCCCATGGCACCTGTTACCGTCTGCCTTTTCACCCACATGACCATTAAGGTCGCCGGCAATGATTATGTAATCGTCAGCAGGCACGTGACAAGTCTTTTCATCGAGAAGTTGCCAGAAGGCATCTTTCTCGGCATCAGGTCGACCTGTCTGTGGTGCATACGCGGTGAAGAAGTGAATAGTGCGATCAGCTGATATAATGGTGAGCTTCATCAGCCGATCATCAAATCGTTCGACTTCTTTAATGGCATCACGGAAACCCTCTGAGATGGCAATGCCAACACCATATTGATTGTGTGGGCTACCAAAATAGAGAAGTTTGTAGCCATTTTTACCGCGTTCGCGTTCAATGTCGCAGCTTTTGGCACCAGACCATCGGGTTTCTTGCAGAGCGCAGATGTCAATGCACCTTTTCCGAAGGGCTCTTGCGAGTTCCTCCGTCTTTCCAGTTAGGGTACCAACATTTAGCGTGCAGACACGTATTTGTTTTGTTCGTTGTGTGCGGACTAACTTGCTTACGTCCTGACGCCGTCCATGCGTCAAGAACACTTGCCCATTTCTCGACAGGACCGGGGCCCGTCCTGCCGCGTCGACTGAGGTGGACGCCCTAGCATTTCTCCCAATCCAAATAATTAAAAAGAATTTGTCATCATTGACTTGCGTAATTTATGTATATTAAATCAATTTTATTTGTTTATATTAACAACAATTATCATTTGCTATTTAAATTGATTAATTTTACACTGGGTTTCCTTTGAACCATTATATGTGCATATCAGTTACCAGGCTGCTCATTTGTAGTACTTTTCATGCTAAAATTAAATAAAGGATACCCTCCGAATTGAATGCATACCGTACGGCCATTGAAATTGAATATGCGGCCATTTGACCAGACAAATAAAGCCTCTTAAACCGCTTGAAATCCGGAATACATTTCATTTCAAAAGGCTGATAAATGGAGTGCAGAGAAGGCAAGGGCTAGTGAGGTTTTGGTGCACATATTGATTCCCTTCTGCCATGGAGTTACGATCTACAGTGGGATTTGAAAATAATTTCATGATTGCAATTTGTGCGTGGTTTACGTAAGACCTGTTTGCGTCGAAAGGGATTCCTCAAAGGGAAAATTCGCGAGGATATAAATTTTCAAGTTGTCTGTAAATACCGCTCTTTTGCAATCATCATTTTCTAATAATTTAATTAATTTGCCTCACCCATTATTTCAGTAAATGTTGTGATAAGGCTCGGCTTAATTATCGTTTACGCAAAATGCCCCTTCTGACTGTCAGCAGGATAACTCGTCCAAGCAACTAATCGATTCAGAATCCCATTATGCCATGCATATCCATTTCAGATCATCCACAACTCTAATGAAGCGTATTGAACACTTTGAACCGTACTGGAAAGGGTGGATGAGTACCTAACGACTAACGGCAACGCAGGCAGATGCGGAAATCCCTTTTAACTCTCCAATTGAAATTTTTCCTTTTACGTAATCCTATTTGGAAGCAACGAATCGCTGCGAGCGGCTTGTCGCTTTGGTGTCATATTTTCTGTATATATTCTCCTAAAGACTGGAAGGTGTGTATCTGATAGGAGGAAAAAGTTCGCTCTAGGCTAGGATTACATTTACTCCATACTTTAGCGAAATCATTAAGCGAAAATTGAATTATTTGTCTGCCCCATTTTCCAGTCAGATGAGTTAGTTCAGGGGAGGAAGGACGGAGACTTTAATCAAGAGAATTCATTGTAACTAATTTTGTGGAAGAGCTGCAGTTAGGTAAGAAGAGTGTCGATTAATGAAAACTTGAAGGTGTTCTTCCGTTTTGAATGTAAAAAAAAACAAATTAAGTATTTTATTGATTAGAACGGCTCCCTTGTTTAAAGGATTAGTCAACGGTCAGTCCGTTCACAAATCTGTATTCCAATGCTCAGCGAAATTAGATGCTTACAAGTTTTTTGTAATATTGCATTAAGGGGCTCTGCGATAGGTCCTCTGTACTTAGGAAAATGAGTATTTTATGTATTAGTTTTTGAATTGAAATTCGTGTTTTTCTAGTGATGTAGCTTACCCCCCGTTTTGGTGCCACAAACTACTAAGACCGTGACTGCTGTTATGAGAGCAGGGAGGCACGAAGGAAAGCACCTCTCCTACCCTGCAACTAGAAATCTCTCTGAGGTCTCGAAAGCATAGTTTACCCAGTGTCCCTAGCCTGACTCTATCTAGAGCCGGGCAATTACAGAGAAAGTGCATGAGGGTTTCCCTTCCTTCTCCGCAGCTTCGGCATTGCGAATAGTAGGGTATGTCAAGCCTGGCAGCATGGTTCCCTATGGACCAGTGCCCCGTGCAGACCGCCGTAATCTTGAGTGCATTTGCATGCGTCTGGCACAGGAGCTCTCGTGATCATGCTATGTTATATGCGGGCCAAATTCTTCTTGACTTGGCACAGCTCGTAAGCCTCCGCCATCTAAGGGCCGCGGCAGCTAGGTAGTGCGAGTAGACTCCGCTTCTGACAGCCGCCAGCGAAACACCGACTGTATTCACCAAGGGGCCAAGAGCAAAGTCTCGCCTGACCAATCCGTCAGCCCAGAGGAGGGTGATCTTGAGTGTGTCGCCCAGACACTTCAGCACGTCTCTGCACTGCCCCACCAGCCTGGAAGATGTCGTCGCTGAGTACAAGGCCATGATGGCCACTTGGCTGTCGGTCTAAATGGCTATGTTACGTTTGGCTCTCGAATCGTGGTCCAGCCTTCGTCCGACATCCAATATCGCCAGTACATCCACTTGGAATACGCTGGCGAAATGTGGGAGACCATACGACTTGGATACATTGTGAGTATTCGAGGAAACCCCCGCGTCGACCCCACAGGCCATCTTTTATTCATAAGTAAATAATACTGAGTCATAACCTTATAACACGCCGCCAGTCTTCCACTTTGCCCTGGTTGGAAGGTCCACAGCAAATTTTCTCGTGAAGTTCAGTTTGCGTGTGGCATAGTCTGTGGGCAATGCCCAGATTTCCCAAGGTACTTCGTCTAGGATGTTGCTGTGGCCGTAGGACTTCGCTGCCCAGCATCCGGATTCACGTAGTCTGACGGCACTGCACGCTGCAACGTATTTAATGTGGAGGTCTAGAGGGAGGAAAAGCAGGAGTACATTGAGAGCATCTGCCGGACAGAACTGCAGAGCCCCAGTGGCAGCTGCACACGTGGTTCTTTGAAACCTATTAAGCTTCATCCTATTATATTTTTTGCTCAAAGCCTGCCACCATACAATAGAGCAGTACGTTAGGATTGGACGCATCACAGCGGTGTACATCCAGAGAACTATCCTCGGCCGGAGACCACATATCTTTGCAAAGGTTCTCTTGCAGGAATAGAAGCTTATACATGCCTTCTTAGCACTCAGTTCTATGTTCAATCTTCAATTTAGTTTCGGATCCAGGATTACACCCAGATACTTTGTATGAGAAAAATCTTCCGGCAATACGAGTCTCTGTTATTAGAAGCCTTGCTTCCCTATTCGGTAGACCATGCGTTGAATTCTCCCGCGATGACTATTGGGGATCGTACACTTGCATCCAACGCCAGTTCATGTAACATTCGCTCATATTCCACGATTATTGCACTTGGCAGAGCGTTGCGGTTATTTCTTTAAACGGGTAGAGTCCTGTCTCCAAGTTGCGCACTTTCCACTTTTGTCGCTGGCCCATACCGCGTTATCTTCTCCCCTGAATGGTTCGCTAATAATCGCCGCGTCCACATCGAGCTCTAGTATTGACTGGCTCAAAAGATCGTGTGCGGCCTCCCAATGGTTGAGATTTATCTGAAGAAATCTCATTTACCCCTTGCTTTTAGTTCCCTCCTAGACAACGGGCTTTTTCCGCTTCCTGCGGCGTGACCCTTATCACTTAAGCCTGCATTTTTACATAACATGCATTCAGGGTTCTTCTCACAAATTTCGTTGCAGGTGTCCTTTTTCGCCACACCCCCTGCACTGATCAGATTTATCGTGTTTGCTTGTGCAAGATCTGGCTATGTCGCCGTACTCCAGACGTTTAAAACACATAGCATGAGGTATTTTCTCTCGAATCTGACAGACAACCCATTCGATCTTCACTTTGCCAAATTCCAGCAACTTGTTAGCCTAAGCAGCTGCCAAGGTAATGATTGCTGTTTGCGTGCCACCGTATGTTTTCTGTAAATTCTTTACTGCGTCGACATTACCGTCTGGAATTTGAAACGGCCGCACCAGTTGTCTCCATATGTCCTGCTTCGTCGTGATCTCGTCAAGGTCCCTGCACGACACAGTTATCTCGTGGGTTGACTGCCTTATCGTAACTTCCCCACCTAAGGATCTACCGACCAAGTTCTAGTAGTTGAGCGTCCTTTCGTCCTGTGTCTTCCGAAGCTCCAGGAGTAGTTCTCTCTTCTGCGTGCTTCTGATCCGTGTGACAATGTCTTCCAGGTCGCTTAGCGTCGGATCTCCTTTGACCTTCCGCAGAATCTCAGCGTAAGATCGGTCTCCTCTGCTTTCGATAACAATTGCATCTGGACGGGGCCTCCTTCTTTTTACCTGTTTCCTTGGCTTCATACATTCATTCACATTTGCTCCCATTTCCCACTAAAGGTGAGGAATATGGTTGGTCGAAAATGATCGTCTCTTTTTTTTCGGACCCATTTTTAGAAACCACCCAACCAACCAAGCGGCTGCCTAGGCAGTGAAGTACCCTTCACATCGATATCTGTTTAAATAAAGTTAAACATAGTATATTACTATAATTTTCAGTAATTAACTGCAAAACCACCCTTAACTTAAGCATAGAAACGCGAAATTGTGCAGCAATGTAGGCTATAACATAGATGTCGCTTCTGTGCAAATTCAAGATTGAATGTGAGTATCATGCGATGTTGTTCGTTCTTTGCTTTTTTGTGCTGACGTCGCCACCATGTACTTCGTCTTCCCTTTATTGATGTGCAGCCTGAGATCTCGCGACGCCTGCTCGATCTGGTCGAGTTGTTCTTCCCATAATGTCAATATCGTCAGTGCAGGCCAGTAGTTCGATGGACTTGAAGAGGATGGTGCCCCTTGCACTTATGTCTGCATCGCGAATCACTTTCTCCAGGGCCAGGTTGAAGAGGACGCATGATAGGGCATCCCCTTGTCTTAGACCGTTGTTGGTGAGCCTAGCCGTATTATCGAATTCTCTCATGGCCATGTACAGTTTTACCCTGGCTACGCTATCATAAACGGCTTTAAAGTCGATGAAAAGATGGTGCAACTGATGTCCATATTGCATACAGTTTTTCCATCGCTTGCCGCAGAGAGAAAATCTGATCTGTTGCTGATTTGCCTGGAGTGAAGCCTGTTTGGTATGGGCTATTGACGTTCTGAACGTATGGAGCTATCGGGCCTAGCAAGATAGCAGAGAATATCTTCTAGATAGTACTCAGCAACGTGATACCTCTATAAGTGCTGCACTGCGTGATATCTCCTTTTTTATGTATGAGACAGATAATGTCTCTTTGCCAGCCGTCAGGCATTGATTCGTGGTCCCACGCCGTGAGCATTAGTTGATGAACCACTTGGTGTGATTGGTCGCCTCCAAATTTAACCAATTCGGCTATAATTCCATCTGCTCCTGGCGACTTATGATTTTCAAGCCGGTGGATTGTACGGACTGTTTCTTCTATGCTTGGTGGTGACAGCATTTGTCCGTCGTCTTCAGTTGGCGGGACCTCCAACTCGCCGATATTTTGGTTGTTGAACAGCTCAGAAAAATACTCAATCCATCGTTCCAATATGCCCAATCTGTCGGAAATCAGATTTCCCTCTTTGTCTCGGCAGGATGAGCATTGAGGTGTATAAGGCTTCATCCTGCTGACTTGTTGGTAAAAGTTGCGCGCCTGGTGCGGTTGCTCCCTGTACTTCTAGTTCACAGACTTGCTGGTTTTCCGAGACTTCTTTTTCCGTCTTTGACGTCGTTTCTCCGTTCGACGGAGTTCGTGATAAGTCTCTGCGCGTGCCCGCGTTCTTTGAGAATGCAACATTACTCGGTATGCAGCATTCTTCTGGTCCGTTGCTAGCTTGCATTCATCGTCGAACCAGTCTTGCCGACTTCTCTTGCGGTTGGGGCCAAGTATAACGCTCTTCAGGTGACTGTGAAGATCATTTGTTGATGCTTCATTTGCTGCGGTTATTGCTTCTGTTAGCTGCGGTTATTGCGGCATCCATTTCCCTCTTATAGGTGTTACGAAGGGCTGTGTTGTGAATGGCTTCAGTTTTTACTCTCACCTGATTGACAGAGGGGATTGTGGGGTAGTGTTGATATTTGGACCCAGGGCACTATGCCAACGAGGTAGTGATCCGAGCCTATATTGGCCTCCCTATATGTTCTGACATTCATCAAGGCTGGAAGGTGGCGGCGTTCAATTAACACGTGGTCAATTTGGATGAAAGTGGTCCCGTCTGGAGAGGCCCACCTATGTTTGTGGACCGCTTTCCGCGCAAACCAGGTACTTCCAACAACCATTTAGCGCGATCCTACTGAATAATCGCAGTCCGTTATCATTGGTATCCTTATGTAAGCTATGGGAGCCAACGTATCGTCTGAATACGGGCTCCGTCCCTACTTGGCTGTTAAATCCTCAAGTATGATTTATATCATATCATATCTGGGACAGGCTTCCAGGGTTCATTCTACTGCCTCGTAGAAGGTATCCTTCTTCGACTCTGCAGTCTCCTCTGTAGGGGCGTGAACATTTGTGAGGCTTACATTTCTAAATTTGCCTCGCATGCGCAGTGTACATAGCCTTTCGCTTATATTTTCAAAGCCGATAACAGCAGGTTTCATTTCTTGTCTGACTAAGAAAGCTTCTCCGAGCACATGGTTTACTGGATGGCTACTATAATATGTGGTGTAGTTGCTCTTCTCCAGGAAACCGATCCCTATTTCCTGCAACGCTGTTACATCAGTCCTATATTGGGACAGGTTATCGGCTAACTCCACCTCTGTACAGGGAGCACACGTTCCATGAGCAAATGCCTAAATCGTTATTCCGTTGTCGTTCTTGGGTTCGTTGTTGTTGTTGTTCATTCTGTCCGAGGTTCCTGGCTTTGCAACGTTGGTTTTCCGTGCATGGTTGTCAGCCCTACCCAACTCCTAACCTGGGGACCAGTGGGTACAATTTGTCCCGTTTTTAGGCGCGGGAGATTTGCCTTCATCCTTCTTCATTAGGAAAGAACTCCCAGCGATCACCACGTGGAGGTGAAGATAGGGTTTGGTAGTAGAGGTGTTGGTGTTGGTTCAGCAGGCCTTTCCCAGCTTTTATGCTCCATCGTGGGTATAAATCCACATTTCACACTGTTACCCATTTCTCTTCTTGATTGCACTATTTTCATAATTACTAATTAGTTTCTCATTTCTTTCCAGGTAAGCTTGTTCCGGATTTGGAAATTATACAAAACTAAGTAAGTGGCCTAAAAGTGCGTGGAGAAATTCCTACTTTGCAAAATCACTTGGACGTGATTGGCTGCCATTTCTCATGACTTAAAAATAGCTTCGTGCACTCAACTTGGAATTCGAATCCATCATCACGAATTCGCCTGATCTCCCCAAGCCAAACAATAAACGCACAAATAATACACTCCATTTTTATCACACCTCGTTGACTCTAATATTTATATCTTTTCATGCAGTTCTTTGTTTGAATGAAGTAAACCACAGATTGGTCATGCTCCCATTGAATAATCCGCGGAAATTCCATTCACATGCAAATTGACCCCGCGCCTCTGATGCTCGTTCTATGAATAGCTCGATCCTACGGTCAGCATTCCAAGATCACTACAAAAAGAAAGTAAATCCCACCAGGGAAAAAGGAAAGCTCTCGAAGACTTAGAAATATAAATTGCATATCTGCCGCGTACCTCATTCTAATCTGATTCTTTATCTGATGGGGATTCGCAGTCAATCTTTCTAGTAGAAAAGATAAATCCCATCCAGAGGAAGGCGATATATGTAATTTAAATCGCTCCAAGACCTCAGGGCTTTAGACTTCATTGAATAACCGGACGGGTATTGTCTAGTACGAGGTAGTCCGGCCAGGGGTCAAGTACCGAGCACAAAACGTGAGCTTCTCTTTTTATGGTCCCGTCCGTATGGAGATTTCATTTGTATCTGGCGCTGAACAATGAGTACGCCAGCATTAATCAAATTTTTATTATGAAAATCTCTGTTTGCAAACACGGGCTACATCCGCGGCCAGAGGTCTGTGGCTTTTTAATCGAACTTGATGCAGTCCCAGATTGCAATGTGGATATGACTCATATGAGGGACTGGCCTGAGTTTTTATTGAATGTGATGTTAATTAGGGGGAGCTCTTTTGAATGGAGTGAGTTCGCGGAGGTTCCAATTAATAATTAGCGATATCAGTTAATGAATATCAAAAGCCTCTCAATCGCGTCCCCCACGTTGCTTTTCCAGAACGACCGCAAAATTGTAATCGAGTTGGGCCCAGCCAGCAATGAGGTAATAAAAAACGTGATAAGTGAAAAGCAGTTCCATTAAATCTGTAATGCTGCAGTGCAGACTTTCACTTACCATAGATCCATGCAAAGAGAATGCACGGCTCAAAGATGGTGGTGAAATTAGTAGCATAAATCTGAGGTTGCATGTTTTTGCATTTTTGCAGATTTTTATGGATTCGAACGTGCTTCATTTGGATAGTGCAACTGCATGACTATGGCGCTCTAAAACCTGCAATTGCCTCGTCATTTTAATAATCAGTGTCAAAAGATTTGTCCACTGCAGAGCTATTAACTAATTATGATTTATACTTTTCCCAGCTTTTGTTTTTATATTGCAAAAAATAAAAGTTTGCTTTGCTACTTTCTCAAGGCAATTTTCTAAAATACTTTACAATTTTAATTGTTTTGTCATCTGCACTTTCGAAATTTACTAATTTATGACGGACCAACGAACTTACAGAAGCAAAAGCCATGCATTAATTAAATGAACCCATTGTGCGTTTTGGGTGCTTGGCTATGATTTTACGCATCTTCGTCAGGGGGGCATTTGCATAGTCCGAATATAAAATTCAAATTACTCCGAACCTATTCGACTGATGGCCAAATAAAAAGCCAGATATAGAATTTCCTTTTGTTTGTTCAAATCAAAACGAAAATCCAATAAATGCAAAAATAAAATTTTCGGAGAATCGAAATTACGTTAATGTGAAATTTATGGGTTGTATTTGAATAATATGCAAACCATTGTACTTCCAATTTCTGCCTGATTTTATTTCTGGTGACTGTTGCTGCTCTATCCATTTACGTTTTGTCGTCACCTAAACCCTTACTCGCAAATCTCTGAACGATTGACTATCATGGTATCCTCTGTACCAGGAATGGGCAGAAGGGAGAATGAAAGGAAATCGATTGAGACAAGGTGGTTTAGGGGCTGCCTTCTGATGACGAATGTCTTATCACGGTTTCTGGAGGACAAGAGAATCTTTTTGTTAGCATTTGCGAACCATCTGGCTATTGTAATTGTGCAGGAATTCTCGCACACAGTATGTGATTTCCCAAGAATAATTCTGCAAAATGGTCTCCAGTTGGGGTGTGGTTCAGTTTTTTAATACTCGGGGGTAGTGTTTCATTGTGGTTGATTCTCGAGTCTATTATTATTATTCTGCTAAGCGAAGTCGCACTGCGTCCTAAGAGAACTATTCTTCTTTTTCTTCAGCATTTGTCTCGTTCACAAGCGGGGTCGGCTCGTCGTGATCGGTTTCGCCATTTGACTCTATCGAATGCCTGATCTGGGTGCAATCTCGAGGCTTTTAAATTCCCATCTAGCGTATCAAGCCACCGTTGTTGCGGCCTGCTTTTTGGTCGTTTACCATCGACTTCGATGTTCAGACCAATCTTGGCAAGTGAATTCTTGTTAGTACGAATTGCGTGACCATACCATCGAAGACGCCTCTCTCGCAACTTTTCCACAATCAGTGCAACCCCATAACGATCGCGGATATCCTCATTTCGGATGTGATCAAACCGTGTCACGTCACTAGTCCAACGCAATATCTCCGTTTCCATTAACGCAAGATGTCGTTCATTATCTTTTATAGTCGGCCAACACTCAGAATCATAATGGGCGACAGGACGGACAACATTGTGTTTGTAAAATAAAACCTTATTAAAATCGGTTCAATGTCTGTCTGTCTTTTTTTTTTTGATGGATGGAGGTGGAAATCTTACAAAGACACTGCCGCGCCAGGTTGCAGCAGCGTGTGGGATTCTCACCCACTAAAACCACCCCCACTTTTTCCTTCCCGTGGGACCGCCTCAAAGCAATACTTCGCAGGGTGGACTGCGCTTTACGCGACCACACCTTCCGTTCTTCGCGTCCTCCTTGCGCGCTCCACTCTTCCAAGTTCCTCTTGTATTCGTTTGATTGCGGTGTTCACCGCACACCAGTTTCCCTCCGATTTCAACATTTCTCCGACGATGTTCTGCGGGCTTAGGGTGGTTTTCAGGGAGTCTTTCAGATTCCTCCTTTCTGAGAGAAATCGTGGACAATGGAACCGGGTCCTCAGGTGTGCAATCACATTCAGGACACAAGGGAGAATCATCCAGCCTGAATTGGTGCAGGTACTTCCTGTAACCGCCATGTCCTGACAGGAACTGCGTCAGATGGTAGTTAATCTCACCGTGTCGTCGCTGGATCCACTCCTCAATACGGAGAATCAAAGTGTGGGTCCAGCGACCCCTCTGTGAGCCGTCCCATCGTTTTTTGCCACTTCTCCAGCGACTCTCGCTTTGCCGCCTTTCGGTATTCTGCATCCTTTTGAAGAGGATTCATTTTCCTTGTCTCGTACAGGCAGCGTGTCTCGCTTGCCAGAATGTCTATCGGGATCATTCCCGCAATAACACACGCTGCCTCGCCTGATATTGTTCTGTGGGGTATCAAATGAAAGGTCTCGATTAGTACTTTTCGAAGCCGGTCTTAGTTTTGAGATCTGTTAAAAAGGCGGGGAGTGGGAGGGGTGCAAAGTGATGATTTCTTTAACGGAGCCATTCTCAGCAACTCCCAACCGGAAAATCTGAAAAAAATCATGAAGCTGCCTCCATACGGTACCCAGGCCTCAAAATACTCTTCATATCAATATCTGTTCAAATTAAGTTAATAATAGTATATTACCGTATTTTTGAAAAAATTGAGTAAAACCCCCCTTAAGTTTATGTCAGAGTTATAAAAGTAGTATAAAATATAATATGAAACATATTATCTCCAAATTTGATCAAAATCATACTATTAGTAACAAAGTTACAGTAGCTCAAAATTTCCTTACCGTGTAAATTTACAACCCGAAGTACTAAATCTGATATGCTAAATGCATATTCTTAATGGGCTACATACAAATGGGATAGTTCTACACTCAAATATACTCACACAAGAAACAAACAAAACCTTTCATACCTGAAGCGCCCAGCTTCCGGTTTTCCGACTTGTTCCATATTGGAACAGTGGTATTTTCTTGCCAGTCAGATGGTGTTCTTCCTTCCTGAATAACCCGATTAAAGAACTCACTGAGCCACATGTTGGGTCCTAGCTCTTCGCTTTCCTGAGCTCAGAGGCGCTGTCGTCAGGTCCTGTTGCTGTCTCCGATTTCATTCGTTTTATTGCCTCCTCGACTTCAGTTGCGTTGACAGTTAAGTCCTTGAGGGTTTAACGTGAGCACCTGCCTTGCGACCTAATCCCACGGTCTTCTTAAGACACGGATTGATTTTGTGACGACAATCAGAGCCCTGCTGAGACAAGTAACAACGGTACCAGTCTATACCAAGTGCATGGCTAAGCATTCATACTGGTGGATGCGAGACATACCTAAATCTCTACCGAATTAAGGAGTACGCAACACCACGCCGAGGCCCAAAGGTCTCTTCTCGCTTGAGCATAACCCCAGCCCCCATGAAACTCCCACTTGGGGGCCTACCGCAAATAACCGAGCTGTACTCACATACAACGGGAGTTCACCCGAAGTATGAGAGTCCAGGGGCTTTCCCGGTTCCCATGGTACCAGTATACCCCTGTAAGGTTTCACTTAAGGTGAGTCCCCGTGCAGACTCAGGTCTGATCGCCCTGATTAGGCCTTTGAAGCATTCGCCTACTGCATCACGACCGGCAAACTAAAGTGAGTACAGCGTCTCCCGGTGCCACCACTATGGAGGTTCTCCTCGGCCACTTGGTTTTGGTTTGGCCGACAGGGTTGCCGCCCCCGTCTTCTTCACCGCCACCTCTGAGCACCAGTTGCGTTGACAGGTGAACTGGTCCAAATGTCGGCAATGATTGTGGAAGTGGAGGATGAACAAATTCTTCAGTTGAAATCTGCTCGAAGTATTCTCGCCATCTATGCGTTGCGGCTCGACGGTTGGTAAGCAAAGTATCGTTCTTGTCATTAACGCAACAAAAGTGTTTGATATCCTGCGTGCGTTCGTTACGGCTTTTAGCAAGTCCATGCAGATATCTCTCGCCATCCCGAGTGTCCAGTTTATCGTAAAGATTTTTGTGATGGTCCGCTCGGATGACAGCGACCGCTTTCTTTGCTTCCCGATTGGCATTCTTATAAATTTGCCAATTGGCCAGTGTTTTATCGTCGAGAAATTTGTGGTAGAGGCGTTTCTTTTCAGGGACCTTCATTTTAACGGGATCATCCCGTGTGTCGGATCCGCGGAATCGAATTTTTTTCTTAGTATCAATTGTATCTAAATGTAGTGTAGAAGTGATTTTTTGATATTCGGAGTCGTTCGGAAATTATAGTGTTAAACACGTAATAAATCACATGCCAGATTTATGTCGATCGTCGTCATAAAGCTCGTATTTAGTGCACCTTTTTTGGAGATGGGTGTATAAATTGCTCTGTATTTTGATATTTGTTATTGAAATACAAAGCAATTTATACACTCGATCGAGCTGGAAAAATTACTATGAACGCCCAAGATATTAATAAATCTGTGGTGAAAAATGCTGGTGTTCTCAGTAAGGTCGTACTTCGCTTGAACACCTCCTTTTCCAGATCCAAATCACTTGTGACATTATATGCCAAGGTGGCCAAGTTGTCCACCACCGAGGCACTGCGGTCGAGGGATATCGACGACCGGGAGCCTGTTTGCTCACTCCCAAGAACCGGCTGTACTGGTGTTCCGAGCCCCTGCATCGTAAGTTTCCTCCTTCTCTCGTCTTCCATGGTGGTTTTATGTCCTTCCCATAGCCATTTTGGTCCACGCACTAGCAAACACTAGCCCATGCACAGTCAGAAAAGAAAAGTCCATGTTTTTTTTACAGTTGGTATATAAGTTGAAAAAAGAACTAGGTTTTTTTCCGTATCCTGTAAATATTGGGTTGGGGAAAAAGTAATGTCGTTTTTCTGATCGAATTTTAACGCTTTATTTAACATACTTAGAATTATCCGATTTAAGTCAAATATGCGCCGTTTTGTTCGCAAACTTGTTGTCATTTAGAAGGCAACTCCGTTATCCTCCTCTTATAAAACCCCCCCTCTTATTTGCAAAAAACTCAGACCAATTTTCGCAAGCGTCTTTTGAGGCCAACTTAGTAGCACCAAGAGCGTTTTGCATGGACCGGAAGAGATGGTAATCACTTGGTACCAGGTCCGGACTATACGGTGGGTGCGATAGGACATCCCATCCGAGCTCCCGTAGCTTCTGGTGGGTCATCAAAGATGTGTGAGGCCGAGCGTTGTCCTAGTGGAGCAGAACACAATTCCTATTGACCAATCCTGGCCGCTTCTGGTCAATCGCCTGCTTCAAACGGTCGAGTTGCTCACAGTAGAGGACCAAATTGAGGGTCTGGCCATAGTTGAGCAGCTCATAGTGGATGACTCCCTTCCAATCCCACCAAAGACACAGCAAAATCTTTCTGGCCGTCAATCCGCGCTTGGCGATGGTTTGGGCCGGTTCGCCGGGCTGCGACCACGATCTTTTTCGCTTGAGATTTTCGTACGTGATCCACTTTTCATCACCAGTCACCATCCGCTTCAAAAATGGGTCGAATTCGTTCCGTTTCAGCAGTGCATCGCAGGCGTTGATTCGGTCCAAGAGATTTTTTGCGTCAACTCGCGTGGTACCGAAACATCCAGCTTTTTTTGGAATCCAATCTTCTGCAAATGGTTCTAAACGGTTTTATGGTCCTTACCCAGTTCCTGGCCATTCGAGCGAATGCTCACGTGCCGGTCTACTTGAATGATTTCGACGATTTTATCGGTTTCTACAACGATTGGCCTACCAGTACGGGGTGTATCTTCGACATCCACTACACCAGAACGAAATCGATCGAACCAACGCTGTGCTGTACGTGACAGTATCGGGCCCATAAACTTCACAAATTTTTTCGGCCGCCTACGTTGCATTTTTATCTTTCAGGTAGTAAAAATGTAAAATATGACAAATTTCTTCCTTGGTGGACTCCATCTTTGGCGCGCTATAACTTGAGACTGAAACGTACGATCATAAAACTGTCAAAGAGACACCTGTAGCCCAGATTGTCGTCTTCAAATCGCCGTATAGTATGACCCGATGCGATAAGTACAACACAAGATATGTTTAAGTGTCGCCATCTATTGACAAAATACGACATTACTTTTTCCCCGTCCTCATACATGCAAAAGGGGTGTGTAAATTTTTTTTACCAAATATAGTCATGTGGGGTATCAAATGAAAGGCCTCGGTTAGTACTTTCTGAAGCTGGTCTTAATTTGGACAGAAAACTTAGAAAGTATAATTACGCACTATTATTTGAGCAGATTTCAGGTTGGACTGTATTTTAACACCTGCATTTCATATAGAGGCATCATCATGATTTTTGTTAGACTTTTCGATTAGGTCGCTTCCGAGAATGGGTCCTTGAATTAAGTGTACACTTTTCAACTCCCCATTTCACTCCTCCACCACTGATGTCTAAGGTGCTAACGGAGACCAGGACTATATTCATAATAACTTCATACTCCCTAATCAGAGACCACCCCTTCTCTCTGCCCTTAAATTTCTTCGACAAATAGACTGTCTGTCGCTTGCAGTTTTAATGAGGTTTTGTTTTTCATATCCAGGAAACTTATAAGATCGCGTCAGTCACAGTGAACAATGACCTTTACTCCTAGAAAGTCATGATTAGTATTGTGTTGGTACTTCTGAATGAAGTTATCTAACCCCAAAGCTCTGTTAGCCCAAATTGTGATACTTACTTTTCCTACGTTCAGATTTTCCATTTACAGCTTTGCTGGGCGAGAAAAAAGCTATTCAGTACTCCGTGTGGCTCTGAAAAGCATTTCGTCATATATTTGCACTGAATATTGACTATGCAAAATAGTGATAAGATCACAAACTAAATGATGTCATGGCTCAAGTGAGACACTCAGCGTTATGTCAACATATTGTCATTGTGTTTTCAAAAGAAATAAATACACTTGCTAAGATCGTAGTTACCTAAGAGGACTTGCTGGTCTATCGCATTATGTACTTTTGTTATTACATTACACGCAGGCCCGGAAGCTATTTGAATTGTCTAGAGTATACAGTCGTAAGTAGCTATCTCAGTGAAAAAAGTAGCGACATGCAGCACTACAGTAGTATCAGATTTCATATATGTAGAGGAGGTTGGGGTGCTGACTATTACATTAACCACAAAGCGAGGTGGTGCAGGATTGTTTGTGAGGTTCAAAAGAACTAAATAAAGGACATCATTGTGAGCTAGGATTCCTTCACGTAGCAGTCTTCCTTTTGAAATATATCCACAACAGAAATTTACGGTCCCCATGGGTAGATGATGTGTTACTTCTTTCTATCGAGCTTCTAGTTGCTACTTTTCCCTGACCATCATCACTGCCTCTATTCCTTCCATTTCCACTGAATTACATCCATATGTACACATTACCTCGGAGCGTGTCATGCATTTTTGATTAGTGTATGTTGCAGTCGCGGCTACGTCAATTTTAGTATGCAGGTCGGATTCAGATAGTGACTTACTCATCTGAAAATTTTAAATGCAACCTACGTACTCGTACAACTTATTGTCTTTCAGCTTTGTTTGTGTGTGAATACGTAAGGAGAAATTGTTGTAGGTAAAAGTCCATTAACATTATTTTTTCCGCTCCAAATGGGAATTGTGAGATAAAATCCTTTCACCTGGATTTATGTTCGCATGAACTTTTCAAGAAGGTTTGCGTGTAGGGTTGAATTAAGAGGGTTGATGTGACAGCTCTTCACATTCACGGCATTTCGGCTATGATATAAGATTGAGTTGAAACGAGGTGTGAATATAAGCTCATGCACTCATGATTTACAGTAGTTGATCCAGCTTTCAACTTTATAGTCTTCCTTGCACAAAATAAAATATTACGAAACTTCTGTGGATTTCAGCAAATGCAGGGCGTTTTAACATACTATATACTCCGCACTCTCCCTGCGGGACTACCGTTCTAGCATTGCTTTACGGGACGGTCCAGTCTTAGTTATTGTCGTCTTGCATGGAAATATTTTCGGTAGTGCTTTTCCTTGGTCTTCTCTTCCTTGTACATAAGAGAAGACGTGTTCTGCGTCTTTCGTTATGCCCTACCACGAAAGATAGTGATCCTTCTAAACTTGTAATTAACTTAGGGAAATAAGAAGGACCAGACGATCATCCTAAGTGGCCGAAAACGACCTAGAGGGAAGAGCTATCTTAAAAAGTTGGCGAAATTGACCGTGAAGGTCCGCCCGCAAAGACTGAAGCTTCATAAGTGCTCGGTAGACACGTTCTTGCACGCCTCTGTGCTAGCCAGGCTCGGGAATGTGGGGGGTTCCTTTGAGCGCTTTGATCCCTCACGTGTTATTATTACGAAATTAACGTGTCCGATTAACCGATACGTGGGTCCGCACCGGATTTAAAAATAGACCACAATCAAAGAAATTCGCGACAGTCTAACGATGAAGCCAGAACGCGAGCTAAAACTGGAAAATAAAAAAAACCAGCTCGATTGCGCGCGTGGAGCCGTAAGTCTTCGGACTCCTTGACATCCTCAGGCCATTATTTAGAAGATGTCCTTAATAAGGTTTTTTCGGGGTCAAGGAGGAAGAGAGAGGGAGAAAGTCCTCAAATAAAAAAAAAAATATTTATAATTCATGTTATATTCCTCCATTTCAAAAAAAAATATATAAAAGTAAAATGAAAATGTAAAGTAAAAATATATAGAAGAAAAAAAATTAAATTAAATCAAAGTAAAGAAAATATATATATATATAAAAAAAAGAAATTAGATCAAAACAAAAAAATAACACTTACACGTTAATTCACTCCGAGCTCGGCGTGGCGTATATTTATGGTTGTCCTGTTTCTGTCAATTCATTTTCCTCCAGACACCAGAACTCGATCGAATTTTTTCTTCAAAATCACTTTAAGAGTTCGTGGTTTCTTCTAGGACGACGCACCGAAAACCATTTCGATGCGTCGCGTTGCGTACGATTAGCAATGAACCACGCCAACAGGTTGTCACAAAAAAAACGATATTTTCCTTGAATCGGCTCCGATGAAAGGGCTGGTGGATGGACCGGAATAGTCTAGATCAAGCGCCCTACGGCAGCACCTAGTCGAACAAAATGCACTAGACTGAAGGATAGTGTTTGCTGTCTGTCGCCCAAATGACAGTGGATTTCGTCTGTCCAATACCCAACTAGAAGCAAAACGTTCGTCACGCTCGATCGCCTCAATTGCAAGGGGATGGTGATTAAGCACTGGCGACGCTAATGATCAGCTTCAACCATTTCCACATTGCGATTTAGACAACTCAACTTTAATAAAAAACCTTCTCACGAGTCCTTTGACTTCACTAGTACCTCATACAGTGGTATCGTTAATTGGTTGCAGTCCTTTCGCCGAGAAATCTGGCAACTTTCTCCTCGTCTCCCCATGCCGCTACGCTCGCCTTGAACTCTATCGAACTCCAAGAGTTCATGTTACAACAACATTCGCGTGCGCCTAGGGCTGCGGCAAATCATTCCCCTCTGTCAAGATTAATTCACCCGAATGCATTCAATAATCTGCAATCTGCGGCGGACATTAGGGTCATTGCACATTATAAAATGCATTGTTTGAGCAAATTAATTCAGAAAGAGGCGAATGAGATTCCGCTCCCATCGCGAAGCCGTGGTCGCTACAACTATATTACTAAGAGTACTTTTTATACCCACTGTGCCCATTCCTTAATTGCATATTGTGGTTCACGTCAATGTGGCTTCGCATAGTCCGCTCGTTTATACTATTTGTAAGCGGTCTATTTTCTGTCGCTTGCCTTGTCGTTTGTCAGCCAGACATCATCTTCGGTTCAATGTCGGTTCATCTGTCTATTTTTCGAAGATGGAAATCTCAACAGTCACTGGTACACATGTCCCAGTTTGTCCGCTTTTTACCCCGCTAAAACCATCATGCCTCCGATGTGCCCCACATCACTCCGCCCCCAGCAAATGCGGTTGCCGGTGAAGGTCTTCAAGAGACCTGAACATCGAGGTTGAAGTAATGTTCCCGTCGCTCCAAGACTTTGAACGGGCCCTCGTATAGTAGGTGCTGCGGCCTCCGAGGAGCGTCCACCCCAGGAGGAACTGTGAGCATATCTCGAGGTCCCTGGGGGTGTCGACCTCCGGCGTTGTGTTTCGGGAAGGTGGAGTCAGCCGCAGTCTCGAAACCCTGAGCAGGTATAGCATGCTGGAGTCGCTTAACCCTGCTTTGATATCCAGTACAGGGTCAGCGGGGAGTCGCAGATTCTCCCCATACACCATCTCCGCGGGGCTGGCCGTGAACTCCTCTCGAGGAGGACGAAAGGCAAGAACTGCGACCACGACGTTTCATCGCGAGCCATCATGGCGGCCTTTAGTCTCCGGTGCCAATGTTTCAGCATCCAATAGGGCTGCGGATGGTATGCAACAGTCCTACGACGTTTGAAACCAAGGAGCTTGCCTAATTCCGAGAAAAGAGTAGACTCAAACTGCATTCCCTGGTCCGTAATGATTATGACTGCTACATCAAAAAGCGCGATTCGTTCTCCACAAATGGCCTCGGCACATGATTGTGGCGTAATGTCAGTCAGTGATATTGAGTTTTTTAATGTGCTAGTATATCTGTCCATCTTACGGAATTGAAGGGATTTCTGACATCAAGCGTTATGAGGAGCATTATCCGTCGAAATCGGCGGCTGTGTGCCTCGGCTCGATGAACCACATCTACCGCCTACATGTGGATCTACCTGTTCTGAATCCAAACTGCCTTGGGGATAAGTCCCCGGCAGCGGGAATCGCTTCAGCGAGTCCACTCCTAATGAGCTTCTCGAGAACTTTGCCGGTCGTGGCAAGCATACACAGCGGTCGGTATGCAGACGGGTGCTCCGGCGCTCCTTTACCCTTGCTGATCAGTGCGAGTCTGGACACCTTCCAGCGACAAGGAAAACTGCCCACCTTCATACAAGCGTTGAACGCCACAAGTAGCAAGTCTTGGTAGCAAGCATTGGCGGAAAACCAGTTTGTAAACTTCCACGGGGATACCATCGGCACCTGGCGCCTTCTTGTTTTTCATAGTCAGAACCGCTTCTTCGACCTCTCTCATTGTGGAAAGGGGGAAATCCTCAACGGTTTCCGCGCGATTGACATCAACCCGTACAGAATGCCTAGGGAATAATGCCCGTACAATGCGGTCCATCTGGTCAGTATTTAGTATGCAGAGTTTCCGCAGAGCCCCGATTTTCCTGGTGACAAGCTTATAGCCAAATCCCCACGAGTCATCATTCCTTGGGCAGATTCTAGCGGCCGCGAGCTTTGCTTTTATTTATCGCGCTGCGGAGTCTCTTTTTTGCTGATCTATCTATTCCTTTATGGCACATGCCCCCTTGTTGACGTGTAAGCGTTGTGCCAAACGGCGGAGCTTATGACACTCCCTCCGTAGGTCGGCAATTTCCGCAGTATATAGAAGGCTTACCGCGGCTGGGGCCACTCCGGGGCATAGAAGTCTCACATGCTATCGTTATCAGATTCGTCATTGAATTTACAACGGTGTTAACTGCGACGTAACCACCGCCCAGCGCGGCTCTGCCTGCTCCAAGAGCTTCAACGATGTTCACCCTCGCAACATTCCATAGGCAGGGGGACCGTCGAGTTGGTGCTTGCCGCATCATCACATCATGATCACTTGCCGAGAAGTCCAGAGACTCGCCACCCGTCCACCGATGATGCCAGAGATTCCGATGCAAAAGTGATGTCAGGAATGCTTCCTTCGCAGCCTGGGCGCCGAAACGTTGGCGTGGATCCGGTGTTTAAAACTAGGAGCCCGGTTCTCGCTGCCATTTCCATAATCCGTTTCCCTCTGGAGTCTAGCTGAAGCATGTCCCATGCAAAAACCCTACCATTAAAATCACCGCGAACCAAGATTGCCCCTCCGGGCCCGAAGCGTCTTCCAGAGCGTCAAGCTGGTGCCGAAAATCTGGCATCGTCTCATTCGGTGTCAGGTAAACGCTAAAAAACCTTATGCCTAAGTACCGAGTCTAGACAAATCCATTCCCTCGGCCTTCGGCAAGAACATGAAGTCGAACGTCGTCACGAACCCAGATAGCGGCGGTGCCCTATAAGTCGAGATGCCATGAAGCCGGGTCCCTGTTTTGGTGTTGCTCGCTGATGAGCACTAGATCAGCATTTACTTACGCAGCGAACTGCGCTAGCAACTGATGAGCGGTTGCATTCCGGTGCATGTTAATTTGTAAAATGCGGATCATGCCATTTGCGCCCTAGGCTTTTCCAGTTCCGCCCTAAAGATTGGACACCGCCCCGAGCATGCAGTGTGTGCGACGCTCTCATCAGACTCCCTACTGAGAGCGCAACTTTCGCTTTCATTGCAGGTCTTCGCATGATGACCTACCTGCCCGCATCTCCGGCATGCTGTCCTCCTGTCCGGTCCCATGCAACTTGCTGATGTGTGTCCATAGAACAGACAACTGTAGCATTTGGTGGGGACTATCTGCATTTCCAGCTGCTAAGTAGTTTCCTCGTATAATGCTCGAGGACTTCCACCACGGCGAGTTTTTGGCCTCGAGAATTTACAGAGGTTATACATTCTCGAGCATCGGTTACTTCGGAACATTCACGCTTTATCGCCTCCTTTTCTGTGAGGCAGTCAAGATCCCGGATTTCTGAAGAGCACAGGGGCTCTGGCTTTTGGTTTGCAGCCTCCTTGTCTTTGTTTCCGTTTAACAATCTTCGCCTTCTTCGACCGAGATCGAATATGGGCCATGTGGCGATGTGCATACCCGCGCAGCTGGAAACCAGGGCTGGTCCGTCAAAAAGTTTGAATAGGATGCATTCATAGAAATGCTATTGGGAGGCCACAATCCCGGTGGCGCGACTAAAGAACAAGTAGAGCAAATGATGGGAGGCATAACGAGAGCTTGCGATGCTGCTATGCCGAGGTGGCGGGTCCTCGCAAAAAGGCGCTCAAAATGTTGCTGGTATGAAGAGATCGCGGAGTTGCGGAATGCATTTTTTGAGCTAGAAGGATCTGCCAATGATCTAGGGGAAGACCGGGCTTCGACAGGAAACGGTAAGTATATGCGAACCTTCGAGGTAGGCTTAAGCAGGCTATACGGACCAGCAAGCGATAATACTTCAAGGAACTTTGCTCAGAGGCAAACCAAAGCCCCTGGGGAACAGCGTACAGAGTGGTTATGAGGAAGATGAGAGGGCGAACACCACAACTGGCCTGCCCGCATCTTGTGCTCGATATCGTGATGACGCTCTTCCCCCTTGGATAAAGCGGAGCGCAAACATCACCATACCTGCGGTAACTGAGGAGGACCTTGCGCAAATTTTCCGCTGAATTGGTGATAACAAAGCACCCGGTCTGGATGCTGTTCCCAATAGAGCTCTGAAACTCGTTGTTTTTCAGCGTATTTAAAACATGCAGTGTCCGGATAGCTGAGTGGTTAGAGCGCAAGGCTGTCGTACGGAAGGTGGCGGTTCAAATCTCACTGGTGGCAGTGGAATTTGTATCATGATTTGACGTCGAATACCAGTCGACTCAGCTGTGAATGAGTACCTGAGTCAAATCAGGGTAATAATCTCGGGCGAGCGCAATGCTGACCACATTGCCTCCTAGTGTACCGTTACGCTCTTGAATGAAGTGCTCTAACACACTTCAAGGCCCTGATCCAACATGGATTGTTGCGCCAACGATTATTATTATTATTTAAAACATGCATGGTAGAAGGAGTTTTCCTCGACCGGTGGAAGAGGCAAAAACTAGTTTTGCTACCGAAGCCGAATAAGCACCCAGGACATCCATCATCGTACCGCCCGATTTGCCACATCGACACGGTAGGGAAGATGCTCGAAAGGATTATCAGAGCGACAATTTGAATTTTGACAAGCCCACTCAACAATCGACGCCATAGACGTTGTTTTGAAGCTGACTCGAGGCCCGATGTCGTCTAATAAATGCTGTGCCGTGGTGACGTCAAAAACGCGTTCAATTCCGGCAGCTGGGAGTGGATAAAAACTCACAGAGTAAAAAGGGTGTCCGTAGTAACTTCACTAAGCTACTCGTAAGTTACCTCTCGGAGAGGATACTTTGGTACGATACGGATGAGTGGTCCAAGCAGTACACCGTCACCGCAGGAGTACCACAGGGCTGAGTGTTGGGTCCTCTTCTGTGGAGCGTGTTGTACAATGGGGTCCTTGTTCCGCCGTACCAAAAGAGGCCACGGTAGTCGGTTTCGCAGATGATCTAGCCGTAGTTGTCGTCGCGAAACAACTTTACGACGTTGAAGTGTACGCTAACGAAACCATTAGCGCCATAAAAGCATGGCTGGAGATGGTTCAGCTTGACTTTGCGGAACAAGAGACGGAGGCGGTCTTCATTACCATACGTAGGAAGAGGAATACGGTTAATATTCGTGCTAGTGGTCACATCAACACTTCGAAACCGGTTATCAAATATCTTAGGGTGATGATTGACGCTAAATTTCAAGGGATACCTGGACTATGCCTGTGAGGAAGCAGCAAATAGGAGCGTATCATTAGCACGGATGATGCCTAACATTGGAGGCCCAAGATGCAGTCGCAGATTACTTGTGGCCGGAGTGGTTTGCCCCACACTGTTATACGCGCCACTATTTTGGGAGGAAGCACTAGCGTGTGAGAGTAGTCGTAGGAGGGTAAATATGACTTACCGCTTAGTGGCGCTCTTCCCCGAAAAACCACCGCCCATTATAACGTCATGGTGGGCACATGGTTCTAGCCTCTCCCTTCGCTAATCGATTGCATTCGCAACCGTGTCTTTTTCACTTCCCTTGCCTCTCTTAATCTGCACTAAGTCCGCCCCCACCATATGGTTAACTGAATTCCAATTCTCCCGGCACGCAGGCATTTTACCAATTAGATTGCTACTGCTACTGTTCCCCCAGTGTCTCCTCTAGACATGGTTTGTACCCTCCGGAATATCGTCCCAGCTGAGACAGTTTGGTGAGCTGTCCAGTTGAAGCCTGTACGGTTACTTACGGTATCCGACATGTCCCGAGAGAAAATGCGTTATATTATATCATAGTTTATCTCACCATGCGCTCTCTGCTTCAATATCTTGATACTGGGACTCAATCTGTGGGTTCATCAACATTTTTTTGCTCATTATCACCGTCATTGCCAGCTGCTTAACCATTCTTTCCTTTCGACATTTCTCAGATGCCGACCAGAGAAAGAATCTGGTCCATCATAGATGCACGTCATCTCATCATCATCAATGGCACAACAACCGGTATCTGGTCTAGGCCTGCCTTAATAAGGAACTCCAGACATACCGGTTTTGCGCCGAGGTCCACTAATTCGATGTCCCTAAAAGCTGTCTGGCGTCCTGATCTACACCATCGCTTCATCTCAGACAGGGTCTGCCTCGTCTTCTTTTTCTACCATAGATATTGCCCTTATAGATTTTCCGGGCTGGATCATCCTCATCCATACGAATCAAGTGATCCGCCCACCGTAACCTATTGAATCGGATTTTATCCACAACCTGAGGGTCATGGTATCGTTCATAGATTTCGTTGTTATGTAGGCTACGGAATCGTCCAGCCTCATGTAGAGGGTCAAAAATTCTTCGGAAGATTCTTCTCTCGGACGCGGCGTAGAGTTCGAAATTTTTCTTGCTAAGAACCCAAGTCTTCCAGGAATATATGAGGACCTGCAAGATCATGGTCTTGTACAGTAAGAGCTTTGACCCTATGGTGGGACGTTTCGAGCGGAACAGTTTTTGTAAGCTGAAATAGACTCTGTTGGCTGCCAACAACCGTGCGCGGATTTCATCGTTATAGTTGTTATCGGTTGTGATTTTCGACTCTAGATAGGAGAAATTATCAACGGTCTCAAAGTTGTATTCTCCTATCTTTATTCTTTATTGGTTGGTTTTTGGTGCTTATGTTGCCACCATATATTTTGTCTTGCCTTCATTGATGTGCAGTCCAAGATCTCGCGCCAGTTGCCGCCTGCTCGATCTGGATGAAGGCAGTTTGTACGTCTCGAGTTGTTCTTTCCAATATGTCGATATCGTCAGCACAGGACAGTAGATGGGTGGACTTAAAGAGGACCGTACCTCTTGCATTTACCTCAGCATCACGGATCACTTTCTCCAGGGCCAGGTTGGAGAGGACGCATGATAGGGCATTCCCTTGTCTCAGACCGTTATTGATATTGAATGGTCTTGAGAGTGATCCTGCTGCTTTTATCTGGCCTCGCACATTGGTCAGGGTCAGCCTAGCCAGTCTTATTAACTTCGTCGAGATACCGAATTCTCTCATGGCCGTGTACACTTTTACTCTGGCTATGTTGTCATAGGCGGCTTTAAAGTCGATGAAAAGACGGTGCAACTGGTGTCCCTATTCCAACAGTTTTTCCATCGCTTACCGCAGAGAGAAAATCTGATCTGGGCGTATGAGGTCTATTCGGCCTAGTAAGATAGCGGAGAATATTTTATAGATGGTACTCAGCAACGTGATATCTCTATAATTGCTGCACTGCACCGCGTGATATCCGCCTTTTTATGTATGAGACAGATAATGTCTCGTTGCCAGTCTTCAGGCATTGATTCGCTGTCCCACACCTTGAGCATTAGTTGATGAACCACTTGGTGTAATTGGTCGTCTCCAAATTTAACCAATTCGGCTGTAATTCCATCGGCTCCTGGCGACTTATGGCGACATAAGAGGGTGGATTATACGGACTGTTTGTGGCAGCATTTGCCCGTATTCATCAGTTGGCG
Organism: Hermetia illucens; assembly: GCF_905115235.1. Classification (NCBI taxonomy): domain Eukaryota; kingdom Metazoa; phylum Arthropoda; class Insecta; order Diptera; family Stratiomyidae; genus Hermetia; species Hermetia illucens. The sequence goes on along the minus strand of NC_051854.1, from coordinate 84,858,697 downwards.
GGACCTCCAACTCGCGATATTTTGGTTGTTAAGTAGTTCATCAAAGTACTCAACCCATCGCTCCAATATGCCCCAGACTTCGCTCCTCCGCTCGCTGGAGATCCTGATAAGTCTCTGCGCGTGCCCGCGTTCTTTGAGAATGCAACATTACTCGGTATGCGGCATTCTTCCGTTCCGTTGTTAGCTTACATTCATCGTTCAACCAGCCGTTTCGACTTTTCTTGTGGTTAGGGCCTAGTGTGTTTGTGGCCGTATCAATGATAACGCTCCCCAGGTGGTTGTGAAAATCATTTGTTGATACTTCATCTCCTGGACATCTAATTGCTGCGGTTCTTGCGGCATCCGTTTCCCCCTTATAGGTGTTACGGAGGGCTCTGTTGTGAATGGCTTCAGTATTCACTCTCACCTGATTGCCAGATGGGATTGTAGGTGGTGTTGTAATGCAAGCTCGGAGCACTATACCCACGAGGTAGTGACCCGAGTAAGGTATCCGTTCAGAAGGTATCCTTCTCTGACTCTGCAGTCTCCTCTGTAGGGGCGTGAACGTTAATGAGGCTTACATTTCTATATTTGCCTCGCAAGCGCAGAGTGCATAGCCTTTCGATTATATTATATAAACTTACTCCGACCAGATGGTTCACTGGATCGCGCCTATATTATATAGTGTAGTGGCTCTTCTCCAGGCTTGACAGCTCCATCTCTCTACAGGGAGCGCACGTTCCATGAGAAAATGCACAAATCGTTATTCCGTTGTCGTTGCCGGGTTCGTCGTTGTAAAGTCCATCCCGTCCGAGGCTTTTTCTGTGGCTTCGTAACTTTGGTTTTCCGTGCAGGGTTGTCACCCCTACCCAACCCCTAACCTGGAGGTTGGTACAATTTGCCCGGTTTTTAGGCACGGGAGACTCGCCTTCATTCCTCTCCGTTTGCAGCTTTTCGTTAAGAAAGAGCTCCCAGCGGTCACCGCGTGGAAGTGGAGATAGGGTTTGGTAGTAGAGCTGTTTGTGTTGTTTCAGCAGGCGTTTCCCATGTTTTATGCTCCATCGTGGGTACCAATCTACGTTTTGCCCTGGGACCACCAAAGGGTAATATACAGAAGCTACAGAATAGTATAATATATAGATGGACGCATCTAAAAAACGAAACGCAATCGAACCACGTTTAGAAAAACCGAAGCAATAAATCTATATTTCATGTACCTCTTGATCTTTAATCTGTATATTATTGGGCAGTCCCTTTTTTGTCCCAAGCAATAATTACGCTTCATCATTACAGAATAGACACGTAATATCTTGGAGAATTCCTGTTCTGAATGTATGTCTATCTAGTGAATTATGGCCAGTCAGAATGCCCACAATGCTTCCGCAAGTCTTCCCGCTTTCCAGCAGGTATGCTCCTTTGATTCTGACAGGAAAATTTTGGTGCATCTAACAACAGTAAGGTTCTGCCACCTGTCATTATGGGAAGTCTGTCTCCAGTTTTTGATAGCAGCATTAGTGAGCATGCATGTTGCTAACGCTCCAACTGCTGGTTCTGTTCCGGCCATGGGGGAAGGCTAACCCTCTTTTACTAAAGCATGCGAGATTTTTTTCCCTCTACACCGCAGTGATGAGTTACCCAAAGTAGTGCTACCATATTGAATCGAGAAATAAAATTCAATCGGTTTCTAAGTTCCTGGTTGATTGTTGACGTAATCAAAGGACTACTCAACGCCCTCAGTGCAGCTTGACTAGTTGCAGATAGCGATGCGTCTGGCATTTAACCGTTCGTCAATCGTCCAGTGTCCACCCTTAGGGTCGCATACACTTCTAAAATCCATCAAGCGCATACACCTAATAAAGATAAGAGATGGAAGGTAGGATGCTGATGCATAATTTAATAACAAAGCCACCTCGTAACGATCGTCTTTGGTAAAATCTTATGGATCTCATGACGCATATCGAGACCACTTGGATAAAAATTGTGCGCAGTTAAGTTAGCAATACAAAGCAAAAAACATTAAAGATTGAATGAATCTTGTTATCCGGTCTTCGTTAGGATTTTGTCATCAAATTTAATTTAGAGAAAAAACGCGCCCGCATGGATTTGTATGGCTTATTGTTCGTACACAGCAAATCCATTAAGTCATTCCAATCTACACGCTCGAGTGGTTAATAAGTTCGTAAATTTGCATAAGTCATTACTGTGCTCCCGTAAAAAGTCGCACAAATCTTAAATTCTGTCGGATATGCATCTACGTTATACAACAAATTGTCATGGATTCACGTTTTGAATCTGTAGCTTCAAAGTATGATTGAGCTTGAGTCAGTGGTCGACAATGTAGGGATTGCGATCTGAGGTAGAACTGCTTAGGAAGGGACCGAAAATTCAGTCTAGAATTTTAAGAGTAATCTATTTACTATGAAAGAGTTAGATATTTTTATCCTGTTGGGAAAATCATCTGCACACTTGGCTCTTAGTTCTTAACACCTTAGCTCAACCATGTTGTTAAGTATTACGGCAAGCAAGCTAGTGAAGGAGACAACATGGATCAGAGCGCCGTGTCTGGCCCAAGTGCCACGGATTATCGCCACTATCCTATAGAACATGCTATGATACAAAACAAAAGTTGTACTATCTCTGCCTCCATAAAATCCAACACAAATGACTAACCTGAGATACCACATCACTCACGACCATTTGACCTTAAACGCATACCACGGCAACCTGTTTTCAATGTCATTCTCGTTGTCAGAACAAATATTTTGTAGTGTTCGCTGATTGCGTGAATCATCGTTACAAACTGGGTGCTATTCCAGCCCCACCGCTAGGCATTGGGCTTATTTGTCAATAGAATTTTGATACGCCAGCTAATCAGCAAATCGTCTAATGAAGTGCACGGTGAAACATGGCTAAGTCAGCTCTTCTGTGATATTCTGAAGGCACGTTAGCTAACGAATGAAATGTTTGGGAAAGTACTCACGAATTGTTTGCAAATAAATGAACCATCATGAAAAGTGAATTTCTGGTGAGAGCCATGTTTGTGGGGAATGAATACCAAAAATAAGACGCAAAAGCTGGCAAAGGAGAAGGCTCAAATCAAGAATCAAGTTTATGTGCTGTTTATATTCATTTGGGCTATCTACATTGTGTGTACAGAGTAGGAAGCAACATAGTCGCGTGAGTGAATGCTAATGGAATTCTGTTTAGACTAAGGTACATATTTGCATCATTCGAATCGAATAAAATTAAGTGCTTTGGTTGGAATACGGAGTTGTTCACGCACTCGAAAGTCATTGGAAATATTTTCAAGAACTTTGCATTTGCCATTATACTTTGTATCTTCTTAATAGAGATAAAAAGAATGTGGTTGCAGATAGCATAGAATATCTATGTAAAATAATGTTTACGCTTCTAGATGACAAGCGGGTTAATAGTGGAATGAAGGTCTCAATTTTGAGGGTAGAAAAAGTTGCGCTTCTAATATGTTCAAATGTTCTCACTTCTCGCTTTTGTTGGAGAGGCAGACTCCGGCTTCAGAGCCCTGTTTTGTTTTTGAGCCGCCGGTGTGGAGACTTGCGTATCCCTCCACGAATTCCTCCGGAACTTCCCAGTTCTCATGTTGAGGCAAAGGTCTGCCCATACACCTCCTGCTTTTACAAAAGTGGCGATAGCACACCTTCTTGAGGCAGCCTTTTGTTGCTTCTGCTGGTAGGTAGCAATGGCATCCACTTCAACACGCATCAATCTCTGCGTTAACATAGCATAGATCCACTTAATTAAAGTATCATCGACCCCATGCGCTCTGGCGGCATCACGAAGTTTTTGGAACGGCACCCAGTTGCATCTTCTATTTCTGAAGCCAAAGAGTGAAGAGCATACTCACAGGACTTTCCATGTTGGTAACGAGACAATAGCGCCTTCCCACAAACGTAACGCTCAATCAGTCTCTCCAAACCTTTCAGCAAGAATGACATCAAGCCGATCTGTCTGAAGTTTTTTGGATTTGAATAGTCATCCTTCCCCAGCTTCTGTATGAAGACTGAAGACTCTCCTAATCTTCTATTTCTATTAAATATTTCTTAAAGGTTGCTCCACACTGTTTTGAAGTGCTCAACGGACAGAATGGCACCTCTTACTTTTTTATTGGCAACAACCGCTTTCGCAGTGTTTCAATTCACCTTACATCAATTTCGTGTTGAAGGGCTTGCAGGAGTCCCCAACTGTCCCACTTCTAGTTTTCCCGGAAGATGTGCTTCCAAGAGGATCTATATTGATTCTAGCCTGCAGTTCGTGAAAGTTTCATCCGATTTTCTAATAGTGTCCAACTTGTATTGTTAAGTACTCTGCACAGCCTTGAAGTCTCTTTTTCGTCTTCCAGTTCCTTACAATATGCTGCAGAGGAGTCTCATTGCGAAGACTTAACGAGTTTCTTATTTTCGCGCTGTGAGTTCTGGAAGTTTAACTAGTATTCATTCTTATTGCTTTTACCAGCATGGTTCAGAAGTCGTCTAGTTAATTTCTTGAGTTTTTACAGTTCGCGGTTCTGCCAAGGAGCCGTTTTACCGCTTTTACCACTTCATACCATTCTAAAAGTGTGCGATTCAGAGTTTTCAATTCATCTTCTAGCGCCAAAGGAGTCTTAAGTCGACTAGAGAGGTGCGCTTTATTGCCAAGAAGTTAATTGAACTTTGTCCAGACCGGTTTGCTAAAATTGTCCCAACAAATATGCTGAGCATTCGCATCGCAACCTATTAAGAGTTCGAAACCACTTGATTCTTCATACACTACATTGCGTCGATGGAGGACAAAGAACCATAGGGTAAATAAGCAAAGGCAGCTATGATGTTTTTCCTCTCGTCATTAATATCATATTATAAGATGACCGTAACTAGGAAGAGAACTGTCAACATGGTTGCCTATAACCGTCTTTATATCAGGTCACAAGCTCTCGGTCTTATGGATCTTGCTTCGTAAAAGATCCTAGCCCCTTAACTGATCCAATGCTAGAGACTCGAACCCCCTGTGTTTGTTTTCTTTAAGAATATCCATATTTGTAGGTGCAGCAGCTCTCGGGTTCTCATCGTTAAAATATCTCATCTTATCACGCCCGCGAACAAACGAATGCTCTATCTGTTTTCTACTTAACACCTTCACTGGTTTTCGTTGTCCGGTTTGCATAGATCTGATCGCACAAGCTAACATCAAATCAGTTCCTTTCAGGTCTCTGGCTTGCCTTTTTTCCGGCTGTTCCGTAAATGGTGTAGGTAAAATTACTAACAGCTAGGATTTACTCTAAAGTCCATATCAAATACCAAGCTGAAACCCTCCACGTTTGTAAATTTGTCCTTCCAGGTATTTATGAACTTTACCCTTCAATATCCAAAATCCATGCCTGGGTTCTGTCAACCCAACATGCGGATGATGTCTCTTCCCTTCCTTTGAGGACCAAGTATCCAACATACAATTTCTGTCTTGTGCACAATAGTGAACTAGGGCAGACCGCCAGAACTTAAAGTTAGGATTACCTGTTGGAGCCATTCTAAGGCAGCCTCATTAGTGCATTCCAAATGGAGGAGCCCATCGCGGAAACCTTGATTGTTAAATCTTGGCTTCATTCCAGGCTAAAGCATTTTTTCCACAGGCACTCCGGAGTATCCGTATTCCTATAGGAGGGACCAGCTTCGTTGAGATCTCTATCGCTTATTTGATCACCTCCCGGCACACCGATCCTAATACCCGCGGGATGCGTGAATGTAGGCCTTGGTGCGGAGCACTGTAATGCGTTGCCCACCACAGATGTGTTGGTCTTACGCTTCTTGCGTGAGTTACCGTTGATAGAGAGGTCTTGTGCGCCCAGTGTGGGTTTCAACGGAGTTACCAGTTTCTGCCGAAGATTCCACTTCCTTGCGTCCGATTTCTAGGGACGTTACCGCATCTGGTGGTGCAGCCACGCCCATGACCTCATTTCCAAGGTGCTTCATTTTCTTGCGCAGTGCCTTCCTCTGCCGTTGGCTTGGAGTCTTCCTTTTTCCGCTCTTCCTGGTAAGGGTGAAGGAGAAGGTTTCGACAGGCAGGATTCAGCTTGTAGTTTCCCCTTCTTAGTAGCTGAAGCTTTCTTTGCCGAGTCTTTCTCCTCCGCTTACGGGTAAATTTGGACTGTAGTACCATAGGTGGGCCGCTCGTAGTCGGATTTCCTGTTTCAGTGAGAATTGCTGTACTTTCCTTTCTTACTGGCTGCGTCCTAGGCACTAAATGCAAGCTTTCCATTAAGATGTGAGTCATCAATATATTTTGAAATACTTCCCGTACTATACTCTGTTGCTCGTAATAATTCTGCCGTGTTTGTCATGCTCTGTAATTATTTCCGAAAACTGTCAGTTTGAATCATCTTTGCAAGCGCGCTTTCTGGGCATAGTTAGTATCAATTTTAAACTTGGTTTCAATTAACTCCCCACACAGCTTATTCATCTAGTTCCGCTTATTTGGTGCCTGCGAGCGGCCTGAAAAACGAAGCTCCATCATTTTGTTGTTATATTATATACCAGGCTCGTGCTTATATACCGGGTATGCGGGTGGAGTTCCAGACGACCCAGAGAATGTATTCTTCCATTGTCCGAGATTTGTGGAAGAAAGGAGGAATTTAGAGGAGACCCTAGGAAAGATGCTGCTACCAGAAAATCTGGTGCCAAAAATGATAGCACATCAAGAGAATTGAGATGCGGTCAACTCCATCTTCTTCTTTTTCTTTAGCCTTTGTCCCGTTCACAAGCGGGGTCGGCTCGTCGTGATCGGCTTCCCCATTTGGCTCTATCAAATGCCTGATCTGGATCATGCGTCAAGAACCCTTGCCCATTTCTCGACAGCACCGGGGCCCGTCCTGCCACGTCGACTGAGGTGGGGGACCAACTATATTCTATTTATCTCTTTCCCTGATTTCAGCATTTTATTTTTGTTTTACTGAGGATAGTACAGAGTATGTTGCCTCAAACCCTCCTCCTTTACCTGGGCTTGGGACCAGCATACTATGTTAATAGCATGGCAGAGTTAACTCCATGATCGCATCTATTCAGAGTAAATTGCGAAAGGCAGAGGAGAGGAGAAAAGCGCGGTCACGTACGCCGCGTATAGAAGAAAGGTGGCTAAGCTAGAGTGAGCTGAGTCCGCCTCCTGATGTAATACCTTATGGTGATTCTGCGGGGCAGTAAGGGAGTCGGGGGCGGTTTTAGCGGGTGAAAATCCCACACGCTAGTGTGTCCAGATCAGTGTTTTACACAAAACCTTAAAAATGTGGCGAGTATGACATCTTAAAATCATATCTTTTCTATTTTCCAGCATTTATTTCAATTCTAGAATCAAAGTGATTTGAAAAGAAATAGACAGCTTTGATCATCTTCGTTTGAAAGTGAAATGAGTTTATGAGTGGATTTTCCTAATTCAGAGACCAAAACAGCAACCTTTGTTCATTAAAAACTACAACATTCCAATTTGAGAAAAGTCGGACATTTTTAATCAGAAATTGTCAACATAAGTTACACCATCCGCCATAAAAACTTATGTAACATTTCCTAAATAGTTTTTCTTTCAAAATCCTCCTCCGTCTCTATATTTCTGTCCATGTTGCCCATGCCATGTTGGAGGAAAAATTTACCAAGTATCAATCTTAACCCAAGAACTTGCTGCCGTTTATTATCTAATCTCGCCCTCACAGTCGTCGCGGCCGGTTATGGCCCATCAAATTCCATTACCATCTTTGAATAAATGATGCTGTTTAGAGTGTAGGCATCAATTTTTTTGATGACCAAGTTCACGAGATAGAAAACTTAGGATGTAAGATGTACAGAGTTATTTGAATTTTAGCGTACGCTGCGCTCTCCCTCATCGTGCTAAATTGTATTAAATATCAGGTTGTCCACAAAGTTTTCGCACAAATATTAATGTGACAATTAAAAAGCAATTAGCAGACAAACCAAAACAGCAGGTACAACATGTGATATCCCAATGGAAAGGTCAGAGTCCTAACTATAAAATGCATGGTAAATTATCCTTGAAGGATCAGTGTTGTGAAGGATATTCAAGGATAAACATGGAATTCGACAAAGTACATTTTCGTCATTGCATTTTGTACGAGTTTCAAATGGGGACGAAGGTGCCGAAGGCGATTGAAAATTTGTCGAAGGTATTCGGTGAAGGAAAGGTAAAGCGCAGGACAGTTTACGATTGGTTCGAAAAATTCTACAGCGGAGACCTGACACTTGAAGATGAACCTCGCTCAGGAAGACCCTATACGATTGACGACGATATCCTGCGCAACAAACTGGAAGCGAATCCTTTTCTTTCGACACGTGTGCTTGCAGAGGATCTCGGTGTATCAAAATCAGGAGTAGCAGTAGCCATTACGCGTCTTGGATATGTTTTGAAGAGCACAAAGTGGGTACCGCACGAACTGACTGAGCGAAATCTGGCCGATAGAGTGAGAATTTGCTCCGCTAACCTTTTACGGAACGAAAACGACCCTTTTTTGAATCGATTGGTAACTGGCGATGAGAAATGGATTGTGTACGAAAACGTAGCGAAGAAACGAGCCTACACTCATCGAGATCAACCGGGTCCATCGGTAGCAAAGCCGTCTATTCATCAGCAGAAGCGAATGCTCAGTATATGGTGGGACGTTCGTGGCCCCATACACTACGAGCTTTTGGGACCAAACGAGACCATTACCGCCGATAAGTACTGCGAGCAGCTCGACAGATTAAACACCCAGCTACGTTCGAAACGACCAGCATTGGTCAACAGGCGAAATATTGTCTTTCATCATGATAACGCCCGGCCGCATACATCTTTAACTACTCAGCGAAAATTGAGTGAGCTTGGCTGGGAAGTTTTGAGTCATCCTGCGTATAGTCCCGACCTTGCTCCTTCTGATTACCATTTGTTCAGGTCCCTCCAACATTTTCTGGATGGTAAAAAAATGACTTCTGAAGCTGACCTCCAAAGTGCACTTCGCACGTACTTTGAGGGGAAGGGGGAAGAGTTTTATAGAGGGGGGATTTTGAAGTTGCCCGATAGATGGAGGGAAGTCGTATCTAATGGAGGCAATTATATATTAGATTAAATAATTAAAGGTTTTTATAAACTTATCTGCTGAATTCTGTCTTTGATTTGTGCGAAAACTTTGTGGACAACCTGATAAATTGGATGGTATCCGGGAAGGAAATGATTTGAAACGGCGAAAAATGTTTTGTTTGGCGACCATAAATAAGTCGCTCTCTGAGTTGATTCCATCAGATAATGCCGACGTAAGTATCAGTAGCTTTGCCATTGAGGAAACTGTAGACAATAGGGGGAAATTGCGGCAAACTTTGTCACATTTTTCATGGATCTTATCGGGTTTTCAATGGATATTGAGCAAAATCAGAAGTATCAGTCGACTATCTATCAGTCATGATTTTTAGGAGTCGATGAGATAAAATTTTATTTGAGACTTAGGACTCGGTTTATCCATTATTAGAAACCAAAGTATCTATAAATATTCCCCATGCAAATGGGGCTTTCCTGGAATTTCTAAAAGTAGATATGTACCTGGGATATGTGTATATGTTACCTTAAAAGATTTACTTTGTAAACATTTTTGCTAGCCATACTTCATATGTTTATATGGACGGAGAGACATTACAAAGTAATATTACAAAGATCGCCTATCAACACCGCCTTGGCCGTGTATATGATGTTATATCATCAACATTAAATATTAAAGTTCAGCAGCCTTAGCACAAGAATAATTTGACATATATTTATTACATTCAAAACGCAAAGGATTCAACAGCACCCATTAAGTATCATTGAAGAAGGAGTGAACTTTTCATACAAGAGGAGAAAAAAAACCCCATCCCATAAGGATGGAAGATAATAAATAGTACAATCCATGCAAAGAATTGGAAATCGTGATTTTTGTGAACGAGCATTGAGCATTACTTTACTTAGATGTTATCTTTGCTTGGCATAATGAAAGTTTGCCTATCACACTCAAAATCAAAATCACCTTTTCAAAGTAAAGCTGGCCGAGGGAACAACTTCGCAACTTATAGTCGATATCAACATTCGATAGTCGTCTCGGCCGCTTGTACTAGGAAATATTACGTAGACCAACGCCATACAGCAGCCGATAATTATTATAATCCGTAGCATTACAGTTTATAAGTAAAAGCCAAGAATCTGCATATGCGCATGCATACGAAATCATTTTCTAGCCCAAAACTAGTCCAAAAGCAAGCAAAACCAACCTAAAGCGAGTCCAAAGCCAACCCGAAAACAATCCAAAAGCCAGTCCGAAGCCAATGTAAAGAAAACCCAAAGCCAACACGAAAACAATTCAAAAACCAGCCTGAAACCAACCTGAAGCAAGCTTGAAGCCAATCCGAAAACAGTTCAAGAATCAGCCCGAAGTCAACCGAAAGCAAGCTCAAAGCCAACCCGATATTCGGCGTCGGCATACTACGAAGACCGCTAATGTTAGGTATTACTATATTACAACATCACTTTTGTAGTGAGATGATGCTTGGTAATGGGTTGATGTTAGGTAGCGGCATGATGCTAGACAATGGGATGATGCTAGGTAATGAGATGGTGCTTGGTAATGGGATGATTCTTCGTGGTGCGATAATGGTAGGTGATGTAATGTTTGAATCCTGCTCGGTGATGGTCATATAATATCAAACTTTAAGGTGATATCACTTTTGTAATATTACATACATCATCTACCCATGTCTACTTCATACCGATACCTGTTTAAATACAGTTAATAGTAGTATATTACCATAGTATATTTTTTGAAAATTGACTACAAACCCCCTCCCTTAAGTTTATCCTAGAATCATCAACTTCCCCAATAATATAGGCTATACTTTAACTTTATTAACAGCCGACCCTCTAAGAAAGCTACTATCGTTTACATTAATAACAATCAAGTTGACGTTATATGAAATGCGTTCTCAGCGAAGCAGGAAAGTGGTAGCGCGGAATGATAGATAAAATCATCAATCTGATGATCTTCAGAAGACTATCAATAAGGGACTCGCTTTATCCGAGTTTCTGCATGACTACTTTTCTGTTCTATTTTCCTCAAAATAGTTGTATTTATAAGATTCCCCTCAATTGTCGTTAATCAATGTTCGTCGGGTGAATACTGCGTCGCGAGCATGGTCACTGACAGTCGTGCCTTCGCTTGCATCAGTAGAAAAAATTTGTCTACATTTTGTTTGGTCTTATCTAATCTTGGGGACAGACTGAATCATGAATGGCGACAACATTGGTGTTCGTTTTTAAATATTTTATTAAATAGTTCTTGTTGGTTGACTTTCCTAGTCATTTATAGTTTGCTTCTTTTCTTTAGCCTTTGTCCCGTTCACAAGCGAAGTCGGCTCGTTGAGATCGGTTGCACCATTTTATTTTATTAAAAGTCCGATCTGGATGTAGTCGCGAGGCTTTCCAATTTCCGTTCAGTGTATCCACTGGCCACCGATGTTCAGACCAATCTCATGACCAAACTTTCGAAAGCGTCTCTCGCAACTTTTCCACGATCGGTGCAACCCCATACCGATCGCGGATACCCTCATTTCGAATGTGATCAAGGTGTGCCACGCCACTAGCCCAACGCAACATTTTCATCTCCGTAGTTTGGTATAATAACATTTTGGATATTAGCATTTTGTATTTTTTTTTATTGTAAAACAGTTTGTTGTGTCGTTTTGCTAAATGTTTGCAGTCATTTGGAAGATCTTTCTCTACTCCACAAAACTGTGGTAAATGTCTTTGTTCATCATTTTTAAGGTTTTGTGTCTGTCTGTCTGTCTGTCACAGGCACTTTCTCCAAAACGGCTAAACCGATCCCGACGAAACTCGGTGCACAAACTTTGAAATCTCATGCATACAGTGAGTGACATAAACGTACATGGAGTTTCAAGGGGGGCTCCCCATACATGCAAAGGGGGGATGTAAACTTGTTTCAACCAATGTAGTCATGGGGGGGGGGGGGATCAAATAGAAGGCCTCGATTAGTACTTTCCGAAACTTGTTAGTTTTGACGTAAGTTTCAAACGGAAACTACCCAACCCAAAAATCTGATCCCTATAGACACGCAAAACTAGTTACTCCGGAGGTTCATCTGGCGACTCGTGTGATCAGCCCATCAGCATGGGTCGCATAACACTTTTTGATGGGATTTTTCCAGTTTCCGTTTGGCTTCGGAATACAGTGTGGTTCCTCAGGAGATATCTTCAGGCCTCCCTTCCGCGGCAAAGTAGATAAACGCAGAGGGATTTTTAAGGTTTTGTGTGAAACAAAATTATTAAAATTGGTTTACTGTCTGTCTGTCGCACGCATTTTTCTCGGAAATGTTTAAAGCGATTGACACGGGGGAGGGGGGGGGGTGAAGGTCCCCATACATGTAAAAAAGGGAGTACATTTTTTTTCGCCAAATATAGTAATGTGGGATATCGAATGAAAGGTCTCCTTTAGTACTTTCCAAAGTCGATCTTAGTTTTGACATTTGTTGGAAAGGACCCATTCTCGACGATTTCATCTGATCATTTCGCCTTGTAAGCTGGGGCTTAAGAATACACTCGTCGTCCCTGCTTGTCGTAAGAGGCGACCAAAAGGGATAGCAATTTTTGGGTTGGCAACCTGCAAATTTTGAAATTCTACTGCTGCCGAAACATCAACAACGATTCGCATATAGACTGACCTCACGACAATGACCGTTGGCTATCGAAAATGGATTATGATTGGTTTCTGGGATGTGCGTATCCTCCTCGACGGTAGTTCGCTTTCCCCAAATTGAGCGGCAATTCCAATGATATAAACTGGTTATTCTGGACCTAAGCGAAGTAAAATGGCGGGACACTGGAGAGTACTCCTCTCACTGTTGTGACAATGTCTCTTTGTTATGTAGCAAGCCAAGTGGTAGCAGACGCGAATCCGATGTCAGGCTGCTACTGACAGTTACCGCAAGGCACGCTCTCTTGACCTGGGAGGCGGTTTCTGACAGACTTCTTGCTGCAAGATTCCGGTTAAGGAGTATCATAATTGTACAATGCTAAGCACTAACGAGAAATTTCGATATAATAGAGAAGGATGCTTTCTACAAGCAATTAAAGGCAGTCCAGGGGAGGCTTGCTAAAAGTGACATTGTGATGATGATAGGTGATCTGAATACCAAGGTAGGATTTGATAACAGCTTGATTCGTTATCAGCAGTAGATTGAGGAGTAGTCTGCTGGATGTGCGTAATAAGAGAGGCGCTGGCCTCGAAAGGGATTAACATCTGATGCTTGGGGAGCTGCAATCCCCCAAGTTCAATATCGACCGCTTCTATGAGCCAGCTGTCGCTCAGCTGGGAGAGCTATCTTACTGATCGAACGGCAAATATACTGAGTAATTCGCGTGAGAATATCGATGAGCGTTGGGCTGCCATCAAAAATGCTCTTTTCTCGGGTGCTACACAGGTTGTCACTCACATCCTGATCATAAGAGCTGGCTAACTGCCGAATCGTGAAAGCGGATCGATGAACGGAAGGGGTTAAAGGCTTTCCTAACCGGTTCGAGTGATGGCGGGTGTGACGCGCTCGAACTCCGATATCGAACAAAATAACGAGAAGTTCAGCGCCAAAAAAGAAATTCTTATTGTGTTGGCCAAGGAAGCGGAAGATGCCGCAGATCGCAATGATTTCAGAAATGTGTATCGCACCACGAAAGAGCTTGCATGTGGTCGCAAATCTTTCGATGGTCCTGTGAAGGACGACGACGATCGACTTTTCATCCACGATGATGAACAACTGAAGAGGTGGAAAGAAGACTTCACCGCGGTTCTTAACCGTATCACATCCGGTGAAAATCCTCTTCTTGTGGATGAAATGGCTAGCTACCGTAACATGCAAGCAGAAGAGAAATCATTTCGGCCACCAATGCACTGAAACGGTGTAAAGTCGCTGAGTTTGACGGTCTCCCCGCCGAGTTATTTATCGCTAACCTTGCAGTTACTGCAGATCTGCTGCTTCCATTCATACGGAAATCTTGGGAATTCGAGACCTTTCCTAGAGAATGGAAGAAGGGGATGATCGTCAAGATCCCAAAGCAGGGCAACTGTTTTGAGTGTGACAGTTGAAGCGGTATCTGCATGCTCCCTGTCATCGAAAATATAATAATCAAAAAAAATAATACTGGAATGTATCAAAGAACATCTCGAAAGCTTGATCGACAGAGAGCAGGTGGATCCTCTTGCATAGACCACATTAACCCCCTACGGATCATTTTGGAACAGTGCGCAGAAAATAGATCTTCTTTCACCTATTCTTCATGGATTTCGATTTGGAGCAGGGAGTGTATCTGGAGTGCTCTACGTAGGAGGGGCATTCCGGAGAAACTGACAGCTATCATAAGAGCGAAATAGGTTGGCGCAAAATGTCAAGTGCTGCACCGAGGCAAAATCTTGGACGATTTTGAGGTCCAAAGCGGAGTTCACCAGCGTTACCTTCTGGCATCGGTATTATTTCTTCTTGTTATCAGTGACATTTTACATGCTGCCTTGTCCGAATGAAGTGGAAGGATTTAGTGGACGATGACATCTTTCCTCAAACACCCCGACTACGTTGATGCCATCTGTGTGCTCCCTTATCGGGTCATGGTCCTTGACCAAATGGCTCTGGATTTGGAAAGAGGGTCAAGTAGAGTTGGACTAAAGATAAACACCAACAAAAACAAGGTTCTCAGTCTGACATGTCATCGCAATCTAACTATCTGCATTAATGGGTAAAGCATCGAAAGCGTCGATCAATTTGTATATCTAGGAAATGTGGTTTCTATAGACGGTTGCATGGGACTGGATGGAAATGCAATTATCTCAACATCGAGATTAAGTTGAGACTTTTCTGGGCTAGTGTTCTTTCTGTGTTGGTATATATGAGTAGCACATGGAAAGGGAACTCCACTGTTACTCAAAACTCCAAGCTTTCGTCAATACCTGTCTGCGTCATATTATTGATGGCCTGACCCTATCTCAAACGAAGAACTTGGTCGGCGCACACTTTAAGGAGGGGCGACATTTACATTGCGAACCCTAGATAGGAGGCATTGGGAACCTCCAATACATGAAGGATGTAGTTGTTAGCTCCAGCGAGCAGCCATGGATGTATCATAAATAATATAGCGCTTCAATCCATATAGACCCAATGGCGAATACGGACACCATAGCATTTGCTTATAAAACGATAATTGGAAACATTTATAAAATAGCAAAATAAGCATTGGAATAACTATTTGCTCAACGGAATCTGCACAATCTTCACATGTAGAGTATAATCTACAATAATTTTCATTAATAAATTGAGTCCTAATCATGATTTAATTTACAGGTTTGAAAATTAGAGTGGGTTTTTTTTGTATCAATTCAAGCCTTCTGTTTTCACGGAATAAAGGTATCCAACTGTTTCTGAGTTACCGAGCAAACTAAAATTAACACAAATATCTAAATATTTACAATATAAGATCTAATTAACGTTTGTTCAATACACATTTTTATTATTTTCCTTCTATTAATATCAAATTCGCGTTGATCGCTCTAAAAGAGAAAAACAGCTGCATAGAAGCCATATTTTCAAAAAATTTAAAATCATCTCTGGAACCGTGAAGTTATAGACATTTTAAATACCGTATAGACCATCATAAACCATATCTTTGTGCGTTTTTCTACTAATGTATATAATAAAAATGTTAATTGGGGAATATATTTTTCATTCACAGATTTGGTATCGATTTCTTTCTAATTTATGATTGTATATGATACACTCTAATTCGAATGTGGATTCAGATCAATGAGTGAGTGCTCAATGGAATTAGTTTGAAATTGGAGTATGGGAGATATCTTAATTCATGTCTCAATGTCCCCCTAATGAAGCGCTGGAAAACAATTAATTGAATTATTTTGTAAAAAAAAGCATAAAATTCAAATTAACTGGGATATGCTCACCACATATAGGGATGTTATCTCAACTGATAAACATATTTATCCCTCAACTCTGAAGTGCAATATAAATAACAGTCGGTTCCCTTTTTCATTAATTTTGCGAATATCTTATTTCGGGAATCAGTTTTTTCTCTCATCACTGGCAGCTTTCCCGAAGAAACTTTTAGCTTCTATTGTTGCATGTTTCATTCGATTTCTCTTTCTAACGAACCTTTGACCAAGATGTGGGGGGAGGTGAGGGTGGTGAGTAAAGCAACAATATCTTTGTTGAACGGCTCAAAGCGGAACAGACAACCAAGAACGCAATCAAAGTGACTTTTTTGTCATTGAAAATAAGCTGTGTTAGGGACAAGTTCCAAATTCCGATTTGCTTAAGGCTCAGAAGCGAGAAGACTGCGTACAGGAGGTTCGTGTCACGGCGCACTGCTTCAATTTGTATGGTGGAAGGAAAACATTGTCCATGTTCGATGTTCTTCAGTCACTTGCGCGGGAAGAATTCCGGGCATTTGTTTAATGGTGTTGGCGTCGTGTATTTGACCATGCATTAAATAATGGGGAAATATACACAAGAAAGCCATCTAGTCGTCGTCGACACGCGCGTCAGTTACCAATAACATTCTGCCTAGAAACTCGATTTGCTTCTCTTGTATGTAATCTTCTTGTTCAGAAGGTACTTAGTGTGAAGCTGTTAGTGTTGACTCGACATGCTTGTTCTGGTTGCAATTATTAAAAGGCATTTCAACGAATGCGAGTCTTTAGGTTTTCCGTTAAAAGAAACTTAGATGAAAAATTTTGATTAGTAAACTTATGTCCAAACTAAACTATTATCATAATTGTATAAATGATTGCCAACTACATGTCTACCACCATTCATTTCTCAGTGATTCGAGGGTATATCTTATATCTATCACAATTCTATGCTTTTCCTTTTCTTCGCGATTTAGAGAAACAACCGAATGAAAGCTTCTGGAAAACCTGTTTTCAGATAGCAGAGGTAGGTCCCAGGATGTGTGTGCATCCCTTCGGTACTGTTGCTAACCGAAGCGCGCCAATTGCACATCCAGTTTTCCAGAAATCGAATACCTTGGGTACAAATTATCAGCGGAAAGGATTTCTCCGCCAAATTCTCCCGTAGAAGCTGTTCGTGTTTACAAGAAACCGGCGACTTTTAAGGAATTTCGTCGTTTTCTCGGGACAATCAACTACTATCGGAGGTTCATCCCGGGCGCGGCGGCATTGCAAGTGCCGCTCAATGGAATCTTAGTAAAAACAAAAAGAGAATATAAGACCTCAGTCAACTGGACTCCCGTCGCTAGCAAGGTTTTCGAGGACTGCAGTGATAGTTTTGCTTACTGGTGCATTATCAGCCAGATCGAACGGTTGCCTTGATCACTGATGCATCGGATGTAGCCGTCGGCGCCATTTTGGAGCAATATCAACAAGATAAGTGGTTACCACTCACTTTCAAAAGAAATTATCACCCGCCGGAAGTACAGCGTTTATGATCGGGAGTTGTTAGCTGTGTTTTCGAAATGCATTGGAAGGTGCAAATTTCCAGATTAAAACTGATCATAAACCTTTGATCCACGCTTTTCAACAAACATCAGAGAAATCAACAGCACGACAAACTAGACACCTATCTTTCGTGTCAGAGTTCTCAACCGACATTGTTCACATAACTGGAAGGACGACCACTGTCGCGGACTTGTTATCACGCTCGTTCCCTAATAATACAGATGAACTCATCGCAGCGCAGGTCAAGGACAAAGAACTGCAGTCATTAATCGCACACAACCCAACCTTGCTTGTGCTTCGGCAGTTAGAGGTGGAAAATGGCAGACAGCTCGTGGGCGATACATCGTCATCTACCGTGCGCTTTTCCGTTCCCTCAACATGGCGCAGGCAAGTGTTCGACATTTTCCACAGAGGTTCACACCCTCGCAATCGCGCCACACATAAAGCGATTGGCAGGAAATATGTCTGACCTAGCATGCGAAAAGGCATTCAACAGTGGGCTCGCACTTGTCAACGCTGTCATCGTTCTAAAGTCGGTCGTTCGACATACTTCAAGAGTTTTCCATTCCTAGTCATCGTTTCCATCACGTACATATGGATACAGTTGGACCTCTTCCACCGTCGCGAGGCTATCGCTACTGCCTCACACTGTTAGATAGGTTCACGCAGTGACCCGAAGCCATTCCCATGGTGGATCAGTCTGGGGAAAGCGTTGCAGAGGCATTCTACGCTACTTGGATTTTTCCGTTTTGGAGCACCTAGCGATCAAGGAACTCAATTTGAATCAGCATTATTCAATGCACTCATCAAACTCCTCGGTTGCAAGCGTATTCGAACGGCTCCGTTTCATCCAGCCAGCAATGGTGCTATCGAGCGATGGCATCGATCATGTGCCATCAAGATAGCGACCATTGGGTGGACATCCTTCCCACTGTTTTGCTTGGATTGCGAAACTGCTTCAAGGAAGACATCGGTAGTTCATCAGCTGAAATTATTTTCGGAACCACTCTGAGAATTCCTGGAGAATGGTTCATGGATAACGACTCAGTAACTGACCTTCGCATTTTCCTCAATGGTATTCGGCAAGACATGAGGTAGTTGCGCCTTAAACCATTTATTCATCGCAACAATCGAACAATATTCGTCCACAAGGAACTGAATACATGTACTCATGCACTTTTGCGTGAGGACTCAGTTAAACCATCGCTTACCCAACCTTATACCGGTCCGCATCGGATCGTAGAACGAATCAAGCCAACCCTATTTCGGGAAGACTGGTTAATGTGTCGTCAGACAGACTCAAATCAGCCTTTCTGATTTCCAAGCCTAATGAATCGTTCACGACATCATCAGCATCGCAAATTCAACTGGAGAGAAGTTCTTCAAATCCTATCGATCCTATTACGAAGCCTAGCAAAAGAGTCTCATTTGCTACAACAGCATCAGCTGAGTTGAACGTCAGTCGGCTAGTTAAACGACAGTTCCCAGTTGTCATAATCGATGTCAGCATCCATTAGTGGTACTTGTAAACCAATCCACCCACGATCGGCTAACATTACAAAGGTGTATTCGAGAAAAATTAAACCGGATCAAAAAATACTCAGGGGGGAGTACTGTAACGATCCGACCTTCAGCGATTGACCGCCATGAGCGTTGCAATCAGCATGTAGCAAGCATGTAAACACGTTCTCTCTATTATGATGAAATGTAAATCATTTTCCTGTGTAACACGTCGTAGTAGTCGAAGCAACTTTCTCAAATATAATAAATACACAGTTATTAAGGTATTATTTTGTATTTCTCTTTGGGCATATTTCGCAGCAGACTTCCTCCAGCAAGGTAGCGTGGCAGTAATATACAAACGTCATTGCTCAAGCCCCATACGCCACAACGTTTTCAAACAAGATTTTCTTTATACCAGGGTGGGGGTTGTAGTAAGTTGAGATTTTTTAATTAAAGGACACACTGTCGCCAGCGGCTGCGACAATTTTATTTCAGCGTCCAAGGTCATCACGAGGATACCTTATACCGTCCATTAGCATGCAAATGCTTCACAAGCTCGAATGGACTAGGCATTGGTGCATTCTTTCAACTGCGAAGTGTGAAAATGATGTCCCATTTGAAATGAAACATAATACACGCTCCCTCCACTCTGTATTTCAAATTACACATGCTGAATTTTCAATCGCGGATTTTGCATATGAAAATTCGAAGAGGTTGTTTGTCTTCTTACTCGAATATCGCACCATATAAGATATCTGTTATCAATCGACTGACTGGGGGGTATTAGCTGTAATGAAAATTAACTGGAAAAACTACATTCATAGATATTTTTGCATTTAAACTGTCAACACTCAACTGACTCATCTTAAACTGTAGTAAATGTTCAGAAATTTCGTTTTTAGCCATTGTGAGCAAATATGCACTTTCATTTACCATTCCAACTTCCATAAAAGTTAATGCTCTAACCAATAGCCTTGCTCGTGTACACGTTCTCGTTCCACACATTTCAGTTTTATGGAGACCTTTATTGCCTTATATCGAGTTGTGTGCATAAAAATCGAAAGTGTCGTATAGATTGTTGATAGCGCATTTATTGGAAGTTGTTGCGAGACTTTATATGATTTCGGCCCTGATATGAGGTGAAGGCACTATTTATCGTCAGGATTGATAAAAATTGACTCTGCTCGATGAATTTATCAGTTTAGTGACTTCACTGAAGAGGATCTCTAAGGTTTCCCTGTCATGAACTGGTTCTGGTTCAATAGCCTGCTTGCCCTCCTTCCTCCTGGTGACAGAATTGAAGTGTAGAGAGTGGCTCTGCTCAAAACGTGAGACCCAGCAATGTGGGAATCCTTGAAGGGATGTGCTGAATGGCACTGTAAGTATAGCAAAGTATTTTGATTGCGCTTGGAGGCTTCCAAGGATTCTAGTGATAGATAGTAATTTGCTTTAGCGTTATGTTTACTGATACCAATATTTCGTTTTGTTTATTACAGATGTCGATGTAGAACACGAGCACCTGAAACAGCGTATTAAACGCAAACTTTTCGCTGTCTCATCCGAGAGTATATCGGAAAAGAACTCAAATTCGTTAGACAATCACTTTGAGAAATTCCTCGCAACAACACGTAGTCTATCATCGTCTATCGATAAGCTAGCAAACGGATTCAAGGGATTGCATCCAATCAAATCCATAACATTAAGACGACGCCATTCAAAGGAGAACGACGTTATGAACACACACGCAACAACAGCCTTAAATTTACAGACATCAGGTCAAACATCGGTTGTGGGTCATCATCGTGGTTTCTCTCAACCAACGGCGGCCAATACAGGCGATCCATGGTTTCTACAGTCGACCGGACATCAAATGCCTCCAACGGCTCCGGCTAGACAACATAAACGTCCAGCCCCGCAACCGGGCAATGTTATTCCTATGAGCAGTGGATTATTGCAACAACAACAGCATAGTCAATCACAACCTCATATTGTTCCACCATCGGTGCCACCCCATCAGAATAATGTAATTATTTTATATTTTCTATATTCGTTTTTTCTTTTCTTTTTTTACTACAAAATTTTACCTTCTTCCTTTGGATATGTCTAATATAAATCATATTGCGACCAGAATTCAATAAGGCAACGTGTTTAAACAGTAGTTACAAGTTGGAAAGTGGCTATTGCATCTATTTTTATCGCGTCCCACTCTTAGCCAGTCTAATTCAAGAGTTACATTTATCTTCTCCTTTTGATTACAAAAATTGTCTGAGGATGGATACTTCCGGAGATCTTTGGCAAATGATATCTCCATATATATATATATATATATATATATATAAATTAAACAAATAATCAAGGGAAGCAATATCTCCTCAGCAAAGGTTTCTTGCTAGTTGACGGTATCTGGTATCTGAACTTAACACAAAATTTAAAATTTGAAAAAAAAATGATTGCCGCCCAAACACTAGGAAAAATTATGGTAAAGGTATAATTTCCAATCCCATCTCCCGATGGGAAGAGGGGGAGTGAATGGAGAGGGCATCCACGGGGGTCTGGGAAGGGATTGTGTGGCAAGGCGATGATTCCTTCTATACCCTCCTTTGCACATTGTTTCTTTATTGATCGGGGCGTCGTAACGTTTTCTTTCTTCTACATATATTCTTCATCCTCTCCCTCTCTGAGTGTGGGGCTGGCAAACTCAATTTGAGTCGCTATACCTTTTTAAGGGAACCTAGGAAGACCGCCGCGAATAGAGATTGGACAGAGATCCTGTGCAGGGATAGGGTTCGAAATTTAACAGTTTGACATGAATATAGTCCCAATATGAGGAGCCATGCCGTTTAAAGTGTTGGTGACCACCGTAATCCTTTGATGGGATTGAAAAAAGTGGACTTTTATCTTTATTCTACATATCCTTTGCATACTGTCTTCCTCACGGAATAGGCTTGAAAATGCAAACTTAGCAATGATGATATCGAAAACCCTACCGTGAAGGGTCATCATTTTTTAGGGGGAGGTGGTGATTGCTACCAGTTTCGATCGGGTTTGAAAAGGGAACACCTCCACCTTTCCGTTCAACAAACATTCCACCATCTACGGGAATGGGGTTGACAATGCAACCTTTAGCAAAATTATATAATAATTCAGCCGTCAGATGTAAAATACTGCACACGAGTTTAGGCGTGTTGCACTTAAAAAACTCGTCATATTGCACAATAAGTGCAACACGCCTAACCTCTTGTGCAACAGCATGTGATGCGCAATTTTTTTGATAGTCTTTCGATCCTATTAGTCTAAAAACATAGTAAAGAGGCAACCAAAGTGAAGATGATAACGGTGAACAAAATGAAGATGATAACGGCGAACAGAATCTCGAAAACAAACACAAGTGGGACGCTGAGAATTCTTTGTATGTTTTCGAAGCTTTACTTGTTGTTTTCATCTTCGCTTTGTTCGCCGCTTCACTATGTTTTCAGTCTTAGTATAGCCAGAAAAAAAACTCGTCATATTGAAGATAGGGTCTGTCATCTGGTACATATCGCTATACACGGTCCTTCATTAGAAACTTTTGATACTCCCCAGTCCAGTCGGGAAAAGTGCCATGATCCTTCAAATATCCTTCTTCTGTTTGATCCTCGTAGCCTCCCCAGATTAAAGCCAAGGATTTTGAATCGAATGGAGTGTATTACTGAAGATAGGAAAGTATTTTTGAAAAAAAAAACACAATCTTGACTTTTCAGCCTCGATTTAGGCATCTTGGCTGTTCTTATCTTTTGTGCCTCTTCCCTATAATGCTCCGGATTTTGAAACTTTTTTTCCGGGTGAGTGGCTTTTTCCAGCGAAAATAGGTGTAAATTTTACCCATTTTGTTACTAAAGTCAAACAAACAGGTCAATTGCGATGCTAAATATTTTACACACTCTCCCAGGTGTAATAAACGAAAGAAGTAAGGTGCTAACTTTCTTTGAAAGGGTTCAAAGTAAGTATGTCGACACTCAACAATAGATTGGCAAAATTTAATCTCATTTATAAAGTGTTAATTTGATATGTTCAAACCTAAATTTCATCTGCACGATCGTTAATTTAATACGCGGAAGCGTTAATTTCAGTTGTAAGAGTGTTAATTTGAAATGTTAATTTATTTGACTTGCAATCGGTATACAAAGACATAATTCAAGCTGCACTCTCTCTAACGAAGAGTGCTGAAAAACTGACAGATATTAAATAGGACAGGGGATGGAGAAATTTGGTGCCTTCGATACATCGTCGGGTTTGTAAATTGTGTATTAACAAACTACCTCCTTCAATTCTGGCAAAATTATTCAAATTCGATGCACCAAGGACGAGTACAGAAATATTCCCAGGCACCTCTTCGAGGATCGTATAGTAATAGACAGCAAACCTATGTGAAAGCCACCGCAAGTGATGGAAGAACTCAAAACAATTGCCTTTTGGACTCACAAAATTGAGGACACACCCGAAGGATCGGAAAAATTGCTGGCGATGTATCCTGAAAGCCAACAGCAATTTGATCTTTTAAAGAAAAAGTAAGAAATAATTTACTTTGAAGGATGTGTCTGCCTCGATAAAAGGTATTTTCTAATGAAAAAAAACCATTTAAATGATCATGTTGCATTCTCAATATAATATTACGATTTATGGAAACAATCAATACTTTTACAGAAGAGTCTAACAATTCGTCTGATATATGGGAGGGTTTTGATGCAAAATCCACTGAAAATGCGTTATTTTCATGACCTGGTCTAAAAGTGATTGCCGCGTTCGGCGAAATACTGAAAATCGAAAGAAGGCAGTCAAAAACAACCAATTGCAAATGCATTGTCGAGGACGTCTTACAAGATCCTTAAGAAGATCATCCAAGCTAGGTTAAAGCCATATACAGACGAATTAATTGGTGAATAAAAATGGGATTTTCGAAAAGGACATATTACTCTACAAATCTTCGCAAATAGTGGAATTCGCTGACGACATAAATATCATGGTACGTTCAATTCCAGACGCGAAAGAAGTATTCTTAGAACTAAATGAAGCCGCACAAGGAGTCGGCGTAAGCATTAATGAAAAGAAAACCAAATTTATGACCCGATGAAGAAAACAGGCGTCAATACGGCAAAGCTTGACAATGGGAGACTTTAATTTTGAAAACGTGGACAACTTTTGTGTACCTAGAAGTAAACATAGCGAAGAATGGTAATGAAAAGGAGGAAGTTCAGTGACAAATAATAATGGCCAACAAATCATACTACTCAGTCGGTACACAGGAAAAATAAGCTCCGAATTTACAAGTCTATGATAGGCCCTGTGCTATGATTGTGAAGCGTAGACTCAGGCGTTAGAGACCCATTCGAACATAAGGTTCTACGTCGAATACTTAAACCGATAAAAGATGGAGCTGACTGGCGAATAAGATACAACCATGAGTTGTACTAGCTATAAGACGACCCAGCAGCAGCGGTGGTGGCAAAACCATGAAAATTGCAGTGGGCCGGTCACGTAGAACGGATGGACGAATGGACGCATAGTGGAAAAGGACTCAGTGAACGAGGCCAGTAAAAAGCTGCTGAAATTTTTCAACTGGAGGACACGATCGAAGGATCGAGAAAGCTAGAGGAAATCTATCCTGGAGGCCAAGGGCCAATTTGGCCTGTCGCGCCATTGAAGAAGAAAAATTAGTATGCAGACCGCCACCTTATCGATTTTGGATATCTCGTTCACCTCGCCAATCGCAGAATGGCATCCTATGAAATGATAAACCATATCGTAACCTGCAGCCAATTTTTGGTGCGCTAATTATCGTATATAACGATGAAAATGCCTGTGTTCAAGTTCTTATTTTAGAGTGAAGCCCGATGGAGGGTTCACAACTCCATACCTCTGAGAGAATAGCTGGTTCTATAGTTTCACGCTGCTTCCTAGTCGCAGATATCTTTTATTACTTAGTGTTTCCTTGAAGATTTCCACTGACAGTGTTAGTCCGCCAGGTCTTAGCTCCGGGATATGCCCACCCTCGGTCATTTGAAATCATCAGCCATTTCTGGGGGTGCATTTGTTTTCACTTTTGATTTTCGTTACTGGCACCGGTGTTCAACACTGGCCTCCTTCCACCTTTCGATTCGAGGTAGCCATTTCCTGATAGGGTAACGTTCGTGGTTTCATCTATGGTTCTATCTCCAAAGTTTGAATTACCACTTCTCTGGTGATTTTTTAATTGTGTATATATAATATAGCATTTTATCGGTATTCATCATTGCAATGGAAATGACCAGTTTTAGATTTTTTCCCGATTTTCCTAATTTGAAATTCGTTTTGTTAAATGAAACTGTCTGCTTTGAAGCGTCCAAGTTCAACCTATGCAAATTATTAATTACATTTCTGACTATTTATATCTTTTTAGAATCAACATGTAAATTCCGTTCATCTATCCTCGCATGCTTTAAATAGTCATAATTTATTATCCTCAAATCACTCACCGAAATCACCAAATCAACAACAACAACCGCATCCCCAACAACAGAATCTCCACATCATCTCCTCCAACCTAACAAGTGCAGCTACAACAAATGCAACATGTCAAACGCAACTGTCGAACTCGTCGAATAACAATTTGATGTCAACATCACTGAATGCAGCGCAGCTTCAAAGTCACCTCAATTCTGGGATTGGTTTGCAGCCAACGTCTGTGTCGGCAGCTGTAACAGCACAATCGAATGCCGCTAAGATGCACGGAATGGCTGGAATTTTACATCCATCATCTGCCATTCCACCGCCTCATGCACCTCCACAACAACTACAACAACATCCCCACCCGACAGCACATATGCAACCACCGGCTCCAACAATTCATGTACCACCCCCTTCAACGAATGTGATGTCAACATCCTTGCATAATTTCGATGCAAATGGAACGGCTTGGAACAGTACGTCATCGCTATCTCCTACTATTTCCAATGCCTCTTCAACATCTTCGTCCCAACAACACCAACAGCAGCATAGAAAGTGTGAAGTGAAGCTGAATGCTATGCCGTGAGTATTTTTAGAAGCATAGGAAAATGACACTTTGGTAGCGTGTAGTCATCTCAAAACCTAAACTTGCATATTTTCATATTAAGCAAGGATTCATTTTTCCGCAGAACTACTAGTTGAAGTAGAACTTTGTTTGATGCGACAACCAGGGCGTAATGCAATTGTGCAGAGCAAACTTTTCGCCAATCAGAAATTATGCAAGGAGGGAAATATCAAAACGCTCTCGTGTTCTAGTTGTGACTACCTGCGGTGTAGAAGCTCCCTTTCTATTGTTTGATTTCATATTTTTTTTACCTTTCTCTTTACTCTAAATCATCAAACCTCACACTCGAATGACTCCTTCCAAAGCGCTGGAAGGGTCTCATTATACCCATTTGAAGAGCTTTTCAAACAATAGGACAGCGTACAAATGTCCTGTGACTGGGTTGCTAGGCAATTGAGGTAGTTGAATGAAGCCGTGCAAACAATAACGAGCGAGCTAAGTTGGCACCTTTGACAAAACAGTCCTTTTCATTACAGGGAGAATGTGGGGTTGAAATGAAAATGTAAAGTAATCCAATAATGAACACCAGAATTTCATAATCAACTTCTTGCAACCATTTTTCTGTGGGACTGTGGATTCGGTGCAAAAGAATTCTTTGTACGAATAACGATTCCTTGTTCTAGTTTGCTGACTATTACTAATGTTATCTCGTCCTTTTTCATTGATTTTTCTACAACTGGTGTCGCATGTACGCATTTAAACTTTGGTTATAGCGAAGCTTACACTCTCGAGTAGACAATGACATGGAAAGTAAGGAGAATCAGTGAAATTACGCTTGTCACTTGCATTGTAGCTCGTTTTGTGAATGTACCCTCCCGCGGATGACGAGCAGGCTAACGACCATATCATTTACACATTCGCTTCGTGCCCACTAATAATATGGCGTCAAAAATTTCTATTTATTCAATAGTTGTCTCTTTTGCTGGATTTCCGAAAAGTTACAGCTAAAATTAGTATCATTTGGCAATTCAGGTCAACCAGGACCCTATCGGTGTTGCTATTGAATGGTGCCTAGCAACACACGTATTTCGCAACCTTTTACATACTTGGAAAAATGTGCTATTTATGAAGACGACAAGAATGGCGCAATAAGTGTAGGTCGTGATCAAAACTACATATGTTTTCATGGAAATCGGGTTATTTTTCTTCATCTCATCTTCACCACAGAATAATAAAAGTCGTCAATATTTCGAAGAGGCCCTCATGTAAAAGTCAATCACCAAAATCACCAAGAGATATTTAAGGGAGTGGAAGTCTTCCCATTCACAAGCGGGGTCGGCTCGTCGTGATCGGTTTCGCCATTTGGCTCTATCGAATGCCTGATTTGGGTGCAATCTCGAGGCTTTTAAATTACCATCCAGCTTATCAAGCCACCGTTGTTTAGGTCTGTCTTTTGGTCGTTTACTATCGATTTCGATGTTCAGACCAATCTTGGCAAGTGAATTCTCGTTAGCGCGAATTACGTGACCATACCATTCGAAAACGCCCCTCACGCAATTTTTCCACGATCGGTGTAACTCCATATCAATTGCGGATACCCTCATTTCGAATTGGATCAATGTGACACCCCACTAGTCGAACGCAAAATCTTTGTCTCCATTGCCGCGCGGCTTCGTTCATTGTCTTTTATAGTCGGCCAACACTCAGAACCTTAGAGAGCCACCGGACGGACGATAATGCGGTAAATTTTAGATTCGAGACGTTCGTGGGTAAATTAATCACAAAGAACAGGAGCTGATGTAACTCAAAACTTTGGCAGTATCGATAAGGAATCCCTTTCCTTTCTGATATTTCTGGGCCTATCTCTCTATTTTTTTCCTTAAGTTGGTAAGACCTGAACTAACATCTATGTCAAATTTTGAGACAAAAGCGCCAGTGGTTAACGAGGCATGCGTGTTTTCAGTCAGCAACAAAATTTTCGAATTTCACAATGAGTGAAAGGAGTTGCATAAATTTTTTTTTTTAAAATGGTTTTTCGGCTGTCCAAACGTTGGATATGTTGGTGATAATATTTTGTCGAGGGCCAGTGTTTTTGGTTGGTAGAAATTGTTCAAAGAAGGCATAAAATGCGTTGAGGACGATCAGCCTCTTGGTCGTCCTTCCCCGTCTATCGGTGAAAACCACGGCAACCAGATTAGATTTAGTGCTCAAAAATCGTCACTTGTCAATTAGAGACCTTGTTGATATTACCAACGTATCATTTGGCGCAATTCAATCAATTTTGAAGGACCAATTAGACCCCAGTTGCGTCCCATCTAGTTTAGTATTGAAAAAACGATAACGCACCTTCGCTCACAGCATTGGTGCTCCGTTACTTTTTCATCAAAACTTCAACGCATATCATACCGCAGCCGCCCTATTCGCCTGATTTAGCTCCGTCTGACTTCTGGCTATTCGCCAAACTGAAATTGCCACTTCCTGGACATTGTTTTGACTCGATTGAGGAGATTCAAATCGCATCGAAGATGGCACTAAAGGCAATTCAGAAAATCGATTTTAACAACTGTTTCGAGGACCGGAAAAAACGTTGGCATAAGTGCGCTGCATCCGGAGGGGATTACTTTGAAGGCGACGAAATAAATTTGGAAGAATGAATAAACCGTTCTTGTTTTATTTAAAAAGTCTCACTATTTTTTAATCATAGTAATATGTGACACACGCACATTTCATTACATTACCAACTGAAGAAAAAAGGTCGATATTTGCGAATTGGTTTGGTGTGGAAGACATACCGTCGGGTTGAGCACTTTTTGAAAATTGTAGTATTTTGATGGGGCCCATATGGGACTTTTATTTGCATTTTTGTATTTATAAAATGAATTCATAAGAAAGAGCACAGCAGTCCGGGCATGGTGAAAGTTGAAGCCTCTTTTGCTAAGGTATCCGAAATTTCATTTCTCCCTACACCACAATGACCAGGTACCCAGAGTAAATCCACCGTATTGAATCTAGAAACAGAATTCAATCGGTTTCTACACAGCCTGAAAGGCCATTGTGTATTGTCCCAAAAGAAAAGCCCGCTTCTCGATTTTATCCGAGAGGGTAGACTCTTGCTCCAGAACCATTTTCTGTCTTTGATCCATCGGTGTAGAAGACTCAGTATATCCTGACGCATTCCTCTGGTTCGTTCCAGTTTTCTCTCCATTTCACGATAACATCATATCTTCTACCAAACAGATGTATGGGAATCTGAGAATCGCAAAGCATTCAGTTCTCTCAATGCTCTGTGCCCCACGTCCATTGTTTTCCCATAGATCTAATCGAATTAGTCTATGAGTTGCTCTCATTGCAATGCCCTGAATAAACAAAGCCAAATTGAGTAATACATTCAGAGCTGCGCCGCATGTGGTGCTCATGGCTCTGATGATTCCCAGACACACAGTTCTTTGCAGTGCGGCTAGTTTGCAGCGAAAACTCTTTTGTTTCACCTTAACCCACCACACTACGGATGCATAAGCGAACATCGTCTTAATGATAGCAACATATATCCACATTACTACCTGAGGCCTAAGTCCCCATGTCGAGGCAAAGGTCCGTCTACACAGCCCATAAGCTGTGAGTTCTCGTTTCATCTTTATCTCTACATGTTTGTTTCAAAGAAGCTTCTTGCCTAGAATAATTCCCAGATATTTCACTTCTTCGGAGTGTTGAAGGGTTGTACCCCTCATCTCAGGAAGGCGAAGATCATCCAGTTTCATCCTTTTTCGTCGCTTCCGTTGTTAGGTAGCGATCAAGACCCACTTCAGCACACAACAATCTCTGCGTTAGCGTAGCGTAGATCCACTTTATTAGAGTTTCGTCAACACCATGCTCTCTGGCGGCATCACAGAGCTTTTGGAAGGGCGAACAGTCAAAAGTCCCTTCAATGTTCACGAACACTCCCATCGCGTACTCACCCTTCAGAGTTGCATCCTTTATCTTTGAAACCAAAGAATGAAGAGAAGACTCACAGCACTTTCCACGTTGGTAAGTATATTGGTTTTCATTTAGGGGGTGTGATCTTATTGTCTTCTCGCGAATGTGACGCTCAACCAGTCCCTCCGGAGATTTCAGCGAAAATGATGTTAAACTGATTTGCCTGAAGTTCTTTGGATTTGAAAGAAAGATTCCCAGGCTTTAGTATGAAGACCACCTTCACCTTCTGCCAAGAGGAAGGCTGTAGCCCAGAGCAAGACATCCTCGAAAAATATTTCCTAGAAGTTGATCTAAGTGCTCTATACCCTCCTTTAGCATCGCTGGGTGGATGCCATCCATGCCACCGCTCTCGCAGCGTCCCAATTCCCCTTGCAACAGTTCTTTGGGATAAGAGGAAATTGCCTTGGGTTGAATTACTCATCACGGAAGTCGCTCCCTGAAAGTAGAATTTAAGGTTGAAGTTGATGCCGATCTCTTTTGAGTAAAGGTGGGCTAATTTCTCTTACGGACAAAACCTCTTGCCTGAAGTCGTAATATTAAGATCATCCGTAACTATGACCCATTAGAAATGTGCACAAATTGCAATGGGGCAAGATAAATCCCCATTCATTTCCACGCTTTCAGTTTTATCGATTTGTAGTGAAACCGCCATTTCAACATTTTTCCCTGAACTAACCCAGACATGAAATACGACAAATTGGCTTACATTAGTCACGTGTAATTATGCATGCTGGAATACCGGCAAAGGACCCCTTTTTCATTTCGAGTACTACATTTCATTCATAAATTAATGTTCCTACTATTTCAGAATGAATTCATTCACAGAATCCAGCCTCAGCACAAACATCTTCAGAGCAGTGCACTTTTACGTGCTAGGCATACCCTTCCCATGCTTTACTTCTCAAGTACTACCCCGCGAAGTTGTAACGAAAGAGATGATTGCACTAAATTTTTCTGCATCACATCTACCTGAGGCCATTGTACTCTAGTCATACACTCTGCTGCTGCTACTAAACATAGTAAGGAGCACTTGATTCAAGATTATTTTTGCAAGTTGCCTAACATCTTACTAAGAAGGTGCTGTGAAGCCGAAAGCTCACACATATACAGACCTTGTGAGCCTATTGAAATGAAATGGAGATGCTGACATACTATAGGAAGATTGCGAACATACCTTTTATGTGCATCTGTATTTACAATTACAACTGCTCGCGACGTTTCATTTTACGGAAGTTCAGGCAGAAAATAATTCTCATAATGAATACGTTATCCTTTCTGGGTTGAGTCTTGACTGATGTAGAAGTATTTACGGGGATTTGAATGGATTCCTGTGACGATAGCAAAAGCAGGAGGAATGAGAAATTTTAAATGTTATTTTCACCACACCGCTTGCACCGGTCGGACCTATCGTGCTATGTGACCGTACCCCAGACATTTAAAACACATAGTCGGAGATATTTTCTCCCGGATCCTACAGACAACCTGTCGTGATTTTGCCAGCTTCCGGCAAAGTCTCTATACTCCACAGTTATCTCGTGGTTTAATTGCCTCACCGTAACTTCCTCATCTAAGGATCTACCAACCAAGTTCTGGTAGTTAAGCGTCCTTTCGTCCTAAGTCTTCCGAAGCTCCAGGAATAGTTCTCTCTCCTGTGTTCTTCTGATCCGTGTGACATTGTCTCCAGACCGCTTAGCGTCGGATCTCTCTTGACCTTCCGCAGAATCCCAGTGTAAGAGAGGTCACCTCTGCTTCCGATAACAATTGCATCCGGACGAGGCCTCCTTCTTACCTTACCTGCTCCCGTGGCTTCACGGTTGCCCAAACATTTACTCCCGTCTCCTGGGATTTCATTTGTGAAGCCGATTTGGCTTACTGGTTACTGGTTCTTTGGACCCTCGGCTTTTCTTTGGTGTTGGGAGCTTGACACAAGTATCCTCTATTCTTTCTCTGCTCCTCTTTACGCCCTTTGCTACTTTCTACTTTGGACTTGTTTGAATGGCTCGCTCCATCCTTTTGGTAGCAATAGTCACCTGTGGCAATGGGGTCACCGTAGGAGTTTGTAACTGTCCAGTATTCGCTGAACATTGTTTCGTCGAACCTGGCACATCCATGGCCTTTTCACAGGTGTCTTTTAAGGTTTCGAACAACCACATTAATATAGCTTCGGGCCGATGAATTCGTAGAACGTGTTCAGGGGATTACCGATCTCCTTCAGGAAATTTTCCACTCTGTGTACATTTGCTTCATCAGTTCCCTCGTCGTTGACATACACCGCTTCTTCTTTGACGGGCCCGGTACATCCTATGCCACAATCAATACCTAGTTGTCCATCCGTCTTCGCGAACCTGGGTGGAGAGGGTAAAATTTTACCACTTCGCTTAAAGGGATCCAGGTTTGTCTGTCTGTCACATGCATTTTTCTCGGAAATGGTTATACCGATGAACCTCGAATTGGGTGGAAAGGTGGGAACTGTGAACGCTTACGGTTACAATGAGTTACATCTTTCTACGTTGAATTTAAGGGGGGGGGGTGTACAATTTTGCACCGAATATAGTCATGTGGGGTATCCAATGAAAGGTCTCGGTTAGTATGTTTCGAAGCCGAAGGCCTCGTCAGACATCTGTGGATGGTTATTTCTCATTTCCAAATATTGTTCAACATCTCCTTCTCCGGCGTCTTTCGTCTTTCTCAACTCAACTTTCTCGTGGGGAACATCTTTATTCCAATTAACTTTGCTTCAGTAATTTTAATTTCCATATCAGATCCTGATGCATTTTGTTGATCTTCTCCAATTTCATTCCAGCCAAATATGAAGTAATTTACTTTCATAAATCACTGCTGAATAAATATCAATTACTGAACCTTTGTTTACATATATGAGTGTATTTACACGCCAACCACGGCAACATGAACAAAATCCTTAAATTAAAATTTCGGTCTGTACTATAGCGGGAGCAAAGCCATTTTACAAATACGTTCAGAATTTCGTGCAAATTCTATAGAAAAAATATATAAATTGAATAGAGTACATTTCAGAGGGTGATGAAATGCACCAGGTTTGATGCTTGTGTTGAATTTCCATCCTTAGAGGCTCTATAGCTTGTGATTTGCCCCTATGTATCCTATATTCCGAAAACTTTTCATCCGTTTTGGGCTGCAAGATTCGCGTTTTAATGAGAACCTTTCAATGCAAAGTGATTTTAGAGGCAAATGAGTTGAATTGAGAAGTCCTTCAGGTAATATATGTACTTATAGTCAATGGGGAATTATGAGCTGAAATAGTTTGTGAAGTGAATGCAGCTCTTAAACAAATTTTTGAATTTTATTAAAAAGCTGTAGAGAGTATT
Source organism: Hermetia illucens (assembly GCF_905115235.1). Lineage (NCBI taxonomy): Eukaryota > Metazoa > Arthropoda > Insecta > Diptera > Stratiomyidae > Hermetia > Hermetia illucens. The sequence continues at coordinate 84,825,337 of NC_051854.1, read as the reverse complement.
TCCTTTATTATTTAAAATTGTATCGCTAAGAAATACATTAACTTCTCCTGAAATACAATATATGTATGTGTAGCTTAGCTATACAATTTTAGCCAATATCGTAAATATTCTCTACAACCTGTTTATTTCGTTTAACTCCAGGCTATCAAACAACCCTATGATTCTTTGTATCCTCCACCGACGCAAGAGCTTAGGGGTTTGGTGGCGTATGCAGAATCAAGTGGTCTATTTGGTTTCATCACTTCAGCTGGTTTTATGACTGCAAACGTAGAGTGCACCCCTACTTTCCTGGGACCGAGAAGAAGCGAAGTAATTGACCTAACAATCTGTACCTCAAAAGTGTTAGAGTTGATAACACACTGGCGAGTGCTAGACGAGGTCTCACTGTCAGATCACCGATACCTAGAATTTAATCTGACTATTGCGGGCGAACAGTCTGCAGTACAAAAACGGAACCCTAGGAAAACGGGTTGGACAAGTTCATTGAACATCTTGGCAGTAAAGTACAGTTCCCTAGGCGACTAATGACTCCTTTGGCGCTGGAAGATGAATTGAAAACTTTGAACTGCACATTTCTAGAGTGCTATGAAAAGGCTCGTCCTATTTCCCAGGGCCAAAGCGATAAAACGGTTCCTTGGTGGAACCGGGAACTGCGGGAAACAAAGAAAATCAACCAGGCGACTTCTGAACCGTGCTTGAAAAAGTAATAAGAACGAAGACTGTTCAAAACGAGACTCCTTCAGATCGTACTGTGAGGAACAGGAAGGTAAAAGAGAGACTTCAAGGCTGTGCAGAGTCCTTAAAAAGGATGAGACGGTCAAGTTGGACTCTCTTAAAAAACCTGACGGTGCTTTCACGAGCCCCAGACTGGATTCAGTACAGACCCTCCTGGAAGTACACCACGCGGGAGAACGGGTGAGAGAAGTCACAGGGGGAGAGTTGACGGTTCTTGCAACCCCTTCAACACGCAAGTGTTACAAGGGGAACTGGAACACTGCAAATGCGGTTGTTACCCATGAAAAGGTGAGACCTGCCATACTGCTCTTTGAACATTTCAAAGCACCTGACATGGCGCTTTGGCATGGCATCTATCCGATAATGCTAAAGGAGGGTATGGAGCACTTAGAGCAACCTTTAAGAAATATTTTTCAAGGATGTCTTGCTCTGGGCTATGTGCCTTCCTCTTGGCAAAAGGTTAAGGTAGTCTTCATACTGAAACCTGGGAAAGATGACTATGACTATGACTAAGATTTCAGACAAATCAGCTTGAATTCATTTTTACTGATAGCTTTGGAGAGACTGGTAGAGCGTCACATTCGAGGAAACGCACTTAGGTCGGACCCACTTAATAAAAACCAACATCCTTTGGTTACAAAGATGCAACTTTGAATGGTGAGTACGCGATGGGGATGTTCGAGGACATTGAAGAGGCTTTTGACTATGCGCCTTTTCAAAAACTTTGTGATGCCGCCAGAGAACATGGTGTTGATGATGCTTTAATTAAGTGGACGCATGCTATGCTAACGCAGAGATTGCTGTGCGCTGAGGTGGGTGTCGATCGCTATCTGACTGCAGAAGCAACGAAGGGCTGCCCCCAAGGAGGTGTACTTTTGCCACTTCTGTGGAATATGCTGATATGTAGAAAAATAGAACGTGCCGTTGATTTGATAGACAGTTGGTACCTCAGATATGGCCGTTCAGTTAATCCAAATAAAACCACAATGGTTTTATTCATTAAAAAAGGAGAAAACTGGATGGACTTTGCCTCCCTGAGATGAGGAGTACTACCCTTCAAATCTCCGAAGAAGTGAAATATCTGAGTGTCACTCTAGATAAAAAACTTCTTTGGAACAAATATGTAGAGGTAAAGATGAAAGGAGGTCTTACAGCTTATGGACTGTGCAGACGGACCTTTGCCTCGACATGGGGATTCAGGCCTCATGTGGTAATGTGTATATACGTTGCAATCATTAGGCTAATTCTCGTTTATGCATCCGTAACGTGGTGGGTTAAGGTGAGACAAAAAGGTTTTCACCGTAAACTAGCCGCACTGCAAAGAACTGTGTGTCTGGGTTTCACTGGTGCCATGAGCACGACATCCGGCGCAGCTCTAAATGCACTACTCCATTTGCAGCCTCTCTCAATTTATGGGGAAACAACGGATGTGGGGGGGGGGGGGGGCACAGATCATTGGAAGAGTTGCTGGGAGTACTGAATCCAGTTCTTACAATGCCTTCCGATTCTCGTATCCCCATACATCTTTTTGGTAGAAGATATGAAGTTACCTTGAAGCGTAGAGAGAACTGAGAAGTCCCAGAGGAATGCATGGCGGGATATACAGAAGTCTTCTACATCGATGGTTGAAAAACAGAAAAGGGTTCTGGAGCCGGAGTCTACCTCTCGAATAAAAACGAGAAGTGGGCTTTTCCTTTGGGACAATATGCAACGGTTTTTCAAGTCGAAGTTTATGCGATCCTAAGGGTGGCAAACTGGGTGATTGACGAGCGGTTGAAGGGCAGGCGCATCGCAATCTGCAGTGATAGCCAAGCTTCAATACGGTGAAACTACTCGTCTACTTGGATGACATTTTGGTCGCATCTTCCACCGAGGCTTAGCATTTGGCATATCTCCGTCAACGTCTCGTTGACAATGGCCTAATTCTTAACGTTAAAAAGTGTTGGTTTTTCTAGCGCCAGGTAAAATTTCTAAGCCATTCCATCAACCCTGGCGGCATACAAACCGATCCAAACAAGGTGCAAGCAATCGCGAGCTTTCCGCTGCCAAAGACGGTGAAAGACCTTATAAGGTTCTTGCCAATGGTAAACTTCTATCGTCGCTTCCTGTCTAAAGCCGCTCATCACCGGGTTTTACTACACCTTTTCTGTCTGGTCTCAAGACTAAAGAATCGCGGAAGGTGATGTGGTCTCCAGAATCCGTCCAAGCGTTTGAAACAATAAGCAACTGCTGGTAGACGCTGCACTTTTGGCATTCCCTCAGCAGAGTGCACCCTTAACGTTGTTCGTCGATGCCTCAGACATCGCAGTAGCCCGTCTACGCTATCTCGTCCCGTACAGCCAGCGGCCCACATTACGATATTGAAAAACAAAGTTCCTAGATCCTATAAAGACCTATCCTATTTGATTTCAATGAGACTCCACTTCAGTTGCATTTTCATCACACAATGTTGTGCAAGTGATACGTCTACAGAAACACAAATTGAGAGGCCGGTGCTAAACCAAATCGGCAATCGCACCGTCAATCCCACAACGACTTAATCATTGTATTTTTTTTTACAAAACGTAACGGATGATGGGCTAAGCAACCGCCTCAGAGTAGAGTTCATGTCAGTGCTATAAAATCTTGCAGTTCTAAGTAGAATCAGTATCTGCGCGGCAGTTCTTCTAATTACATTTCACAATATTTGTCCATCAATTCATGAGGATCGAGTTAATTACGAACATCTGCTTTCCGGGACACATTCATATCAATACACCTTCCTAAATCCACACTCAATCCTCGATGATTTATCGACCAAAATATTGGAAACGTCGTATTATGACGCACGACCAACAAGCCGTTTAAGCTAATGAAACTGAATTGCCAATCATTCCCTTACTGCGTTTATCTTTTCGCTCCCAACAATTATCTTTCATCTTTTTTGCTTCCAGTTGATATGAGTTTACAGTTATCAAACACGAAAATAAAGATAACGCGACATTGTGTGAAATAGAAAAATTTATTATAATTATTGTTTGTACAACGACAGAAACAGCAAAGCTATCAATGAATAAGTCACCTTCGTAATAGAAATGAAATATTTTGATTTTGAAAAATTCCAGTACGCACTGAAAAGTTTTTTTTTATCTCCTAATATCTGCGAAATTCATAATATTATAATGGTGCGTTTTCACTCTTTCAGGTGGTTCCATGGCAGCATTTCAAGAGATGAAGCCGAACATTTACTCCAGCCCCGAGAAGATGGATTATTTTTGGTTAGAGAATCGACAAATTTTCCCGGTGATTATACGCTGTGCGTGTGCTTTCAAGGAAAGGTTGAACATTATCGCGTGAAATATTTGGAAAACAAGTTGACAATTGACGATGAAGAATATTTTGAGAATTTAGGACAATTGGTGGCGGTAAGTTGGTTTTCTTTTATAATTCTCAAACTGGCCTATTTTGCAAATGCGAAAGCCTTGGTAGTAATTAGGCTTCAAGAGTCGAGAAATCGATACAAATACAAATGACCGATTTTGGTGTAACTATTGGTAACAGGTGCCTCCAATAATTTCGACCCAGTGAACATTTTTGCCAGTTCCACGTATTCCAAATATTGGGTCGGCTTAACGCTTGTTTACATACACTGCGCAATTAGTTTGATATCTTTGTTTCCCCACTTGGATATCTCCCTTAGTATCCTGGGTTCTTCTATTTCTTATGAATTGCTAACCTATCAGAATTTCAGAATTTTCGTCGGGCTAAAAGTTTCTGGCTCATCGTATATTTCGTACAACTGTTTGTTGTATCTACTTTCTTATAAATCGTTTTCATAATCCTGAACTAAGGTCCAAGTGTCACAATGCTAGCATGAGGAGTGATGACAGCTTTTTGTTTTGTTTTCTTCCCATTTTCCCCATATTCTGTTTTTTTGTAGGATAAATGAATGTGTTTACCCACTAAATGTTAGGATTCCTGTGACGCTGATTCGACGGACTATCAACTTACTACCTTCCCGTCATTAAAGAATAAGCCTGGAATCGTTTGACATACGTGTTTAAACAATTAAGTAATGAGACATTCCATAAAAACCGTATATTCAAAAATTATTCTACAACTCTGCCATCCCCTTCAAAGTAGCCCCCTTGGGCCGCTATACAGTGATACCAGTGCGTTTTCCACTCTTCCTAACATTTCGGGAACACTTCGACTGGGATGCCAGCGAGCACCCTCGTCACGGCCGCTTGGATGTCTGTAATTAATTCAAAATGGGTTCCTTTGACAACCATTTTGTTCTAGGGAACAAAAAAAAGACACAGAGTGACATATCATATCGATCAAGCAGCGTGGGATCGTTTTCCATTTGTTCTAAACAGTCTTCTGCGACGGCCATTCGGTGTTGCTTTTGCTCCCCAGAAAGGTTCTTTGGAATCATCTTCGCGCACAACTTTTTCATCTTGAAATCGTTAAAATTCGTCTGACTGTTTCACGGTTCATACCCAGTTCCGAGGCCAATATTCCAACTGCTAAACGCTGATCTTCACGGATTAGGACACGCACACGCTCCGCATTCGCGTCAGTTCGCATCTCGACTGGTCTCCCGCTCCGCGCCTCGTCTTCTACGCTTTCACGCCCCCTCTCTAAAACTGTTTATGCCATCGAAACACCTGGGCCCGACTAAGAGCACTATCACCATGCACCTTTGCAATTTTGGCGTACGTTTCCGAAGCTGTTTCGCCCAATCTGGCGCAAAATTTTATCGCGACGCGTTGCTCGTTTCTCCATTTTCGTGACGAGCACCACCAACATACGTCTACTCAACACGATACAATAGGCGAACTAAACAAGCTAGAGCGATGGTGAGAATATCAATGGAGAGGGGAAGGGAATTTGAAGGCTGCAGGTTTACCACAAGCGCGGCGATAAAATCAGTCTCATTACTTAATTGTCTAACTTCGTATTATTTCGCTCTAGCTCTCCGTTTCTCCTGCCTCACGGAGCCTGCAAGTCAGGGAATTCCTTCCACCAAACGGAGGGAGGGAAATAACGGAATGAACGCGTGCCTGCTTTTGAACGTCAATTAAAAATGCATGGAACCTATCGAGAAGACGTTTTAATGTATCCCAGACGATGATCAAATATCCTTGACACAGCCATGGCATTCAAGTTCAGTTTACTGACAACTATTTCTTGAGTCAATCTGGGAGCTTCGTTTATTTTAGCTTCCACTAGGTTCACATTCCTATCAACGGTCAAAGATTTGGAGCGACCTTCGTGCGGTTTGCCCTGCCGAAAAAAAGTGTCCTATCTGGAATCTTCCAAACCAATTTGACACAGTTCTCAGAGAGGGTGCATTCGCCTCATATGGTTTTTGGGGAAAATCTGAAAATCTGCTTCAGCTGGTTGACTTCTGGTTGGCTTCAGCTGATGTTGGAAATTTGTGCGAGAATAGAATCACCAAATGTGCGTTCCCAGGCCTCCCTTTTCACTGATCTTTCTAAAATTTTACGTAAAATATCGCTAATCTATGACAAACAATCTACAATTTATAAAATTATCCTAATTCAAAATGAAAATTTCAATTTACCGAACTTTCGTTAGTCCCTCCTTATGTTGTCGTTTTTCTTGAGCAACCATTTCCCTTGCACTTCTACACGTTTTTTACGTTTCTTGGTAAGGTGGTCATCGGGAATTACTCCCGCGATTACCACCACAGTTGGTTTAAGGACAACGCGGTAAGCAGATGTCACCCGCAAATCCTCCTATCTCTGTACTTGGACAAGGCTCTAATGAGCATCAGCCCAAACCTGCGGGGCATAGAACAGAATGGATTGGACGGTAGTGCCCCCAACGTTTGCCATCAGCCGATTTGTAGCATTTCTGATATAAAGCTTACGAAGAGCACTATAAATCGACGTCTATGGCTGTGCGCCTTAGCTCGATGAACAGCATTAACAACCTCCATGAAAACACCCACTGTAGAACTCTCAGTTTTAAAATCGAACTGTCTTGGGGATTAGTTCCCGGCAGCACGTATCGATTCAGCGGCAGAGCGGTGGATATGCGGATGACAGCTCAAGGTGTCCTTTGCCTTCGTTGACCTGCGCGAGCCTTGCCACTTTTGGCAGTAAGGAATAATGCCTACTCCAAGTAAGTGTTGAATGTCCCGAGCAGTAGCTGGAATACCATTGTGTACCTTTGCCGAAATGTCGTCAGATCCTGGCGCCTTCTCATTTTTTGTAGAGAGAGCCACGCCTTCCAGGTCTTTCATGCTGTTGTCATCGATCGGAATGAGATCCATAGGGAATAATTCTTGCACAATTTGGTTCTTTCTTTCGGCATTAGGTGAAGAGAATCTTGTCAGAGCCTCCATCTTTCCAGTGATCAATTTATAAAGGACTCTCCATCCACTTCGACAACTAGCCCCTACCAGGAACGAATTTTGACTTTATCACGCTGTGGGGTTTCCTTTTAGCTAATCTCTACCCTGTCATTGTGGTGCATGTCACCTGTCTGCTTGCAAACGTTGTGCTAAATGGCGAAGCTTATGACACTCTTTCCGCAGGTCGGCAAATTTCGCCAACCACCAATACATTGAAGGTATATTACAGCCGTGTATCCTCTTGGGCATGGAAGCCTCGTAGCATGTCGTTGCCAAATTCATAACTGAATTTACGATAATACCAGCTGTAGCGCTGCCACCCCCTGAACTGTCTTCAAGCGCAGCTGTGCATGTTTCAAAAGCACGAGAGACGAAACTGCCGATGGTTACCTTTGTGATATTCCACATTCAGAAGAGTGCCAGGCTAATGCATTCCGCGAGATATCAAACTGTAGAGGCTGGATAAGGCATGGCTCTTTCAAGCATGCTTGCGCCATCCCCTGCCCAAGATAGCGTCCGCTAGAGCATTAAGCCTGCGTCGATAATCTGGCTTAGTCTTGTTCGGTGTTAGAAAGACGCTGAAAAATGTTTTCCTGAAACATCAAATCCAGACCAAGCCATCCTTTCGGCTTTAGACTCGAACCCTAAGCTGGGCAACGCCCCAAACCCAATAGAAGCGGCATCTGATAAGTCGGGGAGGAATGTGGTTGGGTTCTTGAGCCGCTTTTACCTTCGCAGTGAACTGCGCTAGCAAGTCGTGAGTGGTTGCACTTCGGTGCATGTTGATTTGCAGTGTACAGTTCATATTGGCCGAGGCCATATTTGCGTTAACATTTGTACATATAACATACTAAGTTATCTTTTTGGGATTCTTTACTTTAAATGATTATCGGTGAAGAAAACTGAGGTCATCAATTTTGTTTCTTTAACATTTACCAGAAACAGAAAATATTAAAACTTCTATACATAGTCATATGGGTGACCAGTGCACTGAAGAAAATTACAGTCCGCAAAGCTAGGTGTTTTTAAAGTCCGTTTGGGAGTCAGTTTCTCAAGTTGTACTGCAATGGAGTTGGAAGAAACTTTGGCTGTGTCAGTGGGAATATGTGCACACGCAAGTTACCATTTCGCTCATTTGTTAAAATCAACACCCTTACTATTTACCATTCTAATTTTACACATGTTCCCCATTTTATTTACATATTTCATAAAATGTTTCAGCACTACGAAAAGGATGCCGATGGTCTATGCACACAACTAATCAAATGTCTCCCGAAAAAGGGCAAACAAGAGTTCTGCATCAATTCTAAAGAATTCGCCGACAAAGGATGGGTGATACCAGAGAACGATCTACAATTGCGCGAGAGCATAGGAAAGGGCGAATTCGGAGATGTGATGCTGGGTATTCTAAGAAACGAAAAAGTCGCTGTAAAAATGCTGAAAGATGATGGAGCTGCACAGAAGTTCTTAGCAGAAGCATCAGTTATGACGTAAGATCAAGTCTTTTCAGCTGAATATATCCGACTACATAGTCTTTAAATTTCAGAACACTGGAACATGAGAATCTCGTTAAATTTATCGGTTTAGTATTTACGAATAAGCACATCTACTTAGTTACGGAATATATGAGTAAAGGGTCCTTGGTCGATTATCTACGATCGCGCGGTAGACAGCATATTACGAAAAAAGATCAAATTACATTTGCATGGTAAATATCATAATTACTGCTTATGATTAACTTATTCGGCCAAGCATGTATGTTTTATGTCTTCATCTGATCATTGTACAGTGACACATGTTCGGGTATGGAGTATCTGGAAGCGAAGAAAGTCGTACATCGTGATCTGGCAGCGAGAAATGTATTAATTTCGGAGAACTGTGTAGCTAAAGTATCCGATTTCGGACTGGCAAGAGAGGAATGTTATAATTTGGAAGTGGGTAAATTGCCAATAAAGTGGACTGCGCCGGAAGCACTCAAGGGTGGTGTAAGTAGTTTGTGTTTTTGTTTATTGGCTATGGCATGAATCTAGTCATACTAAGAATTATCTTTTGAACTTTGATTTATAGAGATTTTCAAACAAATCGGACATGTGGAGTTTTGGAATTCTACTTTGGGAAATTTATTCGTTCGGTCGCGTTCCTTATCCAAGAATTGTAAGTATTTTCATTAAATCATTCTTAGAATAAGATTATCTTTTTACGAAAAGCAGCAGATTTTTAATTGTATAATTGAGCTGATAGTAGCTGAGTAAGATTTTGCTGTTATCCCTTTGTATTATTTACGAGGGTGGTTCCAAAAGTAATGCACAATATGATTTAAGAATTTTTTATTTTACTTGAACACCAAAATTTATTTACAACTGTCATTTCCCTGGCTTTCGATAATACGGCACCAGCGTTCGGGAAGCCGCGATTACGTTTAATAGTTCTTTTAATTAGTTCACGGAAGCGTCGGCTTATGGCGTCTTTAAGCGCGGTCAAATCAATGAAACGGATTCCCCTCATCGGTTCCTTGAGCTTCTGGACCAAGTCGTCGTTCGGAGGACTCGTATCGAGAGAGCATGTGGCACAGTTTCTCAACCATATTCGCCGAATACAGACACAATAGAGATATGAAGATGTGGTCGCGCATTATCGTGCGTTCGCCGTCATTTATGAATTTGCGGATGTTACTTTTTGTGTGAAAAATACGCATATTTTTTACCGTCGACATTAGTACCTATATCAACACAATCTCACACCAAAACACCTTCCTAATCGTACGCCATGATTACCATCTGCTTCACTTACGTCGGCTGGCGACGGAATTTCGAGGCGCGCGCGAGCCTTTCCCTTTCCACTCCATTGACTGTAATCCTGGATGCAAAGCTAGATTGGCGGTTGAACATAGAACTGAGGGTTAAGAAGGCCTGTATAGCCCCCTATTTCCTGCAAGAGAACCTTTGCATAGAAATGGGGTTTCTGGTGTATCCAATTCTATCGTACAGCTCTATTGTGTGGTGGCAGGCTTTCAAGGATCCGCGTGTGCAGGTGTTACCGGGCTCTGCAGTTCTGCCCGGCAAATGCTCTCAATGTTTTCCTGCATCTCATCCCCCTAGACCTCCACATTAAATACGTTGTAGCGTGCAGTTCCTTCAGAATACCTGAGTCCGGATGGTGGATGAAATACCTTTTAAAATCTGGACATTCCCAACGGACTTTCTAACCAGAGCAAAGTAGAAGACCGTCGGCGTGTTGCAAGACTATGACACTGTATTTTTCACCGACGGATTAAAGATGGTCTGTAGAATCGGTTCGGGGGTTTTCCCGAATATACATTCTCCCACGTTTTACCAGTATATTCCAAGCGGAACTACTGGCGACACTGGAAGCCAGTCGATGGCTGGGGCATGATCCGAGCTCCAAGCGTAACATTGACATTCTGACCGACAGCCAAGCGGCCATGTACTCAATGACGAAATCCTCCAGGCTTGTGGGGAAGTGCAGAAACGCACAGAACAGTGTGGGCGGCACGTTTAAGGTTACCGTTCTCTGGGTTCCCGGTATAGGAACATAGAGGAAAATGGGCCGGCTGACGGAATGGCCAGGTTGGACTCTACCCTTGGTAGTCCTTCGGCGGGTACCGTCGATGTCTCGCTGGAGTGTCAAGGGCGGAATCTATTCGCACTACTTAACAGCCGCAAATCTCAGATGGCGAAGGCTCACCATCTGTGTCAAGTCAAGGAGGATTTGGCCCACTTATAATAAAATCCGATCGCGAGAGATTACGGCGGTCTGCACGGGGCACTGGCCCATAGGGGACCATGCCCCCTGGCTCGGCATACCATACAATTCCCGTTGCGAAGCTGTGGAGAAGAGGAAGAAAACCTCAGGGATTTCCTTTGCGATTGCCCAGCTCTAGCTAGAGTCAGGCTACGAGCACTGGGTAAACCATTCTTTGGGGACCTCGGAGAGATTTCTAGATGGTGGGTGGGAGAACTGTCTGAAGATCTGAACCACCTGGACTCTGCTTCTCTATTCTCATAATAGCAGTCGCGAACTTATAAGTTTATAGCATCAAAACGGCGTACCACAGCGCTAATTGGAGCGGAGCAGCCACTGATACCTACCTACCTATTCTAAATTTTCAAGATAGAGGACGCAAGACGAGTACGTGATGGAGGTGTTCATGGACACGGAGAGACCTTTGCCTGTGTGTCTTTCCAAAAGCTTTGTGATGCTGCCAGAGAGCATGTTTTTGGTAGTACTTCAGTTAATGTTATGTTAATGTCAAGAATTCTGTGTGCTAAAGTAGGGGTGTCCGGATGGTTCAAGTGGTTAGAGCGTTGGGCTGTGGTAGCGTGAGGTCGCGGTTCAAATTTCACTCGACTCAGCTGTGAATGAGTACCTGAGTCAAATGCAGGTAATAATCTCAGGCGAGCGCAATGCTCACCACATTGCCTCTTTTAGTGTGCTGTAGTATACCGTTACGGTCTTGAATGAAGTGCTCTAACATTGATTGATTATTATTATTATTAAAGTAGGAGTTGACCTTTACTTGACAATAGAAGCAATAAAAAACTGTTGCCAAGGAGGTAGTGCTATCGCTATATGAACTGCCAAGCTCATGCGGATGACTTAGCTCTGTTAGCTGCTCAACGAGACGTCAGAACAGTGTGTAGAAATAAACAATACGCCAACGATTTGACAGTTGGACCCTCAGTAGTGAATCATCAGAAAATCGAGAAAAAACACAATGGTATTATTTATTGAAAGAAGGAAACCGAATGATCTTTGCCTGAAAAAAATGAAGGGAATAATCCTCCCAAGTTTCTGAAGAAGTAATATTGTTGGGAGTTACTTTAGACATTGTAGTCCGTATCCGCCGTTGGATGCTTCCCAGATCGATTTTCGTCCTCAGCAATATGCCCGTGAAGGGATATGGAAAATGTTCAGTGCGTTTATTGCATTCTTCCCCGGGGAATGCGATTTCAGTACCAGCTTCACACGTCGCAGGAATTCGAACAGCAAAGTATTCTTCAGATGTAGATGTTTATCATAGTTTGTATGTGGAGGTTACCAATACTATGTTCGGTATGCGGATCGTGATGACCTTTGCGACTGGGTTGAATTCGACACTTGTCTAATTCAAATTGGGGCAACGGCTAAACTTGTGTACTATTCGTAACAGACTTCTAAGATGATCATCAGTACCAGCATACATCTTGTGCGTCAGTTCGCACTTAGCTCGTAGGCCATATTTTATTGCGAAACCATGTTCCTTAGCATCATTCACTCAGGGTCATACAGCACCAAAGAGAACTCAATACATCCCCTGGAAAATGTCTCTACATATGCGGATGGGCTGGACAGTCCTTCTGCTTCTCGGACAGGATCGGTTTTCTATCCACAAGGTCCTGTACCGTGTCCTTTTTAATAAGAATAGGATATAAGACAGGTAATTCCCGCTGTGAGGAAGGGTGAAAATTGCTCAGGGTGACTAATGAGCTGATTTATGCTGTGTGTCAACCGATGAATATTGATTAACTACTAGAAATCCTGCATCTGATTCACACCAGGGCCTCTTCAATTCTTCGAGCTGTTTATGGCTCGTCGAACTTCCCCTTCTATAATATCCTCTAAATTCATGCCTGACATAGTGACATGACGGGTATCTTCAACGGTAATCCAGTCAACACGCTGGGCGGGCAACCCGCGAAGTTCACCCCAATATTTTGCTCCAGTCACTCCACTCTACGAAGATAACATAGTTCCGGTAATCCCTCTGCCCGTTATTTTTCACCTGTTTTCTAAAATTGCCAGTGCTGATTTGGCTCAGCCTAGCAATGTTCTGGCACAATGAGTCGCGCCGACGTTCTAGACGAATTTTCCGTGATGAATTTTTTCGGCCACTCCTTAATAACGCGAAAATGAGCCTTCTGATGGTGCAATCTAACGGTCGCAACTGCGCAAGTGATTGTAGTTGCGGGAGCGGTGTGTCAGGACACAGTCTCATCATTGGTTTGAGATAGAATTTTCGGAGTTGCTGGAGATGCATAGAACCTGGGAATACCTGGTCTATGCAAAGGATCCATTTCCGAGGATTCCATACACACTCTTTGGAATTCTTCCCGAAACTTAGCGGAGGCTTCAGCTGGACCATGAAGAAGAGTGCTTCGGCAAGTACTGGAACTGTTGCCTGCAGTGCGGCATGATCTTGTTGTTGCCTCCGCCTATGTCACCATTGACCTCGCAGTAGGGCGGATGATAAATATTTTCAGTCCACTGCATCCGCTTCCTACGCAAACTTTCTGGAGTGGCCGCCCCAGATTGTGGTGAAGTAGCTACAGGAGGTCCGAGGTCTACCAATTCGGTATCCTCAAAAGCTGTCTGGCGTCCTGGCCTACACCATCGCTCCATCTCAGGCAGGGTCTGCCTTGTCTTCTTTTTCTACCATAGATATTGCCTTTATAGGCTTTCCGGACTGGATCATCTTCATACATACGAATTAAGTGACCCGCCCACCGGAACCTATTGCGTCGGATTTTATCTACAACCTGACGGTCATGGTATCGTTCATAGTTTCCGTCGTTATGTAGACTACGGAATCGTCCATCCAGGGCCAGATTGAAGAGGACGCGTGATAGGCAATCCTCCTGTCTTAGATCGTTGTTGATGTCGAATGGTCTTGAGAGTGATCCCGTTGCTTTTATCTGGCCTCGCACATTGGTCAGGGTAAGTATAGTCAGTCTTATCGATTTGGTCAGGATACCGAATTCTCTCACTCGATTGTCAGAAAGAATTCATCAAGGCTGAAAGTTGGCGAATCAACACGTGGTTAATTTGGTTACAAGTGATTCAGTCTGGAGAAGCCCACGTTTGCTTGTGCACCGTTTTCCGGCGTCAAAACCAAAGGATACGAGGAGGATGTAGTCAATTCATTGAGTGAATCTCTATTCGCTGGAAAGCCGTGGTGCTTCCAGCAGGATTCGGCCCCCGCTCACAACGCCAAGATAATTCAGCAGTGGTTAGCGACGCAAGTTCCTGACTTCATAACCGCGGATGAATGGGCCCCCAGGCAGCCCAGATTTGAATCCTCTGGACTACAGCCTCTGGGCTAAGTGAGAGGAGACTGCCTGCGATCAAACCCACACCGATTTGGAGAGTTTGAAGGCCAGTATCGTGCGAGCACCTCGGGAAATGCCGCTTCATACCGTACGTGAAACGATCGATACATGGCCTCACAGACTTTGAGCTTGTGAAGCTGCAAGCGGCCATTTCGAATAATTTTTCTTTCGTTTGAAAGTTCTATGTTTCCCTTTTCTAAAGGTGTACTTTTCGATTGATTTGGTTTATTACTTCCTGAGAAATAAAGATTTGTTTGATTGACTTATGGCTATACTATGTATATGGTGTAATGGCCCTTCTCCAGGAAACCTGTTCCTGTCCAGCGCATCTCCTGCAACGCTGTTACATCAGTCCTCTATTGGGATAGGGTATCGGCTAGCTGCTTGGTAGCGCCTTTTCTGTGCAAGGAGCGCACGTTCCATGAGAAAGTACGCAAATCGTTGTTACGTTGTCGTTGCCGGGTTCGTTGTTGTGTTATCAGCCCAGTCCGAGGCTCCTGTTGTGGCTTCGTAACAAGTTGTTTTCCGTGTAGGGTTGTCGGTTCTACCCAACCCCCAACCTGGAGCACCAGTTGGTACAATTTGTCCCGTTTTTAAGCGCGGGAGACTCGCCTTCATCCCTCTCCTTCTGCAGAGCTCCCAGCGGTCACTATCGGAGGTGAAGATAGGTTTTGGTAGTAGAGCTGTTGGTGTTGGTTCAGAAGGTGTTTCTCAGGTTTTATGATCTATCGTGGATACCAATCCGTGTTTCGCCCTGGGATCTATACTACCCTTTGACTGAATGAATTTGTAAAAATTGATAACATGTATGTTATCTTTCCTTGTATACAAACTGAAATTATGTGTTTTTTCAAAGCTGGCTCTAATAAATTGGCCATCCACTGTAATATAATGCATAATTTTGGAAAGTTTGACAAAAATCCAACTACAGCGTAGGCCATTTAATGTGGGCCCATTTGTTTCTGGAAAAAAAAAACAAAAAAAACATTTTTTTTGCTATTCATATTAAAAATCATTTATTTTAGTTCAAGAAGATTTGTTCCAGCTAATTTTTGAAAATGATATCTTTCAAATGTTTACCTTTGGCCTAGATGCCCAAATGTGCCCTTTTTTTAGCGTTTTCCATCGTTTTGGTCGATGTTTCGGCTGATATGCCGGCTATTTCGCGTCGAATGTTGTTTTTGAGTTGAGCTAAAGTCCTTGGATTGTTCATGTATACCTTGGATTTGAGATAGCCTCACAGAAAAAAGTCTGGTGGCGTCAAATTTAGTGATCTCGGTGGCCATGGAAAGTCACCATTTTTGGATATCAACCTTCCGGGCAACAATGTGTTCAAAAAATGGATTGTAGCACATGAAGTATGGCAAGTTGCTCCGTCCTGCTGAAACCAGAAGCCTTCCATGTCATTTTCTTCGATGATTGGCATGACAAAATCACGAATCATGGCCCGATATCACTTGCCATTGATGGTAACACAGGCTCCTTCGTCATTTTCGAAAAAGAACGGTCCGATGACCTTTTCCGCACAAACATCGCACCACAGAGTCACTTTTTGATCGAAGAGATTCATTTAATTGAGGATTTTCGGTAGCGTAGAAGCGACAGTTTTGCTTATTTATGTCTCCATTTAACTGAAAATGGGCCTCGTCCGACATGATGATTTTTCGCCAAAAGTCTGGTTCATTGCGAACAATTTCGACGGCCCTTTTGGCATAATTAAGGCATTTCGGATAATCAGCTGGGTTTAATTTTTGTGCCAATTGAATTTTGTATGGAAACATTTTTAAATCGATAGGAATTATGCGCCTGAGTGTGGTTCTTGCAATGCCTAACTCCTGGGAACGGCGATAACTCGATGTTCTCAGAGTCTCCTCAGTACTGGCTCGTACGGCTTCAGTATTTTCATCGGAACGTCTTGTATGTTGTCTGGATACGTGACTGGTACTGCTGAGGCGGTGGTTAATAAATTTTGCGTATAAACGCTGCAAAATGGTTTTAGATGGAGCAGTTTTCACTTAATTTTTTTTTACGAAATGCACGTTGAGTTAACACAATTGAGAGCTTATTTTGAATGTAAAGTTGTATTATTTCCGCGCATTCTTTTGGAGTGTATTGCTCCATGCTATAAATTGTCTTGGACTGACGCTTCAAATGCGGTATGTCATTAGTCAATCTGACATTCCTGCCAAAAGTTACAGGGTTGCCAGATGGGCTCACATTAAATGGCCTACCCTATATTATTAACAAAGTTATAGAAAGTCAAAGTTGTGTATTTCACATGAATTTATCGTACTCTAAGGCTTGTATGACATCGTCATCACATAAAGTAAACTCATATGAACGGCAAACGGTTGGAGTTTGAAAATACACATATACATCAAGAAAGAAAAATCTATTTCTGAGTGAAACGATTTCGTTTGGCACAATGAAGTGTCCTAAACAAACGAGAGGAAAAACATGGACAACGTTATCCCTTTTCAATTTTCTTGCTATTATCAAATTTGCGTTTTGACATTAATATTACGAATTTTAGGTTGATTGCACTCCCACCTGAATCAATTCACAGTTCCAATAGGCAATGTCCTCTATTAATTCAAGATTTCGTAGATGAATAATGTTTTTTCTTGATTTCTATGGAAATATTTTAGTTTCATGTTATGCTGTCATTTTATCACATTAATTATTTTATTTCCATTCAGCCTCTAGCGGACGTAGTGAAACACGTCGAAGTCGGCTATAAAATGGAAGCACCCGAAGGATGTCCACCCGAAATCTACGAAATGATGCGCCAAGCGTGGGATTTGAATCCTGCCCGAAGACCAACGTTCCAGGAGCTCAAAGTCAAACTATTGCAGCTTAAGAATATAACGACGTGAACTCAAATCTCAATATAAGTTATAAACAATAATCACTATTTAAGAAGTATTATTAAATGAATAATAAAAACGGAAAGATGAAGAAAGTCCCAATTGCATCGTTGAACAGGAATCTGTTCGGAAAGGTGGGAACCCATTTGATTCTTTTGAAATCTGCAAGCACACAATTTTGTTGAAATCACACAAAAAAAGATAAGCCGGCTTCTTTTGATAAATACTTTTCTTCACGTTTATATATATATATTATATACAAAATGATTTTTAGCGTATTTTTTCTTTTCTATTGAATATATTTAATATATTTATTAATTTGTTTAATATTAATATTGCAAGTTGCAAACAAAAAGAAAGAAAATCAACAAAAAGAATTAAACGACGCAAATGCAAACGAGAAAAGCGTTGCATTGTTCAATAAACGCTACAAATAAAAACCAAATTACAAAAAAAAAAATGAAAATTCGGTTAAGGCAGGAATGAAATTGAATGATTAGCAGATACAAAAATGGTTCGTGATTGGTTTAAGACCTGCGAATGCAACACAATTCAATCGACCAAGCACGGATGCATGCATACAAAAAAAATCTTGTAAATAGGATTAAAATGTACGAAAGATGAATTAATCACTGTTATCGAATATGCAGATAAATCTGAAACGCTAAATGAACACGTACATTGAGAAGAGCAATCTGACGAGGACCGAAGCTGAAACTGAAAAATGAAGCAGCAGTTTTAAGGATGGTCTCGATGTATTCCCTTTAATTTGAAAATCTTTGATTTTCCAGTGAATCTATTACATTGTTGAGTATTTGATTTGTTTATGTCAATCAGATTGCATTTGTACAGATTCCGAACTAAAGTATTTTCAGTTGGACTATGGTACATAAGATACAATGATGATGATAAAAATACTTAAATTTAATCTTCATAAGTTCTATTTTTTGATTGCATAGGAAAATTGTATTTTTTTATTCTTTTAAACAAAATTTTCAAAAGTTTTGGCAAATGAAAGTATTTTTTTTTCAGATATTTTATACAAATTTTTATTTTATTTTTTAATTATATTTTAATTTTATATGGTTTTAAGGAGTGTTTGCTTATTGCACATTTGTAAACGATATAAAGAAATTATGTTATGTTATGATGTTTGTTCCAATAACCAGAGACAATGAAAATGATAAAGATCAAAACGAAGAAATTATTTTTCTTTTTAATTTTCATACTCGTCATGGGTTCATTAGATGCAGCTGATTATCTTTAGATCAGGCGAAGTACGTAAAGTATCTGCGAGAAAATTTTGACTAATAACTTTTAACTAATTAACTATATTTTGAGTTAAATACAATTGAAGCAATAAATTGCAGGACAACTCTCCCCCTTATCCCGACTCTTTGCTCGTACTAACAACATACTAAATTCATTTTAATAATTTCATTATTTTTTTTAAATCACGGCCTGCTCCGCCACGGAGAACACCGATGGTAGCCACTGTCAATCGAGTTAAGAACATTCGAAATAAATTTTCGAATGTTGTTAACCCCGCTGCGCCACATAGCTGCGCCCCCAGGTGAAACCTAGGGGTTGCAGCGACCGAACTCGGAACTGCGTTCTTCATCATACGACGAAGCGAACGTGACGTTGATTTGGGGCGCAAACGGGCTCCCGCCTGGATAAGGAGCAGCCTTTTTCTGTCTCCCGATCTCGAGCTGAAAGAAATGCTCTCCCCGGTCGAGAACACGGTACGGGCCTTTGTATAGAGGCTGCAGCGGCTTCCGGAGAGCATCCGTCCTGACCAGGGCGCGCAGGCAGGTGCGGACGACGAGTGGCGTGTGGGAGGTGTGACTTTTATGTGGCGAAGGTTATCTTTCAGCAGGCGCAGCAATTCCGAATCTGTGAGACCCGATCTCCTATCGAAGACCGGATCACTTGGGAGTCTTTGGTTCTCCCCGTATACCAGCTCCGCGGGGGTGACAGCAAACTCCTCTCGGCGGGTTGTTCGTAGGCCGAGTAAGACGAGAGGCAAGACCTGAGTCCAGGACGGATCCCCGCGTGCTATAATGGCGGCTTTCACCGTCCGGTGCTAACGTTCTAGCATCCCATTGGATTACGGGTAGTAAGCCGTAGTTCGCTGACATTTGAATCCCAGGAGTTTGCCTAACTCCGAAAAAAGGGTGGGCTCAAATTGCATTCCCTGGTCAGTGATGATCACTGCAGGGACGCCAAAGCGAAAGATCCACTCTTGACAGAGGGCTTCGGCACAAAATTGCGCTGTAATGTCCTTCAGATGTATTGCCTCACCGCGTAAACCTGCCGATGATTGTAAGGAAATACCTGTAATCGTGCGAGTCTCGCAAAGGTCTTACGATGTCAAGGTGTATGGTGTGGAACCGCTTGGTAGTGCGGGGAAATGAGCCCACTTCTTTTCTTACATGCCTGGTGACCTTACACTTTTGGCATGCCATGCACTCTCTGGCCCAGGGGTTGATGTCCTTATTCATGAAGGGCCAGAAGTATTTCTCGGTGACTAACCGATCTGACGTCCTGATGCCTGGATGCGCTACGTCGTGAACCGCGGGGAACACTTCCTTCGCGAAATGAGGCAATTGGTTGGGAGCTAAATCGACGACGACTTATTAAAATCACTCTGCGACGACTCTCGGATCGTATCAAGGCGGTTCTCGCGTGCGTCTCCGGTTCTTCGGTGGCGCTGGCAGCTGCGGCCGCTAAGGTGCACGAGGTGCACGCGCATGCAACAATAGCGGCCATTTATCAGCCTTCTAACGAAGTTCGAAAAGGGCAATCGGGTAACAGGTCGTCAGGACAACCTACGGACCGAAGCATATGTTGGTACCATCGCAGATTCGACGAGAAAGCCACAAATTGTACGTAGTTTAACGTGTAACCTCCAAGGCAAATATATGGGGGCCGTCTTCTATGTAAAATTCATATTTGGTGCGTAATGATATATTTATTTTCTATATACTGCCTCTAAGCTCAACGAGAATCTCACACTAATAAGACAACCCTACTGCCAATCAGCAATCTGTCCTACGAGTTCTTCATTCCAAATATATGTTATGAGGAATCATCGAAGATCAACCATACGTGTAACTACGTCAAAGGCTGACATATTGTTGCCGTTTTTGTTGATATGGATTAGCAAGGTTCGTAGCATACTCAGGGACGCATAACGCCTTCATAAATAATTTAATAAAGGTTCGGAGCTATTTAGGACTGCCCTCTTTATGCAGTTTGCTATTGATGTTTCTCGAGATAAAATTTGTATTCTCTCTAAGGCGTTGACTTCGTTAGTACAAGATTGATTCGAAAGCCAGCATGCATTTTTTTTCAATACAACTTCTTTACTGTAGTATTCGAGAGTTAGTTAACGAAATTTATTTTCGATTGTTCCCTCGGGATTATCAAGACAGATTGAAAGTAGAGTGTTTCGCGGAGGGGATTGGGTGATCTTCTTCAGCCTTTGACCCGTTCAGGTCGGTTATGAGGTCTGCATGCAGTCGTCTTTCAGATCATCATCCAGCGTATCAAGCTACCGTTGCTTTTTGGTCTTACCCCATCAACTTCGATGTTCGGATCAATCTGGGCAAGGGAATTCTCGATAGCGCGAATTACGTGACTATACCATCAAAGATCCTTCTCGTAGTTTTTCCACGATCGGTGCATCCCTATATCGACCGCGAATATCCCTCATTCCGGACGTGATCGTGGTGTGTTATGTTACTGATTCAAGTTAACATCATCGTCTCCATTACCGCGAAGCGTCGTTCATTGTCTTTTATATTACGCCAACACTCAGAACCATAGAGGGCGCCAGGGAGGACGACAGTGTGGTAAATTTTAGACTTGAGACGTTCGCTGATAAGTCGATCACAAAGAACACCAGTTGTGGAACGACACTTCATCCGGGTTACGCTAATGAAGCGTGCGTGAATCAGTTTCATAATACAGTTCTTCATTGTCTGACAGCATTGGCCCCAGATATTTAAATCGCTAAGTTCTGGGCAGGTCGCTGCCATTGACTGTGATAGTGACTCTTTCATGGGGATCTACCGTCAAAAATTCAGTTTTATTCAAATTCAATCTGAGATCGTGTTGCATGAGGTGATCATTCCATTTTTGGACAAACTGCTTGAAATCATTTTTGCTATGAGATTCTAGGAAAACATCATCTGAATAAAGCAGTGTATTGGGCGCTGGACGTTGGATGTCCCGTGTGACAGTGTTCATGACAACAACAAAGGGACGATTCAGATATCCAGAAATGCAATGTAAAAAGGCCGATGCTTTTCCCCGCATTTTTGCATGAGTAACCGCCCATCGATTATGTCAGTAGTTCCGCAGTTTTTGAGGAACCCGGCCTGATGGACGGTTATCTGGTTGTCAAGAATACGCTCACAGCCGCAGTGTTGGATCCCAGCTCTTCGCTTTCCAGAGTTCAGATTCGATGTCATCAGGTACTGTGGCTTTTCCCGTTTTCATTCGTTTTACTCCTTCCTCGACTTTATCTCTCTCGCCGTCCAAAGTGTCTAATTCATGATAAAGATGTCAGGCGATGACGGCTTTACGGTTTCTTACAAGGGCAGAGGCATTTGGTCCGGTCCGACATCAAGTGGATGCGGACTTAGGACCCCGTAATTCTTAAAAAAAATATGTTCAACTCTGGCCAAGCTTTGGTCCAAAGTATGAGCGGATTTACGCTCAATATAATTCGTAGTCATGTTATGTTCTGTTGTTCTTTATGTTCTTTATAAAGAAGCACTTAACATCTGCGAACCGCTTCGGTCACACTGCTAACAGGGCAGAGGTAAGGCAGCGTCTGATGATTTGCTGCCCTGGTAAGAAACCGTAAAGCCGTCATTGCCAAACATTGTTTAACAAAGTTTGGATGCTAAGCCCTAAACGAGGAGTCTGTGGACTAAATAAAGAGGAAGTAAGTTTCTCCCCATTTGGTCCGGTCCGATATTAAGTTGATGCGGACTTAGGACCCCGCAATTCTTAAACATGGTAAAGATCTTTGTAATGGACCGCTCGGGTAATAGCGATGGCTTTCTTTGCTTCGCGATTAACATTCTTGTAATTTCGCATGGCAGAGTCGTTTCTTTTCACATAATTTCATTTGGACATCATTTCGAAAAGAAGTATCTCGCTCACCAGGCTTGGTGACCCCGAGAGTTGCATAGATCGCTTTGTGGATCGTGTCGTTAGCTTGGTTGTGCTAGTACCGTCATTATTGAAATCGATACTTGCACTATGAAAGTACGCACAGCAAAGGTCCACCACAGCACAGCTGAAATTGGACATTATTGTTGTCCCTTGATCATTCCCGGGACCCGCAGATGTAAACACATTTGCTACCATCCGATAACTTCCAAAGCAGTCCGGACGACGCACAGGGTAGTGCACCGCGTCGCAATTATCCCAAAAGCCGGTAAGACTTGGGTTCTAAGCTTGGAGTGGTCATCTCTCAAGTGGATAAGGCCCTCCTTCATTCGGTCACCGTATCTCATCTTCTCTCAGTGTACCGAACTGATAAAGTGTGTTGCACTATATGACCAATAAATACTATACTACTTACCGTCAAGACTATTATTTAAGTAAGACAAAACGGATGCGGATATTAACGTTAAGGATGGGGATGCCTAATTCAGTAATGTGCCCGACAACTATGTGGCTGGATAGCATGTCTCCATGCCAATGCCCTTGAATTACGATCCTTAAAATTCTAATGACTGTCAAGTCATCTTTTCCAGGGAATGGTGCTAGGGACCAAAAAGGAGCCTTTCTTCCTCAAACGGGAGCAGAAATCGAATAGGAACGCCTAAATACGAATTTTCTGACATCCCACCGGGACACATCGGTAGGTTTAATACATTGGAAGGTAATCTGATATAAGAAGCTAGAATAATCTAAGGGTAAGTCTCGCAAGCAGCTATTCCCTACCTAATTGCGCATCTCATCTAATGAAATGAAGTGAGATTGTAACATCACTCGTTATTTTCCCTTCCCCTACAATCCCATAATCCTACATATACGTCGGTATTAATGAGCGACATTGCGTTTATCAAAATCAATGGGGCAACAACCGGTGTCCAATCTGGGCCTGCCACAGTCGAAAGTTGTAGACGCCTCTTGCTAATGCCATCCAGTTCGTTACTTCGCTCGTTCGCTCCAATATAGACAGGACCTGTCTCGTCTCTTACCATAGATATTGCCCTACAGACTACGTGCAAGGTCTTATTCGGCTATTCGGATCAAGTGACTCGCCCACCGTAACCGTTTGCACCTGATTTGATCCAATACTGTCCAGGCACGATGTCGCTTAAAAATTTTGTCTTCTCCTAATCTTCCTATCGAACACGGCTTAAAGTTCCCAATTTGCTGCCTAAGTCTCGGAAGAATACATGAGGACTGCGGAGATTGTGGTCTTGTATAGTAAGAGCTTTTATAGTAAAAGCTGAGAGACATTTTAAGCCGAAGGATTTTGGTAGACTAAAGTTCTGCTGTCTACCAAAAATTGTGTGTAAAGTTACTCGGTAGGCACTATTTGAGTTGCATGTTCTAATTAATAATATCACTTGCATTATTCCATCGCTGCCATTCATAAAAAATAAATTTAAGTCGGAGGTATGTGCACTTGTTGTGAAAATCATACAATTATGTTATGAAAATCATACGATTAAATACCACTAAAAGTGCACACACCACCAGCTTAAATTCGTTTTTTAATGGAGGCGGCGAGACTAATGCAAGTGACATTAATAATTAGTACGTGCAGCGCAAATAGTGCCTTCCGAAGTTCTCAAAACGGATTCATTCAAATTAATTACATTCAAAAGTAGCAGTCGTAAAATGAAAGCACCGCCAAATTTCAAATGGCGTAACCTGTCATCAGAACAAACCTTGCCAACGTGGAGCGAACTTTGCCGATCTGAAATTTTCATTATACACTGAAACTGCGTGCGGTCTCTAGCTTCTCTCGTTGTGTTTCCCGCTATATTCATCAGCAGGCATGTTGCAGGTCTTTGAATCGAGACTCTTGGCATCAAATCGTCCTGTCTGTGGTACGGGGTGAAGAAGTGAATAGTGCGATCAGCTAATATAATGGTGTGCTTCATTAGTCGATCATCAACTCGTTCGATTTCTTTAATAGCATCACGGAAACCCTCAGAGGTGGCAACGCCAACATCGTATTAAGTGTGTGCGCTACCAAAATAGAGAAGTTTATAGCCATTTTTTACCACGTTCACGTTGTAAGTCGCAGCTTTTGGCACTAGACCAGATCAGGTTTCTTGCAGAGTGCAGATATCAATGCGCCTTTTAGGAAGGGCTTTCTTGTGAATTTTTCGATCTTTCCAGTCAGGGTGCTAATATATAACGTGCAGATACGTATTTGTTTTGCTCGGACTAACTTACTTAGGTCCTGACGCCGTTCATGCGTCAATGACCCTTGCCTATTTTTCTACAGGGCTGGGGCCGTCCTGGCGCGTCGACTGAGGTGAACGTCTTAGCATTCTTCCGAGGTTTGCTGCTCAATCCGATCAAGTTGTTTTCAACGACATTGGATGCATTTTCTTGGGGGACCTGTCGCCGGACCTGTCACCATATTTAAGTAGTTTTGAGTTTTGTGATTATTATTTACGCTGATCGTTTTGAAGAATGACAAACCTTTCTGCTCAACATGTCCCCAGTTTATGTAGCCCTGCCGACTTTGCGAGCTTTTCATTGTCTCCCCTTTAATGCATGCATCTAAGAAATGAAACTTGAAACAGTATTGTTAGAGAATTACATAGATAATATATATATGACTAGATACTGTTCTAGCAACCAGAAAGTCTTAATTTTAAAGGCAACTTTTCAAGAATTCCTGGAAGCTCAAAAAATTGTAGTAATTATGCTGATTTCAACATAAAGCTAGAAGAAAATTATCTAAAATAATTTATTTATCGCAAGCATTCGAATTGCATTAGTTGAGCTTTTTGAATTCGATAACAGGAAAAAACGAAGTTTTTGGCAGTTTTGCAAGAATAAGTTACAGACTCAATACCCATTAGTTGGTTGAACAAAGCAAAGTCGCCCATATCTTGCGAAATCAAAACACCACAATGAAATTTTAGAATATTACAATCATATTAGCATAGTGAAATCACATTAGTACCAGACATAGCTAGAGAGAGTTCGATAAGCAGATCCCTGTACTTGGAATAGTACTGTAGCGATATTTTTATATAAACATAGGAGCAGACAGCGTCAACTCAAAGTAGACTGTATATATGAGTCCAAGTAATAATGACTTCCTCTGCTTATCACCATTGTGGCTACAAAGGAAACGTTCATTTGTTAGTAACTTCTCATTACCACGTATTAACTCCCAAACACGCTCATATGGCAGATAATTACTTAAGGGGGTCATCCCGTGTGTCGGATCCGAGGAATCGAATTTTTGTTTTTGACATCAATTGTATCTAAATATAGTGTAGAATATATGGGCAAAGTGATTTTTTGATATTCGGAGTCGTTCGGAAATTATAGTGTTAAACACGTAATAAGTCACATGCCAAATTTATGTCGATCGCCGTAATAAAGCTCGTATTTATCGGTCCGAATGACGTTCGAATGACTTCGCTAAAAGGACAAGAATTGAAGTCAAGACTATACATGTGTTTCTTGAAGAAACCTAAGGTTTATGGACTAGGTATAGCAGATTAATGGTCAGCTAAGGTTTTATGGCTAAAAATTGCATTCTACTTTTTAAATGCGTTTTTCTCGAAACTGCATGTTGAAAATCGACTGCCACCATAGCTCAAAATCTATCCAACGAAATTCTTTGAGATTTTCACGACTTATTCAGAACATATTTTTACGGTCCGTAAACTAGGATAATTGCGATTCATTCAGTAGTTTTTTTTTTATTCATTGAAGAAGCCGTGAAAAAACACGTAAATTCACAAAAAAAAGTTTAACAACGGCACCAAACATTTAGTTTTTAATATTTTTTAATAATCCTAGTTTACGGACTGTAGTTAAGTCTGTATATTAAAATGCCGGTTACTTTTTTTTTCTTTAAAATGATCGCAGCGCCCTCTAGCATAGCAACAAAAAAACACCTTTTTGGAGATGGGTGTATAAATTGCTCTATATTTCAATAACAAACTACAAAATGACCCCCTTAA
The DNA here is from genome assembly GCF_905115235.1 of Hermetia illucens. Lineage (NCBI taxonomy): Eukaryota > Metazoa > Arthropoda > Insecta > Diptera > Stratiomyidae > Hermetia > Hermetia illucens. The sequence goes on along the minus strand of NC_051854.1, from coordinate 84,799,068 downwards.
GAAACTAAAAGCATTCTTCCAGAGTTTTGAACTAGTTATTGGCCGGTAAAGCTAAAAGTATAAATAATCCTAACAAAGTATTAAATCGTAGACTTGAGTTATTTACGAAATGTACAGAGTTCACTTAGCTACTCATCGATATGTACTAAACAATAATAAAATAGATTTTGATGCTTAGTCAAGTAAGTAATTTAATTTATTGTATTAAGCGTTACAACACTCGAAATTCTGTTGAGTTTTTTTTTATATTAACAACTTTTTTATGTCGTCGTATCTCTTTTATATACGATTTTATCGTAAGACAAAATAGGAAGAATTAAATACAAAGACTTAATGACAATGTTACTCGAAATTTCCTTTTTGAAAAAAAAAACAAAATTCAAATATGAAATAATTAATCGAAAAAAAATGTTAAAATTATCATTATGACAAAATACTGAACTGACACAATTCAAAATAAATGACAAATAATCATGAAAGGCGTAAAATATCTAAAAGAAAATGTTTTTATTGAAATAAGAATTTCCATTTGGTTTAAAGGTTTCATTTTGCAGATGGAAATAACACTTCACCACGGTCCTTAATCGTACCACATCCGGTGAGCTTCCTTCTCTTGTGGATGAAATGGTTAGTTAACGTAGCATGGGGATACGGACAAATTTCTCTTTTTTGCGAAATTCTCAACATTAACGGAGATATAAGCGTTTAAAGTTTTTCTCAAGAATCCTCCAAATTTCAGCAATTTTCCTGCACCCAGACCCCCCAACCTATATACCATTCTCAAGCTCAGATCCTCCCGCATCCTCCTCCAACAGCAGTGATCACGAATTAAGCTCCTTTTTGCGAAATTCTTAATATTAACGAAGATATAAGCGTTTAAAGTTTTTCCCAAGATTCCTCCAAAAATCAGCACTTTTCCTGGCACTCAGGCCCAACCTATATACCATTTTCAGGCTCGAATCCTCCCCCAATAATAGTGATCATGAATTAAGCTCCTCTTTGCGAAATTCTCAATATTAACGGAGATATAAGGTAGGGTGGGAGATATAAGGTGGGTGGGGAAATATCAGTCGTAGCTTATCGGAGGGTGGTTTTAGTCGGTAAAATTTGAACCCTAAACCCTGAGGTTAGTCTTTTGAAGATTTCCACCTGTTAAAACAAAAAAAAAAGTAATTGGTTATACAAATAACTAAACAAGTCGGGAAACCGGAAGCTGGAAGCTTCAGGTATGAAAGGTTTTGTGCATTTCTTTCATAAAGGCATTTCAGTGTGAATTTGTCCCATTAGTACTTAACACGTAATAAACGCATATATTAGGTGAGAATATCCACTTTTGGGTGATATTGACATTCAAAATCTTGAATTTCCGAAGAAGTGACAGCGTTGACCTATTATAACTTTGTTAGTAATAGTACAATTTCCATCAAAATCTCTCTATATTATAGCCTTTATTGCTGCAATTTCGCGGTGCTAGGATGAACTTAAGGGGGTGGTTCTGCAGCTAATTACTGAAAATTATAGTTGTGTACGGAAATTATTGTAATATACTATTATTAACTTTATTTGAAGGGATATCGGAATGGAAGGTATTTCGCAGCGTGGCCACCATATAGTGGCAGCCCCTTGATTTTTTTCAGATTTTTTGGTTGAGCAGTTTCTAATAATGGCCCCTTTAAATAAATGTTCACTTTCGACCCCCCGCCCCTCCCGCCTTTCCAACAAATGTCAAAACTAAGACCAGCTTCGGAAAGTACTAACCGAGACCTTTCATTTGATACCCCACATGACTATATTTGGTGAAAAAAATGTACACCTCCCTTTTGCATGTATGGGGGCCTCCCCTTAGATTCGACGTAACAGGATGTGACTGACTGTTTGCGTGAGCGTTCAAAGTTCCCACCTTTCCACTAAATTTGGTGTTAGTCGCTGCTACAGTCTCAGAGAAAAATGCGTGTGACGGACAGACAGGCAGACAAAGGGACCTGTGAGGAGTGGCCAGATCTCCAATCAGGCGCGACCCCAGCTGGCGGATTGGGGCATACCTATTGATGTGTAAATATGTGTTCATGCACTTTTCTTTTCTGACTGTGCATGGGCTAGTGTTTGCTCATCTCTGGTGCGAAAATAAAATTCAGAAGAAGTAAAGTTACAATGCAAGTGCTCGGAACCCCAGTACCGGCGGCTTTTGGGAGTGAGCAAGCGGACTCCCGGCCGTCGATATCCCTCGCCCGCAGTGCCTCGGTGATGGACAACTTGACCACCGTTACATCTAATACTACAAGTGTTTTAACGCTCAAACGAAACACAAGTCTGCCAAGAATACTAATTGCAAAGGCAAAGAAGGATGGGCTAAAAGGAGATAGTTGGCCAAAAAGGCAATTTCGACACCCATCGGATTTGATTAAGAGCAGTAGCAGCAAATAGATCCATTCAGGAGAAGCTCATCAATTTTACGATCTCCTCCAATACCAAAGCCGGCAAAAGAGAAAGCTCAGGGGAGTAGCAATTGAAAAAGGCGAAGAAGTCAATAAAAGGACCAAGACTCGCCGAGAACAGAGCCCTGACCCAGAAGAACTACCTTTTATGCTGCTTAGGACTAAAATAGTTGAACTGTCCGAATTCAACAAGGATAGGTACAACGTGCACCAAGCCATTAAAAACATGATGAGAGCCATCAGGGTGCTTTACAATAGGTCCCGGGAAGAAGAAGAAGAAAGCTTAAGGAAAAGCTGGACATCCCAGCCACAATAGTTTCACAGGTGACCCAAGTGACACCAAAGCACAAGGTCATCGACCTCCGATCAAGTAAGCGAGTGCGAGACAAAGAGGGAGGAGCTTTTGGGGAATCAACAGGCACCAAAACGGAAAAAAGGAGTCTTGACCAGTCCAACAAACGGAACTAAAAGTCCAGAAGGGTTTAAAGTGCCTAAAGTAGGAACGTCGGCTAGCGAAGCAAAACCGAAAGAAAATAAGAGCGGTGGTTAGACTAAGGTCGTGAACAAGAAAAGAACCAGAAATCAAAGGTGTGGATTCGCCCGGAGGCAATTGTAATCTCCAGCAGAGGACATCTAACGTATGCGGAGATAGTGGAGAAGGTGAAATCTGACTCCGACCTAAAAGACCTAGGCGGAAATGTCAGTAAAATCCGGAGGCCCCAGAAAGGGGGGAAAAATCCAGCGTGGGGAAAACTGACGGCTTTCGTAACCAAGTTATAGACTTACTTGGGGAGAATGTCACAGTTCGTTGCCAAAGACATGAGATCTACATACAGTGCAAGGATCTCGATGAGGTAACATCCAAAGAAGAAATCTACACTGCCTTGAAGCAACAATTCAAGTTGGAGGAATTCAGCGAAGGATCTATCGTGAGCCTAAGAAAAGCTTATGGTGGTACTCAAATGGCCACAATGCGACTGCCAGTGGAGTCAGTGCAGAAGTTTTTGGCCGTGGGGAATGTTCGGATTGGATGGGTTGTTTGCCGACTAAGGGAGCAGATCTCTTTAAAGAGGTGCTTCAAATGCCCGATGTTTGGACACTTCGCGAAGGCATGCACTAGGGGCATCGATCGTTCCGATCGATGTCGAAGGTGTGCGGAGAAAGGACATATTGCCAAGGAGTGCAATAAAGACCCCAAATGCATTTTGTGCGAAGGAAAGGAGGGATGGGATAACCGGCATATTACCGGAAGTGGTAAATGCCCGGAATTTAGGAAGGCGTTAACTGCAGTGAAAACATGAGGTTAATACAAATAAACCTCAATCATTGCAGGGTCGCACAAGATTTGCTTACGCAGACCACTTACGAATCCGTGATGGAGGTTGAACATTAATGAACCGTACAGAAATCTCTACGGTGGTGTATGGGTTCCAAATTCGATTGATGGAGCTACGATATGGGCGTGCGATCGTCAAGCCATACAATATAGCATGCGTCAGGCGTCTAGTGGCTTTGTGTGGGCAAAAATAAACGGTGTATTCGTATACAGCTGCTACGCTCCACCGAACCTCACACTGTCTGAATTTGAAGACCTGACGATCTTGTTCACGACGCAAGGAGACGAGGTCCAGAGGTGATAGCCGGTGACTTTAATGGGTGGGCCATCGTGCGGGACAGCAAAAAAACTAACGCAAGGGGGCGGTGTTTATTAGAAGTATTTGCCCAGTTAGATGTAGTTCTGGCCAATGAAGGCGATGTAAACACTTATCGGAAAGGGGGAACTGGTTCAATTGAAGATCTGACTTCTCAGCCTTGCGCTAGCACGTGAAATTTTCTGGAAATCTAGCGAGGAGGCAATCACCTTTGAACTAAGGACGGAGCCACAAGGCAGGAAACCCACACCCCGGAAGACGAAATCCAAAAGAACACTAGGATGGAAGTGTGGCTGGACCTGCCACAAAGCATCTCTAAAGCATATGACTCGTCGATGCCTTGGAGATGCTCATTCCCCACTAGAAAACCCAATTATTGGTGGAATAGTCGACTTGCCAGCCTTCGATCGATTTGCCACAGAGCCAGACGAACGGCTCAGAGGGCAATAGGTAGGGTCGATTAAGGGCAAAAGGAGCATGCCTATAGGGAAACCCGCAGAGGCCGATCATCTCGGCAGATCACGTTCCCTATGCTCTTGTTGAAAATAATCCAGGGGTTATTTTCCCAACAAGAGGGGGTACTGACACTTTCCAGCCTCCCCTGAATGTGACGCCGATTCCACCAGCCACCAGAGACGAGCTGGTGGAGATAAGCAGTCGATTAGGCGACGGCAAAGCCCGGGGACTGGTCGGCATACCGAATAAGGCCCTCAAACTTGCCGTCAAATGTAGACCGGATATGTTCCCGGAGCTGTTCGAAACATGCCTGTCTGAGGGTACTTCCCCTGTACCGTGGAAGCGGCAGAAGCTGGTGCTGTTGCCTAAAGCTGGCAAACCGCCGGGGGAACAGTTACCCTATGGATCCATATGTCTTCTAGACACTATGGGGAAAATGTTGGAGCGGATTATTTATAATATATTACGCCCAGTCGTCGAGGGCCAAGGGAGCCTTTCAGATAGGCAATATCAAAAATTGATGCCATCAAAATGGTTACTGGCTTCGCCGCAAATGCAATTCACGGAAGGGATTGTACCAGCAAATATTGTGTGGTCGTGACCCTGTGAAGAATGCATTCAACTCGGTCAATTGGAACCTTATACGAAAGTCTCTAGCGACGGTTGGTGTTCCCATTTACCTCACCGCTATTATCGATACCTACTTGCAAGAGCGGACACTCTGGTATAATACCGATGATGGAGCCAAGGAGTACGTTGTGTCCGCGGGTGTCCCACAGGGCTCTGTACTGGGCCCACAACTGTGGAACATCATGTATAATGATGTACTTAACCTTTCGGTTCCGGAGGAGGCCATGGTGGTGGGTTAAACCGATGATATACCACTGGTTGTGGTCGCAAAGCATCTCGACGAAGCAAACGAAACTCAAGCGAAGCAATCAGTGTTGTTAAAGCTTGGTTAGAGAGTGCTGGACTGGCACTCGCTGAGGAAAAGACGGAAGCGGTCTTCATCACTAAGCGCCGCAAAAGAAATTACGCCTGTATTAGAATCGGGAATCGTATCATCACTTCCAAGCCCGAAGAGGGCGATCAGACTCGAGTCTACAAGGGACTTATCTGAAGCCTCACCGGAGGTTATCTGGTACCATGGGAACCGCGATGGCCCTCTGAGAGCATATGCTCCAGGAGAATTCCTAGAGGATGTGGTCTCGGCCTGGTTATTTGCGGTTGGCCCCCTAATGGGAGTTTCGTGGTGGTTGTGGTTATGCCTACATCGCGGGCCGTGGGAGTCCGAAGAGGACCGTGGGATTATGCCTTCACGGTAGGTACTCACGTTAAACCCCCCATGACTTTCATCACTTCAATACCATCAAATACTTGGGGGTGATGATAGACAGAAAACTCAATTTTAAGCAGCACATAGAGCATACTTGCGAAAAAGAATCCACCGCTATGGCTCTGGTAAGGATGATACCGAACGTGGGTGAACCGCGGCATACTTGCAGGCTACTCATAGCGAGGGTGGTGAGTTCTATCATGCTGTATGCATTCCCAGTTTGGAGAAACGCGCTGCAGGTTTTAGGCAATGCATATAAACTGAGTACGTTTACAAAAGAACAGCCTTAAGGGGGTCATCCCGTGTGAAGGCCGTTTTTTTTTCCTTTTTTAGAAATTTTTTGGGAAGAACTGGATAAAGATACAAAAATGAATTTTTCAGCATATATTTATTAATATCTTGAGCATGCGTGATAATTTTTCCAGCATGATAGCATAGTTTATTATTGAAATACAGAGTAATTTATACACCCATTTCCAAAAAAAGGTGTTTTTCTGCGGCCACCCTAGAGGGTGCTGTGATCATCTTAAAGAAAAACTAGGATTATTAAGAAATAATAAAAGCTAAATTTTTGTGAACTTTTTTTGTGAATTTTGATGTTTTTTCGAGGCTTCTCTAATGAATAAAAACAAACTCTGAATCGTAATTATCCTAGTTTGCGGACCGTAGAAATATGTTCTGAATTAGTTGTGACATCCACCAAAATATCAGGACTCTGATACGAGATATTAGGCTGTCCTATATTAGTGTCCGGATAGCTGAGTGGTTAGAGCACAAGGCTGTCGTACGGAAGGTCGCGGTTCAAATCTCATTGGAAGCAGTGAAATTTGTATCGTGATTTGACGTCGGATACCAGTCGAGTCAGCTGTGAATAAGTACCTGAGTCAAATCAGGGTAATAATCTCGGGCGAGCGCAATGCTCATCACATTGCCTCATACAGTGTACTGTAGCGTACCGTTGCGGCCTTGAATGAAGTGCTCTAACACACTTCAAGGCCCTGATCCAATATGGATTGCTGCGCCAACGATTATTATTATATTAGGGCGGTGGAGGAAAAAACACCCAAGCGTCATGTGGCAAAGACACGGGAAACACAGGTGACGGCACTTCAACATAAGATAAGCGAGAACGCGGGCATGCGGAGTAGGGATGGAATAAGTGAATCTCTTGGTGTCCAACAAGCGGCCAAGAAGAAAAAAGCCTCATCGCCAAAGAAACCTGCGCCGGCGAAACTTCCGGGTAGTTCTTCGATTACGGGTCCAACTGTGACAAAACGGGAACAGCCTTAGTTCGTAAACCCGAAAAATGGATAAAGGTGGACGGGAAAAAGCGGCACAAAGAGAAAAAGAAGATTCGTCCGAAAGTAATCATTATTTCCAAGCAAGGAGATATGTTCTATGTCGACATCTTCCGGAAAGTCAAAGCCGATCCGGAACTGACAGACCTACGTGGCTGTGTGAGCCGTATCAGGCAAAAGGGGAATCTGTTACTGCAACTAAACAAATCTAGCGAGAAGATATTGAATAGCTTTCGCGGCCAGATGGAGAAGGTGCTACGTGAGCAAGCAAACTTGAAAGCTCGAAAGCAACAAATAGTGATCGAGTGTAAAGACCTAGACGACGTCACATCACCAGAGGATATCTGTGCTGCGCTAAGGAAACAATTCAACCTTAGCGGCCTAGAAGACAGCACCATCAAAAGGATGAAGAAGGCATATGGAGGTACACAGACCGCTATTATTAGCTTGTCGGTGGAATCAACGATTAAACTGACTACCGTGGAGAAGGTAAGAATAGGTTGGACCATGTGTCGACTTAGAGAGCAAATATCTCTAAGGAGATGCTTCAGATTCCTCGATTTCGGTAACTTTGCAGCAGCATGTATTAGCGAGTACGAAAGGCCAAGAAGGTGCAGGAAGTGTGGTGAAGAGGGCCATCTTATTAAAGACTGCACTGGAGATCCACGATGAATTTTGTGCAAAAGGAGAAAGGGAGTAGATGACCGGCACGTTGGAGGTGGTAGCAGGTGCCCGGCATATAAGAGAGAGCTGGACCGTAAGGCTAAAGAGGTTGATACCAATTAACCTCAACCATTGCGATGCAGGTGAAGACTTGCTCTCACAAACCATTCGAGAGTCGAATGTGGACGTGGCGGTAATATATGAACCTTTCCAAAGTTACATTAGTGCTACGTGGGTGAAAGACTCATCGGAGAACTCAACGATATGGGCATGTGGACGGCAAGCCATTTAAGAAATATTGGCCAGCTTTGTACGGGTGAAAATCTCCGGCGTCCATATCTACAGTTGCTATGCTCCTCCTAGTGCAACATTAGCGCAATATGAGAGAGACCACAGCCCCAAAATCATTACCGGCGATTTCAACGCGTGGGCTTTAGACTGGGGAAGTCAAGTGACGAACACCAGGGGCCTGCTTGGAACTTCCGCGGAGCGAAGGACTAGGCTCAATCGTCGATCTAACCTACCTCAGTACCTCATTGGTGCAAGGGGTGGTCTGGCGGGTGAGTGAACACTGTACCCACAGTGACCATCAAGCCATCTTTCATGACATCAGGAATGGGCTAGGCAACATCAAAATCGGAAAAACCAGGATACCTGGGTGGTCCACTGGAGCTTTCGAGGAAGAGACAGAGCTAGGGAGTGGTCTATCGGAGCGGCAGTATGGGTTTCATAGAGCGCGGTCCACGGTTGACGCCATTGTAACGGCCGCTGGTCTGGCCCGGGAAGCATCGGGCGCTGGTAACTGCTGCGCGGTGGTAACGCTGGATATCAGGAATGCCTTTAACTCAACCAACTGGGGTTGGGTTAAGGGGACCCTGGCTAAATTGGGTGTCCGTGGTTACTTAGCTCAGATAATGAACAGTTACCTTTCGAAGAGACTTCATTGGTACGCGACGGACGACGGGCCGAAGGAATATATTGTGACAGCGAGTGTTCTCCCTGCTCGGTACTGGGGCCCCTGCTGTGGAACATAATATATAAGGGACTGCTCGGCCTTCGCGTGCCAAGGGAGGCAACATTGATTGGTTTTGCAGATGACCTGGCATTGCTAGTAGTTGCGAAAGACCACCAGGACGTGGAACTGTATGCAAGTGAAACCAATCATGCTATCAAAGCATGGTTTCAAATGGTGAAATTGGACCTAGCGGAAAATAAGACGAAGGCCGTCCTTATTACCAATTGCAGGAAAAACAACACTGTGAAAATCCGCGTTGGTAATCATGAGGTCGTTTCAAAATCGATCATTAGATATCTGAGGGTATTGATCGATGCCAAGTTGAGCTTCAAGGGGCACTTGGACTATGCCCGCGAAAAGACAACAGAGGCTAGTTCATCTCTAGCAACACAGGATAACACAGCGAGCCAGAGAAGCTGAAGGAACTGGAGCGAGCTCGGATAGGGCGACGGACGCTTGACTTAGTTGGGCTGGTGTAAACCAGAGCCCTCCTCGCGAAATAATACTTCACGGTGGTCCCACGAGAATATGGGCGGGGAAGTGGGGGTGGTTTTAGTGGGTGAAAATTCCACACACTGCTGCAACCTGGCGCAGTAGCATCCTTTTAAGATTTCCACCCCCACCCATTAAAAAAGCAATAAAAGAAGCAGAATAGTGCTTTAAGGACGCGGCCCATAACAGGAAAATAATAAATATGCAAAGAAAGCTGCTGGATGAGGAAATCACAGCCGTAGCCGTAGCCGCAGTCTTAAATAAGTAATTGATACTGATATACAAATAACTAATAAAGGCTAAGAAAAGAACACTGAAATGTCTCCAGGGAACCCCCCGTTTATATAAGTTCACTTTATCTGGTTATGACGTCATAGACGTCTTCGAGAGAGCAATAAATTTATGTGCCATGAAAAACTTTGAGTTGCGGAAATCTGTCTTATATTATCGCCTTTACTGCTACCAAATTGTTTACTTCTAAGATGAATTTGACGAAGATATTCGGGTAAATTCTAAAACATGGCGATATACTCTTATTTATTTTATTTGAGTAGATATCGGAACGAGATGTACTTTCTGGCTTACATTTCATATAAATGCATCACTGTGAGTGAAGCTGACCAAACAAAATGGTTTTCTAGATTGGAAGAATTTTCGAAGACATCTGCCGCTATGTTACGGGTTAAATAGAGCAAATTAGTTCCATCTGCTGTGCCCATTTCGCGACAACGCTTTTCGATGTAGATCGTCCTTCATTGCCAAGTGGAATAGTTGAAAGGTTTCTAACGAGCTTGCTTTTCCCCAAATTCTGGATTGAAATTTAACATGTCGGACCAGCAGGATAACGCAAAGCCCATGCAATCTGCGCATTCTGCAGCCAGCGTTAAGCAGTTAACAGATGGGCAGCTGTTGGCAAAAGCCTTAAAGCTGAAGAGGGAAATCGCCGACGCATTTAACAAACTGACGGAACTGGAAAGTGAGTATTTTTGTTTTCTGGTTGTTTTTTCGATTAATTTTCGCGTTATCTTTTATTGTAGTTGTTGCCTATACAGTGGACGTTGAGTTTAAAAATTTAGAGAGCCAATTGCAATTGATCGAGGCAAATCACGATGAAATGAAACGTAAAATGATGGTAAATTTCCCCATTTACGATGCTGAGACTTCCCAGCATGGAAATATGGAAGACCTTTCCAATGCAGAAAAAGATCCCACCGAGGAAAGTGGAGTGGATACATCAATTGATGACGATAATAAATAAATTTCGCTGTGAATTCCATTATTTCGTTTGTTTCATTTCCAACCGGTACAATGAGCGGAAGTAGGTTCTGTGTCGTTCTTCCCGTACGGGAACAGTCGGAAAATGGGCGAAACGTTCCGAATATCAATAGCAGCTGATTGTCATTTGAACTTATTGGGACTGTGCGGGTCCGACATGTCGGGGAATTTACATTGTATTTTGAGACGTTTAAACCTAACAAAAGGCGCCGGACAACTACTGGAGAGACGGTCAACTGGACTTCTGGCATCAGTGAAGGTACGTGCGGATGTTGACTTCATAAAGCTAAGATTAAGCGATGTGAATCATGAACATAACCTAGACAGCGATCTGTTTACATTTGATTTTAGGGGAAGATTTTTTAAAACTGATCCCTCCAGGTATAATTTTGTATTTGGCGGTGAAACAATGTTAAGCCTTACATATAGTGAATTGTTTATACTCCCAGCGTTCTTGTTTTTAGTAGTGTCGATCTGATAATTGTAGGAGGTACATTCAAAAACAAAGGGGAGGGAAAGGATGTCTCCCAAGTTGGCTTCGCTATTCAATAATTTAAAAAACATCGGCGTTGGATGGAAAAATATATATATCGAGTAGCAGGGACCGATGAAAAGTAATTCCGGTCTCTGCTGTACCAGATGTCTCGCCTCTTGCTTCGTTTCTGCTCCAGATAGAACATTGTCTACGTAAAAGTCCTTTCGTAGTCTCTCCGCCGCTATGGCGAATTTTTGTCCTTCGTCCTCCGTTAATTGCAACAGCGTTCTAATCGCAAGAAATGTCGCAGGAGTTTTTTGTTAGGAGGTATTCCTGAACCGGTATGTCCCTAGTCCCTATGACTTGATTGGATATTAATCATACGGAACTTTTTTTCTACATCGGAGGACGCGGCATATTGAAATTTCCTTCATTTTAGCATCTTATCTGGGCTAGGTCCTCCTGCAATTTGGGGCCGGTATGTAGCAGGTCGTTTAAACTGGTGCCACTGAGGCGTCATAAACTGGTCGTTTCTTGGTACTTCCATCTTTATTACCGGGTGATGTGGAAGGTATTATACATCCCTATCCTCTCCGTCAAAGGGGGTTACTCGCTCCATGTGACCTAAATCGGTGTACTCTTGCATCGCCTTATGATATTCCACGCGCAAATCATCATCCGTTTTGAGTTGCCCCATTTCCGGAGTTACCTAACGGCATTAATTAGGGATCCATTTTGAATGACAATGCAACCGCGTACCTTCCGTCTAATCCATGCTGGACCATTCTCTCATAAATTACTTCACATTCGTTCTCGATCGGTACATCATTTGGAACAACTTCCGTCTCGAAGAACCACTGTAGCACTGTATGGAACAAATACATCTGCTCCCACAATCAGATCAATGCTCGTCTTGACGTCATATTTCGGATCAACTAGTCATAGTTTACTCGTTCATCTTGAGCCTGTTTCCGTCAGGTTCTCATTTGGCAGATAGGTCGTTAACAATCGCAGTACATAACCCTCAATTATAAACTCGAAATTCGAATCGAAATTAGGCCTTATTTGGACCTCGGCTAGCTTCCAAACTGCAGTCGCGTGGACGCTATCGATCCCTGAGATTGAAGCAAACACATTCCTTTTTAAGTCTGTCTTTTTTTTGAGGAGGTGGAAATCTTCAAAAGACACTGGTCTGGACACACCAGTTTGTGGGCTTTTTACCCACTAAAACCACCCCAGATTCCGTCTCTGCCCCGCGGAACCACCCTAAGGTATTACATCACGGGGCGGAGTCAGTTCATTCTAGCTTAATCACCTTTCTTTTATACGAGGCGTACGTGACCGCGTTTTTCTCCTCTCCTCTGCTTTTCGCAGTTTATTTGGGATAGATGCTATCATGCAGTTGGCCGCATCCCAATTCTCTTGTACTACTATTTTCGCCAAAAGATTTTCTGGTACCAGCACCTCTCCTAGAGTCTCCTCTAGGTTGAAATTAATGTCCATGTGGATTAGGTACTAGCACTAAGGAAGGAGGTACGTGGTTTCCGAAATATTTGTGTGCGGGGGAAAAATAAAAATATTTACAGGATAAGGAAAAAACACTTAGTTCTTTTCTCAACTTATGTCTCCTCTAGATTCCTCCTTTTTTCCACAAATCTCGGACAGTGGAAGAATATATGTTCTGGGTCCTCTGGGACTCTATCGCAACTTGGACAATCGGGTGAGGTCTCCAATTTAAACCTGTGCAGGTATTGGCGATATCTTCCGTGCCCCGTGAGAAACTGGGTGAGATTATAATTAATCTCACCGTGTCGTCTCTCCAACCACTCCTTGATGGCAGGAATGAGCCTGTGAGTCCATCGACCATTTCTCGAGCGTTTCCACCGCTCTTGCCATCTACTTATGGATCTCTCCCTCTCAGTGATCTTCGTCTGCGATAAGGGAGACTTTGCATTGTATATTTTTGCCATCTCATCTGCCAAGATGTCAATCGGCATCATTCCAGAGATGACGAATGCTCCATCATCTGAGACAGCCCTGAAGGCAGAGCATACCCTCAAGGCTGTCCTCCTGTAGACTGCACTCAGTTTGTTAGTGTTAACTGACATCCGCAACGCCTCCCTCCAAACTGGGGTCGCATAGAGCATGATTGAAGTCACCACCCTGGCTATAAGGAACCTAGAGGTATGCCGTGGCTCTCCCACGTTCGGCATCATCGTCGCGAGGGCCATACTAGCAGTGGATGATTTATCGCAAACATACTACAAGTGTTGCCTATAGCTGAGCTTCCTGTCTATGTTATCACCACCCACAAGTATTTGATGGTCGGCTTGGAATTAATGACATGATTCTCGATTCTAATACAGGCGTAATTTCTCTTCCGGCGATTAGTGATGAGCACCGCTTCTGTTTTTTCCTCCGCAAGTGTCAGACCAGAGTTATTTAGCCAACTTTTAACAGCACTGATTGCCTCGCTTGAATATAACTCAGCATCTTCGAGAGACAAAGAGGGAAATCTGATTTCCGACAGAATGGGCATATTCGAGCGATGGGTTGAGTACTTTGATGAGCTACTGAACAACCAGAACATCGGCGAGTTGGAGGTCCCGCCAACTGAAGACGACGGACAAATACTGCCACCACCAAGTTTAGGAGAAACAGTCCGTGCAATTCATCGGCTAAAAAATCATAAGTCGCCAGGAGCCGATGGAATTACAGCCGAATTGGTTAAATATGGAGGCGACCAATTACACCAAGTGGTTCATCAACTTGTGCTCAAGGTATGGGACAGCGAATCAATGCCTGACGATTGGCAACGAGGCATTATCTGTCTCATACATAAAAAGGGAGATATCACACAGTGTAGCAATTATAGAGGTATCACGTTGCTGAGTACCATCTATAAGATATTCTCCACTATCCTGCTAGGCCGGATAGCCCCATACGCCCAGAACATCATTGGCCCATACCAAAGAGGCTTCACTCCAGGCAAATCAGCGACAGATCAAATTTTCTCCCTGCGGCAGGCGATGGAAAAACTGTTGGAATATGGACAACAGTTGCACCATCTGTTCATCGACTTTAAAGCCGCCTATGATAGCGTAGCCAGGGTAAAACTGTACACGGCCATGAGAGAATTCGGTATCCCGACGAAATTAATAAGACTGACTAGGCTGACCCTGACCAATGTGCGAGGCCAGATAAAAGCAGCAGGATCACTCTCAAGACCATTCGACATCAACAACGGTCTACGACAAGGGGATGCGCTATCATGCGTCCACTTTAACCTGGCCCTCGAGAAAGTGATCCGTGATGCTGAGGTGAATGCAAGAGGTACGATCCTCTTCAAGTCCACCCAACTACTGGCCTATGCTGACGATATCGACATCATGGGAAGAACCACCCGAGACGTACAAACTGCCTTCATCCAGATCGAGCAGGCGGCGCGAGATCTTGGGTTGCACATCAATGAAGGCAAGACCAAATATATGGTGGCAACGTCAGCACCGAAGACGAATCAACCAACAACATCAAACCGCACTGGTCAAACGGGAAGGATAAAGATAGGAGAATACAACTTTAAGACCGTTGATAATTCCTCCTATCTAGAGTCGAAAATCACAACCGATAACAGTTACGATGAGGAAATCCGCGCACGGTTGTTGGCAGCCAACAGAGCCTATTTCAGCTTACAAAGACTGTTCCGCTCAAAACGTCTCACCATAGGGTCAAAGCTCTTACTGTACAAGACTATGATCTTGCCAGTCCTCATGTATTCCTCGGAAACTTGGGTTCTTAGCAAGAAAAATTGCGAACTCTTGGCCGCGTTCGAGAGAAGAATCCTCCGAAGAATTTTTGGCCCCCTACATGAGGATGGACGATTCCGTAGCCTACACAATGACGAAATCTATGAGCGATACCATGACCGTCCGGTTGTGGATAAAATCCGGCTCAATAGGTTACGGTGGGCGGGTCACTTAATCCGTATGGATGAGGATGATCCCGCCCGGAAAGTCTATAAGGGCAATATCTATGGTAGAAAAAGAAGACGAGGCAGACCCTGCCTAAGATGGAGCGATGGTGTGGGCCAGGACGCCAGACAGCTTTTAGGGATATCGAATTGGTGGACCTCGGCGCAAAACCGGGATGTCTGGAGTTCCTTATTAAGGCAGGCCTAGACCGGATACCGGTTGTTGCGCCGTTGATGATGATGATGATCTTCGAGATGCTTTGCGACAACAGCCAGCGTTATGTCGTCAGCGTAACCCATCACTGTGGCTTCCCTCGGAAGGGGAAGATTAAGTACATCGTTGTTCATGATGTTCCACAGTAGTGGACCCAATATGGAGCCCTGGGGTACACACGCGGAAACAACATTTTTGACTGCGATGGGTACTGTGGTGCGACCTTCCACGCCAAGTGCTTGGGTATTCCCTCTGCGTTTATAGACATTCGGGCTAAATTTTCCCCTAACGTTACCTATCGTTGTAACGCCTGCTGCGGTACCACGCTATCGGATGCAATTCAGCTGCTGCATCAACACACGGCGACTTTGGCGTTGATTCAACTTGCAGTTTCAAAATCGCCGACAATTCTGCCCCCGCAAGCTGCTGCTTTATCGAGCTGCAGTTCCTGAGATGCCGCTGACTGGCTCTGCTTATACCTCGCCGGCGACTGCAGCCAACAAAACTGGCGCCATACCTAAGCCGCCCCGGTCGACTAATTCTAATTCTCTGCCTCCATCTGCCTCGCTCTATTCCAGTGTGTCCATAAAAGATGGTATCAACCCGATGACGTCCGCTAGCCTATTGAAAAATCCACCATCCGAGGGACAAGTTCCCTACGCAACATCGGATGCGCTGCGAAGTTCTGACGTTTATACTACAGTCGCTACATTAGCACCACCGCACGCTTCCTCCTGTGTATCATCGACGCCCGCCACCGCTGAACCGCAGGCCCTTCCGACCTCATGTCGTCCGAGCGGCCCCCAATTGAACG
The DNA here is from genome assembly GCF_905115235.1 of Hermetia illucens. NCBI lineage: Eukaryota > Metazoa > Arthropoda > Insecta > Diptera > Stratiomyidae > Hermetia > Hermetia illucens. The sequence goes on along the minus strand of NC_051854.1, from coordinate 84,782,973 downwards.
TCGCCTCGCCACCGAAACAGCTGTTCGTGTCAAGGCTAGCGTACTCCACTACGCCCGACGAAATTCTGGTCTATATCAGAAGCAAAAGCAACTCAACTTTGTCACCTCTTTCCTGTGTGAAGCTGACGAAGGATGGCTCTCCTGACCGAGTGATAGCTTCCTTCAAAGTGACATATCCCCATGACTTCGATGCTATCGTCCAATCCTGCTTTTGGCCACAGGGGGTCTTCGTCTAAGATTCGCGAAAATTTCCGGCCCACCCGCCTGCCTCGCCGAACTTGAATGATTCCAATAACTATACGCTATTTTATCAAAATATAAGGGGTCTAAGGACCAAGCTGTCGGATTTCAAACTGTCTGCCTTAGCATTCCAACATCATGTCATCAGCATTTCTGAAACCTGGCTAGATGACAGGATTTTAGATTCTGAGCTCCTCGAAGGTTACTCTGTCTTTCGTTGTGACAGAGACTGCGTTGCGCTTGGCAAGACAACTGGCGGAGGTGCCTTATAGCTGTTAAGTCCCCTCTCCGTGCCGAAATCATCTTTTCCTCCTCCTCCTCCTCCTACGATTCCGTTACCATACGTGTCCTTCCGCCAAACGTATGCCCCTTTATCATATCGTGTGTATATTTTCCCTGCCTAAGCCCGCCTTCTCTGTACGAGAATTTCTTCGACAGATTATCAGAGGCCCTAACCGTTTTGTTTCCCTCACTTCCTTTCATCCTCTGTGGTGACTTTAATCTTCCTATGCTCTCCTGGTCCGTTACTCCTGGCCTTCCCTTCCTCCCTAATAACTCGACCCATCCTTCCCTTCCTCTATCCACTTTCATGTACACCTGTGGGGCCCTCCAATTTAACCTCTCTAGAAATCACTTAGATCGTACTCTTGACCTTGTCCTCTCTAACCTTCCTGTACGTTATCTTTCCCAATCCCTTCATGCTCTGTCTTACGTTGCCCCTGACGCCCATCATCCTGCTCTCGAGTTCGATGTTCAGATATCCCGACTCCACTCTCCTGTCGCTCGCAAGTCTACCAAGTTCAGCTTTCGTAAGGCGAACTTCGAAGGTCTGAACCTAGCCCTGGCGTCAATCAACTGGGTCCCCCTGCTCTCTCCATTTACATTTGACCAAGCACTCAACACTTTCTATACCATTTTATCTGATCTTCTTCCTTGTTACGTTCCCTCCTCTCCTAAGTGCTTACGCTCTTACCCCGTCTGGTTCACCACTGAAATTCACAAAAAACTACGTCAAAAGCAGACTGCGAGAAAGAAGTTCCTGTCTTCTAGAAACGTTCCTGACTTAGTTTTTTTCAAATCCCTTCGTTCCTCGGTCAAATCTTTAATATGTAAGTCAAGACACGAATATTTGTCCAGCGTGGAAGACTTATTAAAGCGCGGAAATTTGAAACCTTTCTGGTCCCACATTCGCAACTCCCGCCCAGTTATCCCCTCCGTCCATTAAATTCTCTGGCTTCTCAGCTGACTCCCCCCAACAATCTTGTGATTTACTCTGCCGCTATTTTTCGTCAGTCTATGTTCCTCCCCCTTCCTCCGAATCCCTCCCGATAGTAGATGTAGCCTGCCCCGCATCGCCTACCATTCCCCTACTTACCCCTATCCTTGCCGAATACCTCATTGGCGAACTTGATGCCAAGGTCGGACCTGGCCACGATGGTCTTCCAAACCTCTTTTTGCTTAAAACTGGTAAGTCCATCTCCCTTCCCCTATCTCTTATTTTCAACAAAAGCCTTGAAGAGAATCATTTTCCCAGCTTGTGGAAAGAGGCTCTCATTATCCCCATTCACAAAAGTGGCGATCGTTCGCTTGCCGAGAATTACCGTCCCATTTCGCTCCTCTCCTCCTGTTCCAAAATCCTGGAAAGATATGTCAGCGACTGGTTGTCCGCCCACTTTGGCCATCACATAGTGAAAGAACAGCACGGCTTCGTTAAACGTAGGTCCACTGCCTTCAACCTGCTTGACTTTACCAACTTTGTCGCTAAATGTCTAAATTCACGGCAAGAAGTGCATACCATTTACACTGACTTCGCGAAAGCCTTCGACACTGTAAATCACAAGATACTTCTATCCAAACTCTCGTCCCTAAACGTTCCCATACCACTTGTTTTATGGCTTGCCTCTTACCTTTCCAACCGATCCTGCCGTGTCTCTTTTGACGGCTGTACTTCCCGCTCCTTCTCCCCCTCTTCTGGCGTCCCACAGGGGTCTATTCTGGGTCCTTTGCTATTTTTATTTTTTATTAACGACCTTCCTCCCCTCCTTACTTGTCCCTGTTTGCTCTATGCAGACGACCTTAAGCTGTTTTCCGCTATATCGTCGCCTATAGATTGTGTTTCCCTTCAGAATAACCTGGACACTCTGGTTCGTTGGTGCTCGACTAATGGTTTAGCGCTAAACGTCAGAAAGTGTCACTCTATGTGCTACTCCCTAAAATCCTCACCCACTTCTTTCTCCTACTCGTTTGACGGGCATTCCTTATCCTGCTTAAATTCCACTCAAGACCTCGGAGTCACTTTCGACAATAAGCTCCGCTTTGACACCCATTGCCTCGATGTCATCAATCGAGCAGCAAAATTGTCAGGCTTTATTCTTCGCTCCTCCTCTGATTTTGACTCCATCCAACCCTCCTTAGCTCTCTTCAATTCCCTTGTGAGGAATACCCTCGAGTATTGCTCCGTGATCTGGCCACCCACTCGTAACTGTGATTGTCTTGCCCTTGAAAATGTGCAACGTAAATTCATCCGTTCTCTCTTCTTTAAGAAAAGCTTCCCTCGTGTGGATTATCCCTCCCGCCTCCGCTTTCTAAACCTTCCCTTCCTACAACAGCGTAGATCCTATCTGGATCTATGCACATTCTTTAAACTTTCCTCGGGCCTGATGGACTGCTCCACCGCTGACGAGATCACCAGCCGTCCTGGGTCTTATGACACATGTAACGCAGATATTTTCAACGTGCCCTTCGCGGAGCTCGAAGTCTATTTTCATTCCCCGATTCCCAGGTTTTGCCGTAATTATAATGCAAAACAGCTTGGTCCTTTTAACTTCCCTACTTTAAGTAATTTTAAACGTAGGATAAGTTTTTTACTTTCTCCTCTTCCTCCTGAGGACAATAATTAATTGGAATTCTATCTGTTTGTTGTCCGTTAGTTAAATAAATAACATACTCCGAGGTTCCGTCACCAGTGTCATACCAGAGCTTCCTTTCAGTTAAATAACTATTGATGATAGCAGCAAGATAGGCGGGAATGCCAACTTTCGCCAGGAATTTCCGTATTAGATTCCAATTGGCCAAATTGAATGCATCTTTCACGTCCAGGGTTACTACCACGCAATACTACCTTCTTCTTTTCCTTCAGCCTTTGTCCCGTTCACAAGCAGGGTCGGCTCGTCGTGATCGGTTTCGCCATTTAGCTCTATCGAATGCTTGATCTGGGTGCAATCTCGAGGCTTTTAAATCCTCATCCACCGTATCAAGCCACCGTTGTTTCACCCTGCCTTTTGGTCGTTTACCATCGACTTCGATGTTCAGACCAATCTTGGTACGTGAAATCTCGTTAGCACGAATTACATGACCATACCATCGAATACGCCTCTCTCGCAATTTCTTCCACGATCGGTGCAACCCCATCGATCGCGGATATCCTCATTTCAGATGTGATCAAACCGTGTCACGCCACTAGTCCAACGCAACATCGTCGTCTTCATTACCGCAAGACGTTCATTGTCTTTTATAGTCTCATCGTATGTATCGTAAGTAATTTCAGAAAAAATGGATCGGAGCCAAAAATGGTAATTCTTTAGCTTGAGTTTAAACTAAGACACAATGCAGCAGAGGCAACAAGGAATGTTAACATTGGATTGAATTTTTTTAGAAAGTTTCAACCAGAAGATATGGGTTTTGAAAATGAGCCACGCGGGTAAGGTCGCCCGACATTGACGATGGGCATTTTAAGTTTTTTGACGATTCTAAGCCTCGATAATCAGTTCGAGATATCGCAGAAAAGTAAGGTGTTCGATCGGAAAGGTGAAAAAGATGGACAAATGGGTTCCACATAACTTGCATCAATTTACGGAGTGGCATAAAACATGATGATTAGAAGCATACACTTCTCTCCTTGAGCGAAACAAAATGAATCCATGTCCGAACAAACAAACTGATTCTACTTTCCTTTCAGTAAATGAATTTAGTTTACTTCCCCGGATAGGTATTTCGGCAGCCACTTGCTTCCTTCTTCAGCGGAATAATCCCAACAATATCCTTAATCTAAATATGTACTTTATTTTAATCTAATTATCTTAATGGCTAGGCCTCAATTATATCTTAATTCTTTATTACCATATCCCCTTTGTGTTAATAGTGAATAGAGAGATGAGTGGGCGTTACCCATATCTGTATTCATCCGATGCTCCTGAGGCTCCTGACTTCAGAATTAATATGTGTTTTTCTGCCCCGTTTTATTACCTCAGTTTCTTTTAAATGTTCCTTGACCCGAGTGTTGACTAGCCGTTTGGTTTGCCCTACGAGGGCAATCTTTACAAGACATTTTGTAGATATCGCTTTTGTCCTCTTCCTTCTTTGGGCCTTTTTCCTTGCTTGATTGCGTTTTGAGCGTGTAATTCCTGTTTAATCCTACTGCTTCGATGCCTTCTTTGACCAAATTTCGTCGCAAAGCTGGGAACATTTCCATAGAGTAAGTTATGTTGGCTCGTTGTGTGTCCATCTTCATCCTCTCTTGTTCGAACAAAGTTGTTAGCCAATTTCATTCCTTCGTACCTTGCATCTTCCTAATTAAGTTCTGAATTAGAGTTGGCCGAAATCCATTTTTTCTAGCTGTATCCACAATGTATGCCTTTTCTTTTTCGAACTTTTCTTTAGTGAGGGGTATAGACAAAAGTCTGTGCACCATGGATCGGTAGGCGGCCACTTTATGCTGATGTGAGTGATTTGACGTCCAGACAATGGTACGTTGTGTATTCGATAGTTTCCTATATATATCGAATTTGAGGCAATTATTCCTCTTTAGCACGTTGATGCCGAGGAAGGATATGCCACCGTATTATTCCTCTTCCATCGTGAATTTTATATTACATTAGGGTGCCAATTGTTGATTTGATCCAGTATAATTTGCTTATGCGTACCGATGCATGGTGCAGAGACTTTGGTCTATACCACCCACAATATTTACCAGAACTGTCATCCACTGATTACCATTTCTGTAAACATCTGGACCACTTTGTCGTTGAGAAAATATTCAATGACGGAGCAGCTGTTAAAAATGATCTGGAAGAATACATAGCTCCCAGAAATCCTGATTTTTATAAAAGTGGTATAAATACGCTTGTATCTCGTTGGGAAACTGGTGATTATTTTGGCTAATAAGTTGTAATTTTAACCAATAACCAAAAACCGCCATTTCATGTGGAACAACCTAGTATATCTAGGAAGCGTGGTTTCTGCCAACGGTGACACCGAACTGGATGTTGTCCAATGCATTAACAGTGCTAGATCCGCTTTTGCGCCTGGAAATATAGTTATCTCAACCCCAAGATCAAGTTGAGAATGTTCTGTGTTAGTAGTACATAGAAAAGGAACTCCACTGTTACTCAGAAGCTCCAAAGTTCCAACTCCTGTCTACGATTATCATCGGAGTACGCTGGCCTGATACAATCACAAAGGTCAAATTTGGTTGGTGGACAGGCCCGGCACTGTGCACTGTGATCGGAAGGCGGAAGTGGACATATTAGGTAGGAGCGACACTTGTATAACTATCACTAATGTGGCTATCACTCGCAGTGTTACTTTGTCAATAGGATTCACTCGCGTCTAGATTGTTTTTTTACGATTTGTTTGATTGGAAAGTGAATTGACAAGATTGGTAATAATTATACTTAAATACGGAGTAAGTGAATCTGCTATAGACTGGGATAATTCTATGATGATAAAAAACAGCTTACATGCGGCCGTCCAGGCAAGAGAGAAGCGTAATGCGTTGGCCTCGTGCCAGGCCGCCTGATTTGTTGGTGGCAGTCCAGTGCGTCGGCGGAAGTGCTCAAACTGTCGGCGATGCAGTGGGTGGTTCGCATCTTCGCTGTGTCACCGCATCACACCGCCCCAGCTGAAATTGCGTGGGAAGAGCCCGGGACGTTATTGAGACCAATGGTGTTACCGGACGAATCTAACGTTTCGCAACGGTTTCTTTGGAGCGCCCCTCGGTTCGGCGAAAGCTTCTAGTCTCGACGAGACAGATTTAGGTCCGTTCCAGCCGTCGTGCTTAAAAGAGCCTCCGTCACTCCAGGGGCCCTTAAATAAAAGCCGCAGCACCCAGGCTTACGAGGCGCGTCTATCCTGATGAGGACCTGCGAGCAAGTCTTTTGGCCCCTGGAGGTGGAGTCAGCCGCAGTCTGGAACTCGAATTCTTATACAGATGCAGCACAGCATCGACGGGGAGCCACAGATTCTCCCCATACAACATCTTCGCAGGGCTGGCCGTGAATTCCTCTTGGTGGGCTGCCGAGCAGGATGAAACACGACGATTGAACACGACGGGTCGTCGCGAGCCATTAAGGCGGTCTACAGCATCCGGTGCCAACGTTTCATAATCCCACTGAAATGCGGACGGTATGCAGTGAGTGGTACACATCTCCACTTTGCCGCCACAATTGCATTGCTGGCTACGTCATGCAGTGGGATCCACTATCCCAAGATGGCCGACGAGTCGGTCTCCCAAATAGGATTTGGAGCAGAACAGTAGAGAAGGAGTGCAGGGATCTAAGGAGTTTGTTGGGGAGCGGTTTATTTTCTTTTATAGTCAGCCAACACCCAGAACCCTAGAGAACGATAAGATGTACAATATTGCGGAAAATTTTAGATTTGAGACGTTCGTTGATACGTCGATCATCATCCAAGTTGCGTTAATGCGTGAAGAAATTTAATAACGCAGTTCTCCATTGGCTGATAGCGCCATTCACAGGAATTGTGCCTGTTTCAAGGGGACGTCAAAAATTCAGTTTTATTCAGATTCAATCTGAGACCGTGTTGCATAAGGCAATATTCCATTTTTGGACAAGTTCCTTGAGATCATCTGCATAAAGCAGTGTATAGGGTCCTAGACGTTGGATGTCCCATGTGAAAGGCAAAGAGGAGTGAAGAGAGGGCGCTTCCTTGATGAACTTCGACAGAGACACTTCGAACTCTAGTTTTCGGATCGTGATAGAGAAATTTAACTTACCGCACGAGTTTTTCTGGCACTAGGTGTTGTCGTAGAACAAACTAGATGAATTCGTGTTGTACACGGTGAAATGTTTTCTCCAGATCCAGAAATGCAATGTGAAGAGGGTGATGTTTCTCACGGTGTTTCTCCATGAGTAACCACGCAGTGTGTATTGCGTCAGTAGTTCCGCAATTCTTGACCAACCCGGCTTGATTCGCGGTTTCTTGATTGATTTCGCGAACACGGGTGTCAAGAATGCGTTAAAAAATCTGCATGGTACATGGATCGGATCAGACGGTAATTTGAACATTCTGCTGGGCTACTAAAGCTCAGATGCGATGTCATCAAGTCCTGTTGTTTTCATCAATTTAATTTGGTTTATTGCTTCCTCAACTTCAGGGGTGCTGACAGTTGCGTCTCTGGGCTTAACGTGGGTATCTGTCTCGGGGACTTAATCCCACGATCTTCTTAAGACACGGATTGATTTTGTGTTCACAATTAGAGCCTCGCTGGAGAAAGCTACAACCGCACCGACTCAGTATTCTTACTGGTGGCTGCAAGACCTATCTAAATCTCTACCAAACTAAGGAGTACGGCTTCTTTGTTGAAACGCGACACCACGCCGAGACCCGAAAGTCTCTGTTCACTTTAACGTTACCAAAGACCCTCATGAAACTCCTACTAGGGGGCTAATCGCAACAACCAAGCTGAACGCACATACAAAAGGAATTCTCCTGAAGCATGCGAATTTAGTGGCTATCTCAGTTCCCACGGTACCTTTGGAGCATTCGCCTACTGCATCACGGTCGGTAAACCAATGTGATACAGCGTCTCCCGATGCCACCAGTATGGAGGTTCTTCTCGGCCACTTGGCTTTGGTTCGGCGACAATAGTTCATCCTGCAACTCCTGTTTATACCCAAGTATTGTAATCTAGAAATAACATGTTTTGTAATGTGTGTTTCACTATTACAGCAATCAAACTTCGCCAATGATGTGACCGTAACAGCAGCCCCCGTCGCCGTAAAGAAAGAAGCAATTAGTAAGGCGATGAAAGCTTATTTGGAACGTGCCCAGGAACATGATAAATTCATGAAAGCTCAGACCTTAGAATACCAAATTGGCAAGCGACATCTGGCCAACATGATGGGAGAAGATCCTGAAACTTTTACTCAAGAGGATGTGGATGTAAGTGTGCGAAATTTCCGATAGGATAGATCAGTTTAAAGCAGGATGGATGCATTTTCCATTACAGAGGGCGATTGAATATCTCTTCCCATCTGGAATCTACGATAAAAAAGCACGTCCTATGATGAAGCCGCCAGAGGAAATCTTCCCAGCAAGGAAAGCAGCGGAATTTGATGAAACTGGACGTCCGTTTCATCCAATGTTTTACACTTCGAAGCCGAACTTTTTTAAACTTCTTTATGTAAGTGAAAGTTGAGCAGCGCCTAAGTAAATTATTCATTGAACTTTTTTCACAGGACATTGTTGAAGAGATGAATACTTTGTACAGTTTCGAAGAGCGCATGAATCGCAAGGGGGCAAAGCCAGATCCAAACCTTAAACTGTGAGGCTGCTTTTGGCCTTTATGATAGTTGCGAATTATTAATTATTGTTCTTCTTCTATTAGAGATCTTATTGGTTATGAGTGGCTTTCAAAAGAAAAACTCGAAGACAGATTGGTGGAGAAGATCGCTGATATCGAATATACTAACTTTGTTAGCGCTATGGAACGGCTGTTGTCAATACCGTTCTCGTATAAGGCGAAAGAATTCATAGATAAATATCGTGTTCCACTGATTGCCCAAACAACTGTCGATGAGGTCCCGAAACCGCAGTACGATGAGAAAGGAGTGGCTTACGTAACGACTTACGGTAATAATAGACGATTTCCTTAGTTGTCGACAGTGAATTATTCTTCTTTATTTTGAATAGAATGTCAAAGAAAAAGTGCTTATGCTGATGTTACTGTTCGCTGTCCTGGGACTGGAAAGATTACGATCAACGGAGAGGACTTGACGTATTTTGTGCATGTGCAATCAAGAGAACAGGTAAGTGGATTTTGTACTACTAGAGAAGTAGATTTGACTAGGCAGGCTTTAAGCAAAGTGTGAAGAAGAAAGGAGAGTTATATGCTTTATACGTTACATAGATTTCATAGTTATATAGATTAAATATTCCGTTTGATTATACAAGAGACGTTGTCCTGACTGATTTTGCGTTAGTTTATATTCTGAAGTTAGTGTATAGGAAGATAATAGGTTCCGATTCACACGAAAAGGAAAGTAAATAATAAGGATTCATCAGATTAAAATTTAATAAGCGGCCTTAAATTTAAGTTTTGCTCATTGCTTTGCTTTTGCAAATGCAAAACATGATCTTTTTTGGGCCAGAAATAATTACTCACATCTACTTTCAACCCAGAAGCAAGAATTCATTGGTTTAAAGAATGTTTCAATGAATTTTACGCGATATACGAGTATGCAAATTCCAAGATGATTTTATTCGAAAGCATGAGCTCATTCACAACAATGTGAATCTGACTTACGTAGGGTACAGTAGGACTATATTGGCATCTTTTCTGAACAGTATTTGTAGTAAATATAATTACATAAAATAATAATAATCGTTGGCGCGACAATTCATTTTGGATCAGGACCTTGAGTGTGCTAGAGCACTTCACTCAAGGCGCTAACGGTACACTAGAGTACACTGTAGGAGGCAATGTGGTCAACATTGCCTTCGCCGAGATTATTACCCTGATTTGACTCAGGTACTTATTCACAACTAAGTCGATTGATATCCGACCTCAAATCACAAGATTTGAACCGCGATCGTGAGGAGTTTACCCTTTCTCTCCACCTTGCTTCTGAAGACTCGTATAGAGATCCTCATTCTGAGCGATTAAGAGGCCCATGAAGTCTTCCGTGTTTATTGTCGCGACTTTTGGGAGAAAAACTTTCACCATGTGTGCTCCTGGTATATCATCTCCAGCACATGTTGACAATTCTGCTCCTTCCCAGCCTGGTAACTTCAGAACTATGGTCCTAATCCACTTTGCAGTGTCTTCCGTCGCGCAGTCCACCAGTATATGATCTGGTCGAATGTGTACCCCGGTGAACACAAGTTTCACAGTCCATCCCTTGCACATCTGACAAGGTCTTCGATTGTTCCCTGCTCCTCACGAATGAGTAGCTCGGGAAACATGTTTGGCAATATGGCCAGTTGAATGCCCTTGACCACACTAGCATAGCTAATGGTGGACTTCCTGAGTCCTGCCGTCACTCCTGACCTGCCCGGGTTTTCTCCCTCTTGGGTTCAGGTTTGGATTTTTTTGGGAACATTCCCTTCATGCGGGCTAATCTCTGCTGCTCCCCGCTTTCTCGACTCCGGTAAAGGATGCTTAGGTCTATCCTGAGCCTTCTTAAGAGCTTCTGCTGGTTTCAGGCCTTCCTTCAGGTAGCGCAGGTATCATTTAGCACCTGCGCCACTGAGACCTGTCTCCTTCCTGACGTCTGATATATTTATCTCAGACGTATTTTTGCTGGTCCCTGCTTTTTGAGCAGTAGTTGTTGTCCACGCAGTATACCAATGTTGACCTTGGATGCACTACTTGACGTCCCAACATTTTCCTTCTTGGGTATGATCACCTAGCTCTCAGTATTTCGGAGATGCGCCTCTCCCTGATTAACCAGTTTGTCTGCGGTACGGGGTCCCGTTTTATTTGTTATAGTTTTTTTTTTATTGTTCATACTCATTTGATTCCCACAAATGTGGGGGTTAGGAGGTCCGCCGTGCGATAGCCCCTCGTAGCACGGTAAGGTCTAACTTACTCACTGAGGCGACCAGGTATCAATGAGGCTCCGTTCGAATACAGTCAGTTACCCCCGACTAAACTATCCAATGGGCACGGTTCGCATGACACTCTGGATTGGAAGAGGTGTTTTTCGACTCCTCAGTCTAGATCCGTAGCGTTTTGTTAATAGTAGGGTCACCTCGTGCAGGGTGTGGCTAGCACCAATCACTGACGGTTTTGGTAGAGAAAGGCTTGGCCCCTGAAAAGCCACACATCGCCCTAGATGAAAGACAGCTCACTCTCAGAGAGAGATATGTTGGCCTCAGGGAGCTATATTCCTCATCAGTCTATCCTGAGGTGCACTGCTTGACCCCTTGTGTTATGTTAACTAAACCTTATCCATTTGGGCGCTCCTCCTGGAAGGAAGAACTTTAGGTGTCTCTCATTGCCTTGATCCAGTTGTCACGCTCGAGGAAATTATATATAATTGGTGGCGTACGATTTCTCCTTGTGCTGTCTAAGCTGCCTGTTTGAATCTGATTAGCTAAGAAATAATTTCGTATACTACGGAGGATTGTTTGCCAAATATTTAGGAAATTACAACCATTTTAAAGTATTTTCGACTGTTTCAAAAATGAAGAACTATTTCCAGAAAAAAGATGAAAGTTATTGTGTTGCACCTCGTGCCTAATCCAATTGGTACCAAACTCTAAATTTCAAATGGGATTTATTGCAAATTGTGCGACAAACCGGGGCAGTTAAGTCCATGGTTTTTACGTAGGTACCTGTCGTGGAGACTTAATCCTACGGTCCTCTTCAGACACGGATTGATTTTGTGACCACAATCAGAGCCCCGCTGAGACAAGCAACAACGGTACCAGTCTATAGCAAGTGCATGGCTTAGCATTCATACTGGTGGATGCAAGAATTACCTAAATCTCTACCGAACTAAGGAGTACGGCACCCGTGTTGAAACGCAACACCACGCCGAGACCCGAAGGTCTCTTCTCGCTTGAGCACAACCACAACCACCATGAAACTCCCACTAGGGGGGCCAACCGCAAATAACCGAGCTGTACCCACATACAACGGAAGTTCATCCGAAGTATGAGAGTCCAGGGGCTTTCCCGGTTCCCATGATGCCAGTATATCCCTGGTAAGGTTTCGTGACCAATTTGCCACTTCAGATGAGTCCCTGTGCAGACTAAGGTCTGATCGTCCTGATTAGGCCTTTGGAGTATTCGCCTGCTGCATCACGGCCGGCAAACCAAAGTGAATACAGCGTCTCCCGGTGCAACCACTATGGAAGTTCTCCTTGGCCACTTGGTTTTGGTTTGGCCGACAGGGTTGCCGCCCCGTCTTCCTCACCGCCACCTCTGAGCACCATTCATCCGGGGCAAAAAAACTGAATTTCACTCACTTTATACTGTTTTGCCTATCAGGATCGCTTTACACTTCCTCCGTGCTTCTTGTCTGACTTGCCAAGAACTGAAAATCACAATTTCGGTCGTACAGAGCCCCTCAATGAGCAGATGATATTCAATCTTTATGGAGAACGTTTCCAACGTCCTTCTTTGGGATCAGCATCTTCATTGGTCTACATAGTGGGCCTAAATTAAACCAAATTCGATGAACAAATAGGTACGAAATTTAGTGTTGGTAAATTGCCTGAAACTTCCGCATTCAATTCAAAATTTATAGCAATTTAAGGTAGAGAGGTTTCTAGAGAATTCTATGGTAAAGAAATTGTAGTTTTGGTTCACAAATTTATGGGAGAACTTTGCACCACTGGTCACTTGAGTAGACACTATATTTTCTTAATAATTTTGAAGATAATGGTAATAATTAAATTTTCAAGTGCTGATGGAAATTTTCAATATTTTATATTTGTTTGTTTATTTTGAGAATTAATCAAAAGAAGTCTTTTAATCAAAGTAAATTAGAGAATCTTTGAATGACGCACGCACCTACTTTACTTAAGATAATTGGTGTAAATTGTACACAAATCGAAAATATTTACCTTGATTGTTCTAAGACAAGAAAACTCAATGCGCATTGGTTTGACCTTTCTCCGGCACTTTGTTTACCATCAAAACACAATGTTTCATGTTTCTTACATGGGATAGTAACCAAAGTAGGGAAGTTGGAGACCATTTGCACGTACATAAGTCGATTGAATTTGAATTGGATTACTAAGTCTCAGAACAGTGCAGAGTTTACACTTATCTCACGAAGTATCTTTGAGATTGTTCACCTTAAATACCGATCTATGATGTGACATTATGTTCGCTATTAAGCAGGTTTAGATTTTTCTTATTGATATTCAAAGAATGCGCTTAGAGTAGAGTTTGTATCAATGCGAAACCTGTTTTCATCCTCTATTATAGTTGGTGGATATGCTGGGATTTCATTGACCGTTTAAGAGCTGAGTGCTTTGAACTGAATATTTGCAATTATGCTGTATGGATATATTAGGAATGAAAGTAACTTGTGTGTTTTAGTTGCGTACGATTTGATTGGATATTTATGCACCTCTTTTAATTCTTTGAATAATTATGTATTGAGTTCAGTTACGGCGAACTTAACTGTTACATATAAGGCTGCTCCAATGATAGAGAAACTCATTTAGTTTTCAGGTTTATCTTTTGTCATATTCATGGATTGTAGGTGGTATAATTACTTCTACAATTCCAAGGGCAGCTCATTATTCTTCACTATTTTTGTTGGTTCGTGTTTATCGTTTTGATAGTTTAACTTGGTAAAACGGGTCTTGTATTTTGATTGCTTTGCGAGAATAAAATCGGGTTTGAGCGCATGGTCCAGGGAAGAGGCAAGTCATCAGAGACTGCCGCACATCACGTGGGCCAAAGTAACAACAGGTGGCAATCGCTCCTTTATATATAATAGCGAGCAGACGCATATTATACCATATGCGAGTTACAGAGGAGTGATGTCATGTGGCATAGAATATTCTCTCTCTCATAGCTTAACAGATCTCTTCGTATCTAACTTGAATGGAGAAGTTTCCTTCTATAATTTGGGCTCAATTAAGATTAAGGGGTTAGGCATTGTCAGTACGGATTATGTCCCTTCATTGTTGCCTTAGCTTGCCAGATGATATAGTGCATCTCTTGGATGTCTAAAGTCAGCTCTTCCCTAATCAATGGCGGTCATTTGGTTTATCGTATGCACAGGAAAATGCTGTCTGTCTGTTCGTCACACGCATTTTTCCCAGAGACAGCTGTAATGATCGACACCACATTTGGTAGAAAGGTGGAAACTATAGTAAGTTAGATCCTTTTATGTTGAATTTAAGGGAGGGGGGTCCCCATACATGCAAAAGGAGGGTGTACATTTTTTTCACCAAATATAGTCATGAAAGGTCTCGGTTAGTACTTTCCGAAGCGGGGCCTAGTTTTGAAATTCCCTTGAAAGGTGGGGAGTGCGGGGGGTCAAAAGTGATCATTTCTTTAACAGACCCATTCTAAGAAACTAGCCAACCGAAAAATCTGAAAAAAATCAGGAGGCTGCCACTATATAGTACATAGGCTCCGAAATACCCTTCATACCGATATCTGTTTAAATAAAGCTAATAATAATACATAACTATAATTTTTAGTAATTGACTGCGAACCCACCTTAAGTCCATCCTAGAATCATGAAATTTTGCAGCAATGTAGGCTATAGTATAGAACATGCTTAGTTTGGTGGAAATCGCACTATTACTAACAAAGTTGTAACAGGTCAAATTTGCCGTTTCTGTGCAAATTTAAGACTTGAATGTCATTATCACGCGAAAGTGGATATTCCCATATAATATATGCATGTTTTACGTGCTAGGTTCTAATGGCACAAATGCATACTCAAATGGAACCGCACCAAAACGTAAAATAGAAAAAATACTGGGTGCACCTATAGACTTCCTCCCTGAGAGTTTATCCCGAAGGTAGAATTCCAGACTAGCATCATGCAAGACGTTCAGCAGTCTTAGAAGGGAATAGGTACTCCCATGGATGATCAAACTTTCATCAAAATTATGTGATGCGGAGAAGTCCCTGCTTTGTTGAACAAAGAGCACAGTTGATCACAACCGATATATGCGTTTATAGCAGCCAACAGTGAATGATTCATTCTCTCCGATGTATTTGCCTGTAGGGAATACAATACGGTATAAATATGTTAGATGGCATGGTGGGTCAAAAGATCGTTGGTAGTCAGAGACCTAAAATGTGCTTCATTATTAACCGTGACCGGTTAAAGGATTCCGAACATGTGAAAGGTTAATTGGCTCTATGAGAGGGAATCAAAGACCACTATGGGGTATGAGCCGATCAGATCTATATGCAAGTGTTGCGATACCTGATCCGATATGAACGTTTGGTATTAAGATGTTGATATCTTGCACATTTTATAGTTGCGGATAAAATTTTGATCTGGAGAAGTATTTTAAGTCAATAGAACCACAACTGCAGTCTACCCAAGATTTGGGGAAGTCGGGCGGAGACAGCCTCCTCAGACTAATTACGTCCTGGTGTTTTACATGAGTACCCGCCGTGTCAGCCTAACCCCACTGTCTCCTTAGGATATGGATTAATTTTGTGACCACAATCAGTGTGTGATAAGTCCTACAGTACCAGGTTATACAACTACCTAAAACATTTACCGAACTAAGGGATACCGCACCCGAGTTGTACCTGGCAACTTGATACTTGAGACTTGAAGTATTTTGTCCGCGATGTGAACACAACAACGGCCCCCACGAAATTCCCATTAGGAAGCCTACTGCCTATAACCGGGTCAACATATGCCCAGAAGTTCTTCTGAGACATATGAACTCGGAAGGCTATCCCAGTTCCCACGGTGCAAGAAAGCCTCTGGTGAGTCTCCGTGGCCGATATCACTTTAGATGAGTCCACGTGCACATTCCCATTTCCCGGTGCCACCACGTGGAGGTTCTCCTTGACTTGATTCAGTCGCCTTGTCTATCTCCTCGCTTGCTTAGAACACCAGGTTCCTCAGACTAGCAAAACTGACGCTTTTCCTGAATCATATCTGTCAACGTGTGAGCGATAGCGGTGATACCACCCATACATTCTGTGGAATCGGCGCAGTTGTTTGACGGTCGGCGCTGGCACGTGCCTTTATTCTCTAGATATCGAATTTCCTTCATAACCAATTTGCTCTTTCGGATGTTCAATGTCAAGCCAACGCGTCTTATGCACTTTTCTCAAGAGCAGTAAGCACTGGTCGAAGGTCTCTGTGATAAACGACAAGCCATCCATCATCAAATAAAATAAAAAATATGTAAATAGTGAGCAGGGCTGACTTTATCCATCAGCCGCTGCATGGTTTGAGGTACATTGCAGAGCCCAAACGACATGGTCACGAACTAATAGAGTGATTGTCCTTGAACTGTGAAGGTAGTCTTAGATGTCTCATCCAGTGGAATATGTCAGAATGCATTCTTCAGATCTAGACTTGTGATAAATCTAGCCTTTAGTACACGACCGACTATCTCCTATGTGAGAGGTAATGGATAAGCATCACGGAGACACTGTTCAACTTATGCGAATCAAGACAAAAACGCACTTCGTCAGGTGACCAGCAAAGGCTAGACGCTTAGCGATTCCTCGATGACTCCGAAACCGAGCATCCCATCGATCTCGGCATAAGGAAGCTTCTTGATGCCGAGAGAGATTGGAAGGTGTCCTGCCTAATTGGTTTATTACCCTCGGTATCAATGACGTGTGCTGTGTGATTTGCACGTCCAACGTCTTATGCGTTATAAAAATGACCGCATCGAGCCCTGCTCGTTACTGTGCCGTTAACTGATGTTGGTTGACGTTCTCGACTTTTTCGACTGAACAACGAAGATGGAAAAAGGTATTCTGGAAATTCGAACTACCGGACAAAATCAATACCAAGTTACAAATTCTGCATTAACCTCGCGATGAGGAGGAATGACATCGACTCCGTCCAATCACGAAACGTGATGTCAGTCAACACTCTGTCTAATGCGGAGTTTCTAGTTCCATCGGCTTCTTAAGATCGTTAGTTATTCTCCTCGGAAACTCTGAAACCAAACAGCTTATTTTGTCTGAAATAATAAAAACTTGTTTCTTTTTCGTTGGTGTGAATATTTATTCTTGCAAATACCGATATTTCGGGAACCACTTGTTCCCTTCATCGGTGCTAACAAGTTGTTGTTACCAATATCGGTATTTGCAAGAATAAATATTCACACTAACGAAAAAGAAACAACATTATTATTTCAGATAATTAATCGTTGGAAACACCGCATAATTTCACTCAGCTTACTGTGGTTCCGGGGTCAATCCGACCTGAAAAACTGTCATCTAAGGTTAAGACATCCGCACCAAGTCTAATATCGTGGCTGGGACGACTAGTGAGGACGGTGGAGTAGTAGAGACTGACGGTTGCGCATTATTCGCCGACAACAGGATTTCACAGCTCTGCTACTCCAAAATTTGTTTTCGGATCGCTTAGTATTGTCGCATTCTTACATGCAATGGCCTCAGAATCGAAAACGTTACTTTCCATATCAGTATCGGCGGGGGAGTCAAATCAGTGTTAGTAAGTTGAAGAATCGGACCCCTTAGACACGATAAGTTTAGGAGCCACTGTGCAAGTGTTCGTCGCACGTACTTCCAAAACAGGAACCACCTGGGCACTGGAACTGGGTTCTGGAACATGATATTTTGAACAAAGGAAAATATGTTCAATCTGCCAGCAATCTTAGCAGGCTTCGGCGAATTCTAGGATATATCGAGTGTGGCAGCATTGCCTTCTATGGGCCAGTGCCCCACGCAGACCGCCATAATCTTGTATGTATTTGCACGCATCTGGCACAAGAGCTCTTGCGATCGGGTCTTGTTAGAGGCAGACCAAATCGTACTTGACTTGGCTAGTGCCTCCGCCATCTGAAAGTAGATTCCGCTTCTGACAGTCCCCAGCGGGACAAAGATTGACTGCCAAGAGCAGAGTCTAGCCTGGCCAGGCTCATTCACGTCCATGTTCCTATGACTGGGAACTCAGTAGAGGGTGCCTCTGAGTGTGCCGCTCAGAGTGTTTAGCACGTCCCTGCATGCAGAGAAAACTTTAATGGCAACTTGGCTGACGGCCAAAACAGCTATGTTACGCTTGAGGCTCGGATCATATCCCAGCCATCCGCAGGCTCCCAATATTCCCAGTGCAGCTACGCTGTATATATCTGAGAATCATCATAGCCTTGCAACACGGCGCCGGTATTTAACTCTGCCCTGGCTGGAAACTCCACGGCAAAGTTCCTCGTTGGAAATGCTCATAATTCTCGAGGTACTTCCTCTAGAAAGTTAGTATCGCCGTAGGGCTTCACTGTTCAACACCTGGACTGCAGTGCACGCTACAGCGTATTTAATGTAGAGGTCTAGGCAGAGAAGGTGAACATCTGTCGTTGAGGACTGCGGAACTCCAGCAGCACCTACGCATGGAGTAGCGCCTGCCACCACTCAATAGAACGTTAGGATTGGACGAATTACGGGTATGTCACCTCTATGGGGCCCACTTAAAATGCCCACGTTTCATTGTTACTATTAATTAGTATCTAACAGTCACGCTCTCTAAACTGATATTGGAATTGCTAAATTGCTATTGGAATGAGTGGATTTGACTTTCCGGTGACGATATTCCCATAGAAATTCATTCATACTAATTCCTATCATTATTTAGTACCGTTGCGTATTCAAGTATAATCCCCACATTCTAGTTTGGTTGGCTTGTTGATCTATCTTTTTGTAAACTCGAAGATATGTTTTGTTGACTGTCCCTGTTGCATCATTGATCTTTCGGCTTCGCCATTAAACTTTGGATCCGCGCTTCAACACGCTAAGGTAGTAACTTAGACGCTGATTATATTTCGGTTGGTTATCATGCTTCAACTTACGTATGCATTTATTCAATTTTTTGGTTGGTAAACTCTAATTCAAAGAATCAATCTCCGTAGCTTTTGCCAAAATATCCGTCTGTGAAACTAATTTTTTTCACTTTAGCCAATTGTTCCCTTCTCTCCTATCATATAAGGGGGAATGGGAATCTGATATTTTTCCTAGAGAATGGAAGAAGGGGATGATCGTTAAGATCGCATTCAAGGAACCTCGTCTTGAATGCGGCAAGTGGGGGAGTATCTGGGTGATCTGATACCACCAGGTTAGCTGTTAATGTGATATATGTATATGTTCATTACTTCACCTAACTAGTTATCTTTACTTGGCATAATTAAAAGTTTGTCTATGACGCACAAAATGGAAATAGTAACCGATAGTCGGCATCTCAACGCGATGTAACGTAGGCTAATCAACGCCAGACACACATCACCTAGCAGCCGACATTCATGCAAAGGCATGACATTACGAATCAATTACATAAAATCAAGAATCTACAGCCCTAATCACTTTCCACTTTCCAGTCATCTTGAAGCCAAACGAACAGCCAATCATAACAACAATTGATACCGCTTGCGATGTCGGCATCAGCTCAACATTGGATAACTGCCGCCGCCACTTGTACTACGAATGTGAGGTGATCTTTTGAAATGTGATATCACATTACAAAACATTATCTATCACAAAAATAATATCACTATCACTTTTGCAATGCGGTGGTGTTGTAATATTTGGTAGTGTTTGGATTAACATTTGAGGTTGCGGAATGTCTTAAGCATGAACAGTTTTTGGTAAACATCAAACAAATTTTCCCACCAGCCCGGGATAAGAGAAGAGGCTCGAACAATATGCATACCCCAACCTCTTTATTTTTGATAATATCACCATTTGGTTAAGAGATCAAATTGTTAAAAATGCTTGAATGATGCCTCATCTCGGTAACGCTAGTAATTAAAAGGCGAACTTCTGTTAGGTAACATCATATCTTATTGTCTCGCAGCTTCGGCATCATAAACAGAAACACAACAAACAGCAATTTTAATTTCCGGCTATTCTAGTATATTCTGATATTCTGATTTTAAGTGAGAAAATGTGACTACAATCGCCGTATCAATGCATTCTTCTTCCATGTTGTACTTACTACTGTTATTGCTGTTATGTATTAAAAATTACCCGTTTACTGCTCATCTACCGGAATCCAGCTGAGGAAAATGCTTTTTCATTTATCACGTGCATCTGAGGTGTTAATGGAAATTATAAGATTAAAAAATTGTTTTACACGGCTTGTAACTCTGCAATGAATGTTCAACTATTCAGTGGAAGTTGCTGGAATCAAGGTGAAGTTTAGGTTAATTGTTTATTATTATCTGAAAATGTTGATGCCAAAAGTAAACGAAACTGAAGTTAAGCCAATGCTGTTCATACATGTACAGTTTTTTTTTACATTTTATTCATGGTTAATGGGCTGTCCCAATGCTGAAATATAGGTAAAATGTGGAAGCGTCTTGGATTTGAGTGTAAGACCAAGAAGCATGTTCTTTCAAGAAATATATCTATATCGAAAGACCAACACGACTGCGTTTTGGTTTTTATCACACACTTCCCTTCAATTGGTTAGTTTTGTTTTTCATTGATCTATGATTCCATGAAATGATTCAAATTATTGGAGAAAACTAATCTTTTGCTTGAATTTGATGTGTACGGAAAGATTGTTGATAACTGAGCTATGATTTAACATTTTCAAACAAGCAAACTTTCGGGCTTGTAACTACCCACTATCTTACCACACATGACCATCCATTACGGTATCTAGGATCGACTTATTTAGGAGTTCAGGGATAGTTTATAATATCTTGATTGGTGGTAGTTCCAATTTTGAACACAAGCTCAGACGAACTCCTGAAGTTAACTGCTGTCACCCAAGAGATTATGCCTATACTCGTATACCAAGTTTGTTTAAAAAAACCGGATTTTTCATTTTTTGCCCAGAATATTTATTCATTCATCAATATCTATTTTGTTTCCTTAAAAGTAATCCCGTTCAAATATAATTCACTTTTTCCTTCTTTGGGTTTTTTTTAGTTAGTGCAGACTCGGGTCTGATCGCCCTAATTAAGCCTTGGAGCATTCGCCTACTGCATGACGGCCGGCGAGCCAATGCGATAAAGCGTTTCCCGGTGCCACCACGTGGAGGTTCTCCTCGGCCACTTGATTTTGTTTCAGCCGACAGGGTTGCCGCCCCGTCTTCCTCCCCGCCACCTCAGAGCACCCGGTAAGGAAGTAATCAATCTCACCGTGCGTTCGGGTCAACCAGGGGTCTAAATTGTCGATGAGCCGCGCAGTCCATCTGCCTCCTTGGCTTTTTTGCCAAGAAAGTTGGAAAGTTGCCACTCGGTAAGGTTGCGTTGACGTTCTTCACGGGCAACCACCTCTCTTAAGTTCTCGCCTTTATGGCGGTAGACAGCTTTGCGCTCCTTGGCAGGGAGGGCAACGGACATCACTCCCGCGATCACCATCACAACCGGTGCGGACACGGCGCGATAAGCAGACGCCACTCGCAAAGCTCCCCGCCTCTGCACTTGAGCAAGGCGTTTACGATGCACCTCCCTGTTAAGGGCATCAGCCCATACCTTCGCGCCATTGAGAAGAATCGACTGCGTTGCTCCCATAAGGAGTCGTCTCCTAGTAGATATAGGACCCCCAACATTCGCCATTAGTCGACTGAGGGCCTCGACTCTAGCTGCAGCCCTGTAAGCTGCTGCTTTGATTTGCTCGAAGAAGCTCATATTCGAGTCGAGCATTAAATCAAGGTATTTAACCACTGGTTTTGACTCTATAGTCAACTCGCTGATCGGTATAGGACGCAGAGTCGGGATTCTCCTTCTGTTCCAGACGATAACTTCGGTTTTTCCAACGGAAGGCTGAAACCGTGAGCAGTCATCCATCCGCTTACCCGTCGCATTAATCTGCTTTGCGCCTGTTCAACAGTGCGTCTGGCGCGACTCTTCGGGCATATCGAGTCTCAGCAGACTATCATAGGAAGCGTTCCAGAGGTCTGGCCCTAAGATGGATCCCTGTACTACTCCCGACGTGATTTCCGTCTTCCTTTGGCCCTGTAGAAAAAAAAAATCTGCTTTAAACAAGCGTTGAACGTCTCAAGTAGCATTTCTGGCCGTTGGCGGAACACCAGTTTGAAAACTTCCACCGGAATGCTATCAGAACCTGGCGCCTTCTTGTTTTTCAAAGTGATAACCGCTTCTTCGAGCTCTCTCATGGTGAAAAGGAGGCAATACTCGACGTTTTCCGCGCTGTTGACATCAACCCGTACAGGACGTCTGGGGAACAATGCCCGCACAATGCGATCCATCTAGTCGCCACTTAGTATGCAGGGCCTCTGTAGAGCGCCGATTTTCGTGATGACAAGCTTCTAGCCAAGTCCCGATTCATCTCGTTGACGAGGTTCTGCCAGCCGCGAGCTTTGCTTTTCTTTATAGCGCCTTAATGGCCCATGCCTCCTCACTAGCGTGCAAGCATTGTGCCAAACGGCGGAGCTTATGACAATCCCTCCGTAGGTCGGCAATTTCTGCCGTCCACCTGTACATAGAAAGCTTGTCGCGGCTGGGACCCCTACGGGGCATGGAAACCTCACACGCCGTCGTTATTAGGTTCATCACTGAGTTTACGATGGTGTGACACTACCAACAGTCGGAGCGCCCTCCAACGCGGCCCTGCCTACTCCAAGAGCTTCGCCGAACTTCCCGATGTTCACCCTCGCGAAATTCCACAGGCAGGGGGAGCGTCGCGTTGGTGCTCGCTGGCAAGTAGCGTCAACCACTTCGAACGCGATACACTGGTGATCACTTGCCGAGAAGTCTTCTCGGACTCGCCATCCGTCCACCGATGATGCCAGAGATTCCGACGCAAAAGCGATGTCAGGAATGCTTCGTTCATAGCTTGGGTGCCGAAACGTTGGGGTGGATCCGATGTTTAAAACTACGAGTCTGGTTCTCCGTTCTCTCCGTTTCCCTCTGGCGTCTGACTGGGGCATGTCCAATTCAAGGGCCCTGGCATTAAAATCACCGTCTACCAGGATTCGTCCCTCCGTGGTCGAAACGGCGCTCACCAGAGTATCAAGCCGGCGCCGAAAGTCCAGCATCGTCTCGTTCGGCGTCAGGTAAATGCTAAAAAACGTTATCTCTAAGCACCGGATCCAAACAAACCTGTTCCCCCGCCTTCGGCAAGAACACGAAGTCGAACGTCGTCCCGTACCCAGATGGCAGCGGCGCCCGATAAGTCGAGATGCCATGAGAACGGGTCCTCGTTTCGGTATTGCTTGCTAATTAGCACTAGATCAGCATTTACTTCCGCAGCGAACTGTGCTATCAACTGGTGAGCGGTTGCATTCCGGTGCATGTTAATTTGTAAAATGCGGATCATGCCCTTCGCCCCCTAGTCCTTTCCAATTCCGCGAATTGTTTTCTTCAGCTGGTCATAATCTGAATTTTATTTTACCAGTTTGCAAGTAATCTACAAACCAAATTCCTTTTGCATCCCAAAAAACTAATGTTAACAGCTTCTTGGTCGATTTCTGGACACGAAATCCTTTCGGAGCCGAAAAACCAGGTAAACACCACTCTTTAGCTTCTTGTTTCGATTCAGGATCATGGTGATAGGCTAAAGTGTCATCCATAATGAATTGACGCACAAAATCCACTTTATCCTCTCGAAAACGCTCTAAATGTTTCTGAGAAAGTCGCATTCGAATCTGTTTTCGTTCCATTGTTAGCGAATGCGGCACTCATTGTGCACACCACTTTCTGAAATCCAATATTTCCTATAATTTTTTAATCAGTTCAATCTTTTGTCAAATCTTTTGAAATCTGGAGAACAACAGCAACAGTCGACGCTATGCCCACATTGATATAGGACCCATGGTGGTAGCATCCATATCTGGTTCGGTCAGTGAGTCCTTAGAAAATCTAAGTTAGAAATAAATTTTCTTTTTGAAGACGCCTCACTACATTTCTGTTTCTAAACAATTTTTTTTATGCCTCCTGTTCACTTCTTTGTGAAGTGTAGATCAGCCACACAGCCTCTCACTCCTTATTATTTTTTCTCTCATTTTGTTGCCAATGAGACTCGAAGACACCTCTCTCGCAATTTTTCCACGATCTGTGCAACCCCATAATGATTGCGGAAATTTCGGATATTGCGGATATGATCAAAACGTGTCACGCCACTAGCCCAACGCAACATCTTCGTCTCTATTACCGCATTGTCCATTGAGAAGAATCGACTGCGTTGCTCCCATAAGGAGTCGTCTCCTAGTAGATATAGGACCCCCAACATTCGCCATTAGTCGACTGAGGGCCTCGACTCTAGCTGCAGCCCTGTAAGCTGCTGCTTTGATTTGCTCGAAGAAGCTCATATTCGAGTCGAGCATTAAATCAAGGTATTTAACCACTGGTTTTGACTCTATAGTCAACTCGCTGATCGGTATAGGACGCAGAGTCGGGATTCTCCTTCTGTTCCAGACGATAACTTCGGTTTTTCCAACGGAAGGCTGAAACCGTGAGCAGTCATCCATCCGCTTACCCGTCGCATTAATCTGCTTTGCGCCTGTTCAACAGTGCGTCTGGCGCGACTCTTCGGGCATATCGAGTCTCAGCAGACTATCATAGGAAGCGTTCCAGAGGTCTGGCCCTAAGATGGATCCCTGTACTACTCCCGACGTGATTTCCGTCTTCCTTTGGCCCTGTAGAAAAAAAAAATCTGCTTTAAACAAGCGTTGAACGTCTCAAGTAGCATTTCTGGCCGTTGGCGGAACACCAGTTTGAAAACTTCCACCGGAATGCTATCAGAACCTGGCGCCTTCTTGTTTTTCAAAGTGATAACCGCTTCTTCGAGCTCTCTCATGGTGAAAAGGAGGCAATACTCGACGTTTTCCGCGCTGTTGACATCAACCCGTACAGGACGTCTGGGGAACAATGCCCGCACAATGCGATCCATCTAGTCGCCACTTAGTATGCAGGGCCTCTGTAGAGCGCCGATTTTCGTGATGACAAGCTTCTAGCCAAGTCCCGATTCATCTCGTTGACGAGGTTCTGCCAGCCGCGAGCTTTGCTTTTCTTTATAGCGCCTTAATGGCCCATGCCTCCTCACTAGCGTGCAAGCATTGTGCCAAACGGCGGAGCTTATGACAATCCCTCCGTAGGTCGGCAATTTCTGCCGTCCACCTGTACATAGAAAGCTTGTCGCGGCTGGGACCCCTACGGGGCATGGAAACCTCACACGCCGTCGTTATTAGGTTCATCACTGAGTTTACGATGGTGTGACACTACCAACAGTCGGAGCGCCCTCCAACGCGGCCCTGCCTACTCCAAGAGCTTCGCCGAACTTCCCGATGTTCACCCTCGCGAAATTCCACAGGCAGGGGGAGCGTCGCGTTGGTGCTCGCTGGCAAGTAGCGTCAACCACTTCGAACGCGATACACTGGTGATCACTTGCCGAGAAGTCTTCTCGGACTCGCCATCCGTCCACCGATGATGCCAGAGATTCCGACGCAAAAGCGATGTCAGGAATGCTTCGTTCATAGCTTGGGTGCCGAAACGTTGGGGTGGATCCGATGTTTAAAACTACGAGTCTGGTTCTCCGTTCTCTCCGTTTCCCTCTGGCGTCTGACTGGGGCATGTCCAATTCAAGGGCCCTGGCATTAAAATCACCGTCTACCAGGATTCGTCCCTCCGTGGTCGAAACGGCGCTCACCAGAGTATCAAGCCGGCGCCGAAAGTCCAGCATCGTCTCGTTCGGCGTCAGGTAAATGCTAAAAAACGTTATCTCTAAGCACCGGATCCAAACAAACCTGTTCCCCCGCCTTCGGCAAGAACACGAAGTCGAACGTCGTCCCGTACCCAGATGGCAGCGGCGCCCGATAAGTCGAGATGCCATGAGAACGGGTCCTCGTTTCGGTATTGCTTGCTAATTAGCACTAGATCAGCATTTACTTCCGCAGCGAACTGTGCTATCAACTGGTGAGCGGTTGCATTCCGGTGCATGTTAATTTGTAAAATGCGGATCATGCCCTTCGCCCCCTAGTCCTTTCCAATTCCGCGAATTGTTTTCTTCAGCTGGTCATAATCTGAATTTTATTTTACCAGTTTGCAAGTAATCTACAAACCAAATTCCTTTTGCATCCCAAAAAACTAATGTTAACAGCTTCTTGGTCGATTTCTGGACACGAAATCCTTTCGGAGCCGAAAAACCAGGTAAACACCACTCTTTAGCTTCTTGTTTCGATTCAGGATCATGGTGATAGGCTAAAGTGTCATCCATAATGAATTGACGCACAAAATCCACTTTATCCTCTCGAAAACGCTCTAAATGTTTCTGAGAAAGTCGCATTCGAATCTGTTTTCGTTCCATTGTTAGCGAATGCGGCACTCATTGTGCACACCACTTTCTGAAATCCAATATTTCCTATAATTTTTTAATCAGTTCAATCTTTTGTCAAATCTTTTGAAATCTGGAGAACAACAGCAACAGTCGACGCTATGCCCACATTGATATAGGACCCATGGTGGTAGCATCCATATCTGGTTCGGTCAGTGAGTCCTTAGAAAATCTAAGTTAGAAATAAATTTTCTTTTTGAAGACGCCTCACTACATTTCTGTTTCTAAACAATTTTTTTTATGCCTCCTGTTCACTTCTTTGTGAAGTGTAGATCAGCCACACAACCTCTCACTCCTTATTATTTTTTCTCTCATTTTGTTGCCAATGAGACTCGAAGACACCTCTCTCGCAATTTTTCCACGATCTGTGCAACCCCATAATGATTGCGGAAATTTCGGATATTGCGGATATGATCAAAACGTGTCACGCCACTAGCCCAACGCAACATCTTCGTCTCTATTACCGCATTGTCTTTTATAGTCGGCCAACACTCAGAACTATAGAGGGCGACAGGACGGACGACATTGCCATAAATTTTAGATTTGAGAAGTTCGTTGATACGTCAATCACAAAGAACACCAGTTGTGGAACGTCACTTCATCCAGGTTGCGTTAATGCGCGAAGCAATTTCATAACGAAGTTCTCCATTGGCTGATAGAGTTGATCCGAGGTATTTAAATCGCTCAGTTCTGGGCAGATCACTGCCGCTGACAGTCATTGTGCCTGTTTCATGGGGATCGGTTGTCAAAAATTCAGTTTTGTTCAGATTCGATCTGAGACCGTGTTGCATGAGGCGATCATTCCATTTTTGAACAAGTTGCTCGAGATTATTTTTGGAAAATTTAGGAAAACATCATCTGCATAAAGTAGTGTGTAGGGCGCTGGACGTTGGATGTCGCGTGTGACGGTGTCCATAACAAGAACAGAGAGGAGTGGTGAAAGGGCGCTTCCTTGATGAACATCAACAGAGACACGAAGCGATTTTGATACACCCGCCATACTTCGAACTTTACTTTTCGGGTCGTGGTAGAGCAATTGAACCCAGCGTACGAGTTCTTCTGGCACTAAGTGTTGTCGTAAAGCATACCAGATGAGTTCGTGTGGTACACGGTCAAAGATGGCGATACTTCTCACGGTGTTTCTGCATGAGTAACCACGCAGCGTGCATTGCGTCAGTAGTTCCACAGTTTTTGACAAATCCGGCTTGAAACACGGTTATTTCTAACCTTTCTTTTTCCATATTGGAACAGTGGTACTTTCTTGCCAGTCAGATGGTGTTCTTCCTTCCTGAATAACCCGATTAAAGAATGAGACTGTGCTTCACTTTCATTGTAATCACACATGATCCATGATCCATGTCCAATTGATAAGCCTTCAGCAGCGAGCTAAACACAAAGGCGAACATAAACATGTATGACAACCATGATTTGAACCCCATGAAACCAGATCTAGAGACTAAGTCTCAAAGAGCTCTAGCATCGCACCGTTAACGACAAAGTTATCGGATCAAAATTTTAGATACTACAACGAATTCTTCTTCAACCAATTTGGCCTTAGTAGGTGCCAGTGACATTCAGCTGCCCATAGTTAGCATAAGGCAAGGTTTTCCCTTTTTCTTATAGAATGTGCTTTTGATGATTCGGTGTTTAAAAGCGGTCCAGTGCTATTCCGTACATAGCGTAGATGGCACTGATTGTAAACATAATTTCAAACAAGAACTAAACATTAACCGGAAAGGAAATATATAAGACTATCATTAAATTCAATTGCCTTCTTATTCTTCCGTCATAAAAGCGAAGCAAAACTAATTCACATATTCACGAGCCACCATCAGGTGGAAAATTTCTGTTACCTCTTCATGTTTATTGGCCTTATATGTATGCTGTGAATAATAATTTAATTGAAAAGGCCACGATCGTTTGCATTTACCGAAATCGCCGTTGCCGCAGTGGATCAAAATAAAAATGATAATGAAAACATCAGCGTGCCTCATTTGCAAGTGCGCTGATCTTTTAGAGCCCGCCTACAGCAACTTGCAATAGGTTGCACCTTTCAGATCCACAGTCATCGTGAAATTGATACAACTTTGATTTGAAGCATTTGATGGTGTCTGGTGCGAAAAGTCTTGGAAATTCCAGTAGGATCTTCTGCCTTTTGTGAGATTTGTTGTTATCTTTCTTGCGCTGGAAGTGGGGGTGAGTTTCATGATCTGATATCTATCGCTTATCAGTAGACCTGAGAGCATTCTATGTGCGCAAAGCTTTTAGTGGAACATGTATTGTCTTAAAATATGAAGTCATCTTCAAGATGTGGTGGACATTGTTTGGCTGTAGTTTCTTCAAACTAAGCGCTTTCCTGAAAATGGAAGGTAGAGGAGGAGAAGAAGCTTATCTTTGAAATAGCGGCTGAAGACCTGGTGATTACTTGTTACTATATGTAGTAGCTGATGTCTACAGTGGCAGCAATTACTTAGATATGATAGAGGAAAACTGTGTTACATTAAATATTTTATTGGGAATCTCTTTGAAAATAAAATGGTGAAATTAATTTTAAATGGCAATGAGAAGTTGTCCAGGCCACCGGTGTCTCTTTATAAATAAGTGATCCTTGCCTAATTCTAGTTTACTTTTACTGAAATTGCTAGCGATGAAATTCAATATTGAATTAGTGTCTTCTATTCATTCCTTTCTTCTCTTCCTCTTCTTAAGGTTTTGTATCAAACAAAACCTATTTAAAATCTACGCAACCATACATTCGAAAGAGAGATGAAAAATTTTCCTCTCTAAGCATAGCTCCGTGGGGTGTCAAATCAAAGGTGTTATTAGTACTTTTCGAGATAGACTTTATTTCTTCAAGAGCTGAGAAAAAAAGAGGAATTAGAGGTCATAAAACGAAGATAGGACCCTTTCGTCATAAATACCGAAGTCATCAAAAAGTCATGATAATGACTATATGAAATGTAGTCCTCAAAATACATCCCATTTAATTATTTACTCGAGTAAAGTTTGGCCTTGGTTGGATTGATGCGCAGCCTTACTCTCGTGGACCAGGTTCTAGTAATTCTTTATCCAGTTTGGATTCCATCATATATGGCATCCTCATATTTGCTTCTACGGACCAATATGATGTCAGCGTAACCCTGGTCCTATATTCCAATATTTTTTAGCTATCCTAGGAGTTGATCTACTACGCCATCCTGTGGACAATCTTGAGTAGTGATCATGACAATGCAGGGTCTAGCCATAAATAGTGTCAGTATTTTAATGGACTATAAATCATTAAAAATGATCCCCTTCATTGTTGATGCAGAGCCGTGAATTCTCGGGCGATTTAGCGATACACGTGGGCAAAATTTCTAACGGCATTTGTGCAGCTTCTGCGTAGTCCAGCGGGTTCAGGTCGGGGCTTCTTGACATTAAGTCTTCAGCGCGGATAAATCGACCTATGCACCAGCGCAGAATTTTCTTTGGAAGATCCAGTGTTCACCAGCAAAGAGAAAGAATATAAGAATATAGGCTTGAGGTCTGGTTCAAGAACAATTTCTTCATAAATTTTAGCGGTAGTTTTGACTCCAGGAGTGCACAAATGGATAGGAGTGACACTTTTCCAGAAGACTCCCCACGCAAACCATCACGGGTGAGGGATGTTGGCCTCGTTGAACCCATACAATTCTGTCTTCCGCGTCATACGACGACCGAGTTTATTCGATCGCTCTGCTTGTATTTTTGTTCAGTCGTAAAAATTTTTTTGTGGGAAACAGATCATGGCGCTTATTTCATGTCAGACGCTATGATTTCTGCTTGCGACCGCACCGTTTTAATCACCTTTTGCGTACGAGCAAGGCGTGGCCGACCGCCTCTAGGTCGATCAACAACACCGCTTCTTGGTAACGAAAAATAAGTCGTTCAAATGTATGTATGATAGCTAAAAGAAAGGACTAAATTGATATTATGAAGGGTACCACGAATTTAATTCTACCACCAAAAGTAAGGTCAGTTAACACCTCCACCCCAATGTTGATTGGCTTGTCCCTCCCTTGTCATCAGAACTAACTTTACCATAAAGATTGATACCGCCGCTGGGTCTGCTATTAAAAAAGTCTCAATACCGCTTTTCGTAAAATTCACAATTTTTTTTGCAGTCGTTCAAATTTAAGACGAATTGAAATGATTATGATGAATGTTTAGATGACTTTGTGCCACTCCCTCTCCTTGCAGTGAACTTTGAGCCCGTCAATTCTCTCCTTAGCTACGTGCTCAAATCTTTTGTTGCGATTCCATCGAATTTTTATGAATCTTAATCAAGGTTTGTCCTTTGTAGCTGTCTCGACTTTTCTCTCAGCTTTGCAAGTTAACACAATGCAAATGACTGTTTTGTAAGAGTGTGTCCTTGAGGAGTTGCTGCTGAAATAAATGTAACGTTCCCACCATATACTTTGTCTTGCCTTTATTGATGTGCAGCCCAAGATCTCGCGCCAATCACCGCCTGCTCGATCTGGATGAAGGCAGTTTGTACGTCTCGGGTGGTTCTTCCCATGATGTCGATATCGTCAGCATAGGGCAGCAGTTGGGTGGACTTAAAGAGGATCGTATCTCTCGCATTTTCCTCAGCATCACACATCACTTTCTCGAGGGCCAGGTTAAAGAGGACGCATGATAGGGCATCCCCTTGTCGTAGACCGTTGTTGATGCCGAATGGTCTTGAGAGTGATCCTGCTGCTTTTATCTGGCCTCGCACATTGGTCAGGGTCAGCCTAGTCAGTCTTATTAGTTTCGTCGGGATACCGAATTCTCTCATGGCCGTATACAGTTTTACCCCGGCTATGCTATCATAGGCGGCTTTAAAGTCGATGAAGAGATGATGCAACTGATGTCCATATTCCAACAGTTTTTCCATCGTTTGCCGCAGAGAGAAAATCTGATCTGTTTCTGATTTGCCTGGAGTGAAGCCTCTTTGGTATGGGCCAATGATGTTCTGACCGTATGGGGCTATCCACTTGGTGTAATTGGTCGCCTCCATATTTAACCAATTCGGCTGTCATTCCATTGACTCCTGGCGAATTATGATTTTTAAGCCGATGAATTGCACGGACTGTTTCTTCTATTCTTGGTGGTGGCAGTATTTGTCCGTCGTTTTTAGTTGGCGGCATCTTCAACTCGCCGATGTTCTGATTGTTCAGTAGTTTACCAAAGTACTCAACCCATCGCTCCAATATATATAAATCAGATTTCCCTCTTTGTCTCGGCAGGATGAACATCGAGGTGTGTAAGGTTTCATCCTGCTGTCTTGTTGGTAAAACTTCCGCGCCTGGTGCGGTTGCTATCTGTACTTTTCGAGGTCACAGATCTGTTGGTTCTCCCAGGCTTCCTTTTTCCATCGGTGAAGTCGTTTCTCCGCTCGCCTGAGTTCGTGATAAGTTTCTGCGCGTGCCCGCGTTCTTTGAGAATGCAGCATTACTTGGTATGCAGCATTCTTCCGTTCCGTTGCTAGCTTACGTTCATCGTGAAAGCCGTTCCGACTCTTTTTGCGGCTGGGGCCAAATATGTTTGTGGTCGTATTTATCATAACGTTCTTCAGGTGGTTGTGAAGATCATTTGTTGATGCTTCATCCCCAGGATCTCTGTTGACTGGGGTTATTGCGGCATCCATTTCCCTCTTATAGGTGTTGCGGAGGGCCGTGTTGTGGATGGCTTCAGCGTTAACTCTCACCTGATTGTCAGAGGGGATTCTGGGTGGTGTTGTTATTCGAGCTCGGAGCACCGTGGCACCATTCTAACATTCATTAAGGCTGAGAGGTGGCGACATTCGATCAACACGTGGTCAATTTGGTTGAAAGTGGTCCCGTCTGGAGAGGCCTAGGTATGTTTGTGGACTGCTTTCCGGACAAACCAGGTACTTCCAACAACCATGTCGGGTGGCACTGCTAATTAAATGATCCGCAGTCCGTTATTATTTGTATTTTGGTGTAAGGTATGGGAACCAACGTATCGCCTGACTACGGGCTCCCTACTTGGCTGTTAAAATCCCCAAGTATGATTTTGATATCATATCTGGGGCAGGCTTCGAGGGTTCGTTCTACTGCTTCGTAGAAGGTATCCTCCGAGTCTGCAGTGTCCGCTGTAGGGGTGTGAACGTTTATGAGGTTTATATTTGTAAATTAGCCTCGCAAGCGCAAAGTGTATAGCCGTTCGCTTATGTTTTCAAAGCCGATAATAGCAGGTTCCATTTTTTGGCTGATTGAGAAACCTACTCCGAGCACATGGTTTACTGTATGGCCACTATTATATATGGTGTAGCGACTCTTCTCCAGGAAACCAGTCCCTGTTCAACGCATCCCTTGTAACGCTGTTACATCATTGGGACAGGTTATCAGCTAGCTGCTCAGCAGCTTCATCTCTGTACAGGGAGCGCACGTTTCATGAGAAAATGCTCAAATCGTTATTCCTTTGTCATTGCCGGGTTCATCGTTGCATTATCCGTCCAGTCCGAGGCTCCTGTTGTGGCTTCGTAACAAGTTGTTTTCCGTGTATGGTTGTCAACCGTACCCAACCCTCAACCTGGAGGACCAGTTGGTACAATTTGTCCCGTTTTTAAGCGCGGAAGACTCGCCTTCATCCTTCTCCGTCTGCAGCTTTTCGTTAAGAAAGAGCTCCCAGCGGTCACCACGTGGAGGTGGAGATAGCGTTTGGTAGTAGAGCTGTTGGTGTTGGTTCAGCAGCCGTTTCGCAGGTTTTATGCTCCATCGTGGGTACCAATCCACGTTTCGCCCTGGGACCTATACTACCCTTTGACCACGTAAACGTTAAAACATTATTTTAAAATTTTTTCATGTAAATATTTTAATAAATTTTGTTGGGTTGTTTTTATTGAGATCAGGATGGGTCAACGAATCTCTAGTTCGGACCATAATGAATGTTGTCATAACTTTGCTAAAAAAGGTAATAAAAACGATCCAATGGTGAGAAGAAATTTTCAAGATAAACGTGTTCAAAGTATCAGCGCGGCTACGGTTATCTTCATTTGTTATTATCTCACGTCAGGGTACCGTACCCCGTGGTATACAGGAATTGGTGAAAGCTTCGAATTCCTAAGCAACAGTGGTTATCATCTCCCATGTGCTGCTCCTGTGTTTTAGCAACACAGAGTCGTCATTGTCACGGAACACCCTCAACTTCATGTTGGCCTTGAGGTAATCCATTTTATCAAATCGTTCAGGAGTGTAGATACCGATTGAATTCTGTTTCCAGATTCAATACGGAGGATTTACTCTGGGTACCTGGTCATTGTGGTGTAGAGGGAAATGAAATCTCAGATGCCTTAGCAAAAGAGGCTTCAACTTTCCCCATGCACGGACCAGAACCAGCAATTGGGATGTCGGTAGCATTGGCTGATGCTGTTATCAA
This sequence comes from Hermetia illucens, assembly GCF_905115235.1. Taxonomy (NCBI): domain Eukaryota; kingdom Metazoa; phylum Arthropoda; class Insecta; order Diptera; family Stratiomyidae; genus Hermetia; species Hermetia illucens. The sequence continues at coordinate 84,749,148 of NC_051854.1, read as the reverse complement.
AAATTGTTCCCATAGTGACAGGTGGCGAAGCCTTAATGCTACTAGACAGACCAATTTTTTCCTGTCAGAACCAAACAAACATAATTCACTAGCTGGGCATATGTTCAGAATAGGAATTATCCAAGATGATATGTGTTCATCCTGTAATGAGGGAGCGGAATCCACGGACAATTTTCTATGTGAGTGCCCCGTCTACGGGCACATCAGACATCCGATTTTTGGTGCTGATTTGCTCCAACTGCAGCGGGTAGCATCACATCCACTAACGGAGAACCTGCGATACATAAACGGATCCGGGATATTCCGTTAGACGGGGGAATCGAATACAATGGACGACTAGGGTCTGAGTGCTCAGGGGCTTTGCCTCTAACACACACAGTTCATTTCATTGAATTTTTTGTCCAAAATTTGGAAATGACGTTTCCTTGGTGTTAATTTATGCAAATTTTGATGCGACATTATTGACATATGTCTAGACTATGGCAGTTGGCAACTTTGAATGATTTACCACTGGAGCCATCTTATAGGAAACATTGTTAACTAACTTGCGCGATGTATGCATGCATCGTCTGGTGGCCAAGACTGAACTTTGCTAACAGCAGGAAGCTGCTAACGCAGTTTCAGAGACTTGGTTGCATAAGTATTACTGGAGTAATGAGTACTACGCCGACTGCGGCACTTCCTAAATTTACCCCCGTTTCAATTGGAGGTGAAACGGAAAACAGCCAATGACGCGTATAGGCTCTATACCATTGGGGCGTGGAAAGGCGGCCAATCACACGGTCATGCGTCTATCTGGAAATTCATTGACAAACACTCGGTAGCCCTGATGCCAACCGATCATATAGTTTCCAGATTCGTCTTTGAAAAGGCATACACTCTCGTAATCACCGAAAGAGAAGAATGGTCGACAAATGGCCATGAGTTGAGACTTAATTATTTTCACCGACGGGTCAATCATGGAGAGTGGATCGGGCGCAGGGGTGTTTTCGGGGAGTCCGATTATAAAACTGGTCCGACTTCTCGGAAAAATGACGCGGAGATATACGTTATTTCATTGGCAGCGGAAGAATGTCTGCGACAAAAATGGAGGGGTCGAACCATTCGAATCTGTTCCGACAGTCGGGTGGCATTATCAGCACTAAATAGCAACGACATATCAAGCCAGTTGGTGTGGAGTTGTCATCAGGTGCTGCTGAAACTTGACCGACTAAACGAAATATTCCTGATGTGGGTGCCGGGGCACTCTGACATCGCTGGTAATGAGGAGGCTGACAGGTTGGCTCGCCGAGGGCCTGGATCTATAATGGTGGGGTCAGAACCAGCTCTTCGAATCCGACCATCTACTGTCAAGTCTACTCTGAACGGTGAAATTGCAAGGATTCACGCAGCCGAGTGAAGAAATTTGTACCCTTGTCGGCAGGCGAAAATCCGGCATTTTTGTTGTCCCTTAAGAAGTGGGACATGGAAATCCTAGTGGGGCTTTTAACGGGACACTGCTCCTTAAACTACCATATGGAAAAGATTGGGGTAGTGGTTTCGGCTATGTGCAGCCAATGTTAGGAGGAGGAGGAGGCAGCCCTGTACTTTTTATGCATCTGCCCGGCATCCTCAGATCCCAGGCGAAGACACATTGGGAAGGTTTTCTTCAATGAAGAATCTGCCCACTCTCTGCCTCTTGAGAATGTTCTCAGATTCGCTAAGGCTTGCGAACACCGTAGGCAGGAAGCCATTGAATAGGCGATTTACGGGGATAATACGATGAGCCTAACAAGGGCCTGAGTCCTCGGAGCTGGGGCTCCCCCCAGTAAACTAAACTAAACTTGCGTTTCCATTTGTATGTAGCCCGTTAGGAATATGCATTTAGCATGTCAGATTTAGTACTTCGGGTTGTAAATTTACATGGTAAAGACAAATTTGAGCTACTGTAACTTTGTTACTAATAATATGATTTTGATCAAATTTGGAGATAATTTGCTTCATATTATATTTTATACTGCTACCAACTTTTATAACTCTGGGATAAACTTAAGGGGGGTTTCATTCAATTTTCTCAAAAATATGGTAATATAGTATTATTAACTTCATTTGAACACATATCGATATGGAGACTATTTTGAGGCCTGGGCACCATATAGAGGAAATTTCATGAATTTTTTCAGATTTTTCGGTTGGGTAGTTTCTGGGAATGGGTCCGTTAAAGAAATCATCACTTTCCATCCCTCCCACTCCCCGCCTTTTTAACAAATCTCAAAACTAAGACCGGCTTCGAAAAGTACTAATTAAGACCTTTCATTTGATACCCCACATGACTATATTTGGTGAAAAAAAATTTTACATCCCCCTTTCAAATGTACGAGGACCCTCCCCCTAAATCTCAACGTAGAAGGATATCAATCACTACATGTCTGAGGGTGCACAGGTCCCACCTTCTCAACAAAATTCGTGTCAATCGGTATAGCCGTTTCTGAGAAAAGTGCATGTGACAGACAGACATACAGACATTGAACCGATTTTAAAAATCAAATACTAAACTCCATTTACTTCCTCGGTTATGTCTTTAAATTAAATGAGTTTATGAAGCTGCTCGGACTTTATAATATTATTAATACTTTTATATAATTGTGATAAAAACCACATGTATATCTTTACGTTTAAAAACAAGTGATAAGCCACTCCAAGACTCCCCTACATGAATAAATAAATGATGTGATAGTGTAGTATTCTGGAACCTCCTCAAAATCTCGTTGGAATCTTGAACGCAACATACAAATATACGTAAGTAAAGTGTAGATTGTCTACCACCACCTAAAACAGTCTTATGCGAATTTTAAATTCAGTTCTTCAAGTTTCGTCGTTGAATTTAAACCGTTATTCCGCCTTACAACTATACTCGAAAAACCGTAATATTCATCTTTTCAAATTAGATATCTTTTTCCTTAACTTGAGATGTTTTCACAATAAAGATTGAGCTATCTAATTTGAATGTGATTTCGATTTCTAAAATCAAAAGAAATGAAAGATTCTAAAATGGAATTCTTGTGTGCAGTTTTCCCTCTTGTTTTTAGTTCATCGTAGATAATTCAATTTACAGATTTCGGCTAAGATGTTAGATTTCTTAACTAGTTTGCTACTGGTTTCTTTTGAAATTTAATTGTTATCGCGCATCTAATTGGGTATCTCGTTAACAAGTTCATTTGCCACTGAAAATTATTTGGAGGTAGTCGATAGTATCTTTTGATAGTAATCGGATTCGTTTTCCTGAAAGTTGTTGCATTTTCGTAATCGATTTACGGTAGGACTTCGTGTTGCGCTGGCCTGCGATTGACTGGTTTTGCATTTCGATAATCTCGTGGAAAGTGCACTTCTAATGCGGTGAATAACACTTAATCGTCCTAGAACCGGTTAAGCGCTAACTAAACAAATAAAAAATAAAAAAAAACTAATTTTCGAATTAACGAGTGGAATTTGCAAATAATATTAATACAATCTACGCCATTCAGACATTATTTCTGTTTATCAAAAGGTTTCCTTTGACCGAGTCAGATACAGATGGATTTACAGATACTGTGTATTTAAGATATATATCATTATAATAGTGTCGATGGTTATAGTGATTTCAGTGGCGTGGTGTTAGAGCGCAAACTACGTTTCATACCGATAAATTGTCTGGGCGACTTTCAGCTCATGTTCATTTATCCTCATCTTCCTACGCTTTCTATCATCTTGCGTCGTCGAGGAGGGCTATCACTTATCAGTGGATTAAAGAGTTAAAAAATTACCGCCACTAATATGCTGAACGCTATTATTCATCTTGTTTTCCTCATTCAGCAGCGTGACCGCCGTTTCTCTGTAGAATGTAGGTTGCCCTTTAATTCCACCCATCAAGTTCAAGGGTAGGGTAATGTCCAGAACTAGAGGAAGGAATCAATGTCTTGATGACCTAACCTTTGGATAATACGCATATGATCGTGACGATCAAGGAAATGCTATGATCTTGCATCAAAGAGTAAGTTACTAGGTTACAACAAATAGAAGGAGAAGAAAGTGGTTTGGTTGCGACTATAAATATCTTGGAGAAGTGAGTTATGTGCACGTTCTTTTCGCCGTTTGAAACGCGAACAGTTTAATCTTTTTGTCGAACTCGTTGGAAAGCTGGTTCAAGTTGAGGAAGAAACAATTTATTTATCTGCCCTGTGTATTGCCAAGCTCGTTGCTCGTAAGAACATCTTTATGATGGCAATTTACAAATATTTCGCGGTAAAGATTGTGATCACCGGGGATGAGCAACATTCTATGATGTATTGGTTGAGTTATATTTTATAAACAATTGTTGGATTTTCTCAGTAGCGGGTATGATAAAAGTTATTCTAGATTGCAAATTGTGTATTTTGGCAAAAGTTTTAGGGTTTTTAAGAAGTTGGAGGAACAGACACATGAGATTGAGGAGCAGATTTACCGGCTCCAAAGTCTGAAAGGCTAAGATTTAGCATCGAAAAGATTCATGGTCAAGCATGTGACGGAAATTGTTTCCTTTCCACATAATACAAAGAAGCGTCTCCTTGGTAACCCTTGGTACACTGTTTGCTTTGGAAATATTGCTCTAATCAGGAAAATGTATCCTAGTTTCTTATTTTATTAGGTTGTTGCAAATGAAATGGCCGTTTGTGTACTAAAATTTGAAACGACTGTAAAGCTTACAAAAATTTATTTATTTAATTAAAATAGGTGCCGGTCGATTCAAAACACTTCTCACAGCGAAATTCAAGAGCATTTATGCCAGTTTCGTAGAAATCCAACTGTCGGGTGTTGATAAATTCGTCGAAGGCAATTTTGACAGCCTCATCGTTCCTAAATTGTTTTTTCGCCAAAAAAATGATCCAAATGCTTAAAAAAGTGGTAGCCGGGTGGCGAAAGGTCCGGTGAATATGGTGGATGAGGCAGAGTCTCATACTGCAATTCGTTCAACTTTTGAACCATTGTTCTGGAAACATGAGGTCGTGCATTGTCGTGAAAGAGTATCACATCATCTCTGTTGACCAATCTCGGCCGTTGAATACTTAATTTTTGGTGCATTTCCTCGAGTTGGGCACAGTATTTCTGTGCATTTATCGTTTCTGCAGGTGCCAAAAAAGAATTGTGGATAACTCCAACTGTAGACCACCAAACAGTCACCACTACCTTCTTCGGCATATGCTTAGGTGGTTCATCAGCATCTAACCATTATGCTTATTGACGACGATTGTCGTATAATATCCACCTTTTATCACATGTCACTATTCTGTGCAAAAAGGGATCGGTTCTGTTGTGGGTGAGTAGAGACCTGCAAATTTCCATTTGTCGAGCTTTTTCACCTTATCAAGTTGTTGCAAGTGCCGGGAAACTGACGAATAGTGTACGCCCAGTTTCTCTGCAAAGTCTCTCACAGACTGACGTGTGTCGAATTCGACTGGCAAACGCAGCTCGTCGTTCTCAATCGATGGTCCTGGTTGTCCACGTGGCTCACTTTGAAGGTTTACGTTGCCTGACTGGAATTTTTCGAACCACCACCGTGTGGTTCGTTCACTTACCGTATCAGCTCCAAATGCGCTGTTAATATTCTTGGTCGCCTCCGCCGCTTTATGACCGAATTTGAACTCATACGAAAAAAGTATGCGTTCTTGGCTCTTTACCATCCTTTTTTTCCTTTCTATTCCCTGTTATCCCAACGATGGTCAAAACTGAAATGACTTGATTAAATGTAGGAGTATTTATACTTCAATATTCAACACCAACAGCGCCAACTGGTGGTGGTTTGATACACCAAAATCGCACCTAATTTCACTTGATTGCCAAAACGGCCATTTCATATGCAAGAAACTAATACTTACATCCTTGACGTATTAACTTCTGAATATGAACAAGGTTCTTTCTGAATTGCTGAATTGACTTAAATTGGAAATCTTTGTGCAAAATAAACAAGTCGGGAAACTGGAAGTTGGACGCCTCAGGTATGGGAGGTTTTGTGAATTTCTTATATAAAGACGTTTAAGTATGTATTTGCGTCTCCAAGAAAAATGCGTGTGACGGATAGACAGATAGACGGTAAACCGATTTTCATAAGGTTTTGTTTTACACAAAACCTTAAAAAGCTTCGAAATTAATCTGAAACAAATTGAATCAGAATTCTGTCGCGACTATATGGGAATATCTTTTCTTTATCAGCTTAAGAATATTTGAAATCAAATAGAGTGTAATGTGAACCATAGTCCTAGCATACTGCATTATATGGTGATGAGATAAACTATTTTCATTGTGGATTTTTTTTTCCAAAAAAAGTTCCACGCATTAATCCTAACTGGTCTTTATGTATTTCTGAACTTGGATTTTCTACTGAAGCCTTTTCCAATTATCGTTAGATGCCCCCCAAAAGGCACAATTACAGCTGTTATTTTGGCTGCAATCTTTCCAATTGTAAGGAGCAATTATTAAGATAGATACGGCGTTCATTTTTCATCTTCGTAGCAGTTCTAGTCCTCTTGAGTTTCTTTCAGGATTTTAAGATAAGTGGATGAAATAGATTCGAAGATACTGCAGAAATATGAGATATTTATGCAAAAATTTGGATTATTGATTATATTCTGACAAATAAGAGATCTTAAAGACTGAACTTTTAAAATTGCAATATTGTGAGAGTAGTCCTGACGTAAGTTATTCCATTGCAAATTTAAGAAAATTGAAAGTGGTATACTTCCCTTGCTACAGCCGCTGCCGAGAAAAAGGGTTGTACGGATTGTTGGTATAGAAAGTTATACAGATGTGTATTGTGTATTGTAAGTTCGCCAAGTATTTCCACACCATCATTTTTCGTTGTTTCAACTAATCTAATCATCCTTCAGGCAATAATAATGAACTGGGTTTTCAGTTTTCGAGAAGATATGCAAAAACTATAGGTTATTTCTGTCTTTCTCCGAGCTCCTACGGACCTCTTGTCAGTTTAGTTTTTCCCTAAATTCTTTTCAATTTTTTTTTTTTCAGTATACTTATATACTACTACTGAATAGATCAATCAATGAAATATTTTCAATTTTCCTCAATGATATTTTGCTTTCTTTTGGTGAATTGCCTCTGTTAGCAAAAAACTATAATATATATATTAAGTTTATAAGGTGTTGGTTTACCGTCTCGTCTAAATATATCGTTATTCCACCCAACGAGTTTTGAACAGAACGAAACAAGTGGAATTCTAATGGCATAAGATTCGACGAGTATGCTGGGGTTGTGCAAGATGTGTGTGATCTTGTGTTGACCAGCTCCAGACGTTTCCAGAATATATATTTTGTTGAACTTGCCTAATTGCCGCTAGTAATCTTCCGAATTGATTGTTCGATTTCTTGGTAGAAGCACAAAAGTTAATCCTTTCGAATCCTACACTGAGAGCATAACCAATTATTGATGAAATCGCTTCACGCATTAGCACAAATTGGATGAAGTGGCGTTCTACAATTGGTGTTCTTTGTGATTGACATATCAACGAACATCTTAAATCTAAAATTTACCGCAATGTTTTTCGTCCTGCTGCTCTCTATGGTTCTGAGTGTTGACCGACTATAAGAGGCAATGAACGGCGTTTTGAGGTAATAGAGACGGAGATGTTGTGTTGGAGTATTGGGGTGACACGTTTTGATCGGACCCGAATTGAGGATATCCGATCGATATGGAGTTGCCTTGCGATTGTATCCAGATCAATTTTGATGATAAAACCAAACAGCGAAACCGATCACGACGAGCCGACCCCGCTTGTGAACGTGACCAAGGCTCAAGAAAAACAACATGAAGTTCTGCTTTTGAAATCGTTTGAAATCGTCGTCGGGACCAAAATCGTTTGCGTTCTCCATTGTTCCTAAACAATCCACTTCTTAACACTGGTTATCATTCTTTCTAAAGAATCATCGCTTTGTTCATATTTCAGTAACTAATCACAGTTATTGTTGAGGAATTCAAATATTAAGCTTGCTTAAGTATACAAACATCCTTAGGTGGTCAGTTTTGACACTGACAATTCTTATAGGGTGCTGTCAGCGTAAACTTAACATAATTTTTCACAAGCTTGATGCGAGCTCTACCCACTAGGGAAGTAAAATATGGGAAAAATGCACAGTTGGCCTTCATCGCTGTTAAATGGCGTATGACGATCATATATATAAATGACGTAAATCCTGTGACAGCGATAGGTTTCTTGCAAAAATACGCAATGACTTTACTCAACCTATTAATCCCGGTAGTTGATCTCACAGTCTTTGACGCATCTAGCTTAAAAACATCTTTCAGAAATCTTCTCAAGAACAACATTTTGACATGGTTTGCATGCCAACCAGCTATTATTCTAGTATCAGAAATTGGAACCTGTCATGATACGATTTAGTACAGTGTATTTGCGGAAGGATTACACAAACTTATGTATAATACCGCAGAATATTCTCCTATTTTTTTTGTTCAATGTGGAACGAATAATCCGATCATTGTTTTTTTTTCAGATTTTTTGTTTGGATAGGCTTTGAGATCGAGATCTGTTACACTTGATGGCACCTAAATTTTATGCCAATTTCCTTTACCTCCAGCCATAAAAAGTATAAATCAAGCTTTCTTATTTGATATTTGACATTACCATATTTTGCCCCTCCCCTTCTTTGTATGTATAGAGAGTCTCCTTTAAACTTAACACTAAATCTTCTCACTCACTCCATGTGAAAGGATTCACAAACCTCACCTTCCCCGCAACTGTGATAATAGGTTCAGTCCTTTCTGAGTAAATTATAACAGACAGGCAGGAACGATCTTAGAACAGTTTTCATGAGAAAACTATGTTTTTGAACATTATTATCCTTAAGGGGATCATTCCGCGTGAAGGCCGCCTTTTCGCTTTTTTTTGGGAACGGTTTGTGAAAAACTGGGTAAAGATACACACCCGAATTTTTCACCATATATTTGTTAATGTTAATTGTTAATTGTTAATGTCTTGAAGCTCGATATCATAGTCCGTTATTGAGGTACAGAACAACTTATACACGCATCTGCAAAAAAGACGTTTTTCTGCTACCACGCTACGGGGCGCTGTGGTCATCTTGGAGGAAAGGGCATTTTCAGTGCGGATTTAATCACGGTTCGCAAACGAACTGATATGTTATCATGACGTCATATGCGCTTTAGTATGCACGAAATTCACACAAAATGTAAAAGGTTGATCTTCTATAACTTTGTTAATAATAGTTGGATATCCTTTGAACTTCCCAAAGTTATGCCTAAGTTGTTTCCCTTTTTTCAAAATTATCACACATTTTCCAGTCAGTTTCTAAGGTTTTGTTGAAAACACTTCAAATGAAAGGGCTCAGTTGGTACTTTTCGAAGCAAGTATTAGTTTTAAGATTGATTGCAAAGGAGAGGAGTACGGGGGTCCGAAAAGAGTCAATTACTTCAAGTACTCATTCTCAAAAACTACCCAATCGAAAATCTGCAAAAAAATTATCTGAAATACTCCCTGTTACGATATCTGCTCAAATAAAGTTAATAACAGCATATTATTATATTTTGAAAATTTACTGCGAACCCCCCTTAAGTTCATCCTAAATCCATAATATGCACTATAGGTTTTAATATAAAGCAATATAGTGGAAAGTTTGGTGTAAATTTTACAGTGACATAGTGAGTTAAAGTTCCTTCTTTGACGGTACTACTCCCATAGAGATAAAATGTCAGTAGCACATCGAATTCGGGTATATACACTAGAAGCTATTTATAGATGAAACAATGGTGCGCCAAATATTCTTACATAAAAAAACAACAAAACCTTTCATAACTGAAGCGCCGAGCTTCCGGTTTTCCATTGGCCATCGTTTCTTAATTTTTCAACAGAATACCTTTTATTCAATTAGGCAAAAATAATACAACAATGGATCCGCGATGTCCCACACAGAAGTGAATAGGAGACATTTTCTATCCGGAACCAAGTTCTGTGTCAGCTCCCAACTATGACAAATTTGAAACCCTTGAGGGTTTGAGCAGTGTTGGCATTGTAGCCACTTCAGAGGATGCTTTGAAATCAGTGACTCTGCCACCCTCTTTCCACTATCCCATTCACAATTCGGCTTGCTTCTATGTACTCGAGCACTAACTTATTTAATTTGACCCCGACTGACCAAACTTGACTCGCACTCACTCGATAATAGTCCTGTTCATTACAAAGGTTAAAGAAAATCCGATATCATTGTTTTTACTCTCAATTGTTGTGTGTTCTTCAGTCTTCATTCTAAATGTGGAACTAAGTTTTCCGACAAGACGTTTTGTTCCAATAGATTGCAATTTTCACGCTTGTAGGAAGAAGAATGTCACCACTTGGTCTGAGGTGTAGAGTGGAATACCCATATTTCGCCAGTCATAACGATCGAGGCTGAAAGTATGTATTCCTTTTTAAGGTTTTGTGTGAACCAATACCTTTTTAAAATCGATTAAGTGCCTGTCTGTCCGTCTGTCTATCTGTCACATACGATTTACTCGGTAACTGCTAAACCGATTGTCGCGAAATTTGTTGAGAACAGGTGTAAGTGGGGGCGGCGGGCAAAAAATGAAACAGGACTTTTAGAACCTATCCAGCCGAAAAATTGGAAAAAAAAACACATTGATGCATCTGTACGGAATCTAGACCTCAAAATAGAGAGGCCCGTACGCATTTGTTCGCGACAATAAGGTGGACCCTAAAGCCGCGAGTTGTTTCCTTCTCTCTCCAACGCTTGAGGACCTTACTTTTGGGATTACCCTCGAATCTCAAAATGAGGTTACCTATTTGGCTCATAACTTCCAACAGAACCTAAACTATATTGTGACCATTAACACGGTTTTTTTCAGTATATCTTTAGATCGATTAAGTTGGAATAACTTTTCGCTAGACCCGTTCCACTATCCTCCAGAATCACCTGTTCAACCTGCCTGCGACATTCGCATGCTTCTGCGAATCTAGGAGTGTCTTGAAGAAAACCTTTCTGAGGTATCTTCGTCTGAGGAGGTTGAACCGCTGTATATAAAATGCAGCGCCATCTCCTTCCCTTTCTCACATTGGCTACATATTGCTGAGACCCCCTGCACAATTTTTTCCTAGTCGTAATTTAGGGACTAGTGCCCGTTAAGAGGCTTATTATGCTTTTTGTGTCCTCCTTTTTGAACGAAAGTCAAAATGCCGCCAGAGTTGACTTGACAATGGACGTCTTAACCCCAAAGGCTGGTGTTGATCTCGCTATTGTGGTGCTAAGTCCTTTAGTACACCTTTATTTTTTTTGGATGGGGTGAATCCAATGTCTTCCATAATTTTGATGATTTAATGATGGAAAATCAATGTACATATAGCGTAAGCTGTTGAAAGTAATGCGTCAGTTCCCGTCTTGTATAGAATTCCCCGCTTTAACTGTACGCGTCTTGTAATCACAACTTTGTACAATTTATTATTTTCTTTAGGTCTGTAGATTTTGTGTTTATAAATATAAGGACATGCGTGGCTTGCAGCAGCGTCACGCACATAATAAGCACTAATTTTAATTTTGAAGCATTTAAACAAGATTATCGTGCCTTATACATTTTACACACGCTGTTATCCAAACTCATATGAATTAAGACTAAGCCACGTTGTATATCTTTAAAATAAGTTTACTCTCCCAAAAATAACTGTTATAAATTTTGCCTTGTATCTATTCATGTCTTTAGTATCTTCTACTTATATGATCACTATTCTGAGCACTGTAGATTATCCTTGAAACTTCAGATGTCGAGATTAAAAAAAATTAAATTAAAAAAAAGTTGTAAGGGTTTAGGTACATTTACCACAACACACACCACGCTGAAATAAGTGGTTCACTGTCTGGAAACTACTCTGGTTCCGATGACCCTCTTTTCGCCATTGGCAATAACCTATCAAATGCGTGGGATTTAAGTAGCACAATTGCATTCATGTTTATTCAATTCTAGTGCAATAAAAACAATAATTTTGGGACTTAGGGATTAAAAACGTATGGTTCATTTCTATCGTTGATTCTAAATTCCTATGAGGCTTCTGACCTACTAAAGAAAGCCGTTAAAATTTAGATATTTCTTGGTAATATTTTCTATCTTAAGTGTGATTGAAAAACTGGGTAATTTCACCGTGGTGATATTAGTTCCGGCAAAAATGTAGTTAAATCTTTTTGGCAACATATAGAGGATCAGCTGTCGGGCGACGTACTGCATCTCGCCACTCCAAACTTGATTATTTATAGATAGATAAAAACGAGACGAGTCTCACATTCGAAGATTGTGGACAAAGACAACACTCCCTAGAATTTTCCAGACTATTTGTAAATCAGAGCATTTTTGTCGAAAATAAATTACTGCCGAAAACTGAGATGATCATCGTCACAGCGAAAATATTCTGGGAAACCTCATGCATTATTTAAGTGAAATTTTATTATTTTGAGGGTTCCAAAATATGTTGATCCGAATGTGGAGGTGCAGATATGAATTGACCATACTATATTTGTTATTTTTACATTTCAAATTCAAATGATTTGTGTCAACACTTTTTTAATTCGGTTTTCTCGGAATATAAGAAATGGACAATCTTTCATAGAAACGGGGGATCATGTATTGAATATTGATTTGAATATGGTGAATTTATTGCATAATATTTTCGTTAAAAGAGGTTTCCTAATCGTATCTTTAAGTTTCCGTGCTTGCTAATTACAAAGAATCATTGGTGAAATGTGTATTATCGGAGTACAAGCCTTAGAGGTTTGATCTAGCAGGAGCGATAAATTTCTTGAAAAGGCTTCCGGAGTTGAAAATAATATATTAGCTATCATTATTGTTCAAAATATACGCGCCCAGGATCGAAGCTCAATTATTTCTGTATATTTGGGTATCTAAAGTTGTCATTTTGGAAGTTAAGGAAGGAATGTTCTGATGATCCGTGCCGAAAGTGAAAAAACCAAAACCTTATTAAAATCGGTTTACTATCTGTCTGTCTGCCTGTCTTTCACATGCATTTTTCTCGGAGACAGTTATAGCGATTTACATCAAATTTGGCGAAAAGGTGGAAACTGTGAACGGTCACGCATATAGTGATTAACATCTTTTTAGGTCGAATTTAAGCGGGGGTCCCCGTTCATGCAAAAGGAGGGTGTACATTTTTTTCACCACATATAGTCATGTGAGGTATCAAATGAAAGGTTTCGGTTAGTTTTAACATTTATTGGAAAAGTGGGGAATGCGAAGGGTCGAAATTGATCTTCTCTTTGACTGAAAAATCTGAAAAAAATGAAAAGACTTCTACTATATGGTGCCTAGGCTCCGAAATACCTTACATACCGATATCTTTCCAAATAAAGTTAATAATAGTATATTACTATAATTTTTAGTAATTGGCTGCAAAACCCCCCTTAAGTTCATCCTAGTATCACGAAATTGTGCAGTAATGAAGGCTATAATATAGAGCATAACCCTACCAAGTTTACTGGAAATTGCAAATTCAAGATACTACGTACTAATGGGACAAAAGCACACTCAAATGTATTTATAAAAGGTACGCACAGAACCTTTCATACCTGAAGCGTCCAGCTTTCGATTTCCCGACTTATTTTCAATACAAAGGTTGCTTTTGCAGCCGTTGGGGATTATCAGCTTGTATTGAATGTCCTTGACTCATTCTAGGCTTCTATAGATAAAAAGTGTGCGTTTTTCAGTTTAAATCTTTCCATATTCTGTTCCCGGCAATACATATACTGGCAAAGAAACAGTTATATGGGAGTCATTCGGTTGGAAATTTTGTCTCTTTGTCAAAGGAACGATGTTTGCGATTTATTTGGTATATTCATTTTCTCTAGCTGATGTGAGAGTTTTGACGGCAGGAGATACTGCAGTTTCTCGTGAACCATGCGGAAGTTAACACCACTCAGTTAAAAGGGAAGGGTTTCTCCGGGGGTTTCAACAACCTGATTAGATAACGGAAATGATGTCTATTTTTGAGTGAAAATTTTATCCATTAGGTTTTTTAATCCAGAAAGGCATTCGAAAATTTGCTAAGGCCAAAATTAAATAAATTGAAGGAAGGCTGACTGAAATGAATGTAATGCACGTCATCGAGGAAAAAAATTTGGAAGTTGGTCGGCATTAAGCGTGCGTTGTCATGTGCATGTCAGTAGAGCATTTTTCTTAGAATAGTGTTGTTAAAAATCTCTTTTAGCATATGATTAATAGAAGCTTATATTTTTAAAGAATAAAATAGGTAAAAAGCCTCGTAGGGAAATTGATGATTCTAAATTTTTATTTTGTGTTCTTTACGCTGTAACTTATCATAAGATGGGCTGAGACAATCACTAATAAAGGAATTGGTTGGCATATGGGCCAAATATTCGTAGACGTGTTGATCAGAAGGTGGAAGAGACAGTGCATTGGTCATATATTGTGAAAGGGTAACAATTTCATTGCGGGTTATTCCATGCAATGCATCCTATTATCTGAAGATGGTCGGGTTATCTTCTCAAAAAATCATGAGAGTAGCCCAAGAAAACTACATACAGGGGATTTGTCTCCCGGCGCATTGCTTGAATTTGTGTGGTGGTGGTGGTGGAAACATTGCACATGTTCTACAAAAATGTCAGGCGATGACGGTTTTACGGTTTCTTACCAGGGCAGATTCAAATCGTCAAATGCTGCCTCACCTCTGCCCTGGGAGCAGTGTGACCGAAGCGGCTCGCAGATAGTAAATGCTCCTTTATATAATTCGCAGGACACGACAATATTTTTCTGAGAATTGTGGGGTCCTAAGTCCGCATCAACTTAATGTCGGACCGGATCAAATGGGGAGCAACTTACTCCCTCTTTCATATTTTCAGTTCTGGCCAATTTGCGCTCAATATAATTCGTAGGCATGTTGTGTTCTGCGGACTTAGGACTCCACAATTCTCAAAAAAACATGTTCTACGTTTTTCAATTGTTTGCACGTGAAAAATGTCGTGCATCCTTTTGATTTCGCTGGTGTCGTGTATGTGTTGAATAGAATGGGGAATCAAGCACAAGAAAACTCGGCATTAGCCTCTAGATCTCGTTGCTCCAGGTTCGATTCCCGGTCGTCATGGACGTGTTGTGCTTATCTTTGTGCTTTTTAGATCAGTTAGAAATCTTATACTGCCTTGTCTGGACACTTTTTTCCCAAAGTTTGATTAAGTAGATGTTCTACAGTGAACTATGCCTTACGGATATTCCAAAGAGTTTCTGGTTTTCCTTGTACGTGACGCTGAGGCTGAGCTACATTCAAGAAAGGCGTGGGTTACATATGAACATGGTCTTGAATATTGTTTTCCAGTGCTCGATTAGTCCATTTGCCTGTGGATGTTATGGTGCCGTATGCATTTTTGTCGCTACTTATCGTTTGGGGAGTATGTTCTCTGGTTTGTTGTGGTTGTCAAAGATGTGTAGTACACCGAGGTCCACCCGGAATAGAAAACTGCTGCTACTGTCGCAGTTGTCTGATTCTTGAACGGAACTGCTTGAGACCAGTTGGCAAGAAGAAGATGTCCAGATGTACATGATTCAACCTGCTTTCTGGCACTTGAATATAGGTTTTCTATGGCAATTGTTGGCACGCGAGTACAAGGGTAGGTTTGGTTGAACCGTACTTAACGGGACGTCGTAACTGATTCGAATGTTATCGATGTCTGAATTTTGAGTGATTGACCTGATGTGTTTCGCCTTCGCGTCGTTTTGTTTTTTGGATGGAGAGAGAGTTGAGGGCAAAAGCCTCGATTGACATATGTAGTCTAGTTGATTGATTTGTTGTCGCAACGCTTTTTGTAGGCGGCGTTGCAGAGTTTTAACTAACGGTTGTGATCGGTTTTGATGATGAATTCTCGACTCTTTAGGGTAAGTGCGAAGTTCTTGAGTTGTGCAGAAGCAGCGAGCAACTTCCGATCGTACGCACTGCAGTTCTTATCTGTTAACGAGAGCGCTCTTGAGAAGAAGCCTAATTGTTAACTTCTAGCGTCAACGATATGCTCGAGTGAGGACTATCGACGACGCATTTCTCATAAGAATCTACCTAGTGTCTGGGTGGAGAATGCCGAATGGCGTCGTGACAGATGGCTCCTTAACATCTCTCTCTGCGTTTGGTATTTGAGAATATTCTTTGACCGGATGTGCCTGCAACAATTTCGACAGCAAGTCTATAACTTATGGTAACAGATAGGTCGCGAAAGTCAGCAGTGGCGCGAAACTTACCTTTATTTGTATGTGTATTTGCTGTTGGATAAGCTGATGGAGTATTGATTTAACATCTCACGCAATTCGGCTTTTACTGCTTCAAGTTTTTTTCGACGAGATAGCTTGGCATTTAGAAGACTGGTGGTCCTCTGGGGACAATATGACACTTGCTTTTGGGCAAGAAGTTTGGAACTCAGTTTTTATGACTAGATAGATGTACTTCTCAATGAGCACCTGCGCCTCTCTGTTGCCATGATTATTTTGTGGTGTTCGTAGGGATTAAGTATGGCTGATATATGCAGCGATCGCGTCAAAAGCTGCGTTTGTTTCAAATTGAATGTATGATAAAAAATCTGCATCTAAATAGGGTGTGTTAGCGTTTGGGAGAACATATTCCCGGTTCCTGGTGTTGCCAAAGGAGAATCGAGCAGATTGAGCCACTGCCTCTTAGTGTGGTTGAGTTGATATTGACCAATACCTTAGACAGCAGTGTTATTATTTCTCCGGCACTGCAAAGCAGGTTACAGCTTTTGTCGGAAACACCATTAAGGTATTACTTGGCACGGAGGATTTGTTTTTAGTCATTGGTGCTAATACTCCTTTCTGCTTTTCTTCTTCTTCCTTCGTTTAACAACTCCTGTATTTTTGCCATTACGGAGAAAACCGTAAGCCACGGCGCTTGGTTTTAGATTCCTCCTGTCCATCCTTTGGGCAATGAAATATCGTATGCTCTGCATCCCCCAATTTGCCAGCGCAACAAGATTTGGTTAATCATCCAATCCAAAACGATACAGATACTGTCTGTAGCAATCTGTCTGTGGGGAACTTCGAATTTTCGCTCAAGCTATACTGTGGCGCGGCAGGATTCGCAGCATTCGAAATTTATTTCGAATGTTGCGAATACGAACAAATAGATGTCGCGGAACTTTCCACTTTGTTGAGCTCGCCACGGGAGTGGAGGACTAGCGGAGATAGTGTGCCATGAGTTGGGGGCAGAAAGAAACACATGAAGACAGATCGTTCTCTTCTGCCTCGAGCCTGGAACAACGACGGATCTTTCGCGCTGTTAAAAGTGTCTCTATTATTCCTTGCGTAAATTAAGTTTGATTGTTTAAATAAAAGTTCAATTCATAACGACGCCATTTGAAATTTATGATTAATCCGTGCTCTGGTCTCATCGTGTTTTTCCTTTCAAATAGATTGGAATTACACTTGGAAATCGTTAAGCAGTCTAGTGCAAATAGCACAATACCCTAACGGGAATTAGTCTGTACGTCAAGCGACCCTTCTTAAACACGTGCCATGTTGCCAGAGTCATATCGCTCTGATTTTGCCGCATTCCTGCGTTCACTTACTCATATGCACTTGGTAGCCAGTTTAGGGACGATCAGGCTCCAGTGTTGCAGAAAATCTAGATAAAATGAAACTTTAAAATGCTAACTATTCGAACAAGCGTTTATCATAATATTCTGTACATGTAAAGTTTCTGGTAAACTTATTTGGAGTCCTCCTTCAACTCCTTAATTTTAATAGCATTGTTACAACATAACATTGAAGATGTTATTAAGAAGTTTGATGCAACTCCTACTTTTATTGGGGAAGTTGTAGGAATGCAAATTTACTGCACTGTAAAATACTCATATGTAATTGCGCTTCTGGCTATGCTGCAGTCTCAATGTTCAACTTTTGATGGAATGACGTTCTTCTAACGTTTTGATAAGGTTATGCTGGAAAATAAATATTTATATTAATTTAGGGGACCTGGTAGTCACTTCTAACACTGTTTAAGTGTAGTAAATATTGCATAACCATTGCGTAAATTCCTGTCATATATCATACTTCTCACTTTAATTGTACGCGCTTGATTGTCGCAATTCTGTATGCTTTTATTATCTTGGTTTCCCTTGTGTACTCTGGCTTATAAATAAAAGGACATGCGCCGCTTGCAACTGTGTTACGCGTGTAATTAATACCGATCTTAATTCTAAAGCATTCAAAAAAGATCATCGTGCCTTATGAACTTCGCACGCGTTGTAATCCAAATTCACATTACTTAAGAATAAGAGATACTGTATATCTTCCAAATAAGTTTATCTTCCAAAAATAACTGATATAAATTTTGTCTGGTATCTATTTACGTCTTCAGTATCCTCTAATTATATAAAGACAATTCTGAGCAATGCAGACTGCTCTTGAAACTTTGAACAATGCCTGGTTATGTGTCACGAGTTCAAAATTTGAAATTCGTAGGACAAGTGAGACTATTTGCATATTTATTTTGTATTTTATCGCACAAGAAACTAAAAATTCTTGTGCGATTTTCATAGTGAAGCGGTTGTATTGTAAAATGTCAAAATATGGCGAAAAAATTATTCTAATTGCAATTGTAAATAGTCACGGATATTCGGCCACAACGAAAAGTTGAAATCAAATTCGATTGATATATTGTTTGGTCACACTTCTCAGAATAAAAGTGAATTATAAAACCGCTGATGATATGATATATTCGAAATAAGCGGAGTGTATTCCTTATGGGAGGAACTTTGCGATTATTATATTTGTACTTAGCGGAAAATTCAATTTTTTATCGTTTGGCCGTCTATAGCTTTGTTAATCATAGCAGAATTTTCATAAAACTTTGTGGTGCCGTATCCTGTGTTACATATCTATTTCAGTATTAACTAAAAAAAGGAAAAGAGAAAATAAAATGTTGACCTGGTCCTCCATCTAACTACTAAAAACTCTCAACAACACTTAACATTAGGAATTGGACCACCACCACTTCACTTGTTGAGTTAATTTACATGTACTCAATTCACACGAAAAAGGGCAACTTTGACCTACTATGACTTAATATTAGAAGGGTTTCCATGAAATTAATAAAAATGTCGTCCATCATATTATGCGATATGTGTTCCTAGGGAAAATTTAAGGAGAAATATGGATTTCACATTGGCACATCATGTTTTTTCAGACTTTTTTGCATATACCATATATGCGATGCATACATTTTAAGTCATTGTTTCCCGATGTTTCATCCGATATTGAAAGTTGGGCCAGTACTAAGTGAGCCCCTCCCAGACGACCATAGTCTTTAGTGGCCGGAGACGATCAAGAAGGGGAGCTATCCTGAAAAGCTAAAAATTTAGCGAAATTGACCGTGAAGGTCCCCCCGTAAATATTGAAGCTCCACTGAAGAATTCCGTTGCTTGCTTCTCCTTATACCGATGCATGGGTCTGTACCGGAATTCGAAACATAAACAACCATCGGGATGTCACGCGAACCTTTCCGAGGATGGCAGGAGGGGAGGAAGAAGTCCTCAAATCAAAGATTTTAGCTCCCATTCATTTCATTTTAATTTAAAAAAAAGTGTAGAGGTAACAAATGAATGTTCAGAGACAAAAGAATACTTAGTTTAAAAGAAAAAAGAAACAAATTAAGAATGAAACAGAAGAATAAAATAATTTTCAAAATAAAGAAGGATTAGAAGAAAGAAGTATAATATTTACGGAGCATTTTCCAAGGGGATTTTCCTTTGGTTTTGCATGACACTGAACCCCCTTTCATGGCTACTGAATGATGCTAGAGGGCATGGTTTTGCAATCAAATATGGCCTAGGTGCTAAGTGGGAGCTGACACACTTGATGTACTTAGTTGACATCAAGCTGTATGCCTGGCACTGACGATCACCTTAGAAGTCGTTGCGAATAGTAGACATGTTCAGCCGTGATATTCGGGTTGTATTTGGATTAGACAAGTGTCGAATCCAAGTCACCTGCAAAGGTCATTACTAGTCGCACCCCGACATTGGTGGCCTTCTCATCCAAGCTATGACCGAGACAGACTTCTACAAATACCTAGGAATTCTGCAAGGAATCCATGCTCGAGTTGGGGATCGGAAGGATGCTCTGCTGTGCGAATTCCTGCGACGTGTAAAGCTGGTACTGAAATCGCATCTCTCGGGGAAGAATAAAATAAGCACATTGAATGTATTCCCTATCCTTTCACTGGCTTATGCATTCGGAATATTGCTATGGACGAAAATCGATTTGGAAAGCGTTCAGCGGCAGATGCGGATTGTTGTGTCCAAATTCCGTATGCATCATCCTAACTCTGCCGTGGAACGGATGAACCTGCCTCGCGACATCGGAGATAGGGGCATCGTTGATGTGGCGACACAACATCTCCGCCAAACACCCTTATGTTTACAGCAAAGAACAGAGGAGCACTTTGCTTGCGTCTGTTTGTAAGGCAGACTGTGAGCTAACTCCACTTAACCTGAAGGATCGATCTTTCAATCCTCCGAGTAGGGTGAAGTCGGGCCAAGAGCGGATCGATGAATGGAAGACGAAGGCAATGAACAGTAAATACGTGAATTGTCTTTGGCAGCCATTTGCCGATTTGCTTTTGTTGAACAGATGGCTATGTGCTGTGGAGCTCTTTGCTGAGACGGAGGAATTCATGTGTGCCATTCAGGAGGTCGTGGAGGAGCGGGTGGAGAACGACTAGTGCAGAATGTGTGGTTCGACGTTAGAGACGTTGGACCATCTCATTTCTGGCTACACTGTACTGCCACCGGTGCAATTCACGAACAAGCATAATGCTGTATCAAAACCTTGCATACAAGCATGGGCTGATCACGGGAACATGTCCGGTTTACCGATATGAGCGCCAGTAGTACCTGAAAGTTCCACTTACAGCAAGTTGTAATTAATCGCCATATACCACACAACAAGCCTGACGTGCTATTAGTTGACAAGGTGGGTCCCTCCGCGTATATTATTGATGTTACTATCCCCCATAATAGCAACATTGACTGGAAATACGTGGAGAAGAAGGTGAACTCTGAGCCACTGACTTGAGAAGTCGAAGAAATTTGGCGTCCCGGGCAGGTGGTTGTAGTTCCCATAGTATTCTGCATACATGCTCGGTGTTGCAAACTTCTCATTTTTGTGTGATATTGATATTTTGGGTTGCAGTGAATCTCAACGGAAAAAACAACTTTGAGCTACTGTGACTTAAAGCGGGTTTCTAGTCAATTTTCGAAAAACATAGTAAAATACTATTATTAATGTCACTTCAGTAGATATATGCAGAGTATTTTAAGGCCTTGACACCGTAAAGAGGCAGCTTCATGTTTTTTTTTTCAGATTTTTCAGTTGGGTA
Organism: Hermetia illucens; assembly: GCF_905115235.1. Taxonomy (NCBI): domain Eukaryota; kingdom Metazoa; phylum Arthropoda; class Insecta; order Diptera; family Stratiomyidae; genus Hermetia; species Hermetia illucens. Next base: position 84,727,727 of record NC_051854.1, on the reverse strand, counting down.
GTTTCTGAGAATGGGTCCGCCTTTTCACCAAATATCGAGCCAATCAGTAAGGCCGTTTCTGAGAAAAGTGCATGTGACAGACAGACAGACGAACAGATATTGAACTGATTTTAATAAATAAAAAAATTTAATAATAAAAAAGATAATTTAAAAAAAATATCTTTATATAAGTAAATCTTGGGCTGGAAAATTAGGAAATTGGAAGGATTGTATTGGGGATGCTATTAGCCGCTAAAGCAGGAAAAAGAAAAATGCTCCATATTAGCAAATGCATTTTCTCGTCAGCTTATCACTAGGCAACGCTAAGCACACTAGAACCCCTTAACCTCTACAATATCATGCAATGCTGCATTCAAAGGTTTTCCTAGCCCAACTATTCTCGCTAAAAATGGTAACAGTAAATTCAGCCGTTTTCGAGTGAATTAAGTCTGACAAAGAATTATTGAATCGATTTTAATAAGGTTTTGTTTTACACAAAACTAAAAAATAATAAACACATAGATTTTACGTGGATACCAGACATTTTATTTGTAACTTGATATAAGTTATAGTCAATTATTTCTAAGCAATGTAGATGACCGCTTTTCGATATTATACATATTAATAATACTATGAATTGTATGAATTATTACTTATTAATGTGAAAGGTTATCTTGGATACAAGACAACATTATTCACGTATTGTTTTCATTAATTTCTTGTACGTATTGTGAATTCTTTTCACCAGATACCCCATAATAAATTTGAAACGTTTGGTACTCATTCAACTTGAAGGTTATGGAAGACATTATTGGATTGAATGGGGAAAACTCCATTGAATGAGATACCAAACATTTGAAATTGCCTCTATGTAAACAGTAAAACTACACACTTAATCACTTAGTCATAATATTCATCTTCATCTTCATTTCGTGTGTCACTATCATCATATGATGCTACACTTTCACTAACATACCCCGCACGACGGCCTTTGTAAATTTTACTTAATTCTTCATCGCTAAGTTCATATGTTGATTGTGTCCTCTTTTGTGACTCTGAAGGGTTTGAATAACAAGGTTTGTTTGGTGGGCATGCTTGTCTTGGTAGGATTTCATTTGCAGGAAGAATTTCATTGTTTGGGATCAAACCTTGTAAACTGTTGGGAAATTGGAAAAGTGGTGTCGGGCGTGCAGGACCCTGTGAACCTTGTGGACCCTGTGGTCCATTGCTCCCACGATTGCCACGAGCCCCTCTCGGGCCGGGTGGCCCCCGTCTTCCTGGAAACCCAATATTTCCGGGACTTCCGCGTTCTCCTTGAGGACCCTGTGGTCCTGGTTGACCTGGGCGGCCTGGAGCTCCTGAATTACCTGGTGGTCCTTGTATACCTGGACGCCCTGTATGACCCCGTCTGCCCGGTTTGCCTGGTGCTCCTGGTCGGCCTGGTCGTCCTGGAGGCCCAGATATCCCATGGTGACCTGGTTTGCCTGGTTTCCCTGGGTGTCCATCTTTTCCCGGTTCACCTGGGTATCCTTGATCTCCACGTCGGCCTGGTGGACCTGGCGGGCCCGGTGGTCCTGGTGGACAAATACATTTTGGCAAAGGGGTTTGATAAGTCAAAGTTCGTCCTAGGCTTTCAGAATCATAGTCGTGGTGTTCTGCCAGCGAAACGGCCGCTAAGCAAGTACCTGAAAAAACGACTGTTATTCCTCTTCCTTAATATTAACACATACTTTTAACACTCACAAACTAATAAAACTCTTACACTGACGATCATTTTCCTTTAACTGATCTCTTGTGCTCAAGATTTTTTCTTATATACTCAAATCTATTGCAGTATTACTCAGTATTCTAAATATTCTATCTCTTCTAAATCTAACGGTCAATTTCCCTGCTCGTGGCAGATAAATGTGATCTCCATTCAGTTTAGTGGACGGATACCTGCCTAGACTAATATGGTGTCTATCAGACATTATAATTTTATCAGTTCAAATCCATGCAAATCTGAGGCATGAAAATTATGTTGGATAATTTATGCGAATTTATTAGGTCCAGACATAATCAGCGTTTCGATTTCAGCATAGTATTCCCGTTTTGATGACAAATCTATCAACTGATATCATTTTTTTGGACAAGTTATTCGATTAAATTAATTTACGACGTTTGCGAACTATCTATCAAGAAGGTTGCTGAATGTACATCAATTCTACTTGTGGGAATAGTTTTTTTTTGCCGTTTGATTTGAATATTATCTAGGTCAGACTTTTTTCACCAAATAAAGTGCACCTGAATATCTGTTATGGGTGGAACAAATGTAAGTTAAAACCGTTTCCTAGGAGTCTTATTCGGAAATCCGTTAGTTTTTTTTAGGTTTCTGAATTTTAATCTGAGTAACTTGTTCTGTAGAAAGAGAGAATAAAACCTCTAGGGAAAGATTGTAGCAGGAAACATGACTGGATTATCTCCCATATTTTTATGCAAGATGATTTTTTACACTTCTTGGACCTTTGTTGGTAGAAATTTTTATTCCAATAAATCAGATTGTGTCTGCATTTTTCAATGGAACCAGATGGTAACGGCCAGTTACAGTGAATCAATCACTTTGGTTGGATAGAAAAATTTCTCCAAACTCAGAAATATTTTTTTGAATGAAATATGAAAGAAAGCGAAAATTTGTTTTAGATGGATTATTATCTGTTAGCTGATAATGCATGAGAGATGCAGAGAGATATATGTAGTATTAAGGGGATCATCCCAGGTGAAGGCCGTTCTTTTTGTTATATTTTTGTGAAGATGTAGATGTAGATACAAATACAAATTTTACGCCATATGGGTAGGTAGGTAGGTATTAGTGCCCGCCCAATAAGCGCTGTGGTGCGTCGTTTTGATGCCACAAACTCCTAAGACCGTGACTGCTATTATGGAAGCAGGGAGGCAGAGTCTAGCCGGCTCGGATCTTCAGAGCCAGCCCGTAGCATTCACGAAACAAAGTAGCTTTCCCGCCCTCCAGCTAGAAATCTCTCTGAGGTCCCAAAAAAATGGTTTACCCAGTGTCCATAGCCTGACTCTAGCTAGAGCTGGGCAATCGTAGAGAAAGTGCATGAGGGTTTCCCTTCCTTCTCCGTAGCTTCGGCAATGCGAATTGTAGGGTATGCCGAGCCTAGCGGCATGGTCCCCTATGGGGCAGTGCAGACCGCTGTAATCTTGAATGCATTTGCACGCGTCTGGTGCAGGCGCTAGATAGTGCGAGTAGACTCGACCCCAGATAGTCGCCAGCGGAACACCGACTGTATTTAACGAAGGACTGCCAAGAGCAGAGCCTCGCCTGGCCAATCTGTCAGTCCGCTAATTTCCCTCTATGCTCTTATGCCCGGGAAACCAGAGGAGGATGATCTTGAGCGCGCCGCCCAGACGGTTCAGCGCGTCTCTGCACTTCCCTCACAAGCTTCGGGCTCGAATATCACTCCAGCCATCATAGTACTTCCCGCGCCGACTCCACAGGCCATGTTTGATCCATCGGTTAAGCATACTGAGTCATAATCTTGCAAGACGCCGCCGGTCTTCCACTTTGTCCTGGTTGCAAAGTCCACAGTAAAGTTTCTCGTGAAGTTCCGCTTGCGTGGGGAATGCCCAGATTTCCCGAGCTACTTCGTCTAGGATGTTGCTGTGGCCGTAGGACTTCGCTGCTCAGCATCCGGACTCACGTAGTCTGACGGCACTGCACGCTGCAACGTATTTAATGTGGAGGTCTAAGGGGAGTAGATACAGGAGTTCATTGAGAGCATCTGCCGGGCAGGATTACACTTCTTTGAATCCCATTAACCTCCATCCTATTGAATTTTTTTGCTCAAAGTCTGCCAACATACAAAATAGCCGTACGTTAGGATCTGACGCACTACAGCGGTGCACATCCAGAGAACCATCCTCGGCCGAAGACAACATTTCTTTGCAAACGTTATCTGACAGGCATAGAATGCTACCCAGGCCTTCTTAACCCTCGGTTCTATGTTCAATTTCCAATTTATCATAGCTTTGGATCCAGGATTACATTCAGATACTTTACATTAGAGGAAAGAATCAATCTTTGTTCATTCAGCCGTGGTAGATGGAATTCAGGTATCCTTGCCTTAGTGGTGAATAGCATCAGTTGCGTTTTGGTTTGTTTGATGCTGAGTCCGCATCTTGCTTCCCACTGGCACACCTTTCGCAACGCTCCTCCATGATGTCGCTCATAATGCACAGAAACATCTCTGATGCTAAGTCGTCGACATACACCACTGCCTTCGCTCCGCTGCTATCCAATATTCGTAAAACTTCGTCCATTACTTTTAACCAGAGCACCGGAGAGAAGTGAGGCGCGTCTACCCGCTTTCGGTATGAAAACCACTCGTGCATGTCTCCAAGACTGTGGTACCTATCCTAAAGAGATGCATTATCATCATCAACGGCGCAACAACCGGTATCCGGTCTACGTCTGCTTTAATAAGGAACTCCAGACATTCCGGTTTTGCACCGAGATGAGAGATGCAGTTCCGATAAATCTCAACAAGCCACGGCACAACCCTTTTCTGCTGCTTCTTTAGCATGACTGGCATTATGCCATCTGGGTCTGGAGATTTATATGCTGAGAAGCTGTTTATAGCCCAGCCGATCTTATCCTCGGTAATTATCGATTTAATAGTCTCACACACCTGGGGTGGCCACAAACCCTCCAAGCAAGGTTCTGACTCACAATCCTCGCTGGCGGGAAAGTGCGTTTGAGCCAGCAGCTTCAAGGTTTCGCTAGAAGATTCTGTCCAGGAGCCTTCCGACTTTTTAAGAAAGGATGGGCTCTTATGTTCCTCGGACAGAATCTTACTGAGCCTCGCCTCGGATTCACTGGTGCTTTCGATATTCTGACAATATTCCAACCAAGACCGCCTCTTGGAGGTCCTGATGGCCGACTTGTACTTCTTCAAGCAGTCCTTGTATGGCAGCCAATATTTTTGCCTGTAGCAGATATTGAAGATTTCTCTGGTCAGCTTCCTGAGGCTGGAGAGATCTTCATTCCACCATGGTGGCAGTGTCTTTTTGCCGTGCTTAGTAGGGCACGACACTTTAAAGGCGGTACCGAATGGCGTGCCAATCTTACCAATTTGCCCACCGGACAGTTTGTTTTTAATTATTTGACCAAACTTTCTCCAGTCGATTTTCCTGGGGTCTTTGAAGGGTTTGGAGATCTCTGCGGCGAGATCGAGACTAAAAAGTATCCAACTGTGATCAGAGAAGGTTAGGCACTCTCCAGTCCTCCACCCTAAGAATCCCATTTTCGGTTATTAGGGTGATATCAGGGACCTTCCCCCAACCGTCACAGTTCTCCGAGCAGGGGAAATGGAAGGTTGGTGTACTGCCCCTGGTACACACCGATAGGTTTGAAGTAATAATAAAATCAAAGAATGACTCACCTCTCTCCTTGATTTCCGAGCTGCCCCAACGCGCATGCCTTGCATTGGCGTCGCAGCCTGTCATAAGGTTGGCTTTCTTTGTTGCCATGGTGCTCGTCAGATGTTGTAGTTTTTCTGGCGGAGCTGATCGGTCGTGAGCCATGTAAACCGAGGAAATATACACAGTCGTTCAGAATCTTCCACCTCTAGAAGGAAGACAAGCAGATTAGCCGAGGCGCACTTCAAGTGCTGCAGATTTATCTGCGTTACCCTCAGCATGATCTGCTTGCGTGAGGGTTCGTCAGCCCCCGTCGGACCGTCGATCGTCATCTCTTCCAACAGTTCGTTGGCCGCGTCGATAGTATCTAGGTCGTCCTCCGGTTTTGCAGAGCGGAGCACTTTTACCTTTGCTTTCCTGATTTCGGACCGCGCTTTATAAACGACTTTTCTAGTGCCTCCAGGCACTCTTCCTTTATACTGAGTAGTAAAGGTTGGCTGTTTGTCTGAGGTTCCTCCTCCTTGAAAACAACCCAGTGATCCATGGGAATCCTGGAGTCTTGAAGGCGCAGGAATTGGACGAGCTTGTCCTTATCCATGCGGATCTTCGGCAACTAGATGCGAGCGAGCAACTAGATGCGAGCGCGTCGATCACACCTACGCACCATCGTTCGCGGTTACCTGAAATGCCCTTCATCACCTCCCACTACTTCCCGAGACGCTCCTCTACTGTTCTGCGCCAAATATCCTTGGAACGACCCACCCGTCGGCCATCGTGAAAGAGTGGATTCCACTGCATGGCGTAGCTGGCAATGCAATTGTCGCCCCTCTTCAAAATGTGACCTATCTGCTGCCACTTCTGTCTTTCTATCACAGTCACAATCTCAACTTGATTTTGGTGTCGAACGAACTGGATTTTCAGATTTTAGATAGGGCAGCAAAAGTGAATGTATCCCTGTTCATACGTTGGACGTCGGCAGAAACCATGTTTCCTACATATACAAATTGATCGACGTCTTGGATGCTCTGCATACTAATGCAGGTGGGGAGGGTGCAATGACCCATCAGGCTGAGAACCTTGGTTTTGTTAGTATTTATCTTCAGTCCATCTCGTATTTGCCTCTCTTTCCAAATCTAGAGGCATTTGACCAAGGTCCATGCCCCGATGATAGAGTAAACAGATGTCATCAGCATAATCGAGGTTTTTGAGGAAAGTTGTTGTCCATTGAATTCTTCCACGTCATTAGGACGCATCGGTAGTATAAAAACGTCACCGGTAATAAGAAAAAATAATATCGGTGACAAGATGCATCCCTGACGGACGCCGCTTTGGACCTCAATATTCTCCGAGATTTTACCTCGGCGCAGCACCTGTCATTTTGCGTATTCATATGTCACTCTGATAATAGCTGTTACTTTCTCCTGTTGGCGCTATCGAAGTTCGTCTTGAAATCGATGAAGAATCGGTGCAGCAAAAATTCAAACTAACGCACTATTCTAAAATAATCCGTAGGGTGTTAATGTGGTCAATGCAGGAGGATTCTTAAGGGAAATCAGCCTGCTCTCTGTCGATCAAGCTTTCGAGATGTTCTTTGATGCGTTTCAGAATTATTTTTGCGACGGCAGAGAGATATCCTTCTAATTGTCAAAAAGGGTCCCCTTCTTTGTTATCTTGACGATCATCTCTTTCTTCCACTCCCTGGGAAAGACCTCTGATTCCTAAGATTTCTGTACGAGTGGCAGCAGATATGCAATACTTGCATTTGCAGCGATAAGGAACTGCGTGGAGACCGTCAACTTAGTGGCTTTATCAGGTTTGAGTGGAACAGTCCGTATCCGCATGTTACGGTGACTAGCCATTTCATCAACAAGAGGAGGAACTTCACTGGATGTGATACGGTTAAGCACCGTCGTGAAGTGTTCTTTCCACCACATCAGTTGTTTATCATCGTGGATGAGATATCAACCGATGACGTCCTTCACAGGACCATCGAAAGATTTGCGACCACTTGGAAGCTTTTTCGTGATGTGGTGTACAGTTTTGAAATCATTGCAATCCTTAGCGTCTTCCGCTTCTCTGAGTAGCGTATTAGCAAAATTCCCTTTTGTCATGGCGTAAACTACGCTGAACTTCTCGAGATTTCGCTCTATATCATAGTTCGAGCGCATCACGTCCGCCATCACTCGCAGCGGTAGTTACGCCTACAATTCCTTTCGTTTATGGATCTACTTCCACGATTCCGCCGTCATCCAGATCTTATGACGACTTTATTGCTGATCGCGAAGTGGCCAATCAGATTGCTCGTGCGACGTCGGATTTCATGGCAGGCTCTGTGCTCGAACAATGGGCCTCGAACTGTAACCATTGCGGTCGCCAAGACCTTGTTTCCTCATCACATGCCCGAGAAAGGTGTTGTCAGATTCCATCTCGGCATTCAGATCAGCTATTACGATCACAATGTCACCTTTAGGAAGCCTCTTCTGAATTGCTAGTAGAAAGCATCCTTCTCCGTTGGTTTGTAGCATTGTATAATTGTGATGCTCCTCAACCTTGACCGGAATCTTGCAGTTAGAAGTATCTCAAAAACTAGCTTCCAAGTCAAGAGAGCGCGCCTTGCGGTAGCTGTCAAAAGCAATCCGGATTCGTGTCTGCCACCGCTTGCCTTTCCTGAGTACAAGAGCACATTGCCGCAAGAGGGAATTGAGTACTCTCCAGAGTTACTTCGCTTAGGGCCAGAATGTATAGTTTATATCCCGCTCAAATTAGGGAGAGCGGGTATTCTGGGGACCATCGCTACCGTTATCGATTAGCTTGCAGATATTCCAAAAACCAATCATAGTCCGTTTTCGATAGCCAAAGGTCGTTGTCGAGAGACCAATCCCTATCTGAATCGTTGATGACGTTTTGGTAGCAGTAAAGGCTACAAATTTCTATCCCTTTTAGTCGTCTGTAACGATAAGCAGGGAAGACTTTGAGTGTCTTCTTAAGCCCCAACTCACAGGATCTTTTGGAACATAACAATTGGAAAAATTATCATTGCTACCTGGTTACTTTGTATTTCGTTATTTTCAGGACGTACTTCCCATTTACTTTAAGGATTTTTATCCTTCCGTTGGGTAGCCGGACTAGTTCCCCGATCAATAGTCATCATTGGGCCAATTCCGCAATGTTGGTTTCTGCGGGTCTGCTCAATTATTAGGTCGGCTAAATGTGATATTATGAGGTGTTTCTGTTGTTTCCACCTATGCGAAAAATCTCAGAAATTTCCTTTATGATTTTCTCTACTGCTGTTTCTTGCTATCTACCCATCTGCTCCTCAAAGAGGTAAAGTTTAACCACTTCGCGCCTGGCTTGCTGCGACTATTGTATTTCGCGACTGTGTTCACCAGCCGGATTAGGCTGGAAAACAGGAGCATAAAATCCGCGGCAGATGTTTCCCACACAATCCGCACAATCCGCTGAATTGAGTTTCGATTTTACATAAAGTATCTTTTCAGGCGAAAAAAATATTTATCAATGACCACGATCCTTTGCTTTACTAATTTGTTTTCAATTGCTTTCTGACTCATAATGCCAGTCTCCGTCCGCCTATTCTCGCTTAAAATACTTTCGGAATATCTGATTATCAACCATAAGTTACACGTGGCTAGTTCGTTAACGCTTTCAAATTTTGATGCTCCTGGAGACCTCAATAAACAATTTTTTATCAATCTTAGAAGATAATGATATTCAATCCAAACAAAAGAAAGAAATAAAAAAATTAAGATCTATGATTTTGTGGCCATTTTAATGTCTGTGGACATATTGCTTCTCCATAAAACTTCTACTAAGAAATGTATCTATCAAAGAAATACTTGGCCTTGGGAATGAGTTTCGAGAACTTTTGATAGAAGATTCTATGGTGATAGTAGAAAACATTTTATGCAATCAGTATTGACAGTTATAAGGCAAATGGTTTTGGGGACTTTTTGGTGCAATCTTTAGTTTTAAATTCCCACTCAATTTTTTATCATATTTCTGTATATATAGTATCATGTTGGATAACAATATTACGCTTCTTTCGTGACCCACAAACCAATTACCTAAAATATTCAAAATGGGTCAATTTGATGATGACATTTTAGATGTGGTCTTTAGATTTTATTAAAGAATTGGATGCATGCATAAATGGATATAGCAGCATCTGGTGTGTTTCGAAAAATTGTTTGTCTGTTTTAATTCTAATTGCATCAAGAATTAATTAATAAAACAAATGTATATTAATACAGCAAAAGATAGTTAGCTGTTACGTTACTAACTGTGAAATTATTATCATACTATATTATGAAGCTTTTGACATATATCATGAAGGCACTGGGTCAGCTCTCGTATGTTCGATATAATTAAGCAGAAAATGCACTTGCTAAAACTATGGGGACGCAATTTCTTCAGGAAGGAATATTTCATGACAAAACAGCAATGATTTATAGATTCATTTCCAAATCTTATCAAGATATATATGTACATATAGATAAATTATTTTGCCGAGATAAAATAAAGCTAAAATCCAGGTATTTTTACTTAAGATTTTCTCACCACGCGAAAATGATTGATGAAAAGTCTGTCGTCAACTTGTTGTATTTTATTAGACCCTCTGCAATGGCGTGATTTTGCGAAAATGTCAACTATATACGACTGCTTAGATTACTGGGTCTGTTTTCATGGCAAATATAAAGATAAAGGTTCTGAAAACATTTAATTTATATTGTTTGTATGTACAATGAACTACAAATTCTGTTTTTAAGAAATTTAATGAACGGCGACTGATACAAAAGATATTAGATAGTTTTGCTTTAAATTAGGACGCATTCCCGGAAGTTCACTGAAAAACTATTAATATTGGCATATGAAAAAAGTCACAGTTTTGATAGCTGAGCAAGTTCTACTATGAATTCTTGGACAGTATGCGGAAATTATGCGGTGTTTCCAACGATTAACTAATTGAAGTAATAAAAACTTGTTGTTTCTTTTTCGTTGGTGTGGGTATTTATTCTTGCAAATACCGATATTTCGGGAACCACTTGTTCCCTTCATCAGTGCAAACAAGTTACCTGTTGCACAAGAACTTGTTTGCACTGATGAAGGGAGCAAGTGGTCCAACGTCCAGCGCCTTTACATTGCTTTATGCAAATGATGTTTTCCTGGCATCTAATAGCAAAAATGATCTCGAGCAACTTGTCCAAAAATGGAATGATCGCCTCATGCAACACGATTTCAGATTGAATCTGAATAAAACTGAATTTTCGACGACCAATCCCCTTTAAAAAGGCACAATTACTGTCAGTAGCAGTGACCTGCCCAGAACTGAGCGATTTAAATACTTCGAGTCAACGCTATCAGCCAATGGAGAACTCCACTATGGAATTGTTTCACGCATCAACGCGCATTAACCTGGATGAAGTGGTGTTCCACAACTGGTGTTCTTTGTGGTCGACGTATCAACGAACGCCTCAAATCTAAAATTTACCACAATGTCGTCCGTCCTGTTGATCTCTATGATTTTAGTGTTGGCCGACTAGAAAAGACAATGAACGGTGTCCTGCGGTAATGAAGACAAAGATGTTGCGTGGGAGTAGTAGCGTGACACATTTTGATCACATCCAAAGTGAAGATATCCGGTTCTGTAAATTTTTTCTCACCAAATATAGTCATCAGTATCAAATGAAAAGTCTGGGTGAATACTTTCCGAAAACGGTCTTTGTTTTTTATATTTCTTGGAAAGGTGGTGAGTGTAGTTGATCGAAAGTGATCATTTCTTTCATGGACACAATCTCAGAAACTACACAACAGACAGATCTGGAAAAAATTAAGAAGCTGTCACTAAATGGTGCCTAGGATATGAAATATCCCGCCATATCGATATCTGTTCAAATAAAGTTAGTAATAGTATATTAATATAATTTTTAGTAATTGACTGCAAAACCTCTCTTAAGTTCATCCTTCCCAATCACGGAATTTTGGAGCAGTGTACAACCGTATAACATAGAGCCTGATTCTACCAAGTTTGGTGGAAATCGCACTATTACTAACAAAGTTATAATAGGTCAAAGTTGTTGCTTCTGTACAAATGCAAGACTTTGAATACCAGTATTACGCGGAAGTGGATATTTTCACATAACATATGCATATATTACGTGCTTGGTACTAATGGGGCAAATATCCACTCAAATGTTTTTATAAAAGAAATACACAACAGCGTCCAGCTTCCGGTTTCCCGACTTGTTTTCTGCGCTGTCGTTTCTGTGATATCAATTCTCTCCAAGGCTGTTCATCCGGTCTCAATCCAAGCCCCCAACCTGGAGGACCAGGACGCTTGCTGGAGTATGGTGGAGCCATCTCAACTCAACTGCACCTCTGCTTTTTAAGGTCTGTCTGTCACACCCGATTTACTCGGAAATAGCTAAACCAATTGTCATGTAATTTGATGAGAACATGTGGTTTAAGAATCCCTTTACCTTCAGCACGTGGCGTCATTTTGTGTTGAGTGTAAGGGGAGTGTAATTTTCTTTCCACAGAATATGGTCATGTCGGGTATGAAATGAAAGGGCTCAATTAGTACTTTTCGTAACTGACAATATCTTTGATACCGGGTGGAACATAGGGGAGTGGAGGCTCAAAATGTGTTCCCCAAAAAGAGTAACACGTCAGAACCTATCCAAAGTCCAAATCACAATGGTGCCTCCATACAAAATCTAGACCTCAAAATACATCCAATTCCAAATTTTATAAATTTACCCAGAAACCCCCTTAAATGAATTTATCGCAATCTAAGACATGTATGACGTCATCATCATATAAGGGGAACTCATAAACGGTGGAGTTAGCATTGGAATTGGAAGTATACACGAATGGGAAAATGTGAATAGGGTATTTCTCGCATAAGATGAACACAAAACCTTTATACCTGAAGCGTCCAGCTTCCGGTATTCCGACTTGTTTCTCACTTTCCCCGATTACTGCTTTTTTCACTGAGGACAGTACTAACTACGTTCTCTCAAATCCTTCCCCTTTTCCTGGGCTTGAGAACAGCATGCAGCATAGCAGATCACTAAAGTCTGTGTTTTTTGTGAAGATCGCAAATTGTCAATTTCCAAATCATCCTTTAGTTTTTTGTTGTATTTTGAAAATAATTAATGATCAGGGATGGATTTTTTTTTCTGCAATTGGTCATTAAATTCGCTAATAATCGGTAGTGAGCAATTGATTATCTTTTTATTGATTTTAAATGGTACTTATTCAATTTTGTTTTTATCAGGGTAGATACATGAGGGCCTTTCTTTGCATTTTGTTTGAATCGTTTGCAGGCTTACTTAGATTCATATTCATAGTAAAATGAAACAATTTATCTACAGCGATTATGCTAATGTATTTAATCATGTACCAACTAAAAGCGTTTCCACCTTGCAATGTTTACTGAATATTATCTTGCGCTGTCTATTGTCACGTCTATTTGAAGAATGTCTGTTGAACTTTGATCTGTTTGGTTCGTTATTTGTCAAATGAACATTCTATTTTAAAGTATGTAGAAAATCCCAGTTTTTTCTTACTGGAATGGGTAGGGGAGACTGGGGTAAATTTTCAGCATTTTTTTTTTTTTTTTGGGTATTAAATTGTCATACACATACATATAATTACATTGCTATTAATATTTTGTGATTACTTCTCGAAACAATCATGTTATGGCCTTTTTTATGAATTGTAATTTTTTTATCATTTTGCCCCACTGTGGGGTAAAATGATTAAAGGGGGAGAGGCAAAATGGTAAATCAAGTCTGTAACTCTTCAAAACAACTTTTTGAGCTCAAATAAGTATGGAAAAATTTGAAGGTGCCCCAATGATGAAATTCATTACAAAAAACATCCATATTTATTTTAATATACTGCAAAAAGTGATTACAGAGTCCGAGCAGTGTTCGAGTTTTGCTTTTTCTTCCGCGCTGCAGCTTGCGCACTGGCCAACTGTTCCATTGTCACTTTATCAATCAAAATGGCCGTCGTGCATCGTTTTCTCCCACGATTAGATGGTGCACGCGGTACCGCCTTTGGATAAGGACGAATTGATTGAAGAACCCTTTCAAAGTCCGCTTGAACCGATTGAACCTGTCGAAATCCTTGTTGGACCTGGTGACTCTTCCACCTCGTTGTTCAATTCCTCTTCTTCAGACAGTCCTAGCTGGTTCCCCGAAGCCGTAGATGAGATTTCTTCAAAGTGATAGCTTTCATGCACTGTTTTCAAATGATTGAAAAATTTTCCAACATTAGTTCGGTTGAACGCTGTCGCTCGTTGAAGCCTCGTTGCTTCGGGTTTCCTTATGGCGAGCGTAGGATCATGCTTCAAAAAGCACCTAAACCATTTTTTTCCAGCGATTTCATCATTTTCCCAACCAGGAACAGCAATTTGCAATTTTCTTGGCACATTAAAAAGCCAGCCGTCTCACATCCCTCGAAGCAAGTTCAAAATAAAGATCGGAGGATTTAGGCGAGAATGCCATTGAAGCCAGCTCTTGTTCCTTAGAAAATATCGTCATAGGCCCAACCGACTTCAACGTGCCTGGTGTACTAGTGGGAGGAGTGAGTGTAGTGGAATTTGTATCTCCTTCCGGGGATATAACTGTCTGACAATACCTCCTTACAGTGATATGAGCAAGGTCCAACTCTTTTGCAGCTTTGAATTTAGGATTTTTCAATAAGTTGAATGATTGAAATCTCTTATTTCCTCGTTTCGTGTTATCCTTATTATATATCATTATGTTATCCAAAAAATCAATCAATCAATCAATATTTCCACTCTCCAAAATTACACTCCCCTATGGTAAAAAATACTCTGTAAACACTCCACAAAAATAAAAGCAAAAAAGGCATCCAAAATCTACACATTCCCACTCATCCCAATTTCATAAAAATCCGAGTCTACAAATATTTCAAAGTACGACAACAGCATATACACCCTAAGGAAGTAAAACTGCCAATATTGCGAAAATAAACATTTACCAATTTGCCCCACGGCACTTTTTTGGCTACGATGACAAATACATACAATATGCGTGCAAATATATAGAAAATTCCATTATATTCGTCGCTTATCATCCTCAAATTAGCTTGGAAACTTAGTTTAAGTGAAATCCGTTGTCGCCTACAGGTAAAACAATCAAAATACACTTTGGGTTATGCACACCTCAATTTTCAAGGGAACGATTCATAACTTTCGTCAATCATTCTTGGTACCAAAAGGACCCTACAGTAGAAATTTCACGTCGTTAACTGTTATGGACCGAGAGATAATGCAGTTTATTGATTTCGACAATTTATCACTTTGCCCCAGTCTCCCCTATATTTTGTTTACTCAATTTACACTAGGAAGTTATTGTACCAGACAAGTTGATTCTTTGTTACCAACCTGTTAATATCGCGCCTACCTGTTCGTAGTGTTCCTACAAACACTTTGGTTCAAATTTGTTCTGCCAATTCATTCCAAGAATAAAAACTCAACCCACAATAGTTCGTTAGACTATTGCAAATATCTGATGATTAGCGAGTAGTAGCTTTTACGCTTGGAGTATCTATGTTCAAACAATTATGTGGCAAAGTTGTCGAACAGTTGAATTTTAAATAAATCAGGTCGGGCAGCTGAAGTACGACACGTGTCGATATGTGACTATTGATTGCGCTTTGCTCTGATACCAAATGCATTTCAGATAGATATTTTCACGAAAAGTATGTGACATTTTCACCGAGAGATACCTCATTAAAAATTATTGCCTAGTTACAAACTTTTGCAAACAATTCACCACGCCACTGTATGGGGCAAATCAAAATTAAAAGTACCAGTTCAACTATTTTAGACAATCATTCATGATTTTTTGCCGGGAAGCAAACATTCTAGATTTGAAAGCATCAACTTTTTAATGATACATAAATGAATTCAGAATTTCATTGCAAAATCAGTCAATCATCGGTTACGTTGTAGTTAAGATATGTGAAAATGGTTCATCTGCGAGGAGCGAGGACGGTGCACAAAAATTCCAATTTTGGAATCCCGGGCTTTACTGTAAAGCCCTATTTATGTCCATTGTCTAATATTTTTACGGTCTAGTGTGCAGTTTCCAAAAATTTTAACGTGAAGATAATTAATATTCAACGAATTTTAAACTGGAGCGGTGATAGATGCATCGATGAAAATGCAAGTTTAGAACTTACCATTGAAAAGTTCTAAATCCAGAACAACAAGAGTTGTTAGAAGAAATGCTTAGTGAAGTGTGACGATCAACGGAAAATTGAATTGAAATCAACTTGGGAGGAAAAATCACATCCGAATACCAACCGGTCAACGAAATTTCCCATGTCGTTGTAACAATAGATTGAAACACATTCAGTTTCAGCTAATTTTCTCAATTTCCGGTAGTGCAGCAGTTAAACATATAATTCCGCGCTTTATGCAAGTGAATTACGAATACTTTCAAATCAGTGTAAAGTTGTTTGTCCATTGAGCTAAGAATTGAATGGGTGAGTGCTTCTGTGAAAGGATTAAAGAAGATCAATCCGAAACAGTTTCCGAAACAAGTTAATTCAGTGTTTTTTCGATTGTTAGTGCTTAGTGTATCGGCTTACAAGCTGACGGTGAACATTCAGATAACAGTGACTGTAATCACGCACTTGATAAGTCTTCAATCATACGAGACGTGTGCGAAAGGGAGTTATGGAAAATCTTGGCTACAAGGAAGGAACAGCGAAACCTAGACGAATATCGAGAACAGCCAGTATACTTGCCAAAAATGAAGAGACACCACTATCGCAACAAACGAGGTGAGTGATAATTTTAAATTTATTTTTTGTATAAAAAATATAAAACCCTTTCTACGTTCAAAAATATATACCCTTCCACTTTACCATTTGGATTAAATCCCCTGCTGGCATCGTTAGCAAAATGCAAACAGCCCCTTATTTGAAATTGGAACAGCCTTATCCGAGAAGTTATCATGATTAGATATTGCATCTCCATTAGGAATATGCAAGGTAACGAACATTTTCGGTACAAAATTTGAAAAGCAACTCTTTTTCTTAAAAATCAGAAAACTCAAAAGCTAATAAAATTCACTATAACATGTTATAAAAGATTATTGGATTGTCCAGCCGTTTCCGCAATAATTGACTTTGGCGAATGTGTGGGTGCCAAATTTTATCGAAGCATCTAATGATTTTTCTTGTAGCATTTTTTGGGGCTTTTTTTAATAGTTCCACCATTTGAAGATGAGGGGGCCTCGTCAAAATCCGACTAAATTTGATCACTCCTCGCAACGCCAGTCTTTAGTAGAGGGCTTTTAAGGATTGCCATTGTTTTTCTAGACTCTTTTCTAAAGATTCATGGTTGACTTGAAAGAGATGAACATTTTCGAAATACTTATACGTTAGATAAAATTTCACTACGGCTTGGTGACTTACGTGCGCGGTTGAACGTGTCTATCGTAGAGAACAGAATGGATCCAAATTATTTCTTTTCGATCACGAGCTGACCATTCTCGAATCAAACACGTTTCATTCAGTCGTCGAACTTTATGCCACGTTCCGCAAATTTTTAGCTAATTTGTATCTGATTTGTCTAGATCGTCGTAAATTTAATCAGAATACTTTGCATCTTTTATCTTACCAGGTTCACTTCGCCTAAAGTTTCATCTAAAGAAGTTCACTTGAAGGTGAAATAATGAAGAAGCAAGTTGTTGTTCCATGTTCCATGATGCGTGTTACTAATTGGGGGTCAACAGATTCCATCATATCATCGTTTTATATATTTAAATAAATTTAATGTCCAAGTATGAAAGGCATGTATTTCAGGTGTAAGCTCTTAGCCTCTGAATTCTGAACCGGTAACATCTTCCTATTTTCAAAAGCAATTATAAGTTTGTTGCAGTATCCCATAAAATTTGAAGAGAACCCCATTAGATGGCTTAGGGCAGAATTATGTTTCAATATTCAATCTAATCCAATAACCTAGTAAAAATCTACAGGAGTGAACAAATGTACAAAAACTCTGATTTCACAAATATCTCGTCCAAAGTTGATTTTCAAGATAGCAACAATCAAAATCCTCTACCTACAGTTCAATTGCAAATGAGTTTTGAAAGAGTAAAAATTCTTAAAACGCCTGGCCTTTACCGAAAAAATTGCACATGTCAGGACCCCTGCTTGATTGATCGACTTACTAAGCAGAAATTAAAGGTTGAACGGCATTGTTGTGTGCGCCTCTGTGAAGAATGATTGCATCATTCCACATCTGCTATTATCTAACAAATTTTCAATAATTATAAATTCAAATTAATAGCTTCTGTTACATATCAGCTTCACCAGCTTGCCAATCTTTCAGTTCTCCTAAATTGAACTTCTCAGTCGTAATGAGTTCTTCCGTTCTAATTCATGCCTCTTTTGAAATACCATTTTGTGGATATCAAAAAATGAAACCCTTTTTTGATTTTTAACCTAATCAAAACAGATCACGGCTCTTAGGTTCGTATCCTCCCATCAAAGTTTCTGGGAGATATGTTAGAGCCTAGATTTTACATAGTGACTGTAGTCTGATTTTTCGATTAGATAGTTTCTGCGAATGAGTTTTTACTTTTCAATCACCGACTCCACCTGGCAACCAATGTTAAATATAAAACCTGTTTCGTAAAGTGCTAACCAATACCTTTTATTTGCTACGCACACGTCTAGATTTGTGGGAAAACTATACCCTCCTGCCCCACCACCAAACTTTTTCCAAAAAGCATGACAGACAGTAAGTTTTTTGACAAGGCCTTGAAAACGCTCCTTTGCACTCATAGTATCCGCCCTCCTCTGGGACTAGGAGTGTATATTCTAATATGCTTATGTGTGTGATATTCATGGTTAAAGTTTCATTGTCAAGGACATTTCATTGTTAATTAAAGCACCTCACTGGCTGCTGAAAGGGGCGGAATCTACTCCCGCTGATTGTCAGTTGCTGAATCCAAATGGCGCAAGCTTACTACTAAAACTTGGACATGCGAATTTATAAACGGTATGTGCGACCACGTATAGGATCAGGGTGGCCTACACCCACACTAGAATATAGCCAGATTCAGCTTACCTTAATATATAATACGCCCTATCGACGCCGAGACAAACGTACCCTTCCACTACTACTGCCCAGCTCTAGCTAGACCGAGACAATGGACACTAGGGAAACCTCTTAAAATTAGATCCTGTTGGAGATCCTGTGTTCCACTACAATGTAACAAAACAGCGTTAAGTATCGCGAATTATGGTCTGCTTCAAAAACGGCCAGTTATAAATACCGACCTATCCTTGGGCTGCTTTTGTAGCTCTTTTCTAATCCACTATTTGAAGGTGATAGTTTGACCAGTAACATATGGATTCAGTGTATCTCAGAAAACCTCCTACTGGTAGGTAGCGATGGTAACCATGAGGGTGTTGGCGTTATGCCAGTAGAACAAAAGCCAGTACCATAGCGCATGCAGGAGGATTATTATAGACAAGGACTCTTGTTCTTACAATATTTTTCTGATCCTTCATCAGTCGTTAACAATGGTTTGGTAATTGTGGTTAGTTCACTTGGAGTAATCAGGATTTTGATCTACCTTGCTAAGATTTTGTGAAGTTGTGTCAGAGATTGGACTACCACTGGAAAGGTGCCTCGCGACGTACTCAGTCGTCGTTTTACAGTGGTGTCTGCTGTTTTAAACAGGACCCAATAATGTTGGTAAGATACTATTTTTTCATACTATCCTTTCTCCTATTTGTTTTCTATTTTTCACAAATTTTTCTGGTAATTTTATCTTGGATATCAAATGAAAGTCCTTGCTTAATATTTTCTGAACTAGTTTTGCATTTAGTGTTAGTTAATAAATATGCGACTAACTCTTCAAAATATATGCATCATAAAGTGTTCAACCGGAAAATTTACAAAAAAAAAAACTTGAGTCCGCATTCCTGTATGAAATTTGGCATTCAAAATACCCTATAAAGCTAAGGCAATAAAATTAGTGACGTAACTGTATTTTACGGAGCTACCGGAATTTAATCTCCAGTTTACGGAAATATTTATCATAATAAAAGCTACGATAGTGGAAAGTTTGGTGCAGATTCTGGTGTTATTAGTGAAGTTATGGTATTTAAAAACTGTATTTTACGCGGTAAAACATACAATGGGGAATCACGTTAAAAATTACGTCTCGGAGGCTCTCTCGATTACTGTTCAGGTTGCAAAATCAGCAATATGTGAAACAAGTTATAAACCGGAAGATACGTCCTTCGGGTGTGAAAGGTTGTGTGAATTTCTTACGTAAGAACATTTGAACGGTGGTCGGAATAGGAGATAATTTGGTGTCGATATTTTAGAGCATTCCGAATTTTTTTTTTGAAAATGAGCCTTGTTCCCTTACTCCCCTGCCTGGGAATCAACCAATGTCAATTGTAAGACTTGTTTCGTAAACTGCTAATCGGCATCTTTCATTTGATAAACCACAAGTTTATATTTGGGGGGGAAAAGATTACACCATCTCACCCCACCTCCAAAACTTCTTCCAGAACTATGGAATTTCAACGTCTGCGTGTGCCTAACGGATTTCATCTCAATAGGCGTGGCCCTTTTCGAGGAAAGTTCATGACAGAAAGACAGAAGGGCAAACAGTAAGGTTTTAGACGAGACCTTAAAAACGCTCCTTTGCACTAATAGTACCCGCCCTCCTGGGCCTGGGAGTGCGCATTCTAATGCGCTTGTGTCTGTGATATTCCTGGTCAACCTACATTATTAGGAACACTTTATTGTTAATTGAAGCACCTCACTGACTTCTGAAAGGGGCGGAATTTGGTCCCACTAATTATGTAAATGCTGTGATTTCTATGCATTCAGCACATCCCTACTGGTAGGCAGTCATGGTTACCTTGAAGGTGGTAGCGTCATTCCAGTAGAACAAAAGCCAGCACCATAGCGTATGCAGTAATCTTGTAGGCAATGACTCTTGCTCCTACAATCTTTTTCTAACCCTTCATCAGTCGTTAACTATAGTTTGGTGACTGTAGATAAGTTCACGTGAAGTGTTCGGTATTTTGACCTACCTTGCTCAAATTTGGGGAATTTTTATCAGAGATTGGACTAGTACTGGAAAGGTTTCTTGTGATCTCTACAGTCGTGATTTTACAGTGGTATCTGCTGCTTTAAACAGGATCTAATAATGTGGAGAAGGTATTAGTTTTTTATACGACCTTTCTTCTGTTTGTTATCTATTTTTTACACTTTTCTTTCCTCATAATAATATCCTGGTTATCAAATAAAGGAGCTCGCTTAATACATTCAAAACCAGTTTTGTATTTGGTGTTAGTTAATAAGTAAGCGAGAATATACACACCATTTTTTCTTTCAAAAACTAAATTTAATAAACAAAACTTTAAAATATTTAATATCCACTCCAATAAAATGGACGACATAGCCTAAACGTTCGAAATCTATTACCTATTTGGCTTTGCAAAGATTGAATTTAATGAAAATATTTATCATAATATAAACACTGCGATTGTGGAAAGTTTGTTGCAAATTCTACTATTATTAGTGATTTTACGGTACTTCAAAGTTATATTTTATGTGACAAACATCATACAATGTCAAGATCACATTTAAAACTAAGTTCTGGAGACTCCCACAGCGGCCGTTCAATGAACGAAGCTGGTTGGAAACCGGAAGCTAATCGCTTCAGATTTGAAAAGTTATGTAAAATTCTAAGAAGAGCTTCATTTGAACGGAGCATTTTGATACTTTTTCAAATTTCTCGGATTGGTAGTTTTTGAGAATGGGTCTTGTCTCATTTCATGTTTGTGCTTTTCAAACCCGTTGCTGTCCTGTCTGACAACCGGATGTAAGGCCTTTTTCGTAAGGTAATAATCAAGCCCTTCATTTGAGAAGCTACGCCTCTATATTTGGGGAAAAAAAGAAATTAACGCCACCGTGTTCCGCCCTTAAAATTTTTGTCATGTATCATGAAATTGTTGGTATGCATGGAATTTCAACATCTGCATATGCCCAGTGAACTTCATCTCAATAGGCGTGGCCGTTTTCGAGAAAAATTGGTTTGACAGACAGACAAACAGATAGTAATTTCTTAGACGAGACGTGCTCTTTTGCACTAATATCCGCCCTTCTAGGTCTGGGAGTGTGTGTTTTAATGTGTTTGAAAATATGATATTCACCGTCAAAGCTGCTTTATGAAAGACACTTCGTTATTAATGGAAGCACCTTACTGGTTGCTATAAGGGGCGGGATCTATCTGCCTATTAAATGTTGCGATTTCTGTGGATTGGGAGAACCTCCTACTGATAGGTAGCGATGGTAACCTTGAGGGCGTTGGCGTTATTCCAGTAGAACAAAAGCCAGTATCATAACGCATGCAGAAAAATTATTGTGGGCAATGGCTCTTGCTCTTACAACATTTTTCTGATCCTTCATCAGTCGTTAATGATGGTTTGGTGATTGTGGTTAGTTCACTTGGAGTAATCGGGATTTTGATCTACCTTGCTCGAATTTTGTGAAATTGTGTCAGAAGTTGGACCACCACCGGAAAAGTAACTCGCGTCCTCTTCAGTCGCTATTTTACAGTGTTCTCTCCTGTTTTAAACAGGTCCTTATAATGTCGGTAAGATATTACTTCTTATACGATCTTTTCCGGTTAACTTTATGGAAATGTTTATCATAATAAGGGCTACAATAGTGGAAAGTTTCGTGTAGATTGTGCTATTACTAGTGAAGTTATAGTAGTTCAAAATTTTATGTGGTAAAATATCATACAATGGTGAAATAACTTTAAAAAAATAAATTTTGGAAAAGTGTTGTCTATATTGTCATTATGTTCGCGTTCGTGCTGCCCTCACATTATCTCGAAAAAAAAACATCACTTTCTCAAGAAGCTTGCATTTGCAACAAGACTTTCTTTGTCCTGAATACAATTCCGATATGGATGTGGGAAACTTGTGTTCTCAAAATGTTTAACATAATAAAACCACTACGGGTTTAATGTTCAGCTTCCGATTTGGCCATTCTGCCATTATTTGTTCTTACTAGAATAGTATAATTTCCAATTTCTGGGCCGATTTTCATCCTTACGACCTTGTTCACGAGGGTGATTAAAATATAATCGATTTGATGTGACGATGTGAAAACTTTAAAATTCCTTGTTCAAAAACTTTGAGGGTTTATCATCAGCTTGGATTATTAAAAAATATTGAAAGCTAAATTGTTGGTGCCTTTTTTTTTATAAATTTTGGCATTCTCTCAAGGCTTCTTTACTGAATAAAAAAACTACTGAATAAATCGCAATTGTCCTAGTTTGTGAACCGTAGGAATATGTTCTGAATAAATCCTGAAAATTTCAAAGAACTTCGTTAGATAGATTTTGGACTATGGTCGACTTCGCCTTCTAGCATTCCGAACGGCATTTCACTGTTTCAGCCTTCTACTACTATTTTGGGTTGCACTTTTGAGAGTAGACGCGTGTTGGTATGCAAGCACAACATGCTTGGTATATCTGCTAGGACAACTGCGACGTCTTATCTACAACCATTCCAGTAAACTGTATATTCCACCGCGAAACCTCCAGAAATCCTCATCAAGTGATCTTGCTGACCAACCTGTTTCTACCTTGTCTATCTATCACACACATTTTTCTCAGAAACGATTACTCCTATTGATATGGAATTTGGTGGGAAGGGGCGAACTGTAAACCCCCACAAACACCGTTCTGCGTCACAGTTAAGACCGAAATACCCATACATATGTTACATATAAAAGGAAAGCGCGCGTTGATTCACGTTCAGTCTCTTCCATCGACTCAAAACGATTTGCCCGAAGCGACCTTTTGAATTTCGGGAACAGCTAGAAATTGCATATCCTAGATCTGATGTCTAAATTTTGTTTCAAAATGGTATTTACCGATCCTTTTAAAAATGTCAATATCATCATCAAGGTCTTTAGTTGTTAATCGACAATTTGCGATCACCAATTTTTTTATTCCCTTAATATGGGCATCATCAGTTGACGTCAATGGTCGACCGGAATGCGCTTGGTCGCCCGTCCTTGAAATTTTTCTACCACTTGTAGATGTTCCTTTTCGATACTATCTACTCCGCGAAGACCTTCTGCAACATTCTGAACGTTTTCACAAACAATCTAGTTCGATGCCATCGTCGACAGAAACCACACTTCCTGAATATACATATTAATCGACGCCTTCGATGGTCTGCCCATTAATGCATATAGGGGAGTGGGATGATCCGTCAGATTGATAACCTTAATTTTTGGTTATATTGAGTCCAACTCTACTTGCCTCTCTTTCCAATCCAGAACCATTTGGCCATGATCTTTGACCCGGGAAGGGAGTAAACGGATGTCCCCAGCGTAGGCGAGTTGTTTGAGAAAAGATGTCATCGTCCATTGAATTCCTCCACGTCCTACAGAAGAGGCAGAGTAGTGAACGTCACTGATAACGAGAAGAATTAATATCGGTGACAGGATGCAACCCTGACGGACTCCGCTTTGGATCCCAAAATCTTCTGAGATTTGCCTTGGTGCAGCATCTGACATTTTGCTCCATTATATGTCGCTCTGAAAATGGTTATTAGTTTCTCGGGAATGTTCCTCCTACGTAGAGCACTCTAGGTACACTCCCTATTTATACTATCGAAAGCTTTCTCGAAATTGATGAAGAGCAGGTGCAGCAAAGATCTAAACTCTGCGCACTGTTCCAAAATAATCCATAGTGTGTTAATATGGTTAATGTAGGACCACCCGGAACGGAAAACAGCCTGCCCTCTGTCAGTCAAGCTTTCGAGATACCCATCTAATTGTTACGCTCAAAACGTATGCTCTTTTTTGAATTCTTAAAGATCGTCCCTTTTTTCCTCTCTCTGAGAAAAGTGTCAGATTCCCAAGACTTCCTTACGAGTGGAAGGAGCAGATATAACAGTAACTGCAGGTGTAGCGATTAATAACTCTGCGGGGGACCATCAAGCCCAGCGACTTTACTCCCTTTGAGTTTATTGATGGCCGAAATGATTTCCCTTCTGCATGGAGGAAGACTCCATATCCGCATATTACAGTGACTAGCCATTTCACCCACAAAAGAAGTGAATGTGATACCTTCTGTCGTTCACAGGAGCATTGAAAGATTTTCGAACATATGCAAGTTTTTTCGTGATGCGGTATAAACTTCTGAAATCATTACGTTCTATGGGCATCGTATACTACGCCGAACTTCTCGGGATTTCACTCGGTATTGGAGTTCCAGCGCGTCACGCCCACAATCACTCACAACAGTCAATAGGACCTTTAACCCCTTCCATTCATCGATCCGTTTCCACGATTCCGCATTGAACCAAATCGTATGACGCATTCGCGACGAATCCGACAAGTTGTGCAGGACCCGAAAAAAAGAACATAGAAAAGAAGTTTGTTGGCTAGGAACCTGCAGATTTTGAAACTTTATTGCTACCGAATCGTCAACAACCCCTCCGATGGGGGCTAACCTCACAGTTACGACCTTTGGCTATCGAAAACAGACTATGATTGGTTTCTGGAATGTGCGCACTCTCCTCGATGGCGGTAGCAAAGGTCCTCCAACTTGAGCGGGAATTTCAGTGATATAGGCTAGAGATTCTGGGCCTAAGTGAAGTAAGATGGGGTAATGTGCTTTTGTACTCTGGTTGCAGACTCAAATCCGGTGTGGGGTTACTTCTGGCCTGGAGCCGCTTTCTGACAAAATTCTAACTGCAATATTCCGGTCCAGGTTAAGGAGCATCACAATTGTACAATCGTACGCACCAATAGAGACTTCCTAGGGTGTGGAGAAGGACGCTTTCTCCAAACAATTACACGCAGTTCAGGGGGGGCTTCCTAAAGGTGACATTGTGATCGTGGTGGGTGATCTGAATGCCAAGGTGGACCTTGACAACACCTTGCTCAGATATGCGATGAGAGAACATGGTTTCAGCGACTGTAAAGATAATGATGTGAGGTTTGTCGATGTATGCAGCTTCCACCACCTTGTGTTTGTTTGGTTTCAACTGACCGACACCATACGAGCAATCAGATCGACCACTTTATTCGATGGTTTACTTAATTTCTTAGCTCCATTTGTATAGTTTCAATCATCAACTATCTTTTTTAAGGTTTTGTGTAAAACAAAACCTTATTAAAATCGATTCAATGTCTATCTGTCTGTCTGTCACACGCACTTTTCTTCAAAACGGCTAAACCAATCCGAATGAAATTTGTTGGACAGATGGGAACTATGAAATCCCACACATACGGCGAGTGGCATAAATTTAGGTGGAGTTTAAAGGGGGGCTCCCCATACATGCAAAAGTGGTATTCAAAAATTTTTTCAAAATTCAAAATTTTTACACATACCAAGTTTCATGAAAATCCAACTATTAGTATTAAAGTTATAGCAGTTCAAACTTATCAATTTCATGCGAATTAACAGCATCCTAAACCATACAAATAAGATGCTGACGTCATAATTAACGAGAATAATTGACATTCGAGTGAAATATTAAAATGCCATTCAAGAAGGAGAAGAAGAATCTAATTCTCTCCAGCCCTTTTAAGGTTTTGTTTGCAAAACAAAATCCGTTCAATGTCTGTCTGTCTGTCACCAGCACTTTTCTCAGAAACGGCTATACCGATTGGCACGAAATTTGGTGAGAAGATGGGGACTGTGGACCCCCAGACACGCAGCGACTGATATCCTCCTACGTTGAGATTTAGGGGGGGGGGGGGGGGAGGAGTCCCATACATGCGAAAGGGGGGTGTAAAATTTTTTTTCACCGAATATAGTCGTCCGGTGTCCGGATAGCTGAGTGGTTAGAGCACAGGGCTATCGTACGGAAGGTCGCGGTTCAAATCTCACTGGTGGCAGTGGGATTTGTATCGTGATTTGACATCAGATACCAGTCGACTCAGCTGTGAATGAGTACTTGAGTCAAATCAGGGTAATAATTTCGGACGAGCGCAATGCTGACCACAGTGCTTCCTATAGTATACTGTAGTGTACGGTTACGGTCTTGAATGAAGTGCTCTAACACACTTCAAGGCCCCAATCCAATATGGATTGTTGCGCCAACGGTTATTTTATTATATTCGATACTGCTTCCAGGCCTCTGAGTTGCCTGATTGGATTGTTGCGCCAACGATTATTATTATTATTATTATAGTCATGTTGGGTATCAAATGAAAGGTCTCGATTAGTACTTTTCGAAGCCGGTCTTAGTTTTGAGACTTGTTGGAAAGGCGGAGAGTGGGAGGGGTGGAAAGTGATGGTTTCTTTAACGGACCCATTCTCAGAAATTGCCCAACCGCAAAATTTGAAAAAAATCATGAAGCTGCCTCTATATGGTGTCCAGGCCTCAAAATACCCTCCATATCGATATCTGCTCAGAATTATAAAAGTTGGTAGTAGCATAGAATATAATATGCGTCATATTATCCCCAAGTTTGATCAAAATCATACTATTACTAACAAAGTTACAGTAGCTTAAAGTTGACTTTACCGTGTAAATTTACTGCAACTAAATATCAATATCACAGTAAAGTGAGTAGTCTAACATGCTAAATACATATACATAACGGGCTACGGACAAACGGGATAGTTCTGCACTTAAATATACACACAGAAGAAACAAACAAAACCTTTCATACCTAAAGCGCCGAGCTTCCGGTTTCCCGACTTGTTTTATATTTGATGTAGGTTACATTCTTGGCATTTGATAATAATATTAAACTCAGAGTGTGAAGCGTATGAGGTTGACTATTATCAGTACAGGGGTTTCCATCAAATGATTTATTTAAATTGCTTTCTAAAAAATAGACGGCAATGGAATTTTTCTCTTTGTGACACGGAGTTGTCATGCGCTCGTTGCTCCTCACATCTTTTTCTTTCACTTCCGCCTTTGTCCCGTTCACAAGCCAGGTCGGCTCGTCGTGATCGGTTTCATCATTTTATTTTATCAAATGCCTGATCAGGATGTATTCGCGAAGTCTTCAAATCCCCATCCAGCGTATCAAGCCACCGTTGTTTTGGCCGGCTTTTTGGTTGCTTACCATTGACTTCGATGTTCAGACTAATATTTGTAAGTGAATTCTCGTTAGCGTGAATTATGTGACCACACCATCGGCTACTGCCATTGCCAGAACTGAGCGATTTAAATATCTCGGGTCAATACTATCAGTCAATGGAGAACTACGTTATGCTCCTCCTATAGGGAAACACAAAACCTTTTATACCTGAAGCGTATTCATTTAAGTTCGCTCACCAGATATACTTGATCAAAAGCACCCTGCTTGCATTACAGTGCGCCACAGGTGCATATGGTATATTTAGATATCAATAAATCTTTCTATGCATGCTAAATGAGATTGCGTGTTTATATGTATATCTGTCCGTCAGTTTATCTGTCTGTGCATCATTTTATCAACAAAGGGCCGAGATTGATTAAGTTAATGAAAACTTGTGAACGGTCTTCCTGTGAAGAGATGGGTTTGAAGGGTGAATTTGATTTGAAAGTAAAGTCTGTTAGTGCGCATCCCCCCTACCCCCTACCTTTGTGAATATAAGTAGTAAATAATAGAAATTATAAAGGATATATGTATATCTGGAGTCTTGATAAGAAATAACGTTTTAAATATTCCCGGAAAATGGACTTCAAATTAGGTCAAATTTTCAGTCAATTTCAGCTTGTTATCAGCTATTAGAATTCTCCGTATTTTGATCTCCACCCTGTCTACTTATCACAGTTTTGAAAAAAAAAATCAAACTGATTCAGTCACGATTCAGAATTTCAAACACTTTTGCTCTAAGTCCAGG
Source organism: Hermetia illucens (assembly GCF_905115235.1). NCBI lineage: Eukaryota > Metazoa > Arthropoda > Insecta > Diptera > Stratiomyidae > Hermetia > Hermetia illucens. The sequence goes on along the minus strand of NC_051854.1, from coordinate 84,699,411 downwards.
CCAATAACATCTACGTTTCCATATAAGAGCAAATCAGATACATTTTCACAGATTTCGAACTCAGATAATTTATAGTTTATAAAATCACCACTTAAAAGGCATTCGTACGACCGATAACATTGATCTTGTGCCACGACAGTTTCGTTTTCAAATCGACCGGGTCCGTTCAATTGGGTCCAATCAGGCCGGCAGCAACTACCTTGTTCACAAGAAACAGCAATTTATGCTTTGCGAGGCCCCGTCTGTTTACCTGTTGGACTGGAAATCTTAATAAAAACTAATCCATTTATTTGAACATGCATACGTGCTAAACGATTCGCCAAACATAATGAAAAGAATAAGAATAATGTCTCCACGCTTTTTTACAATTTTTCAACCTGACTTTTTGCCGCCTAAGTGAAATGTTAACCGATTTGTGGTGGTCAGTAGCTGTGGCTTATCGACAGTATGAACCTGACTAGCGAAAGTGTGAGGACCAACAGTCGTTAGGTTCTGACCCAGTTTGTTTACCACGTGCCGCCTCTGTCAACCACTTGTTGTTAATCGGTTCGATAGTCCCTCCGCCGTGCATTGTGTTTTGAAATGCATTTAATTCACATATTGGAAGCTCATTCGTAATCCGGTGTTACAAAACGTGTGGGAAGTGTGCATTCCAGTTGGTGCCAATGCAGATTGTGCTTCATTTTCAAACAAGTTTATAAAAGTGTTCTTATGAAATTGAAATTGGCCTCCCAAGTTCAACGTCCATTTGGATTTAGTCAAGCCGCGGATCTTGTGAACAGATGGAATCGCCAAAATTTATCGAGGTAATGTGGCCCCGGGTTAGATGGCGGAATGTTTCTTCAGGGCAAATAATTTGTTATTCTAATTCGCTGATCATGCTGAGTAGATGAATGGAAAAGATGGAGATGGACCCCATACAGGAAGTGTTATGAGTGTCTGATGATATCCAACCATTGATCGTGGAAAATTTTCGGAATTAATGCTTGGAGTTTGCGTTTCTTTACTCGGTTCTAACTTGTCTCGCCAAGGTTGTTATTGCAAGTACTCTTTACAAGTTTCAGTTTATGTTGCTTTATTGGCGTTTTAGTGTCTCACTCCTGCCATTTATGTCATGAAGCTTTTGGTCGACTTCTCTGTTTTTAGATCTCCCAATCAAGACTTCTGGTTGAACATGTACGTGAAATACAATTTTCTCGAAATGGAGACAGGGATAAAAAGCACTTCATTTGCATATATTCAAGTCGAATATATTATACATTTCGCATAGGTATCACAATATTCTTTTTACTAAATTCAAATACGTAAAAACTTGTATTCAGGAAACATTGTTTTCCTCCAATTGCTACTTTTCGGTGTTCCTTTCGATACTGAAAAACGTAAACTTCCATCTATGCTCTGTCCCACAGCAAGTAGGAAGGTTTCGTCATTCTCTTCACAGAATCTGTAGATATAGCTAGCTTCCCGATGTGATAATTTAACTTGAAGTGATCAGTGAGTATTCCCACTATGATCGGGATGCTCTACTTGCTGAAGTTTAAACAATCTTTCGAGCACTTGGGTTCGTATCGCCCCATGAACACCCTAGACTTTTCCATTCCTGGTAAGTTCGCCCAGTAAAGTTCCCTTAGCCGTTCCTCTTCATTTTTTAATGTCGTGTCCATTAACCCATTTCCGGCTCCACAGAATTGCTCTGACCCATATAGCGGGCTTGTTCCTTTCCTGGTCAGCTCGTCCGTTGCTTCATTGCCTTCTAACCCAATGGGCGTTAAGGCATTCCCGTACCAGTTTGGAATTTACCTGGTGGGACCTAAATGCTTTAATATCCGCTTGGCTGTCGGTTCAAATAACAATGTTCTGCTCTCTATAGTTGCTTTCGAGGTTGAAGGAGGCACATCTGTCTATGGCGTATATTTTTGCCGGATATATACAAGTATGCTTAGTGTGTTTTCTGTAGTCACCGTAACAGGCGGATACGGACTGTTCGTCCAAGCAGAGAAATCGGTTCGGCTATCAATGCACCCAAACGGAGTAAAACCACTGGGCTTCCACTCGTACGGAAATCTTGGGAATCCCAGACCTCTGCCAGAGTGTGGAAATGGGTGATGATCATTAAGGTTGCAAAGAAGGGCACCCGTGAGTGTGACAATTGTGGTATCTGTGTGGTCCTTGGCGTTGGAAAGATAATAGCTAAAGTAATGCTCGAACATCTTGAAAGCTTGATCGACAAAGAGCAAGCTGGTTTCCATCCCGGATCCTCCAGCATTGACCACATCAACACACTACGGATCATTTTGGAAGAGAGCGCGGAGTTTTAATCTCCGATCACCTGTTCTCTATCGATTTCGAGAAAACTTTCGGCAGCGTGCACAGGGAATGTATCTGGTACAGAAGAAACTAATAGTTACTATCAGAGCGACATGACATATAATAGTGCAAAATGTTACGTGCTGCGCCGATGTTAAATGGCAGGGTTGCATCTTATCACCGATATTATTTCTTCGTATTTCTTTTGTTGTCAGTGACGTTCTGAATGTCGCCTTGTCCTGAGGGCGTGGGGAAGTTCAATGGACTATGACAACTCCCCTCAACACCACGACTACACTGATCATCATATCAACAGCGCAACAACCGGTATCCGGTCTAGGCCTGCCTTAATAAGGAACTCCAGACATCCCGGTTTTGCGCCGAGGTCCACTAATTCGATATCCCTAAAAGCTGTCTGGCGTCCTGACCTACGCCATCGCTCCATCTTAGGCAGGGTCTGCCTCGTCTTCTTTTTCTACCTTAGATATTGCCTTTATAGACTTTTTAAGTGACCCGACCACCGTAACCTATTGAGCCGGGTTTTATCCACAACCGGACGGTCATCGTATCGCTCATAGATTTCGTCGTTATGTCGGCTACGGAATTGTCCATCCTTATGTAGGGGGCCAACAATTCTTCGGAGGATTCTTCTCTCGAACGCGGCCAAGAGTTCGCAATTCTTCTTGCTAAGAACCCAGGTCTCCGAGGAATACATGAGGACTGGCAAGATCATTGTCTTGTACAGTAAGAGCTTTGACCCTATGGTGAGACGTTTCGAGCGGAACAGTTTTTGTAAGCTTAAATAGGCTCTGTTGGCTGACAACAACCGTGTGCGGATTTCATCATCGTAACTGTTATCGGTTGTGATTTTCGACCCTAGATAGGAGGAATTATCAACGATCTCAAAGTTGTATTCTCCTATCCTTATTCTTCTTCGTGTTTGTGTTTGACCAGTGCGGTTTGATGTTGTTGGTTGATTCGTCTTCGGTGCTGACGTTGCCACCATATATTTTGTCCTGCCTTCATTGATGTGCAGCCCAAGATCTCGCGCCAATCAGTGCCTGCTCGATCTGGATGAAGGCAGTTTGTACGTCTCGGGTGGTTCTTCCCATGATGTCGATATCGTCAGCATTGGCCAGTAGTTGGGGGGACTCAAAGAAGATCGTACCTCTTGCATTTACCTCAGCATCACGGATCACTTTTTCGAAGGCCAGGTTAAAGAGGGCGCATGATAGAGCATCCCCTTATCGTAGACCGTTGTTGATGTCGAATGGTCTTGAGAGTGATCCTGCTGCTTTAATCTGGCCTTGCACATTGGTCAGGGTCAGCCTAGTCAGTCTTATGAATTTGGTCGGGATACCGAATTCTCTCATGGCTGTGTACAGTTTTACCTTGGCTATGCTATCATAGGCGGCTTTAAAGTCGATGAATAGATGGTGCAACTGTTGCCCATATTCCAACAGTTTTTCCATCGCTTGCCGCAGAGAGAAAATCTGATCTGTTACTGATTTGCCTGGAGTGAAGTCTCTTTGGGGCCAATGATGTTCTGAGCGTATGGGGCTATCCGACCTAGCAAGATAACGGAGAATATTTTATAGATGGTACTCAGCAACGTGATACCTCTATAATTGCGGCACTGTGTGATATCTCCCTTTCTATGTATAAGACAGATACAGATGGCCTCGTGGCCAATCGTCAGGCATTGATTGACAGCGACTACACTGATGACATCCAAAACGTTTATTGTTGGGATTTTCCCTAATTTATATATTATCTATTCCATGGCGGGTTTCTAACCTTTCTAGAAAGGGAACTTCATTTTGATTTTCTCCACATTTTAGCAAATGAATATCTAAAGCTAAACATTAAGACTCTAATGGAATCTTGAAGTGTAAATTCTGATCTTCTTCATTTATTTTTTATGTAGTCATCTTCGAAAAATTCATTCTAGGAACGCCATTATCTGTAAGTCGACTTGCACTTTGATTTTCTTTGATATGATGAGTACCGAATCCGCAGAGTTTCAGATGACCAATGTATAAATTAATGACAGGGATGTGTTATAAAAATGCAATTATGCTTGCTGTGTTTATGGAGCGAGCCATCTTAATAGCCCTTTGTTGTATTCGTCCCAATATTCATTTCTCTCAATAATTCGTTAGCAGTGCCGGCCGCATTTAGAACGCACCTTAAACTGTGAAAAACTTCTATTTTGGCATTTCTTTTGACATATCTCGTTTTGTACTTTCTCGCCCTATCTCAACCGCTCTTCATCTAGAAGTAATTCTCACTGTATATTTAACTGCCCTTTCTATAGGCATTCTTTATCTATCTGTGATAAGGGAAACGCACAATGAGGTTCCCCTTCTTTGATCAGTGTTTTACTCTTAATTTCAAACGAAGGGTCTGATTTTTCAACTATTTGGCCTTGTATCCATTTGGAATGAAAAGTCCTTACAAACGCCAATCGAAGTGTGATTTTGGAAAATTTAAAAAAAAGTAGATGTCAAACAACGTCCCTGAATTACCCATTGACAAAGCGAAACAGGAGGAGGCCTACCACACTTTTTAAAGTTTTGTGTAAAACAAAACCTTATTAAAATCGGTTTACTGTCTGTTTGTTTGCATTTTTCTCGTAGACGATTGACACCAAATTTGGTACAAAGGTGGAAACTATGAACATACAATGAGTCACATCCTTTTATGTCGCATTTAAGGGGGTCCTGTTACACGCAATAGGGGGGGTGTAAATTTTTTTTTCATCAAATATAGTCATGTGTGGTATCAAATCAAAGGTCTCGATCAGTACTTTTCAAAGCCAATCTTAGTTTTTACGTTTGTTAGAAAGGTATGGAGTGCGGGGGGTTGAAAGTGATCATTTTTTAAGGGGGCCATTCTCAGAAGCTATCCAACAGAAAAATCAGAAAAAAAATCAGGAGGCTGCGCTATATGGTACCTGGGCTCCGAAATATCTTCCGTACCGATATCTGTTCAAATAAAGTTAATAATAGTATATTACTATAATTTTTAGTAATTCTCAGGATACGTAGAAGTTTTTGCTTCTTGGCAAATTCAAGACTATGGATGTCAATATCACCCGAAAGTGGATATTCTCACATAATATATGCATATATTACGTGCTACGTACTAAGAAATACAAATATTAAACCTTTCGTACCTAAAGCGCCCAACTTCCGGTTTCTCGACTTGTCTTTTTTCCTTATGCCCTTTACTAAGCAAGCTTTAGTCCAGTTTTCTATGAGTGCTTTGTTACATCCGAGTTTTGTCAGTGTTAAGGTGTTAGCATTACTTATTAATACTGATGACAATCTAGTCTAAAAAAGTGATTGGAAACCAAAGGTTCGTTAGATATTCATGGTTCGTACATCAACGACTGAACTGCCTCCTGACCGCTTAGCCTTTGAGACATGATGTTATACATTGGATTGGCTTAGCACTTCCAGAGGTAAGATGCAAATTGAAGGTTCACATCTGCATATTTGCCAGCCAGAATCGCTTATGCCTGAAACATTGCCAATGGTCACACAGAACATTAGACGTGTTTACTTACATTGGCTCGGCAATCTTTTTTGATTAAAATTGCTGCTGTGAATATGCTCCTCTTTAGCGGTTTTTACAATTATTCATAGTTGTTTTCTGCACCTTAACGTCATTCTTTATCCACTACTAACGTTTGTACTGCTACTTCTTAAGTATAAAACTTCACCGTTCGTGCTTCTCAACTCCCTTGAAAAACAATTCTTTGAATTGTTTGTTAGTTTGCACCAACTAATTCTACGTAAATTTTACTGCAGTTATCTGTTATTTTCATCACGTGAAACTCTTCTTTAAATCTCGTGTCATTCATCTGGAATCTTAAAGATTATCTAAAAAAGATCTTCTTGGCTATATTGAACTTAAGTCTAAAGATAATCTTCTGGTAAATAAACAGGAGATTATGCTAATAACTACTATGCACCAGATGTGTCACACTGAATCCATTATCAAGTAAATATTGATAAGAAGCTTATCCAACCCTAAGGAAGAATCCACACATGCATTATTACTTCATAAGAGCTAACGATCGTGTTCAACTGATCTTGAAGTCAATGCGATGTAGCCACCGATTTATAACTGCCAAAATGTATACACCCAGCAAATTCCACTATCAGACACTTAATTTTTATGGTGTGTAGTCATTACAAAATTGCGGCAATTAAAGTTGTTTGAAGAGGAAAAGAAAATGACTGAAGACATTTTTGAAGTTTATACACCAAGAAGCTACCTTGCTTGGAGCGAATTTTTAATGTTTATTGTTTTTGTTTTCACGCTATTTCAAGCCCACCTTCTTGAAGAGTTCACAGTTCAATGTCGTTCAACTTTGATGAATTTGTCTGAATTAATGCAAACGTAAGATAAAGTTATCCACCTGGAAATGATACTATTAACATTTTTAACTTTGAGGCATGTTAATTTCCGATTTTTCTTTTATGAATTTACAACGTGTGATATGAGCAAGATCAGGGGCTAGGTTGGTATTCCAATTTAAGAGGGAGACAAACGAGATCTTGCAATTTGGGCTCCATGTGAGATGTGAATTTGGAATTGTAAATAGTGAATTTGAATTAATTTCTGTTTACTGGTCAAGTTGAGCTTCTCTATTGACAAATGATCAGAGGATTGACGATCAGGAAATTAAGGTGACAATGAGGGAGTGATCATAAGTGCGTTGGTGCCACCTTTCCTAGGACCTTTTCAGCCTCTTGAATTGAGACAAAACTATTATCATTGTTCGTTTTGAGAATATTATCATTGTGTTGGGTTGACTCTTCAGGTTATTTACTAGCGGAATACTCAATATTTATGAAAGTCACTAGGAAAATACCAGAGAGCACCGCATATATATCTGAAAATTTCGGACTGAAACAGCTGCATCCGTCAAAAGTAGCCCAGTAATAGAAAAATCTGCCGTATAGATAAAATACGGTATCTTATATTATGAAGTGCTTAAATTGATTTCGTTGATGATCAAAAGATCATCTTAAGTGACTGGAATCGACCAAGAAGGGGGAAGAGCTATCTCAAACCTTGGACACTTTAGTCCTTTACATAAAGTTCTGTCACGTATCCTTAAACCAATGCGTGGGTCCACAACAGGATGTGAAAAAAACTAATCAAACATCGGGATATCCCACATATCTATCAAAAGTAAACACGCGAGCTTAAACTGGAAGATAAAACAAAACAAAAATAACTGCTTGACCGCGCGCGTGCAGCCCAGTGGATCACATTCTCAATCAGTGCTTCTTCTGCCTAAAATGTTCAGGTGTAGCTTTTGGGTTCCCACCTTGCGTTGATATCCTCAGGCGCCAGGAGTTTTCGAGGCTAGAGAGGAGGAAGGACGGAAGAGGTAATCGTCAGATCAAAAACCGTAGTTCATCTCCATGTCTTTATAATCTAACAACTTAGGCAGAGGCAAAATAACAAAATAAATAATAATAATCGTTGACGCAACAATCTATATTGAATCAGGGTCTTTAAGTTCGTTGGAGCAATTCATTCAAGACCGTAACGGTACGGTGTGGTCAGCATTGCGCTCACCCGAGATTTGACTCAGGTACTCATTCACAGTTGGGTCGAAAAGACAGATGAAAATCTAAATAATTATAGAAATTATAAAAATAAAAAAAAATTAGAAAAATTGAGAGGGGGTTTGAAGGGTAGTCTTACAGTTTCGTCTAGGGCAAAGGCAATTCATCAGACGCAGCCTCTTTGTCTTGATAACAGCGTGTGGCTACAAGGTTTTTCAAAATACGACAAGTGTATGAAAGCTGATCGAACCTAGACTAGATTTTGTTTAGGAAGTTGAGGAAACCTAAACCTACCATCCACTTGATGGCGAACCGGATCAATATGTTCGCACGCTAACATGTAGCCTGACTCCTCCCCTTGAAAATTTGAGATTAGAATGTTGAAAACTTTTCATTCATCTCTTGCGAAAAATGTTAACGAGATCGTTGTGGAGGGAAAAACTTGAGTTGAAATTTTTAATTAGGTTGTTGGTGGTCGAGGCGCTGATGGAGTTTGGTTGCCCATTACACCCTTGAAAACAAAGGACAGTCAACAGTGACATCACACCTTTTCACCCTCCGTGAAGGAGATCTAGAAGAGAGTAAAGGCGGTGGCGGGGATTTTTTCAAGGAGGTATTAAAAAATTAAACTGCCGCCTCACCACCTTCATCGAAATGACATTTATCATGTATTGAGAACTGCAGTCACATATCATTTTTATTTTTAGGCCGTACTTGTTAGGTTTGAAGGGATGTACATACATCCTAAATGGACATTTTCCTCTAAACTCGACTAGTTGTTCGTCGACGGTGAGATAGCTTCCGGGTTTGTAATGCTTTTTATAATTCTCAATCAAGATATTTCATATTTCTTCAATTGGCGCAAGCTTCCTACTCCGTTGTTCTCGGGTTTCTTTATCGTCAAATCTTTTACAATTAGTCAAGAAATAAAATCGAGTGCGCGTCATGTAGGCTTTGCAAAGATCATCACAGTGTTGTTCCTGGAATAAGTGCTCTGCAGTAAGGTTATTATTATTATTATTAATTTGTGTCCTCTTATTTCTTGATTTGTGTGAAACACGACTAACTCAAGGATTTAAGGTGAAAAAAATAGCTCGAGACAATCCAAGACATCAGACGAATAATTCGTGGAAGGATTAGGCCCAGGTCTAATGTGAATAATATTAATTTCGTTCGTCTTTCCGGTGTTAGGAAAGCCTTCCGTTTGCCACGATGTCCACCATCTTTTCCTGAGAGAACTGCTGAGTCTAGAGACACTATTTCAGGACGTTCTTTTGAGCTGCCAATCACCAGTTTTGCACGCTTTGAAAATGGAACATCGCTTTCGCTGGTTTGCCTCTTTTTAAGGTTTTACGTAAAACAAAACCTTATTAAAATCGATTCAATGTCTGTCTGTCATACACACTTTTCTTAAAAACGGCTAAACCGATCCGAACGGTGGACAGATGGGAACTATGAAATCCCACGCATGCAGCGAGTGGGATAAATTTAGGTGGAGTTTAAAGGGGGGCTCCTCATACATGCAAAGGGGAGATTAAAGAATTTTTTTCACCGGATATAGTCGTGTAGGGTATCAAATCTCTCGATTTGAACTTTTCGAAACTGACATTAGTTTTGGCGTGAATTGCAAAGTCCATGAGTAAGGAGTCAAAATGTACGCACTTAAAGTGAGACAGGACTCATTTTCGGAAACTATCCAACCTAAAAATCCGAAAAAAATTAGGGTGGTGCGCTTAGATGAAATCAAGGCCTCAAAATATGTCCCATTCCGATATCTGCTCAAATAAACTTACTAATAGTATATTACTAAAAAAGCAAGCTATGGCGGATTTACGGTTTCTTACTAGGGCAGAGGCAAATCGAAGGACGCTGCCTCACCTCTGCCCTGGGAACCTGGGAGCTGGTCCGGTCCAGCATTATGTTGATGCGGACTTAGGACCCCATCATTTTCAAAACGAATAGTATATTACTACTTTTTAGAAATTTACTGAAAACCCCCCCTCAAATTCATTATTAGTACTTCCGAATTTTGTACCAGCATAGAGGACAATATTTCATGGAAATCTGGCCATTAACACCAAAGTTATAGCAGTTCAAACTTAGCCATTAGCACTCGTCGCTCCTCACATCTTTTTCTTCGGCCTTTGTCCCGTTCACAAGCGGGGTCGGCTCGTCGTCAGCGGTTTCGTCATTCTATTTTATCAAATGCCTGAACAGGATGTAATCTCGAGCCCTTTAAATCCCCATCCAGCCACTGTTGTTTTGGCTGGCTTTTTGGTTGCTTACCATTGACATCGATGTTCAGACCAATATTGGTAGCTCTCGTTAGCCTGAATTACGTGACCACACCATCGAAAACGCCTCTCTCGCAGTTTTTCCACGATCGGTGCAAACCCATATCGATCGCGGATATCCTCATTTCAGACGTGATCAAATCGTGTCATGCAATGCAACATCTTCGTCCCCGTTCATTGTCTTTTATAGTCGGCCAACACTCAGAACTATAGAGAGCGTCAGACGGACGACATTGCAATACATTTTAGTTTTGGGACGTGCGCTGATACGTCGATCACAAAGAACACCAGTTGTGGAATGCAACTTCATCCAGGCTGTGTTAATGTGGAAAGCAAATTCATTACGCAGTTCTCCATTGGCTGATAGCATTGATTCGAGATATTTAAATCGCTGAGTTCTGACAATAGCAGCAACCTGCCTAGAACTGAGCGATTTAAATATCTCGGGTCAATGATATCAGCCAATGGAGAACTACGTTATGCTTTTCGCATAAGGAAACACGAAACCTTTTATATCTGAAGCGGTTTCCCGGCTTGTTTGCTGTATGTTTTGCTTCCATTTCTTCTATCTTCCTGATTTCGTCGAAAACGATAGCGTCCTCATCTTCCTCATCAACAATTACTGATCGCACAAAATCGGGATCGATATCTGAATCATCGGAATCAAAATCATCCTTTTCCAAGTTATCTTCAAAGTCTGAATCGTCACTATCATCTTCTCCTAAAATTCATAAAATTTCCTCATCGTTGTCTTCTATTGTCAAATATTGATTTCCTTCCATTTTTTTCTTTACCTAAATACAAATTTATGTTAACAAATAATAAGAAGTCGAGAAACCGGAAGCTGGCCGCTTCAGGTATGAAAGGTTTTGTGGATTTCTTTTATTATATATATCATTTGAGTGTGCATTTGCATCTAATATATGCATATATTACGTGAGAATACCCACATTCATCTTGAATTTGCAAAGAACCGATAACTTTGATCTATTATATATATATATAGAGTGATTTCCACCAAACTTGTTAGGATCATGCTCTATGCTTTCTGCAATATTTCCTGGTGCTAAAATGAACTTAAGGGGGGTTCTACAGTGAATTACTAAAAACTATAGTAACATTATTATTAACTTTATTCGAACAGATATTGGTATAGAGAGTATTTCGGAGCCTAGGCACCATACAGTGGCAGCCTCCTAATTTTTTTCAGATTTTTCGATTTGGGTAGTTTCTGAGAATGGGTTCGTTAAAGAAATGACCACTTTCGACCCCCTGCACTCCCCATCTTTCCAACAAATATCAAAACTAAGCCCACCTCTCCACCAAATTTGGTGTGAAACGCTACAACCGTCTCCGAGAAGAATGCGTGTGACGGACAGACAGACAGACAGACAATAAACCGATTTTAATAAGGTTTTACACAATGGGAATTAGCACGAAACGACTCAAAAGTGCAACCATGAGTCATTTTGACTCATCCTAATAACTCACATTTTGCCAATCATTAGACATCAGGACTACCAAAATTTCAAACGAACTAATCTCAAAGAAGAACGAAGATTGTAATAACCCTACAACAATGGAGGCGGGGGGAATTTTTCAGGAGTCATTCTGACTCATGGTTGGCAATCTACAGTTAAGCAAAAAATGTAAGAAAAAGATAGGTTTGGCAACTTCATTAGTGTATCCTTGAGGCATGTAATAGTTATGCGATAAAGCAAGAATAAGATGAAGACAACTAGAATTTTTGCGGAGAATTGCAATTTTGAAAAACCAAGTTTATTGTTTAATGCTTTATTATCAAAATTATTTTAACACTGCCCTGGTTCCCGATAAAAGTCATTTTTCGATGGCCTTTTAGCAACCCCGACTTTGAGCCTGTATATTATACACTACGAATCAATTTCATTATAAATGACGCCCATTTCATATCTTGTTCTCTCCCACCCTTTCCTCATCGGTATTCTGCAGGAATCGTTCATTACTGTCCGTCAATAAGTTTTTCGTTGGGTAATTCCTTTCGTTCGTAGTAAATAAATTTTGTTTGGATATTAGATAGATTGCAGGTGTTTCCTCTGGGAAAAAGTGATGAAAGATAGTTATCATTAGATTCCGATGCAGCTAAAACTCCTGTTATAGGAGAAGTATAGGAAAGTTGGAATTTTTAACATATTTCGCTACTAAAATTATTTTTTTCCCATTATTAATTTTTCGGTGCTCTCAGTTGTATTCATTACGGTTAAGTCACTACCTTTCCAAGAAATAGAACGCATGCACCACATTTTCATTTCGATTTCCCTTGTTTTTATAAACAAAACTCTTTTCTCGTGATAATCTCAGCAACAATTCCGAAGAAAAACTTAGCAATAGCAATAAAGATAAGAGAATTCATAATTTAATACTTAAAGTATTAAAATTTGCCTGATGTTTTCGCTAAAAGTAAAAAACACGTGCCCAACTAAGCCCAGCAATATAATCATATAATGCCACACAAAATAAGGAAAAGGCATTAATCATTCATGTGACGATGCTGAAGCTAGTGGAAGTAGGACAATAGTGTGATGAACCAAAGATACTTTCAATCAAACAAGATACACCATACTTCGCTCTAAGTTCTTTCCACTTTTCACTGCACTTGTGAATTCAATTTAATTTTCTGAATAACCTGATGAAATTGTGTTTCAATTAAATTGTGTGGCGGTCAGACATGATCCCGACAGTAATTCAATCTTAATTGGTTTTCTAGTCAAATTTTTGTTGCACTCGCCTTTCATTATTTGTCCCATGACTTACACAATTGACAATGTTGTTTGTCTGGATGTGGTTGGATGGGTTCATAATGGATTGCGGGAACATGAATGCAGACTGAAATTATTCATTGTTTTTATCAAGTTTCCAGGTAATCATATGTTTACGGCATTTAGAAGGTCATAATTGAACCTGGATTTTCTTGTTTGGCTGAGAGATATATCCACTGTAATGCGGATGGCTTGTCTCTGAATGAATAAAATGCAAAATTTATATAATATTGTTGTTGTTACGGTTTTTTAAAAAAATATTTGTAGTCCATCACAGCAAATTCAAGCAACAAACAGTTTTGATTTAAAACTGACCGAATTCTCCGAACTGTCAAATGAATTTTTACCTGGTTTTTAAGTATTTTTTCTTTTTTTGCAGAATTTAAAAAAAATCCAAAGAATAAATTATTTATTTTGTCCAGACTATCCATGCATTATAGGTTCATTCCGTCCAAAAAGCTGAAATAATACCTTGATCACGCATAGTTGCCCCTAAAGCCTTTGGAGGGTTCATCCAGCCGGCACCTGGTTTTTTGTTGCACCTTATCTCTTATCTGGAGCTGATAATAAGTGATAAAGAGTCCATTTGTAAATAAGACTTTACCCATTAAATCGCCTTCTAACCCTCCCTCTTTCTTTACCGAGATATCGTAAATACCCTTACTTAATTCCTTCCATTTTTTGGTTGTCATATTGCGCTATTGTAAAATTGACAGCTCTGACTGCTTAGAATGAATGTAATTGCAATCCTTTGTAACCTCAAAAGTTGTCGTCTTTATCCACCACTGATAATGATCATTCTTCGTCAGTCCTTTTGGTTCTAGTCAGTTCTTCTTTTCATCTATCTAGATTTAGATCTAGATAGCTTAGAAAATGGAAATAGGTAGTGAATTGCATGACCTTTCTGCTGCTTGGAAGTCGTCGACTAGATTGCACGTGGTCCATTGAATGTATTGCTTTCATCCAAGGTAACACACAAAGTGCACTCTTTGGTGCAGCTTTCCATGAGTCCGACGAAGTGCGATCTATAAATATTAATCTGACGAAGTTGAAAGATGGCTTCACTATAGTAATCGTATATCAAAGAGAAGCTATCGCAAATGTTCCGCTGATGGAAGGTAACGACATCGAAGTAATATGGCAAAGATTCAATGGCATCAGCTATGAAATGGTCGAAATTATTAGTTCAGCAAAGAATGTAACGAACTGACCGAGATGTAGGATGATTAACTCGGTCTACGAAAGAAAAATGTAATGACCATCGAAGGATACCGAAAGGGAACACAATGAAAATGTAACAACGCCACTTAATGAAGCATACTCCAAATTGAAAAGCCTGGAAAACCGGCAAAAGCCTAAAATAAACCTCTGCAAAGGGAATAGGAATCAGCCATCTAACTGGGATCAAGTAAAGAATTGAAACCAATCCAAGATAAACAAACTTTGAAACATTGCTCGAAAATGCTGGGAACATTGATGTATTCTTTGTGGATTTCTAGCAAGTATACTAGAGTATAGATCACAATTTTATACAAAATAATACTTGATTTTGAGATCCTTCTCAAACTTGTACAAATGACAAAAGGAACAATCACTGGTAGCTTCTGAAACGATTCGAACCACTTGCTCTCGTGTTCCATTATATAATACGTTTTCGACGAAATACCAATTGATACCAAAAGCATTCTCCTACTGCAATATACTCAAATCGTAGCGTCTACGGAGGGTCCATAATGCTCCACCAAGATACGATAAATTGATCTTCTGAAGATACTTAGTTCCATTTCTGTCAATTTCAATGATGTTTCAATCATGATCTGATCTTTGGTAAATTCAGGACCAGTTTTTCGGTTATTACAATTTCCGACTGGTTATCCTTGAAGTACTTATATATATACCAATTTTGGGTTGTTTAACGCCAGTTGAAATATTTTGATACAACTTTGATGGTATGACCCTACAGTCGATATTGCACTTTGGCTCTTTGGATAGATACGCATGCTCCATGTGCCTTAGTCAGACAATTGTTTTCTAATTCTGAAAATTTCGAACGGTCCGCTATTTACGTCAATTGAGTCTTCCCAACTTTTCCGTGATTTCCTCTGTGCTGTCTTTAAATGTCCATTTCGTAATTGGCAGTTATGTTGTTCGCTAAACAATTGATACAACTAATGCTTGTATCGGATTTCGTGTGCCCCTTCTTCCTTGAGAATTTTCTGCTCATGCACATATATATGTTTTTTTTTGTGAAATATGTGTGAAGGCCACTTTCAGAATCGATAGCAACATCGAAAGTATTGGTATCTTTCAGATGTCTATCTTGTTTTTACTATCGATTTACCTTAAATTTTTAATAAGGAGGATCGCGTAGAATGCTTATGAGTAGAAGTCGTCCACTCCTTGAGGAGTAGGACGTGTGTATGCTTGACAGATCCAATCATAAGAATGAATTCGAAACAGAATGAAAATAGTTATCATGGGGCGGAAACTTCCATTTTAATTGACTTCTAAAACCAGGAGTATCTTCCCCCTTCCCTCTTCCAGGTATAACAAGAGCACCATTCCTGGAAAACTAGAAGATTTTTCTGAAAAGTTTTCTGGACACACGTTCGACAATTCGCCCCAAATAGGTTAACGAATGCTCTCTGGCTTTACCATGAGTTTTCGTTGGAGCGGCGCATTCATTCAAAATAATTGTTCTTCCAAATCATAACATTAGATCCGACAGTCTTAGTCACAGTACTGCTTTCAGAAAACCAAATTTTGCTTGCAATTCTCCTGAATCTGTATGTGAGCTTCTCCGGGATCGTTTTCCTTCAATTCCCCTACTCCTTCGTGCCATTCCTTTTCCGACATAGATAATCTTCTATAGTCAGCGCATCTTCGATTCCTCTTCTAAATCCTTCCATTGTCGAATTTCGGTCGTCGGTTGTGGACCTGACGGTCTGTCAAATCTTTTCTTTAAAAAAATGTAAGCTTTAGGTTATCCCCCTCTCTATCATTTTTAACAAGAGTTTTTTTCCGGGCAAATCATCCCTTTACACAAAAAAGGTAATGGTACACTAGGCGAAATATTTATCCTTTCCTCAATCTCCTTGATTCTCGAGAAATACATCAAAGACTGTCTTTCGCATCGTTTTGGACATTGATTGTGAAGGGACAGAATGAATTTCAATCATATGCTTAACGTTACTAATTTGCTTGAGTTAACTATGTGGCGAAGTCTATGAATGATAGAATGCAGTCCATGTAGACTTCTCCAAAGCCTTTGGTTCCATTGACCATTATCTGCCTCTCAACGAACTCTGATCGTACTGTGTTTCTTCAAAAGTTCTCTCCTGGTTGCGACCGTGCCTAAGTAGGCTATGTTCAGTCTCCTTCAACCATTCTATCTCGACTCCTTTCGTTCTTTTATCCGATGTTCATCAAGGTTCCATTCTTAACCCGTTCCTATTTTCATTCCTTATAAATGATCTTCCTGCCCTGTCTTCTATATGCGGACAATCTAAAACTATTTTCTGGTATTGACATCCCTACCGAGCAAAGCTGCTTTCAATCAAACCTACACACTCTACTTCTACATTGATGATGAAACTTTAACAGCGATTGGGTCTGACAAGGATTTCCGGGTGAAGCTTGATAGGAAGCGTCGTTTTAATCTTCATTATGTCGACATCCTTTGCCAAGCTTCCAGAATATCTCATTTTGCCCTTCTTTTTTCCCAGCAGTTTATAGATATCCATTTCACGGTTATCCTTTTTAAGGCTTTATTTTCTACAAATAAAACTTTATTAAAATCGTTTCGCCGTCTGTCTGTCTGTCAACACACTTCTCCCGGTGGAAAAGTTGAAAGTATGTAATCCCACGTATGCACTGAATGACATTATTGTATTATACGTTAAGAACTTGTTAGCACTGATGATGGGAACAAATGGTTCCCGAAATATCGGAATTTGCAACCATAATAAATATCACTAGCGAACAGAAAAAAGCAAGCTTTAATTATTTTAAATAATTTAATCGCTAGAAACACCGTGAAATGAAACTTAGATTTTTTTTTTGTATTTAATTTGTACAAGTTTTGTCTTGTCAAAAATATTCATCGTTTCTTTTATGTCTTTGAAACGTTCTTACCATAGACTTTGCCGAAATGTCATGGGGGACTTTGAGCCACCTAAACGGTCATTTTGTCTATCCAAAATTAAAAACATTATATGTCTGATTTATAAGTGTTCCGTTACTATAATTTCCCGTTCGGGATTTTTACTATTTTGAAATTTGGTATTTTATAAAAAAGTTATAATTTGCACATGTAAAAATGGAACAAATCAATGTTTTCAAAGGCTGGCTCGGGAATCATAGCGAGATGTTCACTGAATAACTGAAAAAAATTTGATTGAATTCGAGAAATATTTCTGGTAGAAGTGATGCCTCAATGTTTAAAAAATCAACATTCGGGAAATTGCAATTAAAGATAAAATGTGGTATAAAACATGATTGCCGAAATTTACGATTCAATCTGCAATGCCAAGGCCATAGAGTTCTTCTTCTTCATTAAGAAAATGTTCTCGGTTGGCCGCATTTTTCACTCTCTATTGAATCCGAGCCCTTCTTGCAGCGTCATTGATCCTGCGCTCGAAGTGATCGATGAGTTTCTCGTCTCCCAAAGTAATCCCCAATGCGTCCATGACTTGTTTCGCTGACTCGCTTTGTTGAAGATCATTACTGCTAAGTGGGTGACAATTTCAACCACCTGTTTGCCCGAATGGAAATGTTTTGGAGTCAAAATCCAAATACAAATTTTGAGAGATTCTTTGTTATTTTGAGTGTGTGCATCTCTCTAAAAAATTATAAGAAGACAGATCCCCGTATGTCGATTTCATCAACTGTACAATCTAGGATCGATGGGAATTCTTTCATGCTGAAAACTTATGAAAGTGCCTTGGGTCTCCGCATGCGCGCACTAAGCGCTCGAAAAGATTTCAGGTGTGCATATTATAATAATTGTCGGCGCAACAATCCATATTGGATCAGGGCCTTGAAGTGTGTTAGAGCACTTCATTCAAGACCGAAACGGTACACTACAGTACACGGTAGGAGGTAATGTGGTCAGCATTGCGCTCGCCCGAGATTATTACCCTGATTTGACTCAGGTACTCATTTACATCTGAGTCGACTGGCATCCAATCCCTCTGCCAGTGAACCCATGAAGGAGCGTGCTCTTCACGAAATCCCTTTTATCGTGTATTCTTAACGTCATCTGCTATTAAAATATGCGAAAAAAATCGATTTTTGAAACCATGGCGGTAGAAGACTCCCTTAAGTCTAAAGAGGGATTCCCATACATGAAAAAAAGGGGTATAATTTTTTTCTCCTAATATAGTTATATGGGATATCAAATGAAAGGTCTTAATTAGTACTTTTCGATGCAGATTTGACATCAATTGTCAAATAGGGGAGCAAGGAGATTAGGAAATAGTCATTTTCTTTAAAGACTAATTCTCTCTATACTCAGTTAAAAAATCTGAAAAAAAATCGTGATGGTATCTATGTATACAGTAGTTAGGTCAAGGTGCTCTATTATATTAATTTTGGAAATTTGATGACACTGATTTTTTATACCTGCGCTGAACTTCTGGATTTTGAATTGTCATTCTTTTGTCCGTAATGTTCTTGAGTATTATCCTACAATTATGGCTGCTATATATGTAATAGATTTACTGGTTCTCTCTTCTTCAAAAAGAATCTTCACTACTCATCCTATCCTAATCGCACAGTTTTGTTTAATAGGATACCGCAACAACATGGGAAACCTCGATAGATGCCTACATTCTGTTCAAGCTTTGTAACGGCCTAATACACTGTTTAGTAGCCTCCGAGACATATCACCAAGGATCATATTAAAGATTCGCACGCTTATGTTATTACTCGTATTTTCAAGGTGCCTTTTGCGGAGCTTCTGTTACTTTTACTTTCCTGTGTCTGGAATGCTTTGCAGCTATGATCGTATGCAACTTGGTTCTTTAATTTCATCCTCTGCCTTAGTCTGGAGCCCAAGTCATTGACCCTAAATCCTTTTTCTTGCCAACTTATTTCATATCTGTTTTGGTTGGCGTTTAAGAACGTATAAACAATTGTTTACAAGTACGTACATAAATTTAGGAATATTACCTTTTTTGACGGGTAGGATGTGCCTCCTCTGCTTCTCTGCCAAATTGAAACCTCCCATCAATAAGACTCTAATTCAGACTTGACTAAATCAACAAATTTTCTCTTTCGTTCCAGATTTAAAAATATATCGCCGGGACTGATGGTACGATGGCGGAACAATCCGGAAGCAATGCTCGATGCCCAGTATCCAACTGGCGACTTTGAATATATGGAATGTGGACCATCACCCCCCGCTGAAAGTGCGCCCAGCATGTACGACAGTTTTGAAGAGCCCGCGGCAGAACTTAGTGTTCAAATCTGCGCAGACACCCTAAGGGTGAATTTAATCGATCAAATGAAGTCGTCACTAGGTCGTATTCGATTACTCGAAGACATTGAACAAGGCAACGTAATTGAAGAAAATGTGAAAAAATATTTTGAATCAACGACAAAAGTGGAGAAAAACATATCATTCTTATGGGCAGCATTTTTGAAACGATGGGATCTTTTGGAGGGACTTTTGGACGCTGGAGCCGATTTAAACTTTTGCGACCAGAATGGTATATCAGCCTTGCATTTGGCTGCATTCAGCGGATGTTTGGCATCAACAAGTTTTTTGATAAAAAAGGGTATGGATGTCAATGCACTACCGAAATGCTACACACCATTACACTGTGCAGCGTTCGGGAACTCCTTGGAAACAGCAAAGATGCTGATCAACAATGGAGCATTAATAAATATTGATACAAACAAGCCAAATTGTGAAGAATCTCTGTTGCATTGCGCAGTGCGAGCTAATGCTTTTGAATGCGTTCAGCTATTCATCGCAGAAGGAGCCGATGTGAATTCACTAAAACCAAATGGCACAAACGCCATACACTTGGCTGCAGATTTGGGGAATGCACAATGTCTGGAAGTTCTTTTGAGTGCACAAAATGCTGATCCTAATATTCGAATTTGTATAAGAGAGAAGGAATCAACGGCTTTGCATTTGGCTGCAGACGAAGGTAATGTTGAATGCGTCGATTTACTCCTTGCTAAAGGAGCTGATGCCAAACTCAAGAATCATCGAGGCTTCACAGCTTTGCATTTGGCTTCGCGAACATCAAGTCTCGAATGCGTTGAATCATTACTGAGGAATGGTAATGCCGATCCTAACGCTGAAGATTTTGATCACAGGACACCATTACACGCTGCAGTAGGAAAATCAGAAAATGCTTTTGATATAATGGAAACCCTCATTTCATGGGGAGCAAATGTAAATCATAAGGACATCTACGGGTTTACAGCTTTGCACCTGGCAGCTCTCGATGGCTTGGCGCAATGTGTAGAAATGCTTATATTCCACGGTGCAGATGTTACGACAAAATCCAAAAAAGGTACAACTGCTTTGAACGTTATAACAAGGAAAACTCCTGCTTCTATGGCCATGATTACTCAGAAATTGGATGCTGCTATTACTATTCATCACTCACAGGATATTGTTAATAGAGAAGTGGAACTAGAGTTGGATTTCAGACAATTATTGCAACATTGTCATCCACGGGAGATCAGCTATTTGAACACATTTGTCGATGAAGGCCAGAAGGAGATACTAGAGCATCCTTTGTGCTCTGCTTTCTTATATATTAAATGGGGAAAAATAAGGAAATACTACATCGCACGGCTGGTCTTCTGCTTCGTATTTGTCTTGTTTCTAACCCTCTACACTCTGACCGCTTTGGCACATAACTGCTATAACGGCAGCAAAGATATGGAGGAAACAATCCAGGAGCAAGAACTTTGCCAAAAACAATCTATCCTTGGTGATATGCTCCGGAATAATCCTTTTGTAATGGAGATGCAATGGTGGGTGCTTGTCGCGATTACTATATTCGAGATATTCCGGAAACTGTACGGAATAATTGGCTATTCGTCCTTTAAGCATTATGTGACACAGGTTGAGAACATCATAGAATGGTTTGTGATTACAAGTGTGTTTGTAATCTCGTACATTTACACGAACCGCACTTACACTTGGCAGAATCATATAGGAGCCTTTGCAGTTTTGCTGGGTTGGACAAATCTAATGTTAATGATTGGACAGTTGCCAGTGTTTGATGTTTACGTTGCAATGTACACCAAGGTGCAGGGTGAATTCGCTAAACTATTCATGGCCTATTCTTGCATGTTGATAGGTTTCACGATTAGTTTTTGCGTGATATTCCCGTCTTCATCATCGTTTGCCAATCCATTCATGGGATTCATCACGGTGTTGGTCATGATGATTGGAGAACAAGATCTTTCGTTGCTGATCAACGACCCTGATGGAAAGGACCCTCCGTTTTTACTGGAAATAAGTGCACAAATCACTTTTGTTCTCTTCTTGATCTTTGTAACAATTATTCTAATGAATCTTTTGGTGGGTATTGCTGTACATGACATTCAAGGATTGAAGAAAACCGCAGGACTATCGAAACTGGTTCGTCAAACCAAACTAATATCATATATTGAATCAGCACTCTTCAACGGATATCTTCCAACTTGGCTACGTAATCTTCTTCATTACACGGCACTAGTCTCACCGCAAGCCTATCGCGTGGTCCTGTGCGTAAAACCTCTGAATCCTAGTGAAAAACGCTTGCCGCGTGACATTTTGATGGCCGCCTATGAAGTTGGAAAACAAAGAAAGCACTTTGGCCACACGATTTCAGCCAGAAGCTCGGCTGCTACCTATTTTCAATACAAGAACAAATATAACAACAATAATAGTCAAGAATCCGATTATGGATTTGACACATCCAGTATTTGCACACTTCAGACTAAAGTTGAGGACAATGCGGAACGTATTGAGATACTCACCCATGAAATACGGGAATTGAAGCAGGCTTTGATTCACCAGCAGCAACAAGCCAGCAAAGTAATTGATAAACTCTTGGTGGTTATATCGAATCAGCAGAAATGTGTGACTAAAAAGTAAGATCCATTCTGTGGACTAGGTGTAATTGGTGTTGTTATACGTGCATTACATAAATTGTATGTCTGAATTGTATTTACCACTTTAGTATTATCATAGCGCACCTTTGGAGAACACAATTATAAAACATTGGAAAAGGTGCGCCAACAAAGCAAAATATTGTCACATCAAAAGAGATTTTATCATTAATGTTGTAAGTAGAAAGATGTACTCCTATCCATACCATTTAGCGATTTAAGCAGTTTAATGTTTAGTGTTGTAGCCATATCAGATAGAATTCGTGCATAAATGTTATAATGACTATTACAACATGATTGTATGAATGTATGTATTCTTCCTCTATGTAATAAAGATGACAAAAAGGCTGTGTGATTCGTTGCTGAATAAAATTAAATGTGCTAACAAAGTTGTTTTATTTATAGATATTCAAGCCCACCTGCCTTTACATTTTGAATAGAAAACTCACAGATCTTCTGCCCGGAAGGTGTGTTGAGTTAAATTCACTGAAGGTTAGCATTTCAGTTTTTGGCCCATTTTTATTAAGCGTTTGTAGAAAATAAACAAGTCAAGTCTAGCTTTATCCTAGCTTAGGCTCAAACTATTGCCGGTTTTACTTGGATATAATTCGCACCCTTGGTGTGTTTTTACGAATATATAAAGGAGCGTTTTCCATATGTTGCCTCTTACGGTCACGCTGTTCCCAAGGGGGAGGTGGACGAAACCGTTAGTCCCTATTTTTTAAATGCTTGGGTGCCATGCCTCAAACGGTCTGTGGACCAAAAAAAGTGAGAGTAAGTTGCCCTCCATTTGGTCCGGTCCAACATCAAGTGGATGTGACAAACAATACTAAACAAGACCTTTCATTTGATACCCCACATGACTATATTTGATGAAAAAAAACGCTCTCAATTCTCCGCGGAAGTATCGTGGAGTGTTACTTCGCAGGGAGGAATTTACTCTTTACCAGCATGATTAAATCGGGCGTCCACTGCTCTTTCCGGGCTCGATCCAATTCCTGGAGCTTTTCTTGTGTCACCATTATTGTTGCGCTTGTCGCGCTTTAAATTGCTTCGGACGTGCTGCTCCGGGTCCTCAGATGTGAGAAGGAGGTTGGGGGAATTCCTCCAACGCAAAGCCATATAGGTCTGTAATCTCTGTCCCATAAAGAATTGTGTTAACTGTTAATTAAATCCTCCGGGTTTTCGCCCGACACATCTATCATTACCGTCCACGGGATCTTTGTATGAGCCCCGCTGAAACTCAACTTGCCATCCATCGTGCTGTCAAAACGGTTTTTTTAGCCCGTATCCGTCCCCCTCGTTTAATTCTCGATTGTCCAAGCAAGCTAAAGACACCAAGTTTAACTAGTTCTAGTTGACCAAATTAAAGGTATTCCTGACATCTTATGGCCGACACCTCTCGGACCAAATCCATCGACCGTAGAAAGGGCTCGTTAAAACTCATACTGCGATAGACCATCCCCAACTCGATGAACTGGAGCTGCCTTTTGTATACCATCTCCAACATTTTCCCACTGGAGGGAAACGGTCCTTTCACCGTGCACGATTGAATGTGATTATAAAACATGTGAGCGTATTCGACGCCTCCATCTGGTATTCAATACCGGAGGTTATTGTCCCCTATTCATCCACAGATCTCTTGTACTTCCTCCTCGGTAACACCGAAAATCGAGAAAACGTCCTGGTGAACTGTTGGCTGATTTGCATTTTCTTCCTATTTCGGAAAGAGAATTATAATTATTTTTAACAAGAGTTGTGGTACGTCGTACGTGCCTCGAGGCACAACTGATTGTAGCAATTCTGTTTGCCCTTTTAAGGCCACTACGAAGATATCGGCATTCTTTTTCCAATTCCCGATATCTTGGCTTTCTTGTTGCCCTTTGTCATAGTTTCTTCGCTCGAAAACTCGATAAATGCAACAGTATTTCTTAATTTTCTACTGGGGGTTGAAAACACCTTTGCGGTATTGTAGGTTCGCATGCTTCAGTTACCCGCAGACATAACTGACTCATTATTTCCAGCGCCATTCCCTTCGAGTCGTCACTTCCTTCGGGGGCCGTCCGGAATAAATCCTCGAAAAATCCGTGGATCAGTGAGTTATGCAACTTTTTAAAATCTGTTTAAATCTGTTGCTCATTCGACTGTTGCCTTTTCCATTTCCCATGCCGAAAGAGATGGCCTGGTGGTCACTATGGGTGAGGAATTCTATTATTATATTTTCGGGTTGTCACAATCCCGACAGATGCCGGATTTCACTAAATACCAAGCATTTACTTAAAAAAAATAAAGGGGCTTTGGTGGTGGTAGCCCGCAACATCGAGCATGTTTGCAGAATGTTGTGTTTCTGCATTGCTTGAACTAGACTGGGTGAGAGTCCGAGCACCTCGAGGGTAGCCGTAAGTACAAAACATGTAACTGACAATAACTACAATTACCCTCTCGAGGTGGCAAATTTCTTTGATTTCTCGACTCAGTGGCTCATAGTTTATCTTTTACACGTATTTCCTTTCACTGTTGCGGTTAATGGGGGTAACAACATCAATAACATGCGCGGAGCGAGGCGTCTTGTCAACTAACAACACATCAGGCTTGTTGTGCGGTACGTGGCGATCAGTTAAAATTTTCCGATCTTAATACCTGGCCTAAGCAAAACTATTGAGTACTGCCTGTATTTCATATCGGTAAACCGGATGATGGATCCCCTTACATAGAGGACCGTGCCTGATCGTTATTGCACTGGGGCCGTAACAACGCAGCAGGAAATGGGGGAGTCTCTAGCGCCGAATCACATATCTGTATTGCAAGGTGCCATGGCAATACAGCCAGGAATGAGATAGTTCTACGCATCTAACGCCGAATAAAACATTCTGCATTTTCATCCTCTCACTCCCATTCTTTCATTATAACCTATTTGGCGACTACACCGTCCTGAATGGCAGACATAAGTCTCTCCCTCTCAGCAAAGAACTCTCCAGCACATGTTCAACAAAATAAAGATCGACAAATGGCTGCCAGAGACAATTCACACATCGCTGGAATTCAAACAGCAAAACATCTTTCAGAACATCACAGAACTCGAGCATAGATTCTTTGTAGAAGTTTATCTCGATCGTAACTTGCATGTGGAGGTAACCAATACTATGTCCAGCATACAGCTAGTGATAATTTTTGCAGATAGCATGAATTCAACACTTGCCTAAACTAAATTCCATCCGAATATCACGGCTGAACATATCTGCTATTCGCAACAGACCTCTGAGGTGGTCATCAGCATATGACGCCATGTAAATAAATCAGTATATCAGCTCCCACTTCCAGAACTGTCGCCAAAAACTTTATTAGTTTGGGATCAATGTGATCCAGATGTAGGACATCGGTTAGTTAGATGCGCGGGATGCTGTCAAATGTCTCGGGGTAATCGATTTAGCAACTAAAGAGATTTCCTTGGCATCTAGTCACCTGCTGAGTCGAATCAACCAACTCGGCAGCCCTTCTGCTCCTCGGACAGAATGTTGTTGGTCTGGAAGTGTCCATTGACCCTTCCACTAATAATGGATGTTATGAGTTTGCAGGGGGTTGGTAAGCAAGTAATCGGTCTTGTGATTGTAGGGTCCCGCACCGTATCATATCTGGGAATAAGGTGAGTAATTTCCACAGTGAGAAAGGATGAAAATTCTTTTGCCCGGCTAACGACCTGATTTATGCTATGCGCCAACCGACCGTGCATACTGGTAGACACCATTAGAAATTTTGCACCTGATCCAGACTTGGGCCTCTCCAGTTGTTCGCGCTGTTTATGACTCGTCGAATCTCCTCTTCGACAACTTCCACAAAATCCATGCCCGGCGTAGTGCATGACGGATTCCTTCAGCGGTAATTCACTTAGTACGGTCAAATTGCTGAGTGGGTAATCCCCAAGGCCACCCCAATATGCTTTTGCTTCTGTCATTGAAAACTGCACTCTTTGGCCGCTCTGTTGGGATCCTTTGGACAATATGAAAAAATTTCCCCTGGTTCCTCGCGGACGTTACATTCTGAACGAGTGACTTTTGCCGTACCATCACAGCCGGCCGCATACAACAGAATATTTATGCTTTGTTGTATCCAGTACTTTAACTACGGTTGTCTCATTGAGAATCGCATTTGAGTTTGTGCTTGACCCGCCTGGTGGCATTGCTAGTCCTGATATGAGTCAACCTAGCAATGTTCTGCCTTATTTAATGGCGCCGACGTTCTAGCCGAATTTCTTGGTGGATTTCTTCTTCACGCAAATCAATAACACGAAAGCCAATCTTCTCACCGTGCAGCCCAAGAGGCGTGACTGCAGCACAATACACAAGTGATTATATTTGCAGTAGCAACATATCAGTATCGGGACGCAATGTCATCATTGATTTGGGACAGCATTATGTCTGTTTGAAATCAACTTTAATATGATGGGTATTATGTTATATTCCCAACATTCTTCCAGAATCTGCTTTGCTGACAATATCTGATCAATCGTTGAAATCGTCTCTGATATTCATCAGCCATATTTTATGCGAAGGCTTCTTTCGATCATGTTCTTTGTCTGCGCTAAAGGAGATATGGACTCCATGTTGTATATGTTCGTCATCTGCCAAGATGTCAGTCAGTATAATAGCCGAGATGGTAAATGATGCATCATCGAAGACAGAAAATTGCGGCTGTATAGAACAAGACAAGCTCACTACCCTGTAGTAAGTTGCCTATAAGTATACCGCGGTCTCAACACGTTCGGAATTGTCCTTGCCAGAGCCGCCGTGGATGCTTTGTCACAAGCATAACGTACGTCTTGTTCGCTCCCAAGTACTTGATGGCCGGCTTGGAAATAATTTTAATTAATCTAATGTAATGGATCCATCTACAAGCAGTGTTATAACGTCGGCGTAATCCACCACCGTCGCCTCTTCCGGAAGTGTGCAATTAAATACCTCATTGAACATAATCTTCCACGGCAGCGGCCCCAGTACGGAACCCTGTAGAACACCCGCGGAGACAACGTACTCATACAGTCCATCATCGGGGTTGTACCAGCGTCCTTTTTCTGCTAAATAGCTATCGGCCGGTATATCTTAGCAGAGTGGATTGCACTACATGGAGTTGCCAGCTATAGAATTGTCATCCTTCTTTAAGACTTGGCCTATTTGTTGCCACTTCCGTCTTCTAATCAAATCGGCCACGGTTAACTGAGCAACTTCTTTCTTTCTCAAGTCTGTTACCAATTTGAAGGTATCAATGGTGGATGGTTTTACAGGGAGCATACTGCCGATGTGAGAGTCCTCCTTAGTGTCCTTCATAGCATCCGAAAGCCTCATTAATATGTAGGAGTATGACTCACTTGAAAGTTTACTAGCGTTAAGCACAGTATCAGCTTCTACCGTTTCCATTGTGGAGGAAATATGTCCTTAAAAATGCACACTTCAAAAAACTCACCAAACATCTAGATTTCACGGCGAGCTATTCGGTACTGCTTCCAGGCCCATGGCTTTCTCTTCGCGTGTAGGTCTCCAGTTGTTGGTCTGTGTTACTCCAGTCCTCTGAGCTGCCTGAGTTCTATAGGCACTCCCCCATGAATTTACGTCGGTCTTCGAGCAGAGTTTCGTAAGACACTCCCTCTTGCTTTGCTGGATAGCCATCTTAAAAATTTTTTGCAAGCTTCCTTGTATGAATGCTCTTTTTGCACCTGATCGCCCTCTGATCTATCCGTCTGGCTTGATGGCAAGATGGACAGTTAACCATTCCAGCTGTGATATTAAGTGTATCCGTAATTTCTTCTACTCGTTCTATATGCGGAGATTGTTTTACGGCATTGAAAAGCTATTCTAAATAATATTTGGATCATCGCTTGTAAAAGTATCCCTGCGCTTTCGAACGCTTCAAGAGCATAAGTTTTGGACAAAGAGCGCACGTTACAGGTTCAAAACTTGTTGTCCTTTTTCCGTTGCCATTTTTCGTTATATTTGAGATCTATTTGAGGACAACCTTTCAAATAAGGCAAATATTATGACGAATGTTATCACCAAGTTCAAGTATAAAGTTTTTTTTTGTGGTTTAGAGAAGTTTATTAATGTCCAGCCTTAAACAAGAACAATTTAACTTAGCAGAAAGTAGTTCCTTTTGAATTTGACCTTTAAGTAAAGCTAGACAAGGTTCAAATTGTATTATTTGCAATAAATCTAAAATCGTTTACTGACTGCTCAATTTCGACAATATTTTCGCTGAATTCAAATATTCTTCACTTTCATTTTTTACACATTCATTTCCGGAACACATTCCTAAGTTTCGCAGTGATCAGCTCATTATCATAGCGCTAAATGAAGTTGCCAATATTTGGCTTATATGACAAGCCAATAAATATATTTGTCTCAAATTTCAAAAACTGACTATTATTTTTTTGCGCAAACGCAATTGTACGACCACAGTGAGATTTATATTTGTTTTATTTGCCATCAAAAACTCACGGAAATAGATTAATAAAGCCTGGAAAATAATCCTCGAAAGACCTTATTAAGAAAAACAGCGTCAAACATTTCGGATCTCAAGATGTATTTGTATGATTCGTACGTTATTTGTGTTTTTACAACAGAACAAAACAGGCCATAAACCAGAATCAGGTCATCCAAGCATTTAAGGTTCTGTGCTTTTCTTAGGTGAGGAGCTTTGAACTAACAACTGTTTCGTTTGTACAACACAATCATGCACTATTTTTAAGATCCACTTACACAACAAGTAGTAGTGTATCTATGATATGCGCTATTATCTGCATTCACGGCACGGGGTGAGCATTATTTATCTATTTTATTTATTATTCTTATTCGCGTACTTTTATCTACTCTAAATTAATTGAATCTCTTTTAGAATTACACGAAAACTGAAAAAAAATAAATAAATAATAAAATAAAAATTAAATGATCTCATTTAGTCCCCCACCTAAGTACTAAACACGCCTAACAAGCTTAACTTGTGTGAATAGACGAGGATTACTTTTTTGTTTCAGCCATTCTTCCAACTACTCTATTTCAATTGTGCTTTCCCTGCTGAATTTGAAGAGCCAGGATTAACCGTTGCCGTGGTCCCTGTTGAGAAGTTAATTTTTCGGTGTTTTATAACTCTCTTTGACTTTAAGCCACGTCTACCTTTCTTGACAAACGCAAAGTTGTTAGTGGGAGTTAAATCGCTCGCTATTCTCATTGCGTGTGCCTAAGTGAGGTGATTCCCGTTGCTTTCTGTCTCTTAATCCAAATCAATATTGAGATTATCTGCAATATATTACGGATTTTCGTATTGAATAATTATCAGTAGACTTCTTTTTCCGCATTGAGTCGGTCTGCCTGTTTCAGTTTAAATCTGTACATCAGATCAGCGTAGCCTAGATAAAGGGGGCTTCGCAACTGGCTTTCTTTGCGGTCGTCACTGATGATAATTCGCTAGCTAAGATTGGTTTAAACATTGATGGGCTGGAAATTATCCAAAGGCCAATCAAGAAAACAATAGTAACTCAGACTTTTGACCGACGAACACGATCCAAGCGGAGAGAGTCCACTACCAAACGAGACAAACGCTAAAGAATGAGAAGATCCCAGAACCCAACCTCCTTTCACGACTGACCATTGCTGACGATCACTATGTGCGTAACCTCAAATTACTCATGGTCATATGAAATTCACTCTTCTCTGTTATCGATTACGATGAATTATGTTTTCTCAAGGACAAATCCACAGGCATCAGAGCCACCTAAAATTGATCGCCTTTCCGAGAACCAATGATACCAAGCTGTGCGCTTCATTACTGTTTTTCGTTTTATCTCGAATGGTCTAGACATAATTCTCATCGCTCTAATTATGCCCAGGCAACCGGGTTTTTAGGTTTATGCTAGCAGTCTTAGGCCGTTATCAAAGTTCACCCTCAGTCACCAGATGATGCATGCGCATGGGCTATGGATGCATACATCTAGTGAACTCATTGTAATAGAAACTTCCATGTCTTATCTACGACAATCTTGCAAAGCACCAGAGCATGACTTCTGATAATATTCCGGCATATGGTATTTTACGTTAATTTGGAGTGAAGATGCACTCCTAAATACTGGACTGTTTTTACTAGTTGGTTTGGTTTCCACCGCTGATATAATGACTAGTAACTAGTTCAGTTCTCCTAAGGCGCCCGTTTCAAACGCGCCAACTGTGATCACCTGCAGTGCTTCGCTCTTGCGTTGACATATAGTGTTCGAAAATTCGTTAATATAAAGTCAAAGTACAAATTCATACTTCAGTTGTCAGAGAGACTGTCTCAAAACCATGTTCAATTCAGCGAAAATTCATCAAAAAAGCACCCAATGCATGGCTCTGCTTTTGCCTCGGTAATGCGAGAAACCGTAGAGACCTGACAAAAAGAACCCATGCAATGACACTATCTAAGGTTGCCATGAAATCTTATCCGGATCATAGAGTTTCAAGCACATCTGTCGTCATCGCTATCAGTATCACAAAGCACTTCAATTATACCTCCCCCCATTAGAAGTTTACAATCTTCCTCTATATTGCTCTAGAGCACCTTCCCAGAATAGTGATTTCCATAAGCTAGCGTATCCTGCTCTGGAGTTTTCGCCCTTTCTCAATGTATAACCTACCCACTGCCACTTTCACCTTCGGATCAACGTGCCTATTGATATCTGGCCCGTACGCCAGCCAAATTAATTTTTCATTTGCAGTTCCGTTTTAGTTGGGTTTATGCCGAGTCCGCATCTTGCAGCCCACAGGGACAACGCTGCAACGCTCTTTCCATGATGTCGCTCATAATGGACGGTAACATCCCTGACACTAATGTCACCGTTGTCGGCATACGCCACTACCTTCACTCCGATGTTGTCCAATATTCATAAAATTTCGTCCATCACTATTAACCAGAGCACCGGAGAGATGGCGCCCTCCTGGGGCGTGCCTCTGTTCACAGCTCTGGTAAAGTGGTTGCCTCCCAGATCCGACTAATACTTAGCATGGATATAATCCATTGCGTAAGATACCCCTCCAATCCAATACTGGTCAAAGCTTCCTTGATCGCAGCTACGGTGGACTGCTTGTATTGCAGCGACCGTTCAACCATGCCAATTACCTCGGGGAGAGCGGTTTCTGTCGATTTGCCTTTAAAGTAGACATACTGGGAGTTAGAGAAAGGCGTTCTCTCCGTAGTCGCCCTTAAGTGGATGTTCAGGTTGCAAAAGGTGAAGCTGATTGGTCGAAAGTCCTTCGCGGACTCGTGGTCGCGCCTGCCCGCTTTCGGTATGAAAACCACTCGTGTGCGTCTCCACGACTGTCGTAGGTATCCTAAAGAGATGCAGCTCCGGTAAATCTCAACAAACCACATCACAACCCTTTCCTGCTGCTTCTGTAGCATGACTGGCATTATACCATCTGGACCCGGAGATTTATATCCAGAGAAGCTATTTATACTCCAGCCGATCTTATCCTCGGTAATTACCGATTTGATAGTCTTGCATGGCTGGGATGGCCGCAAACTTTCCAAGGCTCTTGAGGACTGTATCCTGGCTGGTGGGAAAGTGCGTCTGAACCAGCAGCTCCAAGATTTAACCAGAAGATTCCATTCAGGAGCCTTCCGACTTTTTAAGAGAAGATGGGCTCCTATCGTCCTTGGGTAGAATTTTACTGAGTCTGGCAGATTTGCTGGTGCTTTCGATGTTCTGACAATAGTCCAACCAAGACCGCCTTCTGACGGTCTTACCGGCCGACTCGACTTCTTCAGGCAGTCTTTGTATGGCTGATCTGCTTGCGTGGCGGGTTCATCAGTTCCAGTCGGACCGCCGATTCTCATCTCATCCAATAGCTCATTGGCGGCGTCGATTGGATTCAGGTCGCCGTCCGGTTTTGCAGAGCGGGACACTTTCACCTTTGCATTCCTGACTCCGAACCGCACTTTATACGCGAATTTTTCAAATGCCTCCAGGCATTCTCCGTTTATACGGAGCAGAAAAGGTTGGCTGTTAGTCTGGAGTTCCTCCTCCTTAATAACAACCCAGTCGTCCATGGGAATCCTGGGGCTTTAAAGGCGCAAGTATTGAACGAGCTGGTCCTTATTTATGCGGATTTTCGGCAACCAGATGCGAGCGACTGGTCTCCTGGGAATCTCGTCGTAGAGGATGACTTCAATCTTTACGTCCTCCTAGGCGTCGCTGATCTTAGCGATTCACGAATCGAGAAAGTCCCTGGAGAATCAGTCCTCGCAAGCTATAATGTGGAACTCACGGACCACCTGAGAGGAATTAAAGCAGCGGATGGATCTCGTGTGTTTGCCTGTGGCGTCCAGGAGATGCTCAATGACCATCTCCGACAGCCTAGCCTCAACACTGGCCCACGTCACTAAAGTGTTTCGCAGTTCA
The DNA here is from genome assembly GCF_905115235.1 of Hermetia illucens. NCBI lineage: Eukaryota > Metazoa > Arthropoda > Insecta > Diptera > Stratiomyidae > Hermetia > Hermetia illucens. The sequence continues at coordinate 84,666,881 of NC_051854.1, read as the reverse complement.
TGGCTCGTCGGCTGGCTGTTGCTGCGTACTTTTCTTCATAGGTTGCTTAGCGTCTGAGCTCTTGCCCACTATGTTCCGCTTGTGTTCTTGTTCGACCCCGACTTGAGATCGATTGCATTTGTGCGGTGGGCTTCCCATTCTGCTAGGCGTTTGCTGTTATATTCCTCAACCCATCCGAAGACGATTTCCAGCGGCCACCGCCAGGATATCGTTGTAAGTATTGCGGAAATGTGCCTCCGCCAGATGGGCCAATTAAAATTCAATTTTCTAAAACCTCAAGAACGTTTTACATGTCATCCGATTTTCTTGATTTGGAATTCACTGCATAAAGTAGGAACTGAATACGATAATATCTTTTAATTCTAAAATAAGTAGAAATCCAGAATGAAATAATATCTATATTCTGACAATGTTCGTTTCATTTTAAGCGCTACGACCTTGCTTTAACAAATCTTGAAGATGGGTTTGTTTTTTTGAAATCAAAGTCCAGTGGTTCCACGAGACATTTCGAATGAATAGTCGTCGTTATTTATGCATGTTTACCAATTGGAATCAACGTCAATACTTTGTATTTATTTCGATTAATAATGAATTTGCAATACGCGGAGGGTTTTGGAAATACCCACCGATTATAATGCAATCAAAACTACGTGACATGTAACACACTTTTCAATGGCACTCTTTGCATTATACATTTATTTTGTATTTGTTGCAGAACGTGCAAGACTCGACCTCAACTTTTTGAGCCTTGATTCAATAGTCTAGAAAAATGTCGGAGGAGAAAAAGGAGGATGGCAGCCTTTTATATTCAATGTTAGCACTGGTATCTGACGTTAAGTTATTCGTACTTAAGTATGTTGCTAAGCATCAGTAGCTCTCATACTTTGTGAGTTTCGTGCTTTTTAGATTGCAGGTTCCATATTTTTAGATAAACTTCCAAAAATCTTAATAATTTCGACCATTTTCCTTTAAAGTTATTCAAAATATGTTTGATGGATTAGGTTTGTTCATCTGTTCAGATACCATATCAGTTTCTAACTATCCACGACGGCTCTATCTTTGTAGACCAACATTTTTTGCATATAATATGAACAAACAAAATCAATAAAAAAAATTTTGAAAAATTTATCTCAAGTTCTTCCAAATGTTAAAACCACAGAAAAGAATATCCCGGAAAGTCTCCACCAAATATTTGTAAACTTGTTTGCTGTGAATTCAATTATTCAAACTACAAATATAATACAATACGGAAATCCTCGAATTTGACACACTTATGTGGGGGAAATAATTCGTATAATCATCCACCTATGCGCTGATGAGCGTAAACTAAATATAAGCTCTGCAGATTACTCTTTCACGTCCAAACTTAATGTATGTATTTTTTTTATTTTGATACCCCCAGTGATAAACAATGTGAACTTTGGAACTTTCAGCCCACCCCATGTTTCATTACACAACGAGTTGGGCCGATCTATTCTAAAAATATTAAGTTGTTCTAAAGATTGTGCTATCTCTCCCCGATCTTGCTTAATATTTAGAGACCTTAGAATACATGAAATATAAAATACATTTTATCTACATCCTTCATTTTAATACTAAGATACACAGCGACAGAACGGACAGAGCAAACATTTTTGTTGCAGTCAACTCTAATTATATTTCATGATAAACTAAGCATAAAGAACACAAATGGAAGTTTAGTAATTATCACCATATCAAAAGGTACGCTTTTATATCTGGGATATTTCAAAAAGTTCTTTTAATGGAAACTTTAATATGGATATGGATTCTGCGCAAATAAGGAGTTACGAGTTCTCAAACCCCAAAGTTGGAATACCAGTCAGGCAACCAATTATTACATATTCCGGACAAAATAAAAAAGACCAACATCCCTCTTTTAGATCCTATGGCATGGCTGAATAAATATAGATAAATCGAATAAATGGGGGAAAACTTTCTCCAAACCTTTTCAGATTTTTTTGTGAAACCCCTGCCTTTTGCAAATAGATGCGATCATGGATTTTACCCCATCCCAATTTTCTTGAAGTGCTACCATTTTCGGGATCCGATTTTCTGATACCAGCATCTTTCCTAGAGTCTCCACTGGATTCCTCCTTGCTTCCACAAATCTCGGACAGTGAAAGAATACATGCTCTGGGTCCTCTTGGACTTCATCGCTGTGGGGACAATCGGGTGAGGTCTGTGCAGGTATTGGTCATATCCTCCGTGCCCCATGAGAAACTGGGTGAGGCTATAATTAATCTCACCGTTTCGTCCCTCCACCCAATCCTTGACGGCAAGAATGAGCCTGTGAGTCCATCAACCCGTTCCCGTCGCTCTTGCCATCTATTTATGGATCTCTCCCACTCAGCGTTGTTCGTCTGCGATAAGAGAAAGATTCGCTTCGCATTGCATATCTCATCTGCCAAGATGTCCATCGGCATCCTTCCAGAGACTACAAATGCTGCGTCATCTGAGACAGTCCTAAAGGTAGAGCGTACCCTTAGGGCTGTCCTCCTGTATACTGCACTTAGTTTGTTAGAGTTAACTGATATCCGCAACGCTTCCCTCCAAACTGGGATCGCATAGAGCATTATTTAGGTCATCACCCCGGTTATAAGCAACTAGAAGGCATACTGTGGCCCTCCCACGTTCGGCATGAACATACTGCACGTGTTACCTATAACCCCCCCCCAGGTATTTGATGGTCGGCTTGGAAGTGATGATATGATTTCCGATTCTAATACAGGCGTAATTTCTCTTCCGGCGTTTAGTGATGAGGACCGTTGCGGTTTTTTTCCTCCGCCAGTATCAGACCAGAGCTCTCTAGCCAACTTTTAACACCACTGATTGCCTCAGCATCTTCGAGATGCTTTGCGACAACAACCATCGCTATGTCGTCAGCGTAACCCATCACTGTGGCCTCCCTCGGAAGGGGAAGATTAAGAATACGGAGGCCTGCGGGACATCCGCGGAAACAACATACACCTGGGGTCCCATTATTGATATCATACCAGAGCCTCCTTTCAGCTAAATAACTATCAACAATTTGATGGCATCAATAGTTGATCTGGCTTTACGGAACCCATGCTGCCGATCTGAAAGGCCACCTTGGCTCCCAAAAACCGGGAGTAATCTGTTATAGATTACCGACTCTTAACATTTTCCCCACAGTGTCCAAAAGATATATGGGTCGGTATGAGGATGGTTCACCTGGAGGTTTACGAGGTTTAGGCAGAAGTATCAACTTCTGCCGCTTCCATGCCACTGGAAATATCCCCTTGGCCACGCACGCTTCGAATAACTCAGCGAATATGTTCGGTCTGGATTTCACGATAAGCTTAAGGGTCTTCTTCGGTATTCCGTCCAGGCCCGGCGCTTCATTGTTACCTATTCTACCGCAGGTCTCCAGCAGTTCGTCTCTGATGACTGGCGGAAAAGTTGTCACAATCAGAAGTGTTTGGAATGTGTCCGTGCCCTCCTCTTGCTGGGGGAATAATCGCTAGATGATTTTCAGCAAGAGGGTAGGACACGTGATCTGCAGAGATGAATGGCCTTCCCCATTGAGCAAAGCTACTTAAAGCATTTCTTTCGCTAGATGGCGTGCTTAGGTTTGCGGGCTGCTTTATAGGCACACTCTTTTGGCCCCTGATCGACTCTGTTTACCGCCCTCTGAGCCGGTCTTCTGGCTCGGTGGTAGGATGACCGAAGGCTGCCCAGTTCACCATTCCACCAGTCGTTTGGCCTTCTACTGGGGAATGAACACCTCCTAGGCATGGACGGGCCACATGCTTTGGCGATACATTGGGCACATGGACGGCTCTTTCCGTAAAGGTGCCTGTTTTATCAGATTGATCTAACCACACCTCTATCAAGGTCACTTCATCCAAAGCTTTTGCAGACCTGAAATCTTTCTCGGTTTCGGGCATAATGGGTCTTTGCCCTGTGGCTCGGCACCTGTCTTCTGCCTGGTGATCGCTGTGGGTGTAGCGTTCGCTAACGCACCAAAGCTCAGGTCTACAACCGAACATGACACCCTTTCTGAAAAACTTCTAACAAACCGCGTCCCTTGGCATTTGATTCTCTAATACCTCACTCAAGGGCCCACGCGTTGAAATCACCAGCAATCACCTTTAGACTTCGCCCCCTTGCGTAGAAAATAAGTTTATCAAGCATTTCCTCGACTTCAGATAATGTCAAACTTGGTTGGGCGTATCAGCCGTATACATATACACCACTTATTTTCGCCCACACAGAGCCACTGGCTGCCTGATTTGCAGTGCATTGTATGGCCTGTCGACCGCAAGCCCATATCACCGCTTCACCATTCGAATTTGTGGCCCATATGTCACCATGACGCTTTCTATACGTTTCACTTATGATGGCGAATTCCATCTCAAATTCGAACATTGTCTGCTCAAGTAAATCCTGAGCGGCCCTGCAATAATTGAGGTTAGTCCGGACATATAAGCGGATCTCCTTGACTGACACAACTTCGCCTTCGCCATTTAATGACCGTGGTTGCTAAGCAGTGTAAATAGACTCCGTCCTTGACAGTCGCCAGCAAGACACCGACTGTATCCACCGAAGAGCTACCAAGAGCAGAGCCCCGCTTGGCCAATCCGTCAACCCTCTATGTTCCTATGCTCGGAAACTCAGAGGAGGGTGACCTTGAGCATGCCGCCCAGACTGTTCAGCGCGTCTCTGCACTGCCCCACAAGCCTGACACTAATATCACTAAGTTGTCGGCATACCCTGCCCGCTCCTCTCCACTATTAACAAAACTTTCATCCATCACTATTAACCAGAGCACCACCCTCTGTTTATAGCTCTGCTCAAGTGTTCAATTCGATACTGATCAAGGCTTCCTTGATGGTTGGTACTAACGTTGTTGAATGCTCCCTCTATATCCACGAAGGCAGCTAGGGTATACTGTCTGTACTACAGTGTCCGCTCAACCGTACCAATTACCTCGGGGAGAGCGTGTCTTTAACGACATTGGATGCATTTTCTCGGTCGGCCTGACGCGGCCCTGTCACCAAAGGGGGTAGGATTTGCCATAGTAGTACAACTTCAACTACATATGTATACGTTATTTGTTGAGGACAATACAGTACGTTCACTCAAACCCTCCTCCTTTACCTGAGCTTGAAACCAGCATGCTATGTAACTAACATGGCATTGTTTGAATGAAATGACGTTGAGAAACAGTAGAAAAAAATAACATTCTTACCACTCTTTTTCTACACATATTTGGACGTAGTTTTTAAGGTTTTGTGTAAAACAAAGCGGCGAATGACACCAAATTTGGTGGAAAGGTGGGAACTGTGAACGTTCACGTGGGTTACATCCTTTTACGTCGAATTTAAAAGCGGGGGGGGGGGGGGGGTCCCATGCATGCTAAACGTGGGTGTCAGTTTTTTTTCATCAAATATAGTCATATGGGGTATCAAATGAAAGGGCTCGATTAGTGCTTTCCGAAGCCGGTCTTAATTTTGACGTTCGTTGAAAAGGTGGGGAGTGAGGGGGATCGAAAATGATCATTTCTTTAACTGGCCTATTCTCAGAAACAACCCAACCAAAAAATCTGAAAAAATCAGGAGGCTGCCACCATATGGTGCCTGGATTCCGAAATACTTTCCATACCGATGTCTGTTCAAATAAAGTTAGTAATAGTATATTACTATAATTTTTAGTAATTGCAGAACCCCTCTTAAGTTCATCTTAGCATCACGAAATTGCAGTCGTGTAGGCTACAACATAGACCATAATTCTACCAAGTTTGGTGGAAATTGCACTATCACTAACAAAGTCATAATACGTCAAAGTTTAGACTTCTTTGCAAATTCAAGACTATGAATGTCAATATGACTTGAAAGTGGATATTTTTACATAATATATGCATATTTGACGTGCTACATGCTAATGGGACAAATGCACACTCAAATCTCTTTATAAAAGAAATATACAAAACGTTTCGTACTTGAAGCGTCCAGCTTCCGGTTTCCCGACTTACTTAAACTTGATAAAATTCTTTTATTTTGTTTTGTAAGGCCTATTATAGTGTGGACCAAACTTCTGATAAATCTGACGTAGAATAAAAGCAAAGAAGCATATCCGCTTCTTTATTTGAAAAAAAAAACAAATTACTCGCGTGCGAATTAGACATAACAAACATAAGATAAGGCTTAATTCTCGTCTCTTTATTTGAAGTGTTCAGTGGTTGTTGTCTCTCGTTTCTTTCTGAACAAGATAGTATCTATGTAATTCTGATTTTAAATAGAAATAAACGTAAATTTGTTTCTATTCATCCTTAAGATATTTTTTTAAATTTTTAAATTTTAACGCTTTATTTAATATACTTAGAATTATCCGATTTAAGTCGCAAACTTGTTGCTATTTAGAAAGCCCCCTCCTTATTTGCAAAAAACTCAGACAGCCAGTTTTCGCAAGCCTCTTTTGAAGCGAACTTAGTAGCACCAAGAGCATTTTGCATGGACCAGAAGAGATGGTAATCACTTGGTGCCAGGTCCGGACTATACGGTGGGTACGATAGGATATCCCATCCGAGCTTCCGTAGCTTCTGGCGGGTCATCAAAGATGTGTAAGGCCGAGCGTTGTCCTGATGGAACAGAACACCATTCCTATTGACCAATCCTGGCCGCTTCTGATCAATCGCCTGCTTCAAACGGTCGAGTTGCTCACAGTAGGGGACAGAATTGAGGGTCTGGTCATAGTTGAGCAGCTCATAGTGGATGACTCCCTTCCAATCCCACCAAACACACAGCAAAACCTTCCTGTCCGTCAATCCGCGCTTGGCGATGGTTTGGGCCGGCTCGCTGCGCTTCCACGACTATCTTTTTCGCTTGAGATTTTCGTATGTGATCCACTTTTCATCACCAGTCACCATCCGCTTCAAAAATGGGTCGAATTCGTTCCGTTTCAGCAGTGCATCGCCGGCGTTGATTCGGTCCAAGAGATTTTTTTCCCTCAACTCGTGTGGCACCCAAACATCCAGCTTTTTTTTGGAATCCAATCTTCTGCAAATGGTTCCAAACGGTTTTATGGTCCTAACTCAGTTCCTGGCCAATCGAACGAATGCTTATATACCAGTCTACTTGGACGATTTCGACAATTTTATCGGTTTCTACGACGATTGGCCTACCAGTACCGGGTGTATCTTCGACATCCACTACACCAGAACGAAACCGATCGAACCAACGCTGTGCTGTGCGAATCGTTACAGTATCGGACCCATAAACTTCATCAATTCGCCTTCGTTGCATTTTTACCTCTCAGGTAGTCAAAATGTAAAATATGACGAATTTCTTCCTTGATGGACTCCATCTTTGGTATAACTTGAGACTGAAACGTACGATCATAAAACTGTCAAAGAGACATCTGTAGCTCAGATTGTCATCTTCAAATCGCCGTATAATTAATGAAATTGAATTTAAGAGAAGGTGGCTATGAGCTATTAAAATTTCGTATTTTTCTTTTCAATTTACAAATAAATGCAATTAAATTAAGTCAAACTATTTTAATTTTTATTCACGGATGTAAACTTCTTGTGAGATTCCACAAAGCCCGCCTAAAAGTCTAACTACCGTTTAACAACCGCATTATAAACAACACGGGTAAGTCAGCTGCTTACGGTCGATCCTAGTCTTGCAAGACTTCATAAATTACTACCAACAGCCGCAAGTTACAATTATCTGACAGATTTGTGATACCTCGTTTCAACTTTTTTTGCTCAATTGTTTACGGATGCCAGCATATTGATTTATGAAAATGATAACATCATTTATCGGTTAACTTCCTATTAAAGTAATATAATATGCATAATGGAAAGTTTCTGCAGAAAAGAAATATTCAATTCTATTTTGGAAGCTAAACAAATTTCCATAACAAAAACATAAATAGCCTTAACAGCACTAGGAGGTTGGGGGTTGAAATGGTCAGTCATCTTCTGATATTTTATGTAGTCATTTGGAAATTTCTCAAGCATTATCAACTTTTTCTGTAATTTATTTATAGTGATTTGGAAAATTTTAGAAGTTTCCACTTTTTTCCTCAGTCTTCAATAAATTATGAGTATCGAACGCTTTATAGAATAACCGGTAATTACAGCACATGTGGGCGTAAGTTTCATTCAGATAAAAGTCTAAAGATAGTTGGTATTATTCTGGATTCACAACCTAGATACATATGGAGTTGCTAGAGATGTTGAAATTTTGCACAATGAACATTCTTGCCACAGAAGGTGTTGTTACCTGTATTACCTGTATTCCATCTAAGTAAAAGCTCTGACCAGTTCCGTTAAGAACAATTTTCGGACAATTAATTTCAAAGTTTCTGCTTGTAGTTTAGACTCGCCATTATTCTTGGAACATTACTATTTGAAAAGAGATCATTGAACTTGCAAAATTTGTAGTTACCGTTGTCAATTTACGGATTCAAAATTGGAGTTAAATTTCTTATAGTAAGTCGTCTTTAAGGGGGTCATCCCGTGTGAAGGCCGTTTTTTTTTTGGCTTTTTTTAGAATTTTTTTGTGAAGAACTGGATAAAGATACGAATACGAATTTTTCACGATAGATTTATTAATATCTTGAGCGTGCATAGTAATTTTTTCACCTCGATCGCATAGTTGGTTATTGAAATGCAGAGCAATTTATACACCCATCTCCAAAAAAGGTGTTTTTCTGCTGCCACGCTAGTGGCATTTTAAGGTACAGACTTAACTACAGTGTGCAAACTAGGATTATTAAAAAATATTAAAAGGTAAATTTTTGGTGCCTTGTTAAACTTTTTTTTGTGAATTTTGGTGTTTTTTCAGGGCTTCTTCAATGAATAAAAAACAAGTCGGGAAACCGGAAGCTTGACGCTTCAGGTATAAAAGGTTTTGTGTTGCCCTATGTGAGGAGCATAACGTAGTTCTCCATTGGCTTATAGCATTGACCCGAGATATTTAAATCGCTCAGTCCTGGGCAGGTTACTACCATTGCCAGAACTCAGCGACTTAAATATCTGGAGGGGCAGATTACTGCCATTGAAAGAACTGAGCGATTTAAATATCTCGAGTCAATGCTACCAGCCAATGGAGAACTGCGTAATGAAATGTTTCAAGCATTAACGCCACCTGGATGAAGTGACATTCCACAACTGGTGTTCTTTGTGATCGACGTATCAGCGCACGTCCCAAATCTAAAATTTACTGCAATGTCGTCCGTCTGTCGCTCTCTATAGTTTGAGTGTTGACTATAAAGGACAATGAACAGCGTCTTGCGGTAATGGGGACGAAGATGTTGCATTGCGCTGGTGGCGTGACACGTTTTGATCACGTCTGAAATGAGAATATCCGCGTTCGATATGGGTTTGCACTGATCGTGGGAAAACTGCAAGAGAGGCGTTTTCGATGGTGTGGTCACGTAATTCACGCTAACGAGAATTCAACAACCAGTATTGGTCAGAACATCGAAGTCAATAGTAAGCAACCAAAAAACCGGCCAAAACAATGGTCGCATGATACACTGGATGGGGATTTGAACGTCTCACGATTACATCCTGATCAGGCATTTGATAAAATAAAATGACGAAACCGATCACGACGAGCCGACCCCGCTTGTGAACTGAAGGCTGAAGAAAAAGAAGAAGATGTGAGGAGCGATGAGCCTGACAGTTCCGTGTCACATAGTTAAAAATTCTATTGGCATCTATTTTTTAGAAAGTAATTTAAATAAATCATTTGATGGAAAACCCTGTATTGAAATAGTCAACCTCATACGCTTCACACTCTGAGTTCAATATTATTAGCAAATGCCAACAATTTAACCAACATCAAATATAAAAAAGGGCTAGGGAGAATTAGATTCTTCTTGAATGGAATTTTAATATTTTACTCGAATTTCAATTATTCTCGTTAATTATGACGTCAGCATCTTATTTGTATGGCTTAGGATGCTGTTAATTAGCACGAAATTGATAAGTTTGAACTACTATAACTTTCCCAATAATAGTTGGATTTTCATGAAACTTGGTATGTGTATGCACGAGGCTGTCCTCTATGTCGGTGCAAGTACACTTTGGAGTAACTTAAAGGCGGTTTTTCAGTCAATTTCTAAAAGTTGATAATATACTATTAGTAAGTTTATTTGAGCAGATATCGGAATGGGACATATTTTGAGGCCTAGATTTCATCTAGGTGCACCACTCCGATTTTTTCCGGATTTTTAGATTGGGTAGTTTCCGAAAATGAGTCCTGTCTCACTTCAAGTGCGTACATTTTGACTCGTTACTCACGCACTTTGCAATTTATGCCAAAACTAATATTAGTTTCGGAAAGTACAAATCGAGACCTTTCATTTGATACCCTACACAACTATATCCGGTGAAAAAAATTTTTGAATCCCCCCTTTGCATGTATGGGGAGCCCCCCTTTAAACTCCACCTAAATTTATGCCACTCACTGTATGCGTGGGATTTCATAGTTCCCATCTGTCCACCAAATTTCGTTCAGATCGGTTTAGCCGTTTTGGAGAAAAATGCGTGTGACAGACAGACAAACAGACAGACAGACAGACATTGAATCGATTTTAATAAGGTTTTGTTTTACACAAAACCTTAAAAACTACTGAACGAATCGCAAATGAAAATTTCAAAGAATTTGGTTGGATAGATTTTGGGCTATAGTGGCAGCCGATTTTCAACATGCAGTTTCGAGAAAAACACATTTAAAAAGTAGAATGCGATTTTTAACCATAAAACCTTAACTGACTATTTGAAATAAAGCGATCTCGATTTCACATGCTTTTCGTCAAGCTCTTGCCAGTCAAGCGCATAAGCAAGTATCATTTTTGCAACAAATGGTGATCTCCAGTCAATTCCTGCTCCAAAGAAATTGGTAACAGGATTTCTCAAAATTTGAAGCAGTGTTAATACTCCCTTAAAACTTTCTCCATCTTCAAAAACAATTCAGCACATCCAGAAGTTGAATACTTCAGATATCAAAAGTTTTGCGTTTTTGTTAGTAAGGAAAAATTTTTTTTGCACATTTATCCGTTCGCATAAAGCTAAAAATTCAAAATATTCTTTTATGTATTTCCAAATTTGAAAGTAAACGGAATGATCTCCAATTATTTACTGTCCTCAGAAAGAGGAGAAGGGAAAACCTTAACCTACAATTAAAACTATTGTGTGAATGGAATCATCATCATCATCAACGGCGCAACAACCGGTATCCGGTCTAGGCCTGCTTTAATAAGGAACTCCAGACATCCCGGTTTCGCGCCGAGGTCCACCAATTCGATATCCCTAAAAGCTGTCTGGCGTCCTACGCCATCGCTCCATCTTAGGCAGGGTCTGCCTCGTCTTCTTTTTCTACCATAGATATTGCCCTTATAGACTTTCCGGGTGGGATCATCCTCATCCATACGGATTAAGTGACCCGCCCACCGTAACCTATTGAGCCGGATTTTATCCACAATCGGACGGTCATGGTACCGCTCAAAGATTTCGTCATTGTGTAGGCTACGGAATCGTCCATCCTCATGTAGGGGGCCAAAAAAATTCTTCAGAGGATTCCTCTCTTGAACGTGGCCAAGAGTTCGCAATTCTTCTTGCTAAGAACCCAAGTTTCCGAGGAATACATGAGGATTGGCTAGATCATAGTCTTTTACAGTAAGAGCGTTGACCTTATGGTGAGACGTTTCGAGCGGAACAGTCTTTGTAAGCTGAAATAGACTCTGTTGGCAGTCAACAACTGTACGCGGATTTCATCATCGTAGCTGTTATCGGTTGTGATTTTCGACCCTAGATAGGAGAAATTGTCAACGATCTCAAAGTTGTATTCTCCTATTCTTATTCTTCTTCGTGTTTGACCAGTGCGGTTTGATGTTGTTGGTTGATTCGTCTTCGGTGCTGACGTTGCCACCATATATTTTGGCTTGCCTTCATTGATGTGCAGCCCAAGATCTCCCCCCGATTGCCGCCTGCTCGATCTGGAAGAAGGCAGTTTGTATGTCTCGGGTGATTCTTCCCATGATGTCGATATCGTCAGCATAGGCCAGTAGTTGGGGGGACTCAAAGAAGATCGTACCTCTTGCATTTACCTCAGCATCACAGATCACTTTCTCGAGGGCCAGGTTAAAGAGGACGCATGATAGGGCACCCCCTCGTCGTAGCCCGTTGTTGATGTCGAATGGTCTTGAGAGTGATCCTGCTGCTTTTATCTGGCCTCGCACATTGGTCAGGGTCAGCCTAGTCAGTCTTATTAATTTCGTCGGGATGAATGGAGTCGGGGAATAGAAATAGATTTCGCTGCCTGATGCAGTTTCTCCATGAGTAACCGCGCAGTTTTTGACGAACCTGGCTTGATTCATGCTTATTTGAACGATGCCACAAATACGGTTGTCAGGAATGCGTTCAAAAATCTTCATGGTATGGGATAGCAACCGGATCGGACGGCAATTTGAAATTCTGCTGGACTTTCTTTCTTTTCGCAAATTGGAACTATAGTACTTTCTTGCCAATCAGGTAATGTCCTATCTTCCCCAATAACCCAATTGAAAAATTGACTGAGCCACAGTATTGAGTCCAAGCTCTTCGCTTTCCAAAGCTCTGATGCGATAACGTCGTCGTTCTATTGCTTCCTCGGCTTCGGTCGCGCTGACAGATGAGATTGCTCCAAATGTCGCCAGTGCTTTTGGAAGTGGAATATATTGGCACGAAATATTCGTGCCATCTATCCGTCGCGGCCCGTCGATCGGTTGGCAAAGTACCGTTCTTACCATTAACGCAACAGATGTAGTCGATATTCTGTGTGTGGTGTCGACTTTTGACCATTGAATATTCAGTTTATCGGAAAGCTCTTTGTAAAGGACTGGTTGACGTTCTTGTAAATTTGTCAGTTGGCCAGGGTTTTATCAGGGAGAAATTTATCATTTTTTTTCACAGACCTCAGGACATCATCATTCCAAATCTAAGTATTTCAGTTTATCTCGCTTATCAGAATTGATGACTCCGATGGTTGCAGAGACCACTTTGTCAATCGCATTTTTAACTTGGTTCAGTTCTCATAATCGCATAATTGTGAATATTTCTTCTTTTTTTTCACGAAGTCGGATATAGTCGATTTAGGTTGTAGTGTTCCCACTATAGGAAGATGATACAATCGTTTAATAAACCATGTATTGACAAGTACTAGTCGCTAATGTACGCAAAATCGACTATCCGCTCGCCACTCTCATAACGTGCTCAACAGCCTTTCTCATATCCCACAACGACGTTATAGGCATCAGCAGGCACATTGCAAGTCTTTGTATCGATAAGTTGCCAAAAGGCATCTTTCTCGGCGTCGACCTGTGTGTGGTGCCTATACATTGAAGAATCGTGCGATTAGCTGATATAATAATGAGCTTTATCAGCCGATCATCAAATCGCGCGACTTCTTTAATGGCATCACGGAAACTCTCTGAGGTTGCAATACCCACATGAAGCAGTGTTCCACTATCATCAGTATCAACGACATTTTCAAGTCGAAAATTTACTGCAGTGCCAGTCGTCGCCCTGTCGTTCCCTATGGTTCCGAGTGTTGACTGACTATAAAAGATAATGAACGCGGTAATGGAGACGAAGGTGGGCCGTTGGACCAGTAGCGTTAGACGACATATTCGACATATTCGAAATGGCGGTATCAGCGATCGATATGGGGTTACAGCAATACACGTGGAAGAATTATGAGGGAGGTGTCTTCGATGGTATGGTCACCTAATTCCTGCTAAAGAGAATTCACTTGCCAAGATTGGTGTGAAAATCAAAGTCGATAAGAAACTACCAAAAGGCCGGCCGAATCAGCAAAGGCTTGATACGCTGGATGGCAATTTGAAAGCCTCGCGATTGCGTTTAGCCGAGCAACCGATCAAGACGAACCCACCCCGCTTCTGAAGGAGACAAAGGCGAAAGGGAAAGAAGAAGAAGATCAAACAAAATTGCAATAAATAAATTAAATTTTCAAGGAAACTGGCTTTCATTTCTCAAAATTTCTTTCACAAACACACACGCCATTCCGTACCCAAAACTTTGAGGTCCCAACTCATAGTTTTCACTAAAAAATAGTTCGTTATATACGCACCTTTACGATTCACATCAATAAACTAATTTCTACAAGACTATTCCTTATATGATTTAAAAAACTACCGCTACCACTACATTTCCACTCTTTTGGCTTGGTCTGTCTGGCTCCCTCTGTATCTGAATATGCAGTTTTTATTGCATTAACACAGTGAATACCAGGATCAACTGGTAAATTTTGAAGTCTATACATTTTATTATTGAAGATTAAAACAGCTTCATAAGCTCCTTCACGTCAAGATACATAATTAAACGAAAAAGTGAAAAACCTGCGCCTGATAAGAGAAATATAATATCATTTTAGACTCTTCTCGGCTTTATGTACTTTTTTCTACAATCATAAAAACTAGTAATATTTACTTTTTTCTACAATTACAATAACACATATATTGACTTTAGTTTACTCCATTTCTTCTGATAAAATTAATTCTTTAAAGTATAAATTTCAGAAGTGCAAAAAAATAAATGAAAATATTTGACTCATTTAACTGCCAAGCCTCTAATGTTCTGAAAGAGAAAGTCTAGAATCAAAATTTGAAGCAAAGATCATAAAAGCAAGTGCAGAATGTCGAAAATCAGAAGCACGCCACTTCAGGTATTCTCATTCATGTGTTTCTGTAAAACCACTTGTTCCATTTCATCATCATCAATAGCGCAAAAACCACTTTTCGGTCTAAGTCTGCCTGCAACTCCAGGAATTCATCAATTCGATATCCCTAACAATGTTCTGGTTGAAAAAATCAAAAATGACTGACGGTTTCGTCCAGGGCAGAGGCAACTCATCAGACGCTGCTTCACCTCTGCCTTGGGAGCAGCGTGACCGAAAGTGCCAACAGGTGGAAAGACTCGCCCATCATGTGGATGGGGACTTAGGATCCCGCAGATCCTAAACAACAACCTAGCTTTAGCCTTAGTCTAGCTTAGACTACAACGACTGGCGTTTTAAGTCCAATATAACTCGCAACCTTGTCGAGTTTTTGCGATGATAAAAGGGAGCGTCTTTCCACCTGTTGACACTTTCGGTCACGCTGCTCCCAAGGCAGAGGTGAGGCAGCGTCTGATGAGTTGCCTCTGCCCTGGACGAAACCGTCAGTCATTTTTGATTTTTTCAATTTTTAATGCTTGGGGTGCTACGCTCCAAACTAGGGATCCATGGACTATAAAACGAGGGAGTAAGTTGCTCCTCATTTAGTCCGGTCCACCATCATGTGGATGGGGACTTAGGATCCCGCAGATCCTAAACAACAACCTAATGTTCTGGTGTTTTGGCCTATACCGTACTTCCACTTGTGGCTTTCTCACGACTTATTTTTTCACAATAGATCTTATTTTTTAGACTTTCCGGACTGGATCATTGTCAATTAGATGATCCACCCACGGCAGCCTATTTTGCGTGATTTTATACAACATCGTTAAATAGGCTTCCAAATCGTCCTTCTTCGGGCGATTCTTTTCTCGAACATGGAAACAACTTCGCCATTTTTCTGGCTAAAAATCTCTGCGAGGAATATTCGTACATGAGGACTGACAAAATCATTATTTTGTACTCACTGTAGCGTTTACCCTAAGGTGGAGTCCCTAGTGTCAGCAAATTTACCGAAGTTCTGTTAAGAGGGTAAAGTGGGTTACCAGAAAACTCGGTGCCCATCGGTCACGATTTTCTATGGTGGAAATAGGAAAAACCGTGCGGGCACTATTTCCACTTCATCCAAGCTGACGCTGTCAATTCGAGAGGGAGTACTGAGTAATGCCCACACTTCGTTGTAAACAAAGCTTGTCTTGTCGATAAAGGACGACAAAAAAGCACCATGACCGGATAGTATTTCCAGGGAAATTTGTATTCAAGTATAGACCAAACCTGCTACTCAGCGCATTCAATCTATGCTTAGCATTAGGTGGTTTTCTCGTCCCCTGAAAGATTGCAAGGCTCGTACTGACAAACTAACCCAAATACAATAACGTCGGTGTACCGTGCCCCCAGTATGCTGACTGACGCAACACGTGTTGCCGAAAATTTCTCTCCAGAACAATTTGATTTTAGGGCAGGGCGTTTAAAAATTAGTGCGATTGAGGAAGTGATCCAAGCGGTGAACCGGCTGAGGAACGCAATCGCAACTATTTTCGACTAGTGCGACGCTAGATGTAAGAAACCCATTCAGCTCTGCAAGGTGATACGACATATTCAAGGTTCCTTTGGAGATATTGAGGGACTATTTAAAAGACCGAACCATACTCTAGGAGGTCGAAAAAATACAGCGCGAAAAGAAGGTCACATCAAGGGCAGCTCAGGGATCTATTCTCAGTTCAGACCTTAGAAACGCCTGATACGATAAAAACAATAGATCTACTCAACACGTCATCGCTTTAAAATTGGTGAACTATGACGTTGAAATTTTCAGGGGATCTCAATAATAGATAGAGCCCGCTTTGAAGTTTCGAACCTTCAATCGCATCTTCCATCGAATATTTACTAGCGGAAATTTCTTGCTTATCAAATAAACCTTACAATTTACCTAATCCGCTATCAGTTTCCATTTCACTTCGCTCCGATATTCCGATATTGTTAATAGTCCAGGTCGGAGCTCACCAAACGTTTTGTCAGCAAACACACTGATATTATCTTCTACTCTTCCTGTTAAAATCTTATAGTACATACGAAGTATTAATATATTATATCTCTGTACCTCTTGTTTTTTTGTGGATAGGCCAGATAACAGGCTTTGAGTACTTGTGCGACATTCGCTCTTGAACCCAGATATATGTTTTGCAAGTCTAATTCAGAATTTTCCAAATCAAATTCCAAATTTTCCAAACAATTTCAATTTTTTCCAAACTGATTTCAGATTTTTCCAAGCCAATTTCAGAATTTTCCATTTCAAGTTCAGAAATTTTTCAATGTTCTACTGTAAGGTTTTATACCAACATTTTAAATCTGGACCAGGATGCAACTTATGCAGTGAGAGAAATCTTAGCTACCCATCATTTTCATTTTCTATCATTGTTTGATTTCAGGGTCTGTGAAAAAAATATAATCGCTTGAATCTTGTTCTTCTTCTTATTTTCTACGGAAGATTTAACAAGATCTCCCGCTCGTCAGTGGACATTAATGAGGCCCTACACGAAACGGCGAAATTAACTGCAGTCATAAGTACACGGTTTTATATCAAGAAGTTGAATAAAAAATCACTGCTAGCGACGGAGACTTTGGCTTTGGAAACTTTTTGCGTCAAGGGCCTCTGATACCTTATAAGGAGCCGAGATATTTCACTTCGTTCCTGCCCAGGACGCATTTGTTCGAGTTGATACATAATTTCGAGAGAAACAGGGTGGAAAGAAGGTATCGCTGATATAGAATGTGTTGATCGTGATCATCCGAAGTCATAAATATAGTATATTGTCTAAGTAGCACCACGCGAACGGTCGGTCCCGCAAGTAGTGGATTGCGATCATTGGAAGGCCCCCTCATTCTCCGATCGGGACCTTGTAAATGGCCTTGCGGAGATCGATCACAGAAAAGGCCCTGCTTAACACCTCCTACAACGAATCTTCGATGATGGGCAGCGGATAATGAGGCAGGAAGACAGTGGGCGGGAGTTAAAGGAGAGATAGAAAGAGGGAGATGGTGTTAGTTATGTATATTGGGGTGGTTGGGCTTAACGTATTGTGAAGGGGAATATGAGCCGGTGAGGAGCACGTTGAGCGCGTTGTTGCGATCTAGAAGGTAAAGGATAATCTGGGGGAATTTATTGACTGTGAGGAGATTTTCCTGAACGCAGTTGAGATTGATAATTCTGTTAATTAAAGGGTTCGGGTGGTTCTTGCACTTTGAAAGGAATTGTATGGCCTGGTTGACGGGGAAAGCAGCGGTACGAGTGATTTCGCAGATGTTGTAGAGGATGGTATTCAAAATGAGTTTTGAACGGTCTTCATTTAAAAATATTCCGTCAGGCAGTCGTAGGAAGCATCTTTCTTTATAGCACAGTGCTGCATCTGCATTGGTGATAAGTCGTACCAAAAAATAAGGCCGTAGGCGATAATGGATCTTATGTGCTGTTTATAGCACATAAGTTTGATATTGTTGGGAGGAGGGTTTGGGTAAAAAATAATGGGGCGAGGTCGTAGACTCCATCTTCTAGCTTTAAGAAAAGTTTTCGTCATTTGGGGAACATTGTATCGTTTAGAGTTCATTCTGATTCCTTGGTATATGACATCACTGGTATTTGTAATGGTTGGTTTGTTAATCTGGAATGAGATGTTCTTGATTGGTTTGATAGTTGTTGATGTTCAGAGTAGTATTATTGGAGTCGATTTGCCCATTTTTCGACAAGTTGCGTGAGATTTTTTTCTGCTATTAGTCACTAGAAAAACATCATAGGCTAGGCGGCGTTAAATATGCCGTGTGACAACAAAAACAAGAAAGTTGGTAAGAGGGCGCTTCCTTGATGAACATCGGCAGAAGCACGAAGCAGTTTTGACATTTTGTTAAGGGAAAGTCGCACCGCGTCCTTGAAGAACTATTGTGCCCCCAGTTTTGACATACCCGCCACACTTCTCATTTTACTTTTCGGAGCTTGGTATAGCAATGTAACCCAGCGTACGAGTTCGTTTGACCGTAGGTGTTATCGTAGAGCATACCAGATGAGTTCGCGTGGCATCCAGTCACCCAGTCCCCAGATCCAGAAATGCAATGTAAAGAGGGTGATGATTCTCACGATATTTCTCCATGAGTAATCGCGCAGCGTGTTTCGCGTCAGAAGTTCCGCAATACCTGACAAACCTAGCTTGCCTCGCGGTTATTTGAACGATTTTGCGAATCCGGTTCTCAAGAATGTATTGAAAAATCTGCATGGTGTGGGACAGCCGGATCGGAAGGTAATTTGAACATCGCAATCTAGAGTTCCCCCAACCGCGGGGGTAACAGAGATCACTTTCTTTGCTTTCTTGCCTCCCCATTGGTATTCTTGTAAATTTGCCAATTGGCGAGCGTTTTATCATTGAGAAATTTGTGGTTGAGGCATTTCTCTTCAGGGACCCACATTTGACCATCATCATTCCAAAGTCAAGTACTTGGGTTGATGAACTGCTTACCAAGCTTGTTGACCCCGTTACATAGACCGCTTAATGGATCGTATCTTTAACTCGGTTCCACGATTACTTCAAATTCGTAATAATTGGTAAGCGCGTAAGTGATATCAGTTCATCTTTCTTCTCACGAAATCGTCACCATTTAACCAAGACGGCGATCATCAACCGATTTTAAAGTGCGATGGCCTCATAGGGAACAGCTTTGCAGTCTGTGACGGTGGTAAATGTCTCTGAGCATGTATGCACTTTACTGTTTCCACTATAAAGTATATTCGCAAGTACAAGATCATGGGTGCCCGCGAAATTGACTATTCGCTCGCCTCCCTCATTCCATGGAATTTGTTGCCGTCTGCCTTTTCACCCACGTAATTATTAAGGTCACCTACAATGATGACATAGTCATCAGCAGGCACGTTACAGGTTTTTGCATTGAGCCATCTTTCTCGGCATCAGGTCGCCCTGTGTGTGCGATCAGCTGATATTATGGTAAGCTTCATCAGGCGGTCATAAAATCGTTCGACTTCTTTAATGGTATGACGGAAACCCTCTGAGATGGCAATGCCAACACCATATTGAGTGTGTGAGCGACCGAAATGGAGAAGTCTATAACCGTTTTTGCCGCCTTTTTCGAAGGGCTTTTGCGAGTTTCTCGGTCTTTCTATTGAGAATGCCAACATTTAACGTGCAAACATGTATTTGTTTTGCTCGGACTAATCTACTTATTGCTGACGGCGTCCATGCGTCAAAAACCCTTACCCATTTCTCGACAGTACCGGGGCCCGTTTTGCCGCGTCGACTGAGGTGAACGCCCTAGCAGTTTTTCAAGGCCTACGATCATTTTGGATGCTTGGTCGATTTTCGCGGGACCTGTCACCTAAAGAGATAATTTAGGTTAGTACAAAGTACGTTGCCTAAAAGTCTCTTCCTTTATCTGGCCTTGGGACCAGCATGCTATGTAAATAACACGGCTGGAAACACTTGCCGGAAAGCCACGAGGGCTTTGATGACTTGCACATCCATAGCAGGAAAAAATGGGGTTGCAGCCCGAAGATACTACTTTGGATATATACTGCAATAGTAAGGCCAATGATTACCTATGGAGCGGTAATCTGAGCAGAAAGAACCCAACTCAGCACACAAGCCAGGGAATTACATAAGCTCCAAAGGCTGGCTTGCGTGTGTATCAGTGTGGCAATGAGGACATGCCCAACGGTATCCCTGGAGGTCCTTTTGGGATTAACCCCTCTCCATCTGCACATACAGATGCAGGCAAGGAGATCAATATTCAGGATGGCCGGTAGTATGAGTGAGGCGGGGAGCTGCCTAAATCGAAGGAAGATTGATATCCTTTCTAGGCGGTATCCGGAATTACTGCAAAGGAACTATAGGGCGATAGCCAAGCAGCGATCAAGGCACTTAGGTCCAACCAGGTGAACTCTAAACTGGTATGGGAATGCCTTGAGAGACTGAATACACTCGGCTCGTTCAACAAGGTCTGGATAGCAGGTTGGAAGGCAATGAGGCATCGGATGAACTAGCCAAGAAGGGAACAGGGATGCCTTTACACGGTTCAGAACCCTTCTGAGGAATCGGAAACGGTTTCATGGCTATGAATATAAGAAATGAAGAGAAACGGTTGAGGGAACTATATTGGGCTGAACTATCACCTAGGGAAGCTAGGGATATCTACGGACACTGCCTGCAGGTTTTGTGACGAGGAGGACGAGGACGTCCTGGGACAGTGTCCGGCACTTGTGCAAAGTAGGTCGAGACATCTGGGAGAACACTTAATACCAGATGCAAAGCTGAAACATCTGGAAATGGGGAACATACTAAAGTTCCTAATGGTTACAGGCCTGCTTGAGATACTATGATCAATAGGTACACCATAACCAGTAAAAGGGGCACAATAGTTCTTCAAGGACGCGGTGCGACTTTCCCTTAACAGAATAATAATAATAACACCGCGGAGTTGTGTGTAAACCGAGAAATGTACAAATTACTATCTATAATATTTCAGCTTAAGATACTATAAGTATCTCATGCGCTTTACAATTAAATTTCTATTTCAGTTACGTAAAAGGCTTGAGAACTTTTTTATAGTAAAAAAGTATCCTTGATTTCCCCTCCTGAATTTATAGGAGTGCATTAAACTTTTTTGTCTAATTCAGATATAATACCACTGTCTGCGTGAACATTTTAACAGCTTGTCCAACTTCTTTTTAATTCTTTTAAGATTCGGTCGCACGCTGCCATACATAGCGGGAAATATTTGTTATAATTGCTCTAAGCGCCAAGCATTATGAAAGTTTGCACAGCTTAAGTTTATGATGCAATCATACATATTCAACTAGAGTCGAAAGATTTGAATTTTCCGAAGAAAAAGATTTAGAAAGTCTTAGGTCCATTATGCAGGCAACATGTATATTCTGAACTGGCTATTATTTTTTTTTGTATTCTTTCCGGTATCTATTTAATTTTAATATTTTGCGCAGTTCTATTGCAGCACAAAAGATATCGCTTAAGGTTCATATATTTTCCATTATCTGGGAATATTTAAAAAAATCTTATGATTTTTATGATAAAAATTTAAATTCAAATGCTTATTATATTTCATTTAAAAATTCCAAGCACTGTAAATATTTATGCAATAAATTAGAGAAGACAAGTCTGCAGTTTAGTAAGGAAGGTATATTTTAAACTTTTATTGGGTTCATTCATAATCCTCTTGTTTGCTTTAAGCATGACGTACTTGACTATGACAAAATTTAACTGAAACCTCAGTGGGACTGTCACAATCTACTCAGTTGATAAGTTCACATCTTAAAACTAACAAGTTATCGGTTCTCTGATAAATGTTCGGGGAATGATTACTTTTCCGGCTTCAGATTGTTTTCTACGTAAAAACGTATAATATTCATTGTACTCCTGGGAACTGAAGCCTATGACTGTCGTTCGAACGACCGCAATACATCTAAGTATTAAATAGTTTTTACATTGTTAATCTTGATGGCATTCACAAATAATTTTAACAAATCATCATCATCATTGGCGCAATAACCGGTATCCGGTCTAGCTTTGTAAGATAACCCGGTTTTGCGCCGAAGGCCACCAACTCGATATCCAATTGTCTGGCGTCCTGGCGTACGGAGTCGCTGCATTTGAGGTAGGGTCTGCCATGTCTTCCTTTTATAGGCTATCTAGGATGGATCCAGATCCACTTCGTCAGGACCTGGAGCCACGCAGATCTCTCAGAAATTATGCGGCTTATCTAATTAACTTTAGTTGGGAGATTTCCATCGTGATCAGAAAATAGATCATATGTGCATCCTCATAAATAAATCCTTCATGGGAGATATACAATTAGACGAAATAAAGGGCTTATTTTTGAGATTTTTTTTTAATAGAAAATTGATATTTCACACTTATGAAACTATACAAACTTGAAGACAATATATATAATATTGCATGATTGTAGGTTAATTAAAAATTCTTTTCGAATTTATCAAAAAACAATTAATGATATATAGAAGCCAATGGTATTGCTTAGATGTGTAAAAAGTTTCTAGTGGATCGGTTGAAAAGTTTTCGCGATATCCTGTACACCGATTTCCAAAATGTTTTGAGATAAACGCCATCAAGAATTTTTTCCTAGCAATTCCAGCCTCTTTAGTTGCAGAAAGGCTGTGCTGCTCCTGCCGCTGTTTTCGCTCCTGGTCTCTTTTTTCAGGGTAGTTTTTCCACGTTGACCCAATTTAGAACTGCTAATTATCCATAACTTTTAAGATAGATGAATAGCCTTCGTTGAACATTCCAGCAGCCACAAAGGCTGCTAGCTCAACTATTTTGAGGCCCCAAGGCAGGTGCTTGGCGACAAGACGCCAAACGATTAAACTGAAGCTCTCGTTTGCATTTTGCGGTGCTGTGCAGTGCTGGAGGGTGCTGCAGTAGCTATTTATTGGCTCCTACAACTTCGGCTTTTTTCCACCTACACCAGCTGTTGGCTCCAATAGGGCTATATTCATACCGCGGGTTTTCGTCGGTTGAACACCGATGGTAGTAAGTGACCAAGATTACTTTTTTCATTTCTTCTACATTATTAATATTTTTTCTGATTGCGAGTGCAAAATATGTAGATAATTTTTCAATACGCGCATCCGTTAATTTACTCCTGCCACCAAGATTCTGTTGGTTTTTGGCATTTCAGAGCCGAGTACCCATCCTCTTTGCCACGTGGCTAATGCACTCACTTTTTACAACTGGAACTTTTTCGTCCTATGAGTTTACGTCTAATATGGCCTTAAAAGTTTTTGAGTCACCGTCTCCGAGGAAACTGCCATATTTCACATCGAACTTCTCTTCAGGGGGTGAGAACATTCCAGTGATAGAAGTAACTTCCATCTTGCCTGCGGAACCCTCGTGATTTCTCATGCACTCTTCTGTGTGATTTTCACAAATCCATTAAACCGCAAAATAAATTTAATCCTTCCATGTCAATACCTGGCATGCGCATAACAAACACTATTCTACGATTTACTTCGTAGTCACTGTTTATAAGTGGGTCTGAATTTATTTCGCGGCGAGCGCAGCGGCACGTCAGAACAAGTTTAAATCCTAGGCCTCGATTTGAACTCTCCAAAAATTTAATTGTCTGCTTACACTCTCGGCAAATACCGTGAAAAATTCGATAAGCCACTATGCGGATTTCACGGAACATCCTCACTACTTGCGGCGAATAGTTTTCTGGAAGTAGCACTATTTGCGGTATCTCCGGCAGACTCATTTCTGTCTTTCGACGCGCGCAGTCCTTTGGCCTTGACAATCGAGACGGAACTGCCCTTTCACCTTTTGGGTACGTAGACATTTTCACGTTTCTGCGTTCCTCGCAAATCGCAGCTCAAATCCTCATTTGACGGGTACTCCATATCAATCAGAACTACACTCAAAACCTTGGAGTCACTTTTGACAATAAGCTCCGCTTCGATACCTACTGCCTCGAAGTCACCGATCGGGCTGCAAAATTATTGAATTTTATACTACGCCCCTTCTCTAATTTTTACTTCTTTTAACCCTCCTTAACTCTATTCTATTCTCTATGCTTAGTGATTTAGTCACCCTCCCTTTCTAGAAAAGGAGCAATGTAAATCCACTCATTCTTTCTTCTTCAACAAAAAAAACTTTACCCGTGAATCCTAACCCTCCCGCTTTAGCTCTCTTAAGTTCTTCTACGCATAACAACGTAGAACCTATGTCAATTTATGTATATTTTTCCAACTTCCTACGAGTCTGATGGACTCCGCCTCTACCGACATCACTTGCCGCCTCTTATAATACACGTAACGCAGGCTTTTTCAACGTGTCCCTTGCGGAGCGCGAAATGTATTTCGATTCCCTGGTTCTAGGACTATGTCGACTAACGCCCAATAGTATATTAATAGTTTTAACGTTAAGGTTTTTGCTTCCTCTTCCTTCTAAGGACAGTATTGAATTTGAGTTTACTCTGTTTCATCATCATCAATGGTGCAGCAGCCGATATTCGGTTTAGGCCTGCCTTATTAAGGAACTCCAGACATTTTGGTTTTGCGCTAAGGTCAAGCAGCTCTATATCTTTAAAAGCTGTCTGGGGTTCTGGCCTACTTCATCTGAGGAATGGTTTGCCATGCTTCCTTCTTTCTCTATCAAAAACTTTCCGGGTTGGATCATCTTCATCCATAGAGATTAAGTGACTCGCCCACCGCAACCTATTCAGCCGCATTTTAACCACAACCAGACGATCATGATATCGCTCAAAAATTTCGTCGTTAGATAGGCAACAGAATCATCCAAAATGCTTCGAAGGATGCTCCTCTCGAATGGGACTAAGAGTCCGCAAGTTTTCTTGCTAAAAACCTAAGCCTCCGAGAAATACATGAAGGCTGACACGATCATTGTGTGCATTTGTGTGCATTCGGTGCAGCCCAAGATCTGGCACCGTTTGCTCGATCTAGGTGAAGGTAGATTCTACATCTCGGTTTGTTCTTCTCATAATATCAATATCGTCATTATTGGCCAGTAGTTGGGTGGGCTTGAAGAAAATGGTGCCTCTCGCATTTACATCAGCATCGCGGACCACCTTTTCCAGAACCAGGTTAAAAAATATGCATGATAAGTCCTCCCTTTGGCTTAGAACGTTATCGATAACGAATCGTCTTGTTATGTTGATCGCCTCCATATTTAACCAGTTTGACTGTAATTCCATCGGCTTCTGGCGACTTATGATTTTTAAGCCAATTGATTGTACGGACTGTTTCCTTCATGCTTGGTGATGGCAGCATTAGACCGCCGTCTTCAGTCAGCGGGAACTCCATCTCGCCGATATTTTGGTTATTGAACAGCAGAGATGGATAGGTGATATATGTAATATTACAAAAGTGATATCACTTTAAAGTGTAATATCATATTACCACCAACGAGCACGATCAAAACATCCCCAAACATTATAAAAACACCTATCATCATCGCATTACCTAGCATTATCGCATCACCTAACGCCAACGTACTACCTAGTATTGCTGCATCACCCAACATCAGCGCAATACCTTGCATAACCGCATCATCTAACATCAGCACATTACCTTGCGTTAACGCATCATCTAACATCAGCGAAATAACTTGCATTACCGCATCATCTAATATTAGCACATTACCTTCCATTATTATATCACCTAATATCATCGCATTACAAAAGTGATGATGATATTACTTCTCAGAAAAGTAATGTTTTGCAATGTAATGTCAAATTATAAAACATCACCGCTCTTCATAGCACGTGGCGTCGGCAGTTGTCAAGTTCCGAGCTGATGCCGGCGCTGAGCATCGCTTTTAAATCTACTTTTGTGGTGGTTGCTTGTTCTCTTGGCTGCTTTGGGTTGGCTTTACATTGCTGTTGAGCTGAAAAATTATTACGGCTGCTAGTGAATATGTGGATGCAGATTTTTTGCTTTAAGTGAAATTGATCCGTAATGTGTGTGATGTGTGTATGTTGCTGGCGCTAGACCAAATGTCGGGTTAGCAAAGGCAGTTGAGATTAACACAATGTTTGTCTTTTATGATATATGCTGCTCAAAAGTTATGAGGACCTTATCTATCGCACTTCACTCTCTCTCTCTCTTCATTCTTGTTTATTGTGCATATGTGTACTCTATTCGTAATTTGGTTCTGTTTACTTCTATTGGCATTTGCGTAATATGGCATATAATGGTAGGATTAATGGTAAGAAAGCGGGTTTAATTGCATCCGAAAAATGCTTACTTACTTTAGTTTCACTATTCACTCTGTTTGTCGACTTTAGTGGGCGTATCCTTTTACTTCTGGTTTTGGAATTTGTTCAATTTAATTTCATCCTATATGGTGTAAATTGTCATTTGATTTTTAAATATGCCAATCCTAACGTTATACAATTTTAACATACTAGATTGACAGTCCTAAGCTTGCTAAAGTAAGAAAGGAAATCAACTGATTAGGTTTACAAATAGCGTTCTTCCTTTCCATTGCGAGAATACATTCATCGCCGAACCAGTTGTTCCGACTTTGATAACGGTCTTCAGGTGGTTAATTTGCTGATGCTTGATCTTCAGGACA
Source organism: Hermetia illucens (assembly GCF_905115235.1). Classification (NCBI taxonomy): domain Eukaryota; kingdom Metazoa; phylum Arthropoda; class Insecta; order Diptera; family Stratiomyidae; genus Hermetia; species Hermetia illucens. Next base: position 84,640,048 of record NC_051854.1, on the reverse strand, counting down.
TTTGTTAACGGTGGATATTGCGGCATTCATTTCTTCCTTATAGGTGTAACGTAGGGCTTTGTTGTGGATGGCGTCAATGTTCATTCTTACCTGATGATTTGCGTGGATTCTAGTGGGTGTTGTGGCCCCATCTGTATAATCCGCAGTCTGCTATCTTTCTCACCCTCGCAAACACAGAGTGCCATTCGTTCATGTTTCCAAAGTCAATAAAAACAAGTTTTATTTTTTAGCTGACTAAGAAACCTACTCCGAGCATATGATTTATTGCTTCATCATTTCTCCCTCCCAATAGATGACCACTATAATATATGGTGTACTGGCTTTTTTCCGGAAAACCAATCCCTGTCCAGTACATTCCTTTTAACGCCGTTACTTCAGCCTTACATTGGGACAAGGTATCGGCTAGTTGCTTGGCAGCTGCTTTTCAGTATAGCGAGCACATGTTCTATGAACAAATTCGAGGCTTCACAATTTTGGTTTTTCGGGTGGGGTTGTCGGTCCTACTCCGCCTCCAAACTGGAAAATCAATTGTTAGAATTTACCCCGTTTTTAGACGCGAAGAGATTCGTCTTCATCTTTCTCTGTCTGCTATTTTCGTTAAGAAAGAACTCCCAGCGATCACTATGTGGAGGAGGAGGAGCAGGGTTTGGTAGTGGAGCTGTTAGTGTTAGTTCAGTAGGCATTCCCTAGATTTTATTCCATTTTAATCCACGTTTCGCCCTGGGACTTATACTATTCTTTGATCACGTCTTTGTCTCCTTATGGTTATTGTTGGTGAATACTACACCTTCTAATCTTTGTTTTCGGTATTTAGCTGTTGAAATTGCAATATAGTATTTTTTATCTTGAGAGATTGGCTACCTGCTACCGAAGAATCGACCATACCTGATGTCGTCGAGATTTCCAGTTTGAGTGCGTAACAGTTTGATTAATTGGAAATCGAGTGATATACAAACTATTAGGTTAGCTTTTAAACGTCACGTCAATGGGTAATATAATATCACATCACTTTTCTCTCACTAATATCACATATTACACTCAGCAGCCGGTATTATCACATTCATAGCGTAAAATGTACAGTCGCGCCAAGGTGATATGAATGGAGAATAAACGAGCATCGTTCATCTTCATTTTTCCACGTCAAAGCCAGGCAAAACAACAAGGAATCATATCATTTAACAGATTCGCAAGCGATAGTCCGCATCGGCTCAGCATTCGACAACTGCCGCCACTTGCACTACGAAGGACGATGATGCTTGGTGATGTTTTGTACTTCGGGACGGACATTTCAAAGCATTACTTATCACAAGTGTAATATCATCTTCACTTTGTTGATTTGGTGATATTAAGTGATGTCTGGATCGCACTTGATGATAGTAACGTAACATTACACTTTAAGGTGATATCACTTTTGTGATACTACAGACATTACCCACCGTAGTAAGTAATCGATACTAGTTTATTGCACTGCGTTCATCGTCCAATGTAAGCTTTCAGAGGGTACAGTTTACGGGTCCATAATGAAAACGGTCAAACGTGAATCTTCAATCCATTTAATCACATTCAACCTGAATATTGCTCCTTTCTCCATTTCCAGACGCAGATATCTTTATAAGTCCCCAATCGTGTCTACCTATATTCATATATCATATATGGATAAGATAAAATATTAATGTTTCATACTATTATAACATATCTAACAAAATAGGCCAGCCAACATATGAAAACTGCAATAGTCAAAGATGTTTTGAATGGCTTCAAGGTAACAAGTTCAATTGCAGCGAAATATGCAACAAGCGCTCGCGTTATTTAACTCACAATCTGTGATAATCATTTTATTACCAATGTTACTGCGATGCTGTGGAGCGGAACAATTTAACGTCAGACTAAGTGCGATTTGTTGATTTTGACCGAGAATGCATTGAAAGGGGAATTTCTTGATTTGATGTCTTGTCTTTCTTGGCTGTGACTAAAGCAAAACAGTTTTACAAATAATTTCAAGGAAATGGTCATCTTTATTCATAATTCGAATTGTGATGTAGTAACCAATGACGTGAAAGTTCGCACTTGTTGAGTGCATGAAAGTCCAGGGAGTTTCACATGATTACGTGTATGTTGGGGATGTGGATTGAATTTGTGATCATAGTCAGAGCCCCGAAATCAACATTAGATTACTCTGGAATTTCGACATGTATTATCTGAAGATTTGTATTTCCTAAAAAGCAGGGATATCTAGCGTATGCGAATGGATCGTTGGATATATAATTAAATATAATGACTTGAATTTAAACGCTAATAAATCCTTGTTTGACTGGGAACTTTTTCACAATAACGTATACGGCTCATCACAGACACACAACATGTGACAGCAGATCCTCTCCTATCTGTTCGGTGTGCTGCTTTCTCTAGTCAACGAGTTTTGGCATTTGCCACTGGTAGATAACTTCCCTCCTAAACAACCTGCTAGGGGTAGTCATTCTTCTGATGTCTTATAGTTCGAAGGCCGCTTATTTGTGTCTTGCCAATTTTGCTGGCTTAGGGAAAGCCTTTTATATCTACTGAGGAAGAAAGTAAGTCAAAAGTAAGTAAGGATAGATGCATATGCAAAATAATAAACTAATTGTAGTAGGAACGCTACTTTTTAAGGTTTTTTTTTCAAACAAAACCTTATTAAAATCGGTTTTCTCTCTGTCTGTCTGTCCGTGACACATATTTGTCTCTGAGACTGTAGTGGCAATTGACACAAAATTTGGTGGAAAGGTGGGAACTGTGATCGCTCACGCATACAGTGAGTTACACCCTTTTACGTCGAATTTGAGGGGAGGTCCCCATACATGCAAAAGGGGGGTGTAAATTTTTTTTTCACATTCAAATATAGTCATGTAGAGTATCAAATAAAAGGTCTCGGTTAGTACTTTCCAAAGCTGGTCCTAGTTTTGTTGGAAAGATGGGGAGTTCGGGGGGTCGAAAGTGATGATTTATTTAAGGAAGCCATTCTCAGAAACTGCCCAAGCGAAAAATCTGAAAAAAATCAAGAGGCTGCCAAAATATTGTGCCTAGCCTCCGGAATACCCTCCATGCCGATATCCCTTCAAATAAAGTTAATAATAGTATATTACTATAATTTTCAGTAATTGACTTCAGAACCCGCCTTAAACCCATCCTAGCACCACGAAATTTTGCAGCAATGTAGGCTATAATATAGAGCTTCATCCTACCAACTATTACTAACAAAGTTATAATAGGTCGAAGTTGTCACTTCTTTGGAAATTCAAGATTTTGAATGTCAACATCACCCGAAAGTGAATATTCTCACATAATATATACGCCTATTACGTGTTACGTACTAGTGGACAAATTCACACTCAAATGTCTTTATAAAAGAAATATACAAAACCTTTCATACCTGAAGCGTCCAGCTTCCGGTTTCTGTTCTGTACCAGCGCTCAGCCTTTGAGAGTGCAGACGTATCGGTTGCCACGTTCCTGGTTAGTTAGTCTGATGCATCTGCGGACAATCAGAGAAATTATCCAAAATTCGTCCGGGGTTTCAAGCGGTTTCAGGTTCTCGTATACTGTGAATTGCTCGTACTTTCGCTGGCAGCGGCACATAGGATTTCTTCTATGGCGTAGTTAATCTACTGTTTCCTTAGATGAGTTCTGAGAACGAAACCTATTACACTTTTCAGGACATACATTTTGGGCCCTCAATCTCCTATGTTTCACCCAATATCAGAAAAAAGATCAGCTTCCGAAAGTACTAGTCGAGCCCTTTTATTTAATACCCTGCATGTATGGGGGCCCCCCTTAAACTCAACAGAAAATAGCACAACTTACTGTATGCATGACAAATAATGACTGTGATTAGTGAGATATCAGCAAGTTTCCTGCATTTAGCAATAATGGGATGACCTTTAGCTAATATCTGGTGAGCACAGTCGTGTTTCCGATGCGCTGTTGAAACATTTGCTGATGGTTTCGTGATCTGGATGAATTCGCGGAGAAGATCCGCGCAATTGATTGAAAAGGTAGTTTTGATGGATGACATAAACTTGATTGGTTGTTTTATGAAATAAATGAACTCGAGGCTCAGCGTCCATTGAGGAAATCCTTCGCTGTAACACAACCTATATTGTGGGCAGAGACTGTTGCTTTCCTGATTTGACTGTGTACAAGATAGTCCACCTTGGTGTACCTGACTGTCAATTCGGATGATGAGTTGCTCCTGGGATGAATGACTGATGCTGACATGACAGTGTCGTTTATGGCAATTCGTGAAAGAATATCGTCAGTCATTTTGGATAATTTGTCCAACCCAAGGTCATCTGATAATACTAAGAATGGCAGCTCAGGAGGCAGTTTATCAAAACCAAAGTCATATATGGCCAAGTCTATGAGGTTATATGAGGTCATATTGCGAAGTAATTAGGAGGGTTTCTTTGACGCTGGAAATTGTTTTAATTTGTCTTTTTCAGGTAAACCAAAGCGCCCGATGGTATGCTACCAAACTGTTGGCGCCAATGTCCGTTAGTTGCTGTGCGACTGAGGAGTCTAACCCGCTGATGACTGCATTAAGTTGCATCGTCAGCTATCGCCGAAGCTGTGAACTCATTTTCCCTCAATATGAACCAGAGTTGGGCGGCCTGGTTGTTCGACCAGTGCTTCCACCATGATATCGGAGTGTTGAATTTGATGAATTTTTCCGACTTCCATTTTGCACACCTAATAATTGGGATTGAAAAGTTCATTTCATTCACTTATTTCTCCTGTTGTCTACGTGATGTTCTTGAAGAGGGCGCCAAGAATGTCAGTTACATAGTCCCCGAAGATCAGCATAATTCCTAAATACCGAAAAGTTTTGGTCCCCTACATGAGGATGGACGATTCCGTAGCCTACATAACAGCGAAATCTATGAGCGATACCATGACCGTCCGGTTGTAGATAAAATCCGGCTCAATAGGTTACGGTGGGCGGGTCACTTAATCCGTATGGATGGGGATGATCCAGCCCGGAAAGTCTATAAGGGCAATATCTATGGTAGAAAAAGAAGACGAGGCAGACCCTGCCTAAGATGGAGTGATGGCGTAGGCCAGGACGCCAGACAGCTTTTAGGGATATCGAATTGGTGGACCTCGGCGCAAAACCGGGATGTCTGGAGTTCCTTATTAAGGCAGGCCTAGACCGGATACCGGTTGTTGCACCGTTGATGATGATGATTCTCCATGAAGAGAGTCCGAAATTGTCACCAAGTCAGACAACTCCCGCGAATCATTTTTATCAAATTCCTAATTTATCTTCACAACCATTATGTGATGCCGCATTTTGCACTTAATAACTAAGTGACATGGTAGCTTCAGTAATAATCGGCAAAATTGCTTTAAGACATTTGGATTGTTGCTACTGATCCGTTTCCTTTTCACGAATGCACTTGGAACCCTTTACGATTATATAAAGATTTAGTATTCAATCCAAAGGTTGGGTCCCCTTTTACTAATAAATATATTTTATTGATTTTCAGATAATCTTTCCACTTCTATTCACGGATATGTTGGGCAAAGTCGATGTCGAGGCAAACGTTAAAGGTGGAGGTCCTTCTGGTCAAGCTGGCGCTGTTCGGTACGGACTTGCTAAAAGTCTTAGAGGTTTTGTCAACGAAGACATGATTGAGAAGATGCGACTTGGTAAGTATATAATACACATGTATCTATTTACATTATCACAAGCTGTCCATCGTTTATTCATATTTTTCTACATTCAGTGCGGAAGCTTCCCCAATAGAGCATTCCCGGATATTGACGATTGATAGTTTAGATTAGTTACCTAAACGCCAACATCCGACCAAGCACGGAGAAATGTAGAAGAACTGAACTTCTTACTGTCCACGTTCAGTTCTGGCTACAACCCAAACACGCTGCCTACCGAACACAATTGATTTAACTAAACTTTAATTGAGACACGTTGTTCGCTCGGCTTGTTTTACGTCACACATACGGAACCTCTGTTATCTTGGAACTCATATAATGGCCATTCCAACTTCTCTTCGGGCAAACGTTGGGGGCTTAATTAAATTAGTGACCGCCTCCCTCTAATGGAGAACGCGAGTGGTCAAAGTTATCATACACAGACTGAATGTTTTTTATTATTCGCGAGTTTGAAAATAGAGAAACTACGAGGGGCCCAATTTTGAATCATGTACTATTCGGACAGCAGAAATTTATCAATGGCGAGCTGGTGGTGATTTGAAGAATTTTAAAATAATTATTTCGAGATTGATTGCCTGTTTGGGCGTTCCAATTGAGGTGTTGAGTTTATGATGCTATGAGTGTGTTCAATGGATTGCTAAACATTATATTGCGCACAAGCATCCTTGCGGCTAAGGGATCATTTTTTATTTCGGTACCTAATAGAAGGAAATTCTCTTGTTAATAGGTTTTCATTTTGGCTGGTGTATTGACTGTAAAGAAGCTTATAAATTAATAGAAAATTATTCCTTAAATAGGGTCCCCACGAGACATATGAAAAATTCATCTCTTTTCAACCGAACCCTAATCTATAATCTAAGAAATCAATAACCCTTCACCAAAGAGGTAGATATAGTAAACCATTTGGCTTATCTTTTGAAAATGAAGGACTGGTTACTTCTTCCTCAATAGCGCAAACGCTCAAATTGATTCTCGGCCTCCAGCTGGTTCTGTAATAGTGGGGGCTGTAAACCTATGGCTCGACCCCAAATTTAGAGCACCGGTTCGATGCTGCTCTGTTCTGTGAAGTAGGAAATGAATGATTTTTCCTCCTAATGATTCGTCGTTTCAATGCATAGGCCCAATAATAGATCAGTGTGAAGAGGTGGTAAGATTATGTACTACTACATCAGGTTCAAATCCACTCGAATCCTGCGAAACTTAATCTCTCATCTATTTAAGACCCCCCACGGAGCCTTGCCCGGTTGTCATGGAGGGCTTAAATGGGCCATGACATCCTTCCTTACAACATTACGCTGATGAAATCTGTTTGCTCTATAACCAAGTCGTAGACCTTAACTAAATAAACTTGGATTGAAGGTAAACACCACCTATTAATTCTCGGAGAATCGTGCAGAGAGTCGAACTACATTGTGAAGAACCGTCAGCGATGGTACATGAGTGTGGTCAACGCGTTATACTACATTTAGGCTTTTTTATGTATGGAGGTGAAAATTTTAAAAGGGTGCTGCTGCGGTAAATTGCAGAAATATCTGGGATTTCCACCTACTCAAACCGCCAGTACTCTTCCGACCATATATCCATGGAACCCTTGTGAAGTATGTATTATTTGTCGGCAAGGGTGCTGGTCTACATCAGTATGTTTGGATTACGCGTCCGGCGCAGCTTTTGTTGCGTTTGCCGCACTTCAAATCAACTTCGATAATTGAACTGAGGGTGTCGTTCAACTCCTTCCTTCATCCATGAATTTCGGACCATAAAAAACAGTATGGTTTTCCTGTGTAGCGGTCCATTCAAGACAATGGGAGACTCGTCCAATTCGAAATGATACAAATACTTCTTACAACCACTACTTGTGGCAAAATGAATCCAGTGAGTTTAACGTGTCTTCGCTCGACTCATTTTTCAATGCCAGCGGATTATCTAGCGTTTGTTAACATCTCTTGCACGGTTCCTTCCTATTGGCTTTTAGGGAGTCCACTACCCCTTCGGACGAATTCGCCTCCCTTCTTTTGTAGAGACAGAGCGCCTCATTTTTTAGAAGATCCAAGGTGGTTATTTCTGCGATGGCACACACGGTCTCGCCTGATTTCATCCTATAAGCACTGCACAGTCTCAACGTTATAGTTATAGTAAAATGGATCTCTGGACCCCTGCTCCCAATATTAGGGATCAGCTCACCTTGACATCGATCATTACCTCCAGGTGTTTATGATCAATTTTGGAATTTCGCGGATACTGGATATAGTTTCGTTAATTCCACTTCCTTATTACTGGATGGACATATATCGTCTTGCAGAATAAACTTCGTAGTATGTTTGTTTGGCTCTGGCAGGAAAAGTGTCTAACGGCATTTAATCTCTTCCACTTGTTCTTAGCTGCTACTAATGACACCCCAATTGCTGATTCCGATCCTTACATGGGAAAAATTGAACCCTCTTTTGTAAAAGAGTCCGAGATTTTATTTCCTTCTACGCCACAGCGATCAAGTACCCTGAGTAGTACCGCTATAGTTCCGTTGAGCGCGGTTCAGTTGTTTAGAAAAGAAGCCCAACGGCTACCTTTTAATGAAGGGCAGCAAATGCATCTTGCTGAAAGAATGCCAAAAGTGTAACTTCCACCATCTGTTGCTCGCTGGTCTCAAACATTTGGACAGCCCCTGAGAACCATGACAGATAAGCGTTAAGGATCGACTGACGGTGGTCAGCCTTCGACAAGAAACGACAATAGAAGTTTGACATCCCCAAGAACCTTCTCAGATCCTTAAGTGTTTTCCAAAGTGGGAAGCTCGAAATTGTTTGCACTTTCACTGGGTCCGGTCGGATGCCTTCAGGTGTTATCAAGTGGCTGAGGAATTTCACCTGCGATTGTGAGAGTTTGTATTTCTCAACGTTGAGTATTAAACCGGCCCCAAGGTGACATGAGAAAATGCACTCGAGGTGCTCTAAATGTTCAGACTCAGAGGAAGTTGCAATCAGAACATTATCCAAACATAAGAAATGAAAGGTTTGCGCTACATTGTACAGTCCAAAAGTCATCCTAGTGGGCTCTGATTCAGAAAGGTGTTCATATTGCCGTTTTCAAAGTGTCTTCGGGAGCTGCAGGGATTTAGTAGTATGCCTTAACTAAGTCAAAGATCGAGAAAATACAGGAGTCTGCGATAAAGTGCAAAAAATCGTGGTTGAATGAAATGGGGCATCGGTCTGGAATCGTCAGGGCATTTAGACGTCTGTAATCCGCACACATTTTTCTTTTGCCATTGGGTTTAGAGACCCTGCTTAAGAAATCCATTGAATATAATGCTTAACTGGCTCACAGAGACTACGCTCGATTTGAAGAAATGTGCGAGCACGTAAATCGGCAACATCTTCAAAAATCATGGAAAGTGTTGGTCGTCCAGGTTGAGATTCTTCCTTATGACTTAAAGGAAGTTGTGTGGTAAATCAAGGATCTATTTTGCAGATCCTTTAGGAATTTATAGTGACACAGGAAGTCTACGCCTAAGGTGGGAGCGCTGATATCCACTATAATGAAGCGCCAAGAAAACGTTCGTCGAAGTCCCACATTCATATCTAATTGCCTGTAGCCATACGTGTGAATCAACGAAGAATTTGCTGTCGTAAATTTTAAAGTCTGTCGTGTTAGTGTCGATGATTCCGGAATGCAGAGTGAATCAAGACTTCACCGCCTGTGTCTATAGATAATGGCACCGGCTCAAATGGGTCATAAATTGCTAGTCGACCTGATGCTGCCGTCGCCAGAGTCCCTGCCAAGTCTAGTTTTTTAGGAAAAGGTGCAGGGGCTGGTACATTTTATAGCCTTTCGGCAAACCTTCGATGGTGTTAGCATGCGCCGGCATTTGTCGAAGGTCCTGACGGCCTATTTCCAAATGGTCGTACTTCCTAAACGCGAAACACTTTCCACGAATTCGAAAATGATGGCTGTCAGCGCTGCCACCGTCTGCTGCAGCTGGACCACCTGGTTTGATGTGTCCCGCGACACCTCGTCTGTATACTTCATGGATTTTACCGGCGGCGGGACTGATTGTATCAGTTTGGTGCCGAATTTGCCACCACACAATTCCATCATCTCGCACAGCAATTGGCTCGATGCACGGTCACCAAACGTTAACTCTGTCAGCAAGCGACGTAGCTTAGTCCTTTCGCTCGCTTAGCTGGCTCCTTGTAGGGGTAAGCCTCCAACACGTCGGAGGCAAGCTCAATAGTCTCCTCATCTACCCCAACGAGCTCATGGCTCAACCGTGTAGTGTCCAATGTGATTCCGGCTAAAATAAATTGTGGTTCGAGTTGACGGAACCATGCTATTTATAATAGTTCTTTTGCCAAAACGGTGGTACCTGTACTGCCACGGCAGTTATTGTGGGCCTTGCCTCGATTTCGACTGTGGACATTTGATTTTGCGGGTGCCGAAGCAACTGTGTGGCGGAACGAGCAACTAGTGCGTCGGACGCGCGCAAGTGTGAATCGTAGCGGCCACGGTAGATCTACTATAGGCAGTACCCACACTAAAATGACCCCACTTGCGAATGTACTTGCAGAAGCTTATCTGTACACATCAGAGATGCTAAACAAGGAAAAGGCATAATCTTCGTCAAATCGTATTGGTAAGAGAGAGATCGGTGAGCTTTTGCTATTCTGGTACTACGGCGTGCTCACCCATATAGCAAAAAGTTGTTTCACGTATTCACTTATACATAAGCAAAAACTTGGCAATCTCACCAATACATTGGAAAGTCCGGGCGGTATGTCAAACACAGCTAATCGGATTTCTGTTACATCTCGCTCATGCTCAAGGGCAAAACAATTTGAAATCGTGTGTACTCACACTGATTACCCCCCTTGAGGAGTACGGGGGAGTGTGGTAGCTGTCTAGTATCTAACTGTGGTAGTGGCTATGAGATCGAAAAACAATTTTTGACAGTGGAATTTTTCAGTGTCATTTGGAGTTCGAACGTAAAGCAAGTCGGAGGAGAGAGATGACGCCTCTCAATGCAATCCAGATTAGGAATTTTAAATTAAGTTAAAAACGTAAAATACAAAAAATTAATAATAAAATTAAATTAAACAAAGCGTTTAAATTACAAGTGGAACGAGGATTGGAAACCCAAGAAAAAGAGCTTCATGCTGTTTCTTGCGACGTTTTCGTTTTTATTTTTTAACAAATCGAAATTAAATTAATTAATTTAACTAGAAATTATTGATATGATCCGGTTTTCCCGTGTAATGTTGACTGGTCCGGGGAAACGTACCTTGAGAGTAGCAATTATAGTTTTTGGTAATTCCTCCTTCGGACGGAGTTTCTCCACCGCGTTCGACTGCAACTCGCTAATGGTGGACAGGCAGTAGTTGTAGGGGATGCAGAGAAAGCTGCTGCTATTTTCGTTAGCACCACAGCAGACACGCACACACAAAATAGCACGGGGATTATGCCCTTTTATTTTAACCATCTCAGTTCATCAATATTTGACGAAAACTCGAACACAAGATCTTAATCAGAATAACCAACTGTTTTGAAAATCTACTCTATGAACTCTATTATGTTGTAATTAGTAATGAGTTAATTAGAATTAATTAATAAAGAATTCAAATTTTTAGAGGCTCTGATATAATATAACATTGCATTCCCCAGCCGTCTGCGTTTTTTCCAGTGTAGTAAAAATCGATTGCTCACCCCGCTGCACCGAAGTGCAATTTACCTGTGCTGCTTTGTCTAAAATATAGAAATGTGATCATCTCAATAGATTAAATTGAAGCTGTTCGCATCAATGTTCCTTTTATGCAGCTATTTAAGAATTGGTACCTGGGAGGTAATGACCACTATCACTCCAGAGTTCCAGCCTTTCAAGAACTATGGTAGATAGGTATCAATGGCCGCGAGGAGCGCAATTAGCGCTGCGGTGTGCCGTTTTAGTACCACGAAATCCTGAGACAATGACTGTTGTTATGAAAGCAAGGAGGCAGAATCTAGCCGGCTAGCATTCACGAAGGAAAGCAGCTCTCCCGTCCTCGCAAAGCAAGTGCCTGAGGATTTCTCCTTCTTTTTGCGAATTGTAGGGCACGCCGAATTTGGAGGTCTCCTATAGACCAGTGCCCCGTGCAGACCACCGTATCGTTGTATACATTTGCGCGCCTGGCACAAGAACTCTCGCGAACGGGCTTGTTATAAGTGGGCTAAATCTTCCTTGACTTGGCCCAGGTGGTGAGCTTTCGCCATCTGAGGTGCGCGGCTGCTAGGTAGTGCAAGTAGATTCCTCCCTTGGCAGTCATCAGCGGGACAAAGACTATACCCGCCGAAAGACTGCCAAGAACAGAGCCTCATCTGACCAGTCCGTCAGCCTGCTCATTTGCTTTATGTTGCTATGACCGGAAACCCAGAGGATTGTGACCACGAGCGTTTCGCTCATACATTGCTGCACTGGCCCACCAGCCTGGAGAATGTCGCCACTGGGTACAATGCCTTAATGGCTGCTTGGCTCTCGGTTAGAATGGTCATATTATGCTTGGTATCATGCCCCAGCCGTCGACAGGCTTCAAGTATTGCCAGTATTTCCCCTTAGAATACATTGGCGAAACCGGGGAGACCATACGACTCGGATACACTATGTGCATTCAAGAAAAGCTTCCGCATCGACTCCACAGACCATCTTTAATCTGTCAGTGAAAAATGCTGTGTCATAGCAATACGTAGTCAGTCTTCCACTCTACCATGGAGGGGGATGTTCAGGCACATCTTTGCGATTGCCCAGTAAACAATTTTTGGGGACTTCGAACAAATCTCTGGTTGTAAGTTGGGGAGCTGATATCCTTCGTAAACACTTCAGGCTCTGAAGATCTGAGCGCTCCTCTCGCTTTTCCCCTAGCAATTTAGGATAAGATAGCAATAGAAATTTGAGGCATTAAAACGACGCGCAACAGTGCCAATCGGACTTCTCGAAATGGCATCTTATACCCATCGAACTATAACGCAAAGCGGAACTCACTATCACAGCTTGGATAATGGTCTAGATCTGATTTGCCTCTTTTCTGGATCGTTAGCTTGGTCCAGGTAAAGTCGAGAGGTTCTTGACACCTAATGGCTGTTTTAAAGCCATTGCTATTTGAGTCAGCATTTGATTCGCCTTCTATCTGTATTGGACGTCCAATCCGATCTGTAGTAATTTCTCATACGCGTGGATTACATGACTATACCATCTTCCGCTAATTCTCCACGATGAGTGTAACGTCATATTGATCGCGGATGTCCTCGTCTCGAACATGGTGATAGGATTTAATGCTGAAAATCAAGCGTACCATTTTCGCTTCGATTACTACGAGATGGTGCCATTACTCGCAACAATAGAGAACGGCGGTACAAGCGATTTTGGATTGGAGAATAGTCGGGGTTGATAGAGAGCTTCCGAGCGTGCCGTCCTGTTTGTAGCATCTAATGCATTCCCGATGTTGACGCGAGGGGGTTGAAACGAGGTTATCCCCTGCTGCCCGAAATAAAAATTTCAATGAAAAAAATAGATAACAAAGAGGTTCACACAATTTTCTCCCCAGATCCGTATAATTTTCACTCTGGGCCCCATTTTTGCACATCATTTTCACTCCGGAATCGAATTTTCTCTTCTACGGCCCTGTGAATGAGTATTTCAAATGAAGTGTCTAAAAGGAAGCCTATCAGACAACAGTGATCGTTGGCATATGTGAAAACAGCGTTCTATCTTCCTTAATATTGCATCTATACCTGAATACAGGACAAATTTATCCATCTTATTTTTTACTTTCGACGCCATAGTTTTATCCATTTTTAATCCTAAATTAATCGGTGGCCGAGGGGAACGGACATCAGCTTCCTGATTAGGCGTGTTTGATAGCAAAACTGTAACGCGGTCTCAGGAAATATGGAATTGACGAAAAAAGATAACACTATAAATTAAGGAGCTTTTCGATGTTCGCTACTCTACAAAGCAGTCAATAGGAAACATATGCATGTTGAAAGCGCCTAAATTCCAAATCAGGACTAGTTCATCCCATCAATCATTGACATATTGAAGAAATTCCATTTGTTTATTTGTTAATATTTTTATTTTAGCTGGCCTACTAACTCGCGACCCGAGATTGCGTGAGAGGAAGAAGCCTGGACAAGAGGGAGCCCGTCGTAAATTCACATGGAAGAAACGTTAAAGTGTAAGAGAAGTTAGTTTTAACTTTGAAATAAAGATAGAAATGAAAACAATAAACGTGTTTCTATTGATTTACTATATTACAAAACTAAATGGTCATCACTACATTTTATCTAAAGGCTTAAGTCCTAGTATTTTCATACCATCATGTAAAACACTTTGAGCACATGAGAATAGCAGTAAACGCTGTCTTTGTAATTGAATTGAACTTTCATTCTTGATGTTGAGACGCTTTAAAGCGCGACTGATCGCGTTACTGAAAAGAAATAAATAACATTTTCATAACTGCTCTAGAAATTGATATAATCCCACTTACCTTAAATGAAACAGATAATTCACAAGAACACACGCTTCTAATTGTTCTTCGGATCGGATTAGAATCTCATGAAACCGAGCAATTTCTACAATTAGGGCAGCAGCTTCGGCCTCCGTTAGAAGATTAGGTTCCACCTCTGACGCTGGCTGTAAGGGGATATTGTCGAAAAGGCTCCATAACCGACAGTGGGTGTATTGCAATTTGATGCCTGTATCACCACTTGCTTGTAGCGCTCGGTCCCAATCAAATTCATAATCTCGTTGTCGCCGCTGCTTCAGGTCATTAATAATCACAGCCGAAATTCCCAATACGTCAGATACCTGATTATCAGATATGTTCATGTCTACCTTTGTAGCTGAAATAATATAGTAATCTTAAAAAAGACGCAAAGAATTGCAGACAAACTTCAATTGTATCTCGGAATTATCTGACTAAGGGGGACCAATTAAATTTCGAATTCAATTTACATGCAACTATCAATACTTTATTACACTAAGGGACGCATAAGTCAAAGTTCTTCCTTTCAAACGGGATAAAGATAATATTCAACATATCAATCACTACATTCCGAAAAAAGTTCATCAAATACTCACTAGGTGATTGAATTTGCCTCAATTTCATCATTTCCCTGGCTTCGTCCAAAACATCCTTCAAAAACACGACCGTTCCTTGTCTAGTACTCATTCCTTTTATCCGACCGAATTTTATGTGTTGCATTCTGCCATCAAGGTCCGGCATCGCTTTCCCTGCGGTGTGAAATAGCGCAACGAAATGATCCGTTTGCGCATTATCGACAACGTAGATAATCTTATCAAATTTAAGCCTTTCGTATCTATCCGAGATCGCCGCAATATCCCTCGCTAAATACAATGTAGATCCATCACTTTTTATAACAGGTACGCGTCGATCTCCTACTTGAACCACTTTTCTTCCATCCTTTTCACTAAGGAGAAGACTCCTCTCGTCTAATTGTTGAAGTACACGCTGGATGTCTTTCTGACTGTATTGTGATTCCCAAGCGTATTCATCAAAATTTACTCCAAGTCTTTGGTATACATTTCGAAGTTCGTCGATAGTATAAGCGCGATATTTTTCCCAACGCTTTCGATCTTCCGGTGACAAATCGTTCTCGAGGTCATGGAAAAATTTTCGAGCCCGTTCTGAAATCGAAGGATCTGCTTGTGATCGTTTGTTAGCTTCGACGTAGGCGTTGTAAAGATTTTGGATGGGATTTTTCTGGATATCCTCGTCGCTTAATTGCATCAGATCTATACCAACATTTAGAAGACCAAACTGTGTGCCCCAATCACCTAAGTAGTTCATTCGATGAACATTGTGCCCAAGATACTTGTAAAGATTTGCTATAAAATTTCCAATTATTGTAGATCGCAGGTGTCCAACGTGAAAAGGCTTTGCAATATTCGGCGAGCTATATTCAACGACATATCGTTTCTGCTGAGATGGACTTGGGGTACAACTATCGCTTTTTGTTAGAGCTTCGCGAATAAATGGTTCGTTTCGCAATGTAAATACGATTCTCTGCGTCGAAGGAGTTTTTTCGTTTGTTGTTACCCCTTTAACCAATTGTTCGTCAAATTTTATGTGAAGAACCTCTTTTAATATTGAATTTGTATCAGGTGACAAAATATGACGGGCTTTAGATACGGGCAAATGTAGTTCTGGGTCTTGATTATTTCTCCGTAATTCGAAGGCGTTCGTAAGTTGATTTACAGACGCGGAGGATTCAGGGCGGATCACATCTGTTATCTGTGGAAGGAAACTATCAAAAATATTTATAAAGTTGGAAAATGTCGTTCAATTAATGTTTTTTTTACTCAATGTCAAAATTCTACAACTTAACAGTTGTAGGTTTGTTATAAGCCAGGATTATTAGGCAGTTGAAAAACAATTTTGAAGGCTTTTTTTTTTAATTTGGGAGTCCTAAGTTCGCATCAACTTGATGCCGGACTGGACCAAATGGAGAGCAACTTGCTCCCACTTTTTATTGTCCACGGACTCCTCTTTTTGAGTTTACCACCCAAGATTCAAAAAGTAAAAGAGGGACGAAGATGGCTACGGTTTTGCCGCTTAATTATTGGTTTTGATGAATCACCTCATATACAACATTAAGCCCGGTGGTGCTATATCAGTGCCAGAAATAAGATGACCCAACGTCTCTAACGCCGAACCACATATTCTGCACTGCTCGTTCTCCACCCGCTCTTTCATGATGAGCTTTTTATAAGCTGGGGTGGCCACCACGCCGTTCTCAATGGCACACATAAATCCCTCCGCCTCAGCAAAGAGCTCTCCAGCACACAGCCATTAGTTCGACAAATGGCTGCCAAAGACCATTCACGTGTTTACTGTTCATTGCCTTCGACTTTCATTTATCGATCCGCTCTTGGTCCGGCTTCACCCCACTCAGAGAATTGAGAGATCGATTCTTCAAGTTAAGTGGAGTCAGTCCACAATCTGCCTTACAGACAGCCGCATGGAAGGAACTCGCCTGTTCTTTGCTTTAAAAATAAGCTCGACGACTTGGCGATGACGTTGTGCCGCCACATCAACCACACCCCTACCTCTGATGTCACGAGGCAGGTTAATCCGCTCCACGGCAGAGTTTGGATGATGCATTCGGAATTCGGACATAGTTGTACGTATCCGCCACTGGATATTTCGAACGCATAAGTCAGTGAAGGGATAGCGAATATATTCAATGCGCTTATTTTGTTCTTCCCCGAGAGTTGCGATTTCAATACCAACTTTACACATCGCAGAAATTCGAACAGCAGAACATCCTTCAGATCACCAATTTGAGCATGGGTTCCTTGCAGTAATCATAGGTATTTGTAGAACTCTGTCTCGGTCATAGCTTCGATGTGGAAATCACCAATGCTATGTCCGGCATGAAGATATCTATTATTCGCAACAGACAGCTAAGGTGGCCGTCAGTATTAGCATACAGCTTGATGTCATCTAAGTGTGTCAGTTCGCACTTAGCACGCAGGCCATACTTTATTGCAAAGCCATATCCTCTAGCACCATTCAATAGCCATGAAAGGGGCCCATACAAAACCAAAGGGGACTCAACGAATTCCCCTGGAAGATGCCCCTCCGTATATGGATGGGCTAGGAGGTATTAGCACCCTCAGACGCACGCACTGACAAGGGGGTATGCCACCCTTTCATGACTGTCGCCAAAAATTTTATTAATTTCGGATCAATGCGATACAGATGTAGGACATCGATTAGCCAGGTTTGCGGTACACTATCGGAAGCCTTGGCATAATCGATATAGCAACTAAAGAGGTTTCTTTGGCTTCTAGTTGTTTGTTCTACAATCACCGAGTCGAGTCTGAGTGCTCAGAGGCTTTGCCTCTCCCCCACCTCAAACATACCCACCGAGTCGATAATGAGTTGCTCTTTGCAACCCCTTGACCCAACTCGGCAACCACTCCACTAATAATGGACGTTATGAATTTGTAGAGGGTTGGTAAGCAAGTAATCGGTCTTGTGTCTACGGTGTGCTGCATCGTGTCCTTCTTAGGGATAAGGTAGGTAATCTCCGCAGTAAGGAAGAATGGAAATTCCTCCGGCCGACTAATGACCTGATTTATGCTATGTGCCAACCAATCATGTATACTGGTGAACTTTTTGCACCAGAAGTTCTGTACCCGATCCAGATCTGGGCCTCTCCAGTTCTTCGAGCTGTTTATGGCTCGTCGAACTTCCTCTTCGTTAACATCCGCAAAATTCATGCCAGGAGTATTGGCATGGTGAGTGCCTTCGGTGGTGCATGCTGGGCGGATAATCCCTAAGTCCACCCCAGTATTCTTTCACTTCCATTACCGGAAACTGCTGTCTGGACACTCTGTTGGGATTTGTTGAGAGATCTGGAAAAGCTCCGCTGGTTCCTCGCGTATGTTGCATTCTGGACACGTCTTGAGTGACTTTCGCCATACCGTCGTAACCAATTGCATACGACAGAAAATTTCTTTTTTAGTGTGTCTAGAATTTTAACTACGTGTGTCTCACTGGGAATGGCATAGTTCAGTCTAGCAATGTCCCGCCCTAGTAAGTCCCGCCGACGCTCCAGACCTGCACCTGATAGCCGCAACTGCACCACAATACACAAGTGATTGTAGTTGCGCAGCGACATATCAGTACACAGCCGGGATTCATTCTCATCATTGATTTGAGATAAAATTATCGGAGCTGCTGGAGATGCATAGAGCCTGGGAATACCTGGTTTATGCAAAGGATCCATTTCTGAGAATTCTATCCATGCACTTTGGAATTCGTCCCAAACCTTTGCGGAAACCTCAGCTGGACGGTGGAGAAGAGTGCTTCAGTGAATAATGAAACTGTTACCAGCAGTGCGGCGTGGTGTTGTTGATGCTGTATGTGGCTTTTCTCGGCAAAATCGGGGAAGTTAAGTCTAGAATAGTTATTTGTTAGGTTTATAGTCTGTTTAACGATACACGTAAGTAAAAATATTGATTTTATTTTGCATTTACAGTTCTGTTTTATAATAATGATAAATTAACAGTAGAAAAGTACGGAGATAAAGCTAGAAAAGAAGATTCAAGTTGTGTCTTTTTTGGAGGGGGTCAGTATTTCTAAAACATCAGTGGCTGAAATCGCAATTGTTCGTGATAAAGCAGAGATTTTCAGAGTAGTCGAGAAAATTGCAAGGAAAACGGAAGACTACTCAACGGGAAGACCGATTAATTTTGCAAACGGCTCTAGGGGCTCAGATGGCAACCTCTCAGAGTATTTTAGATGACATGGGATATACCATCATACATTACGTAGGGGTTTGCATTAAAACGGGCTGAAATGCAGGAAGTCAGCTAAAAAGCCGAAGTTAACAGAAGCGATGCGGCGACAGCGATTGTTTTGGGTCCACTTGCACGAGGATTACAATATTGGAAAAAGGTAAATTGATCTTTGTTTCATATATCAACAGTCTGCAGCTTCCGTGTAGAGAATATACCTTGAAAAAAAAGCTTCAGGTCTTAATGCATTGAATTCATTTAAACCCCCGTACTCTTCGCAAGGATGTTTTATGTACCATTAAGCTTAACTATGAAGATCTGAGCAGATTCCCTCCTGGAGTAATGTGTCGTATCAAAACTTCCAAGTGTTTTTTCGCGAAGCAAAAGCTGCAAATTTTAGAAAGGGCAGTAAAAGCGAATCTAGCGTTAATGCTTCGGGCAACATCCAGTTCGTTGCCACCGTCGCCACAAACCAAGCTTTCTAATTATACAAATTCATTGACGCTTTCGATGCTCTGGCAATTATTACAGATAGGAAGAGTGCGCTGACCCGTCAAACTGAGAACCTTGATTTTGTTGGTGTTCATCTTCAGTCCAACTCAAGTTTCCAAATCCAGAGCCATTTTGACCCGATGAGAGAGCAAAAAAATTCATCAGCGTACTGGAGATGTTTGAGGAAAGATGGCATTGTCCAATGAACTCCTCCAAGCCTTTCCGAGAAGGCAGCATGAAGTATTTCACCGATAAAAAGAAGAAATAATATCGGTGTCAAGATGCCTTTTCCACAGTTTTCCCCCTCTTTTGAGCCTTGCCATCTATTCAAAGAAGACAAAAACGACTATCGGTTTCCTCCACGACATATCAAAGAGATACTGACTTAGGATTCTTCATTTCCCAAACAACAATTTGGCCTAGCTTAGGCTTCAATTATGGCGGTTTTACGTTGAATATGATTCGTAGCCACGGCGGGTTTGAAATGGCCGATTTGGTACTAAAATTTGAAACGACTCTAAAGCTTACTAAAATTTATTTAATGAATCAAAATAGGTGCCAGTCGATTCAAAACACTTCTCCCAGCGAGATACAAGAACATGTATGCCAGCTTCGTAGAAATCCAATTTTTGGAGGTTGATAAACTCGTCGAAGGCAATTTCGATGGCCTCTTCTTTCCTAAATTGTTTTTCCGCCAAAAAATGATGCAAATGCAAGTGCCGAGAAACTGTCGAATAGTGTACGCCCAGTTTCTCTGCAAAGTCTCTCACAGACTGACGTGTGTCGGATTGGACTAGCGAATGCAGCTCGTCGTTGTTAATCGATGGTCCTGGCACACTTTGAAGGTTGACATCGCCTGACCGGATTTTCATTCGCTTACCGTATCAGCTCCAAATGCGCTGTTAATGTTCCAGGTCGCCTCCGCTGCTTTATGACCGAGTTTGAACTCATACAGAAAAACTATACGTTCTTGGTTCTTTTCCATCCTTTTTTCCTTTTTATTCACTGTTATCCTTTCAATGTTATTCCTTTTTATTCACTAGTAACGATGGTCAATACTGAAAT